>NC_084796.1:85053637-85724887 GCF_963169125.1 Humulus lupulus | reverse complement strand
CATTTTGAGCAGTTTTAGCACAAAAGTCACGATGGGGAAAATTGCCCAGCTCGGGTCGAGCCTAGGCATATTTTGGGAATATCTATAATTTGGGATAATTGGTAAAATGAACTAATTGGTGGGATATTTATGTTTGATGGATATTAGTGATAATTGGATATTTGTGGTGTAACTATAGGTTTAGTGGGATTTATAGGCAAATGACCAAAATGCCCTTGGGTATGATTGAAAGGGTAATTGAATGGGAAAGGAAAAATGGTGTTTTGACTCTAAAATTAGGCAAAATTGGCTAAGTGCTTAAACCACTCTCATGTTTATGTTTTCCCTTCTCTCCCTTACTCTTCTTCAACTTACCAAAAACCCAAGAGCCAAGGGCCAAATTTTTGTAATTTTGAAGGATTTCTAGGAGGATTAAGGTGTTCTGAAGAGATTGGCAGCTATTAGCATCTCCACTCATCCAATTATTTTCGAATTTCTGTGAGGGTTTCGGAGGGGCTCGGGGAAAGGATCGCACTCGAGGTCGTTCTGCCTTCAGCACAAGACTCGAGGTAAGGGCATAGGGAAAGTGGACCAACCATGAATCAGAGGGCTTTGGAGCGCCTCTTACATGTTTAGCCTACTCGGCCATCAGGGTCGGGATATCTGAGGGACATAGGAGAAAAGTCCATTTTTGTCGCCTAGGCCGACTATTTTGTAAACCTTGTTGTAATTATGTATTTTGTTAAACATTTTGGGATCCCATGTAAACATTTTTATAACTTTAATGAAAAGTTAAATCCTTTGACCAAAATTTTTAACACTTAAACCTTTACTTTACTTTTAATTACCTTTTTGAGTCCAAATGACTCATTTAATGAGTTAAGCACCATTTTAAACACAATGTAACTGTCCTAGATTAGTGGGGTGTTAAAACTTAGTATCAGAGCTTCCAAGTTTTATGGTTCCTGAAAATTTACCAAACATGTATGCTCACTGCTAAAGACAAGCTTGACTCACAGTTCGGTGAGTAATAGGTCGAATATCTATTTAACTATTTATTTGAACTATATGCCTTATTAGCATGCTAGAATAAGGAACATGACATATACTAATAGGGCTTGGCCCTTAACTGCTATGTGAATATGATAGAGATGCTTATTAGCATTATTATTGAATGTGAAACTCTTTGTTTGTTCGGTTATGACTGTGGGACGGTTTCTGGATATTGATATCATGTCTGATAAGTTGAGTCATTGATTGCAAAAATACTTGGAAGCTATGCCTCCAGGGCGGTCAATCAGACTAGATGGCGCTAATATTGAGGCTAGAGATGATAACCAGGGCCAGAACCCTCCACCTGCCCCTCAGAATTGGAAGCATAGTTTTTTAAATATGTAGGCCACACTTCAGAGACAAGAGGATAAGATCAGATGGTTGAGGATAGCAACTTCCATCAGGGAACGCTGCCCCGCATGTGCCACCTGTAGTGGTACCTATTCTGGGACAACCAGAGATTGAGAACAAATGGGAACCCCTATATAAGAGATTCCAGAAGAAACACCCTCCAACTTTTGAGGGATGCCTAGATCCATTTAGAGCTGAGTAGTGGATGGGCATGATTAGTTCCATCCTTGATTTCATGAGGGTGGTAGGCAATGACAGGGTGGCTTGTGCCACTTATATGATGTAGGATGATGCCTGAATCTGGTGGGAGGTTATATCCCTAACCCGAAACATTGCTGCTACGAGTTAGGAAGAGTTTTGAGAATTGTTCAATGAAAAGTATATAATGACACAGTTTGAATTGCGAAGATGAATGAATTTGTGAATTTGGTTCATGGCAACATGATAGTGACTGAGTATGCTCTGAAGTTTGACAGGTTGGCCAAGTTTGCCTCTAACTTGGTGCCAACCGATTTGACTTGGAAGGAATGGTTTGTTCGAGAGAAGAATTCCATGATAGCTTGAGATGTCAGGATTACTTCAGTACCTGGGGTTACTACATATGCTCAGGTTGTTGAGAAGAACCTTACTGTGGAGATTGCAGAGGACACTGTAAGGCACAATGCTTAGAGGGTGGTACCTCCGTTTACTGGGTCAGGTAGAGGCGGTGGCCCCAATGATCAGAAGAGGAAGACTACAGATACATTCAGTGCACTTGGTTCATATAAAAGAGTTCGGGGTACTCAGGGTAGTCGTCAGGGTGGAAGTGAGAACTGGAGGAATTATCCAGAGTGTGCTCGGTGCAAGAGACGCCATCTAGGAGAATTCTGTGCCAAGGCATGTTTCCTATGTGGAGTGGTGGGTCATCTGCGGAAAGATTGCCCATAGTTGAAGAAAGAGGAACCAAAGAATGGTGACAACTTGGCTCCGGCTCGAGTATTCCCATTGACTCAGACAGAGGCTGAGGCTAATCCCTCCATGGTGACAGGTCATATTTCTAGCGCTAGCTCTCAGCATAAAATTTTGATTGATTCTAGTGCTACGCACTCATTTGTATCTAGTAAGGTGATAGAAAGACTTAGTAGACCATGTGGTGTGTATGTTGTGGGATTTGGAACTTTGTTGCCTACTGGGGAATTGGTAGTTTCTAAGAGATGGATTAGATCCTTACTAGTGGAGGTGGATAGTAGGGAGTTTTCTATGGACGTGATTGAGTTAGAAATGGAAGACTTTGATATGATATTGGGCATGGATTGGTTAGCCAAATATGGGGTGACCATAGATTATAAAAGGAGGAAGGTGACTTTTGAACTTGAGGGAGATGACCCATTCGTGTTTGTGGGTGTTGTGAATGGGCCTCTTATTCCAAGGATTTCGACATTGAAGGCTAGAGACTTATTGCAAGGGGGTTTCATAGGATTCCTAGCTAGTGTGATTGATACCACTAAGGTTGTACCAATTGGATCAGAAGAAACCATATTGGTTTTTGAATTTCTGGATGTGTTCCCAAAAGACTTACCGAGATTGCCACCACATCGGGAGATTGAGTTTGTTATAGAACTGGCACCAGAAATGGATCTGGTAGCCAAGGCACCTTATAGAGTGGCACCGATAGAATTGAAGGTTCAGTTGCAAGAGTTACTTAACTTGGGGTTTATCAGACCTAGTATCTCACCATGGGGTGCACCAATGTTGTTCGTTAAGAAGAAGGATGGGTCGTTGAGGATTTGTATCGACTACCAGGAATTTAACAAGTTGATTATGAAGAATAAGTATCTGCTGCCAATGATTGACGACCTATTTGATTAGTTGCAAGGAAAAACAATGTTCTCGAAGAATGATCTCCGATCTAGTTATCAACAACTAAGGATGTTCCAAAGACTGCTTTTCGCACAAGGTATAGGCATTATGAGTTCTTGGTTATGTCTTTTCGGCTAATGAACATGGTATTCAAGGATTGTATGGACAAGTTCGTAATTGTATTTATTGATGATACACTGGTTTATTCTCAATCAGAAGCAGAACATGAAGAACATCTTCGTTTAGTATTATAGAGGCTTAGGGAGTGTAACGCCCTACTTCCTTAGAGTCGTTACTAAGTGAGTTTTTAAGACAAAACAGTGTGCAATGAACTCGCTAACCGAGGTTTTTAAACAAAAGTGTGACTAATTAAAAGTTAAGGCTGTAATCTTAGAAAAATGCGTCGTTTCAATAAAACTTCTAGTATTAAACATTTGGGATCCCAAAATAAGGTTTGAAAACTATTTACATCTCAAAATAAGTTTACAATTGATCAGTTATAAAAATCATAAATTATTACAGCCATTTTCGAATAAACCCCCAACCAAAGCAGTCGAGCAGGCCAAACATGTACGCGTCGCTTCACGCTCTCCGTACTCATGGTTGGTTGACTCAGTCATTGCCCTTACCTGCAACACAGAGCACCCGTGAGCCGAAGCCCAGCAAGAAAACCCAAATAATACATAGCATATGCAATTCATATAGCTGGCATAATTCACTGATAAATAGGAAAACCATCATAATAAACAAGCACGGCCATGCCGCCCCAGAGGCCTTACCAAAGCCTGGGGTTTCGGTTCTCACCGCGAGGATAACTCATGTATCCCTTGGGTCCCACCCTGAATATAAGCATCCCATGTGCCTTGGGTCCCACCCTGAATATAAGCATCCCATGTGCTAAGTGTTACTTTCGGCCCCGCTGCCGCACCCGGCCTACGCCGCTCTCGGCCCTTGCCGTTCATTTCAGTATAATCACACATATAGTACATTCGAAATAATCATTCACACACATCATGATTCATTTAAGGTTAAACATTTGCACATAATACAATCTGGGGCCATGCCCTGCAATCACACAGTGGGGCCATGCCCTATTCTCGGGTGTTACGGTTTTCTTACCTGTATTCCGAGCCTCCTGATGCACTCAAGCCGCGAGCACGGTCCTCTAGCACGAGCCTCTCCAATAGCCTAGTCACAACACACATAAAACATCCTTTAATACTAATCAATTCATAACCACTTCCCGGGACCAATCCCGCACTCTCGGGACCTCTAAAACAATACACCGGAACCATCCCCCGAGTCCCCGGGCAAAAGCCCTAAAAACCAGAATTTTGCCTGCCAAAATGGCCTAGGGCCGCGGCACTCCCCTCAAGGGCCGCGGCGCCCAGCGACCTACCCCTCTCCTGATGCAACCTCGCGCCACGGCGCCCAAGAACAGGGCCGCGGCGCTCATACGCGAACCCATATTTCTAGGTTTTCCCATGCGTTTTTCCCGAGCCTCAAGCTCTCCAAATCACCCCAAACAAATACCTCAACCCCAAAATCAAATCAAAACCTCAAATGGACCATCTAAACACCCATAGATACTAGAATCAAGACCAAAACACCATCACACCCAAAGATCCACCCATTGATTCCTAATTTCAGCAACTCCACCCAAAACTTTAAAAACATAACTCAAACTTTATATTTCTCAAATCAAAACAGAAACCAAGTCTTAAGTGTATATAAAATCCTTACCTTGAATGAAGAATTCACCCAAAAGCCTCCTTGATCTCCTCCTAAACTCCCACTTCAGCCCATTTTTCTCTTCTTCTTCTTCTCATTGCCCTAACTTTCCTTCTCTTTATTTTTAACAAAGCCATCAAATAAACCAAATGCCCAAACTGTGTACCCTATAATCCCAGCTGAAACTTGTCTAAACCCCTTGCCAAATGACCATGCTACCCCTCCAAATGATCCTTTCCTAACTAAGCCCTCAAGGGTACTCTAGTCCTTTCACTAATATTTCATTTCTACCATTTTCTATCTAGAACTTGTTACTCTCAGCAGTAACTAATGGTTACCCAGGTTACTAAATCTCCAATAACCATTACCCGCTAAATCTCAACTTAACCATAAAATTCCCAAGGTACCCCTAGGCTCCTCCCAAGCCGGGTATAAAATCTCGTTGTGACTTTTGAGTAAACTAGCTCTCTAGGACCGTCTCGGCACGTGCATCACAATAATAACACCACACTCACGTGGTACAATTCACAAAATACAATTATCACATATATGCCCTCAGCGGGCTAAAATTACAATTATGCCCTTCTAACAAGATCCGGGCCTACATGCATACTAATATACATAGTCATGCATCTCAGATAAACAAATAGTCATATAACATGCTTTAAATCATAATCATGCATTTAACTCATCAAAGTCACACATAAATCCCATCATGCCCTCCTGGCACGCTAATCAAGGCCCTTAAGCCTTATTAGCGATTTTGGGTCGTTACAGGGAGCATAGGTTATATGCTAAGTTCGAGAAGTGTGAGTTCTGGTTGCCTCAAATAGCATTCCTGGCTCATATTGTTAGTAAAGACGAGACTATGGTGGATCCGACCAAGATTGAAGCGATGAGAGATTAGCCAAGGCCAAGGAGTGCTTCAGAGTTCCTTGTACTGGTGGGGTATTATTGGCGTTTTTTTGAAGAGTTTTCAAGGATTGTAACACCTTTGACTGAGTTGACACGTAATAACTTGAAGTTTGTATGGACCGATAGGTGTGAGAACAGCTTTTAGGAGTTGAAACGGTGGTTGATTACTGCACCGGTACTTAGACTTCCTCTAGACCAGGAAAATTTTGAGGTATACTGAGATGCTTCGAGACAGGGGTTAGGTTGTGTTCTGATTCAGGCTGGAAAAGTAATTGTCTATACCTCAAGACGGTTGAAAGAATATGAACAGAGGTATCTTACTCACGATTTGGAACTGGCAGTGGTGGTATTCACACTGAAGGTGTGTCCATTACTTGTATGGGGAGAAGTGTGAGATATACATCGATCACAAGAGTTTGAAATACTTCTTTACGCAAAAAGATCTGAATATGAGACATAGACGTTGGTTGGAGCTAGTAAAGTATTATGGCTGTGAAATCTTCTACCATGTGGAGAAGGTCAACGTGGTGGCAGATGCCTTAAGTCGGAAAGGTCCAGAACAGTTGTTTAGCCCAAAGCAGATATCAGGGAAGTTGGTAGAAGATATGACTAGAGTATGGATAGAGTTTGTTGTAGGCCAATTGGCTAATATTACTCCGTAGTCTGCACTTCTTTAGAGGATAACTGAAGCTCAGATGAATGATCCTCGATTGGTGAAGTATCGGGAGGACATCTTAGCTGGAGTGGTTAAGGACTTTACTATCTCTAAGATTGGTATACTGAGGTACAAGGATCGGATATGTATTCCGATGGATATTGGTATCAAGAGAGAGATTTTGGATGAGTCTCATACCATTCCATTCCATACTCATTACATCTAGGTATTACTAAGATGTACCAGGATTTGAAATCTCTATATTGGTGGCCAGGGATGAAGAAAGATGTGGTTGAATATGTGGGTAATTGTCTAACTTATCAACAAGTGAAATCTAAACACTAGAGGATAGCAGGATTACTACAACCCTTGAGTATTCCTGAATGGAAATGGGTGGATATAACTGTAACAACCCAAATTGATAATAAGGCTTAAGGGTCTTGATTAGTGTGCCTGAAGGGCATAATGGGAATTATGTGTGGTTTTAATGATTAAGATGCATGATTATGATTTAAAGCATGTTATATGATTATTTGAGCATTTGAGATGCATGAATATGTGTATTAGTATGCATGTAGGCCCTGATTAGGTTAGAGGGGCATAATCGTAATTTTGGCCATTATGGGCATAACTGTATTGATATATGTGATAATTGTCGAGACCACATTATTATGTGGATATATCTGTGATTTGTGACTCGAGACGATCCTAGTGAGCAAAGGAGCGGAAAAGTCATGGCATGGATTTATACCCGGCTCGGGGTGAGCTTAGGGGTATAAATGGGAATTTAGCGAATATACCAGAGTCTATTTTGACATTGAGGAATATTATTGGTGATTAGTGAGGTATCGGGAATTAAGCGGGTAATATTAGAGACACTCAAGGAGTTAGCGGGAATTGGGTAAAATGACTAAAATGCCCTTAGTGGACTAAAGGATTAGAAATAAAGGGGAGGGCATTAAGGTCATTTGGCATGTAAGGAATAGATATGCTGAGGTTTTATGTTAGTGGGAATTGTAGAGAAGGGGTAGAAGTCTGAAAAGGAAGGAAAAGGAGGGGAAAAGAAAGAGAGAAAAACAGAGAGAGTTCTCTAGGTCAGTTTATATTTCCTTCATCTATTTCTTGAAGATTTCTGGAGTAAAGCTCAGAGGAGAGCTGGGATAAACTAAGCATCAAGGATCCTAACCTAGGATTGAGAAATTGGCAGAGGTTTAGCAAGGATTCATCAACACTTGAGGTAAGACTTTAGAGTTCTTCAGTTTCTGTTTCTGGTTTTTGAGCTATGGTGCTTAAGTTGAATTGGATGGAAACTTTAGGGAATTCAGGCCTAAGGCTGAGGAGGAGCAGGCCAAGGAAGTCTAGAGGCACCTTGAGGTCGGAATTCCACCAGAGGTATAAATTCTAAACTCCAACTTTGTTGTTCAGCTGGTTTCTGCTGAGATTTAGTGCTTAGGAGTGGCTATGGTGAATTTTGAGTTTGGGGATGCATGTGCTTGAGTTCTAGGTATTTGGGGTGCTTGGGATGAGTGGAGTATGGTCATAAGGTTGTTTTTGAGGTTGGGGAAGATTTGGAAGAGTTTTGGTTCGAGGAAATCGAAGGAGGGAAAAACTGGTGTTGGCCAGTCTGTGACTAGCGCTACAGCGCTAGCCTTTGGGCACTGTAGCGCTAGGCCAAGTTTGCTAATGGGGTTTTGCTTCTGTTTGTAGCGCTGTAGTGCCCTCCCATGAGCGTTGTTGCGCTACCCTGCTTTCTGAAGGGGATTTTAGGGTTATTTGCAAGGGCTTTTGACCTAGGGTTTGATTCCACCACCTTGTTTGGTGGAACTAGGACTTCCCGGGGGCTCGGGATTGGCCCCAAGGCTAGGTTTTGAACTTGAGGATTGATGATGACTTTGGCCCATGATTGTGTTTAGGTGAGCGCTAGGGCTTGGGGGGAATCGTGCTCAAGGAGTCGAGGGATCAAAGCTAGTGAATTGAAAGATAAGAAAACTTCACCTGGTTATATGTTTGTGATGGGACTAAGTGCTTCCGATACTTGTATCGTGTCAATGATGGTATTACGCCATGGGACATGTAAAAGCGGCCTAAGAGTGCCGTACATAGTATTTGCGCACAGGGCGCGGCTTGGCCACTGGTAGCCGAGGATAGCTTAATATTCACTGAGCTCGGTTTAAGCGGGCCGGAGTCAGTGGGATAACAGAGGGAGCAGCCTGGGAGCGCTAGCCCTAGTTATCATTTGTGCAGTGATGTATGATATGGATTTATATGTTTAGCATGTCGAATACTTGATTATACTGAATGACTATATGGTTGAGATTATGTGATGCAATGTGAGATGTTGATTTGTCTGTTGATTGCTTATGCTCTGTTGTTGTGTTTTCTTGCTGGGCCTTGGCTCATGGGTGCTACGTGGTGCAGGTAAAGGCAAAGGCAAGCTGGACCAACCCTGAGATGGAGGGCCGCGGAGTGGAATGTACATAGCCAGCTGTTCGATCGCCATGGTCGAGGAGTGGGTCAGGACAGGGATTACCTAATTGTCTATTTTGACTTAATATGGCCTGATAATGTGTATAAACCTTGTGTCTTTTGTAAACAGTCTTTAAACTTAATATTTTTGGGATCCCGTGTAAACAGATGATGCTTCTTAATGAAAATGTGGCTTTTGAGACCAAACTATTTTTAACCCTAGCTCCTTTATAGTTTCAGTATCACGATTCTAATTAAATGACTTGACTAGCAAGTCTGGCACTTTATAAACACACAGTGTAACGGTCTTGGCTATCCAGGGCGTTACAATAACCATGGACTTTGTGGTTGGGTTTCCTAGGACGGTGGGACAACATAACTCGATATGGGTGATCATGGATCGATATACCAAATCAAGTCACTTTTTGCCTGTTAGGACCAATTACACTATGGATAAGTATGCTGAGTTATATGAGAAGGAGATTGTACGTCTCCATGGGGCACCGAAGACTATAGTATCGTATCGGAACCCCACCATCACTTCTAAGTTTTGGGGAGGACTACAGAAGGCTATGGGTACACGGTTGAAGTTCAGTACAACATACCATCCTCAGACAGATGGACAGTTTGTAAGGACAATTCAGATACTAGAGGATATGCTTCGAGCATGTGTATTGGATTTCAAGGAATACTGGATTATGTATCTTCCCTTGATCGAGTACTCCTACAACAACAGTTATCAGAAAACAATCGGAGTGGCTCTATATGAGAATTTGTATGGTAGGAAGTGTATATCACCCATCCATTTGGATGAAATGGGTGAGAGGAAGTATCTTAGTCCTGAGGCAGTTCAGAGGAGCAGTGAAGCCATTGAGAAGATTTGAGCTTGAATGCTCACTTCACAGAGTAGACAGAAAAGCTACGTAGATCCAAAGTGTATGAATGTGGAGTTCTAAGTTCGGGACTACGTTTTTCTCAAAGTTTCGCCAATGAGAGGAGTAAAACGGTTTGTGAAGAAAGGAAAGTTGAGCACTAGGTTTGTGGGACCTTTTGAGATCCTAGAGAAGATTGGGCAAGTAGCTTACTATAATGTCCCAAAAATGCTAATAGGGTTTAGTGCCTTGATTAGCGTGCTGAGAGGGAATAATTGGATATATGTGTGATTAACTGCGTGACTATGTGGCATGCATGATATATATGATGAAATGAATATATTTAAATGCATGTTTATTTGTATTAAATATGCATGTGGGCCCATTCTTGATAGTTAGGGCATATTTGTAATATTGGCCCGTTGCGGGCATAAATGTTATTATATGTGAGTAAATGATTGAGATCACATTATTATGTGGATATATTTGCAGTATATGGCTCGAGGCGATCCTAGTGAGCAGATTGGTGGAATAGTCACATCGGGGATTAATACCTGGCTCAGAGCGAGCCTAGGGGTATTTTGGGAAGTTAATGTATATTTAAGGTTTATTGAGTAATGGGTAAGTATTTGGTGATTAAATGGGCATGTTGGGATTAATTGGGAATTTATAGGACTACTCAAGGAACTAGCGAGAAATGTAGCGAATGAAGATTTTGCCTTTGGGGCCATTTAATGTCAAGGGTATACTTAGGGAGGAATATGGTGTTTTGGTAAGTGGATAGGCTTAGTAGAAACCTTTAGACACAAGGAAATAAGCAGAGTCTCTCTCCCTCTCTCCTTAGTCAGTTGGCACATCTCCCCTTGGTGAGCATTGAGGCTAGTGGAATGTCTTGGGGAAGTTGCTGAGGAGAAGGCAGAGAATTGAAAGCTTGGGAAGCAAAGCTGAGAAATGAGGCTAGGAATGGACAAGTAGCAGCTGAGGGATCAAGCTAGGAGTATTTAAGGATTAGCTTAAGGATCAGAACATCTCTGAGGTAATTCTATAACCTGGTTTTCTTACTGTGAATTCTATGATGGGTTTGGATAGTGCTTTGGCTAAGCTTAGCTCTAGCTTTGATTCTGAGTTGGATTGAGGATTTGTTATTGTACGCCCTGACTTTCCCACGGGCTGATTAGCGAGCTGAGATACGGCCTAATCATGACTACCACGTGGACATCCCCAAGACCGGAGCTGCCATCGTAAGGTCCTACCTCTTTAGCTCGAGGTAACCTAAGGGTTCACCAAGATTGCTCAAGGACTGAGTCTGGACCCTGAAGGCCGCAGGTCGAGGTAAGCATCCAGCTCATGGTACGAGCTAGAGTTGGAGGCTGTGACCTTTTATAAAGTCAACCACGCAAGGTAAACGTGCATATATCAGACATCACGTGTCTGATATACCCCTGACTTCTCGGACACGCAGCAGGAACGTGCGTATTCAGACACCCACGATTGGGTTGGGCCGTGCGGCCCATTATTCCCTTACCTATTGATTTGACCACACTTATGTGTCAGGTTTAGGAATTGATCATGAATGTCACAGAGTTGACATGATAGGTAAGAAGGTCACAGGATGACCTTCTTACCAACTCCCAGGTGCCTTCTCCTATAAATATGGAGACCTTGGGAGTTAATAGAGGTTGGATTCTCAATTGTAAGAAATACCCTGTAATCAAATACCCAGTATATAGCAATAATACTGACTAGTGGAGTAGAAGGATTTTAACCTTTGAACCACTTAAAAAACGTATTTTGAGTCACCCTTTCATTCCTAAGATCATTTATATGTTTCGGTTCAACCTAAGCACTAATCCCTTTCTCTTCTTTTCCTAATTACCTGTTGGCGAAGAACCGCGTCAACAGTTTGGTGCTTTCGTTGAGAGAAAGTTCGATTAGTGTTGTCGCAAACATCCAACTATGGTGACTACTTGATCCAGGCACGGTAATGAGACAGAACAGCATGATGGGCAGGAGGCTCATCATACTGCCACCCCTGGTGAACAAATTCCCGAAGTCCAACAGCGGCCCGACAAGTAGCCGGCGGGCCAAGACGACACTGGAAGTTCGGCGCCCCGGCCACCTAATCTGAACCCATGTTATTACACTGCGGTGGAGATGGAGAATGCTCAGCTGAGGAGCCAGCTAGCAATAGCTAACCAGCAGATCAAGGATGTGCTGGCCCGACTACCCCCTCTCACAACTGACGCTAACGTCGGAGAGAGGCAAGGCGAGGCTCCTAAGTCTCGCCGGGGTAATCGGTCCAGGCATAGCCGCTCGGATAGACTTCCTACAGCCAACTCCACTCCCTCGTCGCACCGTCGAGAGGCAGACTTCGGAGAAATGCCTAGAGCCGAACAACAGCAGTACAACCGTTCGGTCAGAACTTCAACTCCTAGCTCCCAACCAGCCTCGAGCGCGCCCAGGAGAGCTCGAGGAAATTCCGGAAGGAGGTCCGGGGAGGGATCGCAGCGTCAGCCCGTCCCCAATAGCCGTCCTGCACCTCGTCCAGATTGCCAGGCGCGGGACCCGCAAGTTGGCAGGGCCGAAAGGCCCCCACCTAATTTGATCCGTCCTGACGGAACTAGGATCGCCTCTTTGGTCAGGCATCCTCCATCGCCAATCAAATATCCATCTCCTCCTCGGCCCGTCCAAGATATTCCGGCCTATGGAAGTAGCAGGAGAGACCCGCCTTCCGCTGGGCCCTCCCGACGAAGCAGGGTGCCGAGGGAAGGCCCAGATCCTCACCACCAAAGGCGGACTCCGAGCCTGTCTAACAGGAGCTACTGGACCGGCAGTCACCGGAGCGACCTCTCTAGCGGAGACCTGCGTCAGCGCCTGAGCTCAGCACAAAGTCCACAAGCAACCCAGGGGGGCAACCTGCAAGATCGCCTTAACTCTCATATAGGGGAGCCAGCAGGAGGAGACAGCCATGCTCGCTCAGGGGGGGCCCTATCCGAAGTACGTAACGGCGGGAATGCCCCAAATAACCTATCTCAAGATAGGAGGGGCAATAACCCACCAAATATGTACAATGGATCCGGAGCTGTTGAACAGCCCCGGAATACCCAAGGACATCAGGACCAAACCCTCGAGCGCCTGGCCTAGATGGAGGAGCTGATGAGGAAGCTCCTATCATAAAAAGAAAAAGATGAATATGATTCAGGGGACGAGATGGAGCTCTTCGCCCCCAGCATAGCAGCAACGGCTTACCCACCTGGTTTCCGTATGCCGCACCTGTCTAAGTTCAATGGAGACGGAGATCCGTCGGATCATCTGGGGATGTTTAACACCCTGATGATGGCCCACAACATTGGCCCCAAGCTGAGATGCTTGATATTCCCTTCCACACTGACTGGATCGGCCAGGCAGTGGTTCAAGCAAGGCAAAAGACAGTCAATCAGCTCCTGGAAAACTTTCTCGGCTAATTTCAAAAGGGCATTCCGATCCTCCCAGGCTACCCGCGTTCAGGCCGACTCTCTGGCTAACGTGAGGCAGCATCCCGGGAAAACTCTGAAGGCCTACCTGAGCAGATTTGCGAACGTCGCTGCTCGGGCCAGAGACGCGGATGATAGCTCCAAGCTCATGGCCATGAGAACTGGAATCCTCGTCGGAGGGGATCTCTAGAAAGATATACAAAGAAAGGGAGTCAGCTCGGTTAACGAATTCCTCAACAGGGCCCAGGAATGGATCAACTTGGAGGAAGTCGAAGCCTCAGCTGCAGGAGCCAGCCAGGTCCCTGATCAGCCCGCTGGAGTAGGGATGGAGGTCGTGGCAGCGACCCAAAACGTCACACAGAACAACCAGCTCGATGGAGGCAAAAGAAAGGGGAATGGTGAAGGCAGCCAGCACGGCCAAAAGAAGAATAAGTCTGTGGACAAGTCCAAGCCCGTCTATGCGACTTATACAGAGCTCACCCAGTCTAGGGAAAGTATTTTCCTAGCTAACTCTACTCGCCTCCCCTGGAAGAGGCCGAAGCCATTGAAGCACCAGAAGGGGAAGAGAGACACCTCCAAGTTTTGCCATTTTCACAACGATGTTGGCCACAATACTGATGATTGTAGGCATTTGAAGGATGAGATCGAGACTCTCATCTGAGCCGGCCCCTTGGCTCAGTACGCACAGAATAGGGTCCCAGCAAGCCGACCTGCTCCAGAAGTCTCGGCCAGTCGGCCTGGGTCTCGGGTAGATCAGGATGTCCCTCCTCCCGTGATAGGAGGGGAGATATCCACCATCTCTGGAGGTCCGCATATGGCTGGCACAAGCAGGGGTGCCCAGAAGAGGTACGTAAACGAACTTAAGGCGCACAATGGAGTAGAGTTCGTCCCGGAACAGCGCCTGCCAAAGCAACAGCGATTGGAGAAGCAAGCAATCATTTTTACAGAAGACGATGCGGGCCATGTCCAGTTCCCGCACAATGACCCTCTGGTCGTAGCAGTTCATCTCACTAATCGGAGGGTTAGGAGGGTGCTGATCGATAATGGGAGCTCGGTGAACCTCCTATTCCGGTCCACGTTAGAAAAGATGGGTTTGACTGTCGCCGAGCTGAAGGCGACCTCCATGATGTTGTATGGTTTTTCGGGAGAAGGATCGGCGGCCATAGGGACGATCGAGCTAGTGATCACCCTGAGAGAAGGATCTCGGACAGTCTCCAAACTCCTCGAGTTCGTGGTCATCGACTGCTCCGCTGCATACAACGCAATTTTGGGACGACCTACGCTCATAGCTTTTGAGGCCGTCACTTCCATTCACCACCTCGCGATGAAATTCCCTACTTCCACGGGAATATGCACTGTCCATGGCGATCAGCTCGCTACCAAGGAATGCTACAGCATTTCCATGAAGGGAAAATCAAAACCCGGGCAGCTGGCAATGGCCATCCAAGGTGGTGAAGAGGAATCTCAGGAACCCTTAGCTGATCCTAAGATTGAAAAACCTCAAAGCGCCGAAGGGGAAAATATCGTCTTAAGTGAGGATATTGACCCCCGAATAGGCGAGGACAGATCCGAGCTCCAAGCTATTGAGGAGCTCGAGGAAGTAAACATTGATCTGCAGACCCCATCACGGATGGTCAAGCTCGGAAAAAACCTCTGCAGCGAGAGGAAGACGGAGCTGGTCAAATTTCTGCGGGATAACCTGGATGTGTTTGCGTGGTCACACGAGGACATGGTGGGAATCAGCCCGAGTGTCATCATGCACACACTTCATCTGGATAAAAGCATTCCTGCAAAGTCCCAGAAGCAAAGACGCCTAGGAACAACCCAGGCTGAAGCCTTGGAGGAAGAGGTGGCCCAGCTCAAAAAATGCGGCTTTATCCGTGAAGCCAAGTTTCCAATATGGGTCGCCAACCCTGTGCTGGTCCCGAAGCCCAACGGGAAATGGCGGACCTGCATCGACTTCTCCGACCTGAATAAAGCCTGCCCCAAGGATTGTTTTCCATTGCCAAGGATTGACCAGTTGGTGGATGCCACGACGGGGCACGAGCTCATGTCCTTTATAGACGCATACTCAGGCTACAATCAGATCGCCATGAATCCGGCGGACCAGGAGCACACCAGTTTCATGACCCCGACTAACGTTTATTGTTACAAGGTCATGCCCTTCGGGCTGAAGAACGCCGGGGCTACGTATCAAAGGTTGGTGAATAGAATGTTCGCAGACCAGATCGAAAAAAACATGGACGTGTACGTCGATGACATGCTAGTCAATTCAAAGACTGCCGATAACCATGTTTCCGACCTGGAAGAATGCTTCAAGATCCTACAGGAGTATGGCATGAGGCTAAATCCACAGAAGTGCACTTTTGGAGTTGCATCGGGAAAATTCCTTGGTTTCATCGTCAATACCCGAGGAATCGAGGCAAACCCCGACAAGATCAGATCGTTGCTCGAGCTTCCCTCACCCAGGTCACGAAAAGATGTCCAAGGCCTGACAGGAAGAGTAGCAGCTCTCAATCGGTTTATTTCCAAGTCCACCGATAAGTGTTTGCCATTCTACAACCTGCTCCGAGGAAATAAGAAGTTCGAATGGACAGAAGAATGCGAAAGCGCTTTCCTCGACCTGAAGGCACATCTGGCCGGCCACCCGTACTATCCAAACCAAAAGCAGGAGAGCCTCTTTTTCTCTACCTGGCTGTCACGGAGGATGCAGCCAGTGCCGTGTTGGTCCGGGAAGAAGATCGGATTCAGAAGCCAGTCTATTACATCAGCAAGAGACTTCTTGGAGCTGAATCCCGGTACCCGTTGATGGAGAAATTGGCGTTCTGCCTTATCACGGCCTCGCGAAAGCTCAGGCCGTACTTCCAGTCCCACTCAATACACGTCATGACCAATCAGCCTTTAAGGTGGGTTTTGCAAAAACCTGAAGCATCAGGACGCTTGTTAAAGTGGGCAATTGAGCTCAGCCAGTTCGAGATTCTGTACACCTCGCGAACTGCCATAAAGAGTCAGGCCCTGGCCGATTTTGTAGCCGAGTGCACAGGATTTCGGGAGAATCCCGCAGAAGACTCACCCCAGGTCACCTCGACCCAGGCATCATGGAGGATATTTATGGATGGTTCATCCAACGAGAACGGCTCTAGAGCTGGAATCATTTTGATATCCCCTAAAGGACATAGATTCCACTCAGCGCTGAGGTTCGGATTCAAGGCCTCCAACAACGAGGCCGAATACGAAGCTTTGTTGGCCGGGCTGAGGATAGCCCGGGAGCTGAAGGCGAGCTCCGTCCAGTGCTTCAGTGACTCCCAGCTCGTGGTAAACCAGGTTCTGGGCGAATATCAAGCATGGGGACCTAAGATGGCTACCTATCTAGCAAAGGTAAAGGTTAAGCTGTCCGCGTTCGGGCGGGGCTCGATCGAGCAGATACCTCGGAAGCAGAACGCTAACGCAGACGCTCTCGCCAAGCTCGCCACCTCTGGTGAGACAGAAACCTTGGGGTTAGTGCCGGTAGAATTCTTGGAGAAACCAAGTATAGAGGAAGCCAGGACGGAGGTCGAGATGATCGATGCCAGGCCGACCTGGATGACTCCCATCCTTGAGTATCTCGTCGAGGGAAAGCTACCTGAAGGGCGTAATGATGCGCGGCGAGTTCTGTATCAAGCTCCCAGGTATACGATAGTAGACGGGGTGCTATACCGACGTGGGCACTCCCTACCTCTCCTATGGTGTGTTCTTCCAGACGAAGCAAAGGCCATCCTGCAGGAGGTGCATGGGGGTTTTTGCAGAGATCACACTAGGGGGCAAAGCTTGGCCTTAAAGGTCCTGAGGCAAGGTTATTACTGGCCAACTCTGTCCAAAGACTCAATCTCATACGTGAAGAAGTGCGACAAATGCTAGCGATTCGCCACAGTTGCCCGAGCTCCCCCAGTCAAGCTGAAGATGATCTCTTCCCCATGGCCGTTTGCAATTTGGGGGATCGACTTGGTTGGCGCCCTCCCTACTGGAAAGGGCGGGGTCCGTCACGTCGTGGTAGCCATTGACTACTTTACGAAGTGGGCTGAGGCAGAACCTCTGGCAACGATAACTTCCAAAAAAGTCCTTGACTTCGTGGTTAAGAACATTATCTGCCGATTCGAGCTGCCCAAGAAGATTGTCTCCGACAATGGGACTCAGTTCGACAGCGACCTGTTTACCGAATTTTGTGAAAGGTACAGAATTGTGAAAAGTTTCTCCTCCGTGGCCTATCCTCAGGCGAACGGCCAGGTCGAGGCTGTCAATAAGACTCTCAAGGCGAGCCTCGGGAAGAGACTAGATGAAGCAAAGGGGGTCTGGCCAAAACAACTCCCCCAGGTCCTATGGGCATACCGGACCTCGCATTGGACTCCTACAGGTCATACTCCTTTTTCCTTGACCTTTGGGAGTGAGGCAGTCCTCCCTGTGGAGATTAAGGTGCTTTCGCATAGGGTCCAGTCATATGACCAGAACCGCAACCACGAGCTTCTTTGCACCTCTTTAGACTTGATTGATGAAAGGCGAGAAGATTCGCAGCTCCAGCTCGCACATTATCAACAGAATATCACACGCTATTTCAACTCAAAAGTCAAGAATCGCACCTTTAGCGTTGGCGGCCTGGTCCTCAGGAGAGTTTTCTTGGCCAGTAAGGACCCCAAAGATGGAGTCTTGGGACCGAACTGGGAAGGACCATATCAAGTCATCGAGGTCATTAAGGAGGGAACTTATAAGTTAGCTCGGCTTGATGGAGGGGCAGTCCCACGGACCTGGAACGCCATCCATTTGAAGAGTACTATCAATGATTCACTTGTAAGGCCTGAAAGGCCATTTTTTATGTATTAAGCAATGAGAATCAACTTTTTGTTTATATTTGTACATGTTTTCAAGTGTAATCTAAAGTAACCACGAAAGACCCTTTCCCAGTTACTTGGGGGGCATATGGTACCTGGATATAACCAGGTCGCCTTAATGACTTAGAAGTTGATTCATATCGATTGATCGTTGTTCTTCATAAAGAGCTCGAGATATTAATAAAAATTAACACAAACTAAGTTTTCAAATTAAGTTCCTGGATATAACCAGGTCATAAAACTTAGAAGTTGATTTAAATCTATTGATCGTTGTTCTTCTTAAAGAGCTCGAGATATTGATAAAAATTAACACGAACTAAGTTTTCAAATTAAGTTCCTGGATATAACCAGTTCATAAAACTTAGAAGTTGATTTAAATCTATTGATCGTTGTTCTTCTTAAAGAGCTCGAGATATTGATAAAAATTAACACGAACTAAGTTTTCAAATTAAGTTCCTGGATATAACCAGGTCATAAAAATTAGAAGTTAATTTAAATCTATTGATCGTTGTTCTTCCTAAAGAGCTCGAGATATTGATAAAAATTAACACGAACTAAGTTTTCAAATTAAGTTCCTGGATATAACCAGGTCATAAAACTTAGAAGTTGATTTAAATCTATTGATTGTTGTTCTTCCTAAATAGCTCGAAATATTGATAAAAATTAACACGAACTAAGTTTTCAAATTAAGTTCCTGGATATAACCAGTTCATAAAACTTAGAAGTTGATTTAAATTTATTGATCGTTGTTCTTCCTAAAGAGCTCGAGATATTGATAAAGATTAACACGAACTAAGTTTTCAAATTAAGTTCCTGGATATAACCAGGTCATAAAACTTAGAAGTTAATTTAAATCTATTGATCGTTGTTCTTCCTAAAGAGCTCGAGATATAGATAAAGATTAACGCGAACTAAGTTTTTCAAAATAGTAACTAAAATGCGTAGAGGCAAAGGGCAGTAAATCAATTAAAAATAAAGTTGATATTTAAATTGTCTCGAGGTGTAAACACCTCATGCAGAAGTTACACAGAAAAATTTAAAAATATTCAAGAAAAGGGCACAGAGAGGAAGGCCCTAAGCTCCGCCAGTTGGCCCCTTGGAGGTCGCCGTCTCGCCCTGCTCAGCTGCCCCGGAGCCCTCCCCAGCCTCAAAAGGCGCTTCTTT
Organism: Humulus lupulus; assembly: GCF_963169125.1. Taxonomy (NCBI): domain Eukaryota; kingdom Viridiplantae; phylum Streptophyta; class Magnoliopsida; order Rosales; family Cannabaceae; genus Humulus; species Humulus lupulus. The sequence continues at coordinate 85,705,527 of NC_084796.1, read as the reverse complement.
ATCAAGGCGAGCTTTGAACTTCTCCAGCAAGGGCTCCCAGACGGCCACTGCCAGGAAAGAGAAGTCGGCGTCCTGGTTATAGGCCCAGCAATGGTAGAACATGTCTTCCATGGCGGCGTCTGAAGTTGCCCGCTCGGCCGCCAAGGCGGCCTTGGCCTCCACCTTCGCGGTATCTAGGTCTGCCCGCGTAGTGGCGAGGGCGGTCTCGAGCTCTTGAAGCTTCGAGCGAGTCTCTTCCAGCTCGGCCTGCGAAGCCGCCAAGGCATCTTTAGCCGTCTGCAGAGAATTCTGGTGGGTGGCCACCACCGCCTAGTGCTCGCTACTCATCTCCTCGAGCTGAGTCTTGGTCCTGGCGATGCTCCGGTGAAGGGCAACGGCGCTCTGCGAAAGCGGAGAGGAAATTGCCTTAGGGAAAAGGAAGGAAGAAAGAAAAAATAGGGCAAGGTGTAATAATCAAAAACCATAAAAGGTTGAGGTTAGCTTACCGTTAGGGCCATGCCCAATGAAGACTCCAGCACGCCCACCGGGCTCCTGGTTTCGATGGCCCTGAGCTCCTTCTCGTTGAACTTGTATATGTGGCTGACGGCGTAGTTCGCCGACTCATACACCATTCCCCGGAAGGCCTCTGGAATCTTTTCCAGGTCCTGGGGATTGACTGGGATGCGCACCTCGGAAGGTACAGTCGCCGAAGCCTCGAGCTCCGCCCCTGCGTCCCAGGCAAGGGCCGGAGCTCGCGGAGGGGGTGGGGGCATGTTGCTCCCCCCTGCAGCAGGAGGAACAGTTCCCGTGGCCTGGGCGGTTGGGGGCTGCTCTTTCTCCTTTGCAGGAGACTTAGTTGGGGTTCCGACGGCTTTTTGCGATGTCTGGAGCTTCTTCATTTTTGGCCCAGAGGCCCCGGCTGAAGGGTTCCCCCCGGTGAACGCAGCTCGCAGACTCCCGTCGGGCTGAGACATCTCTTCTGTCAAAACAATGACATGGTTAGAACAAGAATTAACAGCCATTCAAAAACAAAGGGGGAAACAGGAGAAATTCATGTATGTATATATACTAAAAGGGATCCTACCCCCCGAGCTAGAAGAAGAACCTATGGTTACAACCATCGGCCCCGGAGCTCCTGCGAGAGAATCTAAGTCGATTATTTCCCGAGCTGGTGCAAGTTTTGGATCCGACTCTGGTTCCGGGCTAGATTCTTCTACATATTACCTAAGTCCCGGAGCTACGGCACCTCTCCGGAGTGAGGGCCATGACCGAAGGTTGGTCCCATACTCCTCAAATAAGATCGACCTAAAGGCTAGGGTGTTATCTACGACTTCGGTACCCCTAGGTCGGCTATCTTGGTAATCCAGCACGAGCTGGTCGACACAGTGGAGCAGGGTTGTATCCAGGTCCAGATCTCTTCGGTGACGTTGGACGATCTGTCTGGGATTGAACCTAGCTAGCCGGGGGTCGGCAATGGCCCTATCTAAATTCCTAAACGTGTAAGGGTTACCTTAGCCAGAAGGACCTGCGGCTGCTCCGGACCGAATCCTCTCCTCGTCCTCCTCCTCTTCTTCCCCCACGTCCTCCTCCACGATGGTAGGTCTGGTGTCACGAGCTGGGGGAAGCCCCCGGGGCCTCCTTAGGTTCAGAGTCTGATTTGGGAAGATCAGCTTGCAGGCCACCATCGTCTCGTCTGTCACGAGCACGCGGTAATCCTTCTCACTGGGGGGCAAGCCCGCCAGTTTCTCGTATTGGGCCCCGAGGGTCACAGATTTCTCTGTCCTCGCGAAGATAGCTGCAGGATTAATCTAAGTCAGAAAGGGATACAGGAGGAGCTAAACAACACTTAACTTATGAGCTAAGGTTGAAAAGCACTTACGAGGACGATTGAAGTAGTGGAGCTCGCAGTTTCTGAACCCCGTTGACATAAAGAATTGATCTTTGAAGTCGTTGGGGTGGCTGGGCAGCTCGATGACCGCAGCCGTGTTGGGGAATCGGGTTAAGTAATAAAACTCGTCGCCTCGCCCCCGCTGCTCCGGGTTAGCCTTGAGGCAGAAAAAGTACAAAATGTCTACAGGAGTGGGGACCTCCCACTCCTGTTTCAAGAATAAATATCTTAACCCCGCCAACAGCCGATAAGAGTTGGGGGGGAGCTGGAAGGGGGCCAACTTCACGTAATTGAGGAAGTCAGCAAAATACTGATCCAACGGGAGGAAGGCCCCCGCCTTGAAATGCTCGTCGCTCCAGGCCACGAATGCCTCGTCAAGCGGCGCGCAGCTCCGCTCGCCCTCTGCGGGAGGTCGGGCAATCACTGATGCTCTCCCTAGCCCGATGTTGTGGGAGAGGAATATTTTGTTGACCTTCGTCTGGTCGGTAATCTTTGAGACGATCCTCTCCACTTCAAAGAATGCGTCAGGAGCCACCTCGAGCTCCTGTTCCACCGCTGGCCCGAAGTGGGGGATTGGGGATTCGGCCATCACCGCCTTTCCTTTGTCTTGCTGGGAGGCCGAGCTGCCGGCGGTCCTTTTTGGGGCATTCTTCTTCGGTGCCATCTGGTCGCCTAGCGAACAAAAGAAAAGATTTCAGAAAAGGCGACCTGAGCATGAGGAAAAATCAAATGTTATTTGCACGAGCTGAGGTAAGCCCAGCTCGTGGAGAGTGAGACCACGCGGTTCTATGAACACGTGTCTGTGCTCCCAACAGATCCCCGATTACTCGGAATTCGTGTGTCAGGAGGGTCAGGTTAAAAATTTTCCTTGGAGGGAAAGTTCCAATAGGCAAGAAAGGAAAAACCGCCTGTGAAGTGTGTCCCCTAAGCTACCCAGTTTTGCACCCAAAATACTGGATATTTTGAGCTAATATCCCAAAAATCATACCCAAAAATTTTCCCCAAAAAATGCATCATGTAAACCATGCTCCTAAACGGCTTCCTAATACAAACAATACCCTAACCTAAAAGGCTTTCACCCTTCATTCCCACAAACCCCAGCAAACCCTTGCATGCGGCTACAGTAAATATTTACCTAAGCTACAGTGAAAATAATTTCAAAACATGCATAGTTAGGAGACTTACAGAATGTTTGGCTGGGAAGTGGATGAAGGGATCGCCTGGGTTGGAATTTCGTCAGAGTAGTTGGTCTCAAGGCTTCGAAGGAGTCCTTGCGCCTGAGTTTCTGGAACACCGAAGGTAGTAACTGGAAAGAGGGAAAGGGGGGATTTTTGAGAGCAAGAAGAAGAGAAAATTTTGGAAATTTTCGAATGAACGGGTGGCCCATGCGTAAGGTGGCCACCCCTTTTTATATGCGTGAAGGGTCACGTGAAGAGGGCCGTTGGATTGCCCTGATGTGGGATCCAAGGCCCTCGACTCGAAAGATGAAACGATGGCTAGGCATAGGCTAGGCCATTTAATGCGGTTCTCGGAAGACGTACCGTCACCAACCACGATGTTCCACGTATTCGGCGCCGCGTAGAATGTGGAATATGAAGAGTTCATGGGGAAGCCTAAAAGCCCCTACTGTGGCCTTACACGACATCGTGTACCACGAGCAGAGGCTTGGGGGCAGATGTACGCCCTGGCTTTCCCACGGGCTGATTAGCGAGCTGAGATACGGCCTAATCATGACTACCACGTGGACATCCCCAAGACCGGAGCTGCCATCGTAAGGTCCTACCTCTTTAGCTCGAGGTAACCTAAGGGTTCACTAAGATTGCTCAAGGACTGAGTCTGGACCCTGAAGGCCGCAGGTCGAGGTAAGCATCCAGCTCGTGGTACGAGCTAGAGTTGGAGGCTGTGACCTTTTATAAAGTCAACCACGCAAGGTAAACGTGCATATATCAGACATCACGTGTCTGATATACCCCTGACTTCTCGGACACGCAGCAGGAACGTGCGTATTTAGACACCCACGATTGGGTTGGGCCGTGCGGTCCATTATCCCCTTACCTATTGATTTGACCACACTTCTGTGTCAGGTTTAGGAATTAATCATGAATGTCACAGAGTTGACATGATAGGTAAGAAGGTCACGAGATGACCTTCTTACCAACTCCCAGGTGCCTTCTCCTATAAATATGGAGACCTTGGGAGTTAATAGAGGTTGGATTCTCAATTGTAAGAAATACCCTGTAATCAAATACCCAGTATTTAGCAATAATACTGACTAGTGGAGTAGAATGATTTTAACCTTTGAACCACTTAAAAAACGTATTTTGAGTCACCCTTTCATTCCTAAGATCATTTATCTGTTTTGGTTCAACCTAAGCACTAATCTCTTTCTCTTCCTTTCCTAATTACCTGCTGGCGAAGAACCGCGTCAACAGTTATAGATTCTAAGATTTTTGTACTGTCTATGATGTGGTGTTGAGAGTTTTAGGCTTGATTCTAGATTTGGCACACATTTGGGGTGATTTCTGTTGAGTTTGGTTGGGAGAAACCTAGGAATTTCTAGGTTCACGAGGGCGCACCGCGACCCAATTCAGGGGTGCCACGGCCCACGTGCCCCAAAAGGCCTTGGGAGGGCTGCTGACATGAAGGTGCGTCACGACCCTAGGGGGCAAGTCGCGGCCTACCTCCCCCCAGATGTAGAGGTTACGCCTCTGAGTTGAGGCGCGCCGCGACCCTCCGAGCCAGGTCGCAGCCCGCCTAACGAATTTTAGTTTAGGTTTGTCTTAAGTCTTGGGATGGCTCGGGGATCTAAACTTAAGCGCTCGAGACGAATTCTACTACCCGGTTTAGTAGAAATTGAGGTCCCGAAGGCTAGTATTTGAATCCAAAGCGTTTAATTGGTTTAGGATCTTAATAGTTATCCCTTATCGCAGTGTGACTAGGTCTTACCGCAAGGGCTCAAGGATCATGCTTGGGGCTGTCATACGCCTGCTGCTCGGGACCTAAGGTAAGAAAACTGCACCCGAGTTTTGATTGGGGCTTAAACCCCTTATATGAATATATTATGAACATGAACATATCTATAGCTGAGAATATTTGATTGGGAATGCTTGTATACGCTGCCAATGATTACTTGCTATGCATTGTGCATCTGTGATTATATCTGTTTACAGGCCGCCCTAAGGGGGCCAGGGGCCGATAGCAAGCGTTCAGAATGCAACCTGGCCTAAGGGTGCCAGGGTTGGCTATAAATCCAGTGGACTCGGCCTAAGGGCTTCGGGCCTGGACATTATGCAATAAACAAAAGTGTGGTTCACGCTTAACTATTTGTATTGCTTGATGAGATTGATTTATACGCTTGATTAAGCTAAGTACTTATATTGAGTTTGTTGCATATATTCTATTGCTATTTGAATTTGGTGAATTTATATTACTGTTTTTATACTATTGCCCAGTTGTGCATGTTGTTTTATGCTTTCTTGTTGGGCCTTGGCTCACGAGTGCTACGTGGTGCAGGTAAGGGAGTTGATAGCTGGATCAGCCATGAGTTGGAGAGCTTCAGGGTTGGTGTGTACTTATGCAGCCTGCTCGATCGCCACGGTCGGGATAGCTTGGGAGGAACTAGGGTTAAACCCTATTTTTCCGCTTAGAATGGCTAAATTGTATCTGACTATCTTTTACAAGTCTGTAAACTGATTTTTGGGATCCCGTGTACAAACTTAATATTTTAATGAAAAATAATCATTTTATTACTTGACCTTAACTTAGTCTTTAATTACACATTTAAGTTTAAACGAATTGCTTAGCAGGTTAAACACTATTTTAAACACACAGTGTATCGGTCATGGTTATCGAGGGCGTTACAACTTGGTATCAGCGCGGTCTAGGTTTAAGGGTTCATGAAGACTGGCTGGGCATGTACACTCGCCGCTAAAGATAAGCTTGACTCACAGTTAGGTACTTAATGACATGTTTATGCGGTTAATTGATTAAATTGAACCTATATGCCTTATCTGCGTGTTAGTATAGAAAGCATGATGTGTATGAGTATATTTGGTAGAAAATGAATTTGATAATTGACGCATGAGTTTTGATATGTATATTGTGTGTGTGTGATTATTGTGATTGTTTGGACCTGCCCGTGGGATATATATGGATATGAATATCAGGACCGAGGGGTTAAGTCACTAATTGTGGACTGATTCAGAGCGTATGTACTAAAGATAGTTAATTGGACCTGGTATCGTTAGTATGAGAGGTTGCAGATAATTGTTAGGGTCGCAACCCTCCATCTGCCCCTAGAATTTGCAGTAGATGTTTGCTGGTATGTGAGTAAGATCACTAGATTAAAGTGAGGAGATTAGACGGTTGAGACAGCGGGTTCCATTGGGGAACACTTCTTCGTATATCTTGACAGTAATGGCACCAGTGTGGGTACAACTTGATAATGGAAAAGCACATAAGAGTTATCGTAAGAAAGACCTTAGAGGAATTATCCTCCAGTTTCTGAGGGAGGTTTGGGTTTGTTTAGAACTGATCAGTAAATGGGCATGGTTAACTCCGTCCTTGATGATATGAGAATGGTAGGTCATGATAGAGTAGTTGCGCCATGCATATAAGGCAGGAGGATGCCCGGATGTGGTGGGAAGTAGTAACCCAGACCCGGAATGTCGTCATGATGGGTTGGGAGAAATTCAGACAGTGATTTGATAAAAGAGAATACTGTGATGTAGTTTGAACTGCGAAGACTAATGAGTTTATGAACTCGGTTCAAAATGGTAAGACAATGACAGAGTATGTCAATGAATTTGATGGGTTTGTGTAACTGTTGGATTAGCTTATACAGGATCTTTATTTGTTTTCATGTATATCTAATATTAAACAAATTAATACGAGATAGCCTAAAACATGTTTCTAAAATTGAATTCAAAGAGAAACAAAGAATAGAATACTTATAGTATACGCAGCGGAATGAAACAGTCATTCCTTCAGTTTCTCTAACTCTTGTATCCTCTCTGTCGCAGAGTATTATCAAGAAACTTAACCGATCTTCTATTTTCTTCACAATCTTCCAATGTATCCTTAGAATCACCTAGACTAGTGTGGGTAATTCTCAACACATGAGATAGATATAGAGAGAAGAAGAGAAAATAACATAGAGGCTTAGAAAATGACTTGTGTTTAGAGAGAATCTAAAACTATCAGAAAATCAATGATTAAACATCTCAAACTTATGTTTTGACTTCTCTCTAAGCACGCATTTTATAGACTCAATTAGGCCATTTAATTTAATTAAAAATTCAATAAAATAATAGTCGTTTTAAAGCCCTAGGTTGAAATTATCATGGGCTTTAGGCCCGTGAAATTTCCCATTTGATTATAAGCTCATTGGACTTAAAAACAAGGCTTGTATTATTTTCTATTGATTTAATTAATTAAATAATTATTTAAATCATTTACCAAATTAATTATTTATAATTTGAACATTGATTTAAACTTATTTATTAATTTAGATATCAATTTATCTTAATTAATAAATCTGCCATAATTTCTCTTTTCTTCTCAAAATTACACAACTCTGTGAAACTATCCAAAATTGACCTAGTCAACTTTGATAATTAAATCAATCAATTGAGACTATCTAGATGATTTTATCCAAGGTACAATGGGGACCATGGGCCTATGAAATCAAGCTCCAATAAGTTATCATAAATCTAACAAATAAATTTACTAACTTATTAATTCCTCGTGACTCCACTATAGACTCGGAATTGCACTCTTGAATTCATAGAACACTCTATAACAAATATAGATACACTACTAATTACCCATTGTTACAATCATAATTTTCACTCAATCCTCTATAGACGGTCTACAATGAGATATGACTAAAATACCGTTTTACCCCCCATTGTATTTTATCCTTAAAACACTTAGTTCCTTGTAAATGATATTTCAGTAAACTAATTTAATTACTGAAATGAGATCTCTATCATTTAACACCTTGAACCAAACTAAAAGGAAACCATCGTTTCACTTCTTCATCAGAAGCTATAGATGTTCATATCTATGATTAACACTCCCACTCAATTATACTACCGAGTTCCCAAGATGTAAATATGGGCTAGTCCGTAGGGTAAGCTGGTAACGAACAAGTCAAAGAACTCAAATAATACAATCAGTTAGAATACTAACCACTCAGAATTGAGATTGAATTGACCTATGGTCAACTATATGATATGAATAGAATAGATAATAACAGTATGTTTACTTATCTTATCAACTGTCAATATCGGTCATGTCCGATGTAACAAATACATCCGATCTTATCTACTTTGCTAATGTTCTGGAAAGAACATAACATTGTAATGTGTAAGTAGATCATATCGTAGATTGGCGAGTCAGTGTAAATCTGGTGCACTGACTAATCATAGGACTAACTTATTTTGAACATATAATCTGTTGACCCCGATTTTGGCCAACGACGAGTAGACGTCAAAACTATAGTAAGCCTTGAAAAGAAAGTAAATAACACACTTAATTTTTATAGTGGTTCAGCCCTAATTTGTTGGTAATAGCCTAATCCACTTGGAGTTGTGATATATTTAGCCTACACTTAAGATCAGATGAACTTGAGCCAACTGAGTTTCTTAAGTGCAAGTAGAAATGAATACAATATTTCTCCAGATACAAATATTCTCTCAGAAAATTAGAATCGACCCCCTTTATGATGCCATGAGCCTTATATTTATAGGCTCAGGATCGTACAAATGATGTCCCCCATAATCGGGATATTTTGTTATTCTCACTATATTTAATTGATAATAATATTCAAAATACAACAATACACTACTTTTGTGGGATAATCTGAGAGATTCCCGCGCAGGTATGACCGATTCTTGTTGAAGTCGTTACTGGGATCTTTTGCGTAGCACTGTTCTGTTTTAGTCAGTCCACATCATACCTAGAAGGAAAACTGGAGGGCCAAAACTCCTCACTGGTCGGCCAAGACAAGTGACTGGTTGAACAAGGACATAACTGCTCGGACAAGCACCTGACTGGGCGGACAAGCACATGTCTAGTCGGCCAAGGACATGACTGGTCAGACAAGCACATGACTGGTCGGATAGGCATCTGATTGGTCTAACATGGCACATCTCTAGTCTAACATGGCACCTCTCTGATCTAACATGACAGTTGACTGGTCAGTCAAAAAATCTTCACCAGTCGGACATAAATTCTATCAGATCGATCAGATCACTTTATCACAACTCCGAAGAGCCAATATATTTATTGACTATTAATGTGTCGTTCACGGACCATGTATTGCCACTTGTCACTTCTGATTGCCACGTCATCAAACTCAAATTTTTGGGGATAACATAATCATATTTATATTCCACTGTGATTACGTCACTATAAACAAGATTAGCTATATGCTCGGGATTTAATAGAAGTTTATATTAAACAAATAATCATGAAAATAAAACATGTGAGCAAAGTGATTAACCAAGTCAAAAAATGATTTCTATTCTTTTATTGATAATAAAATGAGATTACAAAGAATTTGAGTTTTAATTAGGGCATAAAACCCCAACAGTAACGCCCTGGATAACAAAGATCGTTGCACTGTGTGTTTAAAATAGTGCTTAACCTCCTAAGCAAGTCATTTGAACTTAAATTTGTAATTAAAAACTAAGCCAAGGTCAAGTCATAAAAGTTTTGGTCAATAACAGGATTATATTTTTTTTATTAAAATATTAAGTTTGTATACGGGATTCCAAAAAATCATCTTACAGATTAATAAAAGATAAACATATACAAATTAGTCATCCTAAGCAGAAAAAATAGGGTTTAACCCTAGTTCCTCCCAAGCTACCCCGATCGTGGTGATCGATCAGGCCGCATATGTACACACCGCCCCTCAAGCTCTCCAACTCATGGCTGGTCCAGCAATCAACTCCCTTACCTGAACCACGTAGCACTTATGAGCCAAAGCACATCAAGAAAACTTAAAACAACATACACAACTAAGCAACAGTATAAAGACAACAGATATAATTTACCAGATTCAACTGACAATAGATTATAGGCAACAATCCCAATAAAAGAGCCATAGTAGCATCCAACCAATCATAAGGCAGTCATTCAAATATTCAACAAGGCATAGCCATCAAACTAATAACAGTACACATATACATTTAATAATTTATCTCAATCAATTGGCAATACTCAGGGTCTGCACCCTTAGGTCGCGCCCTCTGTTTACTCCACTGACTCCGGCGCACTTAGGCCGAGATTAGTGTTTATCTAGTTGACCTCGACTCACAGTGGCCAAGTCGCGTCCTGTGCGCAAATCATCAGCCCCGGCTCTCTTAGGTCGTTCATTTCATGTTTGTGTAACAATATCACAATTATACGACACATTCATATCCAAGTATAGGGAATCTCAGTCCCAACACATCCACACAAGGGTGAAGTTTCTCTTACCTTGAATTCTGAGCGGAGATAATAGAATGGCCATGAGCATGATCCTCAGTCCTGAGCCTTGGTGATAAACCTAGTCACAGTGGCCAATGGGTAATCGTCTATGTCTAATCCAAATAAATACTTAGGAGATAAAACTAGCCTCCGGGACCTCAATTTCTACTACACCGGGTAGTAGAAATTGTCTCAAGCGCTTAGGTTCGAACCCCCGAGCCTTACCAATTCTAGAAACCATTCCAAGGTAAAAATCCCTAGGTAGGTCGCGACTTGGCCCCAAGGGTCGCGACTTGCTCCCAAGTCAGAGACCAATAACCCCAAGCCACAGGGGAGGCGGGCCGCGACTAGCCTCCTAAAATCGCGGTGCGCCCCCACATCGATGAGCAACCCAGGGCACACGCACCGCGGCGCCCCTGAGCTGGGTCGCGGTGCACCCCTTCAAACCCAAAAATTATGGGTTTTCTCCAACCCTTTCCAGCCAAGAACCACAAGGTTTCAAACCAATTATACTCCCCACTTACAATTAAATCTCCATAGCAAATTCAAGACTCAAACTATAGATTCTAAGCATACTAGAACCCAGAAACTCGAACCAAACTACCAACAATTCATCAACTAACTTATACTCAGGAACTTAGCATTTACACATGTTCTAAGCCTCAAAACTACTCAACTCAATTCAGTGAATTAAAATTGAAATCTTACCTGAATTGGTGTCCTAAACTCCTCAAAATCCTCTGGCTGTCTTTAACCTAGCCTTTCCTCAGCTTGAACCAACTCAATTTCAGCTGAGTCCTTGAATCTCCTTCAGCTTTCCTTCTTAGTTCCAAAGTACAATCAGAGGGAGAGATATGGGGAAAAACATGCAAGGGAAGAGGGAGAGAGAAGGAAAGTTTGGGGTCTTCCTTTATATCTAGTGAGTTTTGTCCTCTTCTAGGACCTTAGCCGACCATACCCTTTACAACCACAAATGACCAAAATGCCCTCCTTTGTTTTACTTAGCCTTTAATACTCTAGGGGTAAAATAGTATTTTCTCCCCAGTTCCTACTAACTCCTCAAATGTTCTTACTATCTACCAATTAACCCCGTCATGACTAACTAATTACCAATTACTTATTCAATATTTAATAAACCCCAAAATATTCTCTAAATTCCCAAAAATACCCCAAGGCTCCCACCAAGCCGGGTATTAAACCCTGTTGTAACTATTTCTCTAATCCGCTCACTAGGACTGTCTCGAGCCATATGTTGCAAATATATCCACACAATAATGTGGTCTCAACAATTTATCACATATATTTACATTTATGCCCTTAACGGGCCAAACTTACAAATATGCCCTTATAAGCTATAAAAGGCCCACATGCATATCTAATACTCATAAACATGCATATAATATATCCATATAATCATATTAATCATGCATGCCACATAGTCATGCATTTAACCATTTTAAACATTCATATACCAATTATGCTCTCCCGACATGCTAATTAAGGCCATTACGCCCTTTTAGCAATTTTGGGTCGTTACAACTATCCCCTCCTAGTGAGAATTTTGTCCTCGAAATTTACTCAAACATTTCAAGATATAAATCCCGTAGATCTGACTATAATCTCAGAGTCCAATCCTTTACCTTTTTATCCCTCAATAACATTCTTACTAGAATGATAATCTTGTTCCATAAGACTTTACTCCCTTATCATAATTCCATTAGCTTTTCCTTACGCAATAACTCCGTTGAAATCCCAGGGTCCCCTTACCTCATCAGCGGGGATTATTGTACATTTCTTGTATTACCATTGGCATCAGGAATACTCATAAGCCACCACCCATACAAGGGTAAGGTTAACTTGTAGGCCTCCGGCCTAACCCTTGGTACGATCTCAGAACCCTTATACCTTATTAAATCGAGAGTCAAGACTCCTCTTTCTTTCACAAAATATTATATTCTTTCTTATCTGCGATATTCGAAGAAATACAAGCCTCCCATCATAGAACTTCGTATTCCCATACTTGAAACTTGCTAACTCTTATGTCCTTTCAGATAGGCAGACACTTCTGCCCTAATAATCCCAATAACTTTATTGGTTTCTCCAAACCAATACAAATTCACAATTTTCTCTATTTATCGTTTCATTACCTAGAACAAGTACCTCATGCTCCCTACCTTACTATATCTTATGCCGAGTCACCCTAGCCGCTGACCAACATTCACCTTTATGACGATTCAATCAAGGGACTATACTTATCTCAAAGCCTCCAACACTTGCACATTCACAGTGTATTCTTTTAAAATCTGAGTCATTTCTTCAAATTGCTAGTCTATCCGAAGATAACTAATAATTCTAGGTTCAATTTTATTCCTTTTGTTTTCTATCTTCTTTCCAGAACTTGGAAAATAAAGGGTCTCAACCCGACACTATCAGATACCATGTTATGTTACCTGTTCACACGAACCAAAATGTGTTAACTCAATCTGCTGAGTTGAAATTAATTCATATTGATCTAGTCATATATAATCTAATTATATAAAGTACATTTATTAAGATGTCTATCTACATTAACAATCCGGATCTAGATCACATGCATTATAAAAAATTACTTAGTAAACTGTACTAACAACCATTAATTAAATATTTCATACTTTAATATGTTGCTGATAATTTTGTTTATTATCTATGATCTTAATCTTCTCGTGCTCATACAAGATCATACTCTCATTAATGAATATTAATTTTTTTTTTATATTTATAATTATTCAACAATAATTCAAACATTCAATTATAAAGAAAATATACTTTTATTTAATTCCAAACAAAATACCTTATTACATGCTTTTAGGACATCAACCCTAATAAATTAAGCATGTCCACATGGAATCTTGTAGCGCGCGGGTTGGAAGGGCCTCCCATATGATATTCCATGGAAAGAATTTATGACGCTCAAGTATCTTAGCCTTCCAAATGCTCAACCATTCCTACTTAGATAGTAATTGAGATGGGGAGTCATTATTAATTTTCTTTAAATAATTTTTTATAAAAAATTATAAGGTGGACCAATGAAGAGCACACATGTGTACACCCTTATTTGTTTTTTTTTTCTAATTATTTTCTAAAAAACTATAAGTGGACCAATGAGGAGTTGACACGTGTATAGCTAGTCGGCATCTAACAATTGTGTTAGAGTGGGTACCAACATAACCCGACAGAAATAGACATTTGACACTTTTCCCACAAAAAAGTAATAATTTAGAAACTCTTGAAAATATTAGATATTTTTGCTGCTAATTATCCTAATAAAAATAAAAAGGCAAATAAACTAATTGTTTAAACTAAATTACAAGTTCTATGTGATGTAGATTAAAAAAGTGTGACATGCAAACAATAATTTTTTTTTGTCTCAACATGGCTCATTTTTTATGAAATCCCAAACAAAATCATATTTTTAGTTATTTGTACTAATTATTTATGGGTCCTTATATAGTAGTGACTGAAAAATCACTATATGTAGCATTAGATCATAATTTAATAGTTAATTTATTGATTATTTAGAAATAAAAAAATTAATACCATATATAGTTTGAAATAAAAAAAAGTAAAATATTTATTAATTGTTCATTCATTTTCTCTCTTACAAATATATATTTTTTAATTTTCAGTCTTCTCTTTTTTCAAAAGTCATATTAGTAGTTATAAAAAAAAGCCATTCTATAATTTTTGATAATATAAAATATGGAGAAAGATACTTTATTTTTATTATTTCATTTAGATTTTTATTTCTTATTTAAACTATATATTATATAAATCCATATTCATATAAACAATATTAAAAATAAAATTAGTAAAATTAATTTATAAATAAATATATGATACTTAATACTATAACATTTTTTATCTTAATTTAAGACATGTTCTTTCTATTTTTCTTTTGTTAACTTTCCAAAAAAAAATTGGTTGAACTTTCCATAAATATTAAATATCTATTGGTAGTGTTAAAACAATCACTATTGACTTTTCCATTTTAAAAAAGAAATATATATATATATATATCATTTTGGATTCTTATAATTAAAAGTAATTTACGATAAACATCTATTATAAAAAATATATTTTTGGATTTTATGTTTTGTAAAATAGTTAATAATCATCCTCTAATATTAAATTCAGTTGATATATTTCAAAATATAACCTCATATATATTAATGACTCTCAAACATTCACACAATTCTCAAATTTTATGTTATATGCATAATAACTTAGTGAAATTTTTTAATATGCCACCATAAGTTTCTATCCCAAATATATGACAATTTCAATATTTTAGACAAAAATACTCCTACCATTCAAATACTCATTTTCTCTCTCAATCCAAACTTTCTCTCTCTAACATCTCTTATTCTCTCACTCTCTCTAACATTCTAATAGATCTCGAAAAAATATCAAAATTTAAAAAAAAAAATCATCTGAAACCGATATTTGAGTGAAAAAATATGAATCTCCAAAATTTTCGTCAAATTTCAGTGCAGAGCATCGAAATTACATCGAAAAAGCATCGTTTTTAATAAAAATCAAGTTTTCATGATTGCATCGAAACATCATCGATGTACCATCGATTTTCCATCGAAATACTATCGATTTGGCATCGAAACTCTATCGATTTTGCATTGAAAAGTCATCGTTTTGGCCAAAAAACAAGTTTTCATAATTGCATCGCAACAGCATCGAAATACCATTCATTTTGCATCGAAAACATCATCGATGTACCATCGATTTTGCATCGAAACACCATCGATTTTGCATCGAAACATCATCGATATACCATCGACTTTTGCATTGAAACACCATCGATTTTGTATCAAAACACCATCGATTTTGCATCGAAACATCATCGATGTACCATCGATTTTGCATCGAAACACCATCGATTTTGCATTGAAAAAATATTGTTTTGGCCAAAAAACAAGTTTTTATGATTGCATCGAAAGAGCATCGAAACACCATCGATTTTGCATCGAAAAAGCATCGTTTTGGCTAAAAATCAAAATTTCATGATTGCATCGTAACAACATCGATACACCATCGATTTTGCATCGAAACACCATCAATTTTGCATCGAAAAAGTATGGTTTCGGCGAAAAACAAGTTTTCATGTTTGCATTGCAAGAACATCGAAACACCATGGATTTTGCATCGAAATACCATCGATTTTGCATCGAAAAAGCATTGTTTTTGCCAAAAATAAGTTTAATTGTTGCATCGTAAGAGAATCGAAATTGCATCGATTTTGCATCGTTTTGATGCAATTTAGATGCTTTTTTTTAATGGTGTTTCGATGCAAAATTGATGGTATTTCGATGCAAAATCGATGGTGTTTCGATGCTCTTGTGATGCAATCATAAATACTTCTTTTTTTGGCCAAAACGATGACTTTTCGATGCAAAATCGATGGTGTTTCGATGCCAAATCGATAGTATTTCGATGCAAAATCGATGGTACATCAATGATGTTTCGATGCAATTATGAAAACTTGATTTGATCCAAAACGATGTTTTTTTGATGCAAAATCGATGGTGTTTCGATGCAAAATCGATTGTGTTTCGATGCCAAATCGATGGTATTTCGATGATGTTTCGATGCAATCATGAAAACTTTATTTTTATCCAAAATGATGCTTTTTGGATGCAATTTCGATGCTCTGCACTGAAATTTGAAAAAAAAATTGGAGATTCATATTTTTTTACCAAAATATCGGTTTCAGATGATTTTTTTTTATTTCGGTATTTTTTTCGAGATCTACAAGATTAGAATGTTAGAGAAAGTGAGAGAATAAGAGATGTTAGAGAGAGAAAGTTTGGATTGAGAGAGAAAATGAATATTTGAATGTTAGCGGTATTTTTATCTAAAAAATTAAAATTATTATTTATTTGGAATAATAACTTATGTTGGCATATAAAAACTTTCACTAAATTATTATGCATACAACATGAAATTTCCGTAAATAATATTTGGACGGAATTAAAATTGGGTAAACTATTTTGAACCATTTGGGACCCAAATTGGTACAAGCCCAAAAAAAAAACATAAGATTTGAAGTGCAATAAAATCCATAAATAAAGATAGTCCATGTCACCGACAAATATAGATCAACTCCTAAAAGGCGTGAGATGAATATTTCACTTATGTTATTGAATATCTAACGCTAATTGGTATTTAAATCCGATTGTAATAATGTCACATATTTCGGACCGCAGAGAATCATTCGAATCTCTTATAATCTTCTCCTTCGTGGAGCCCCTGATTACCTTCGCTCCATGGTCCAACACTAGTCCCTTCAACCTGGTTATTACACAAGACTCACAAATTCGGACCCAGATCCCAATACTCATTTCTCTCAAAATGGACTTCAACGGGTTCAGGGTATGACCCAGATATGAGGATCTTGCTAATAACATGAAGAGGTTCAAGAAGAATTTGGAAGATAATCACGCCAACCTCTCTAGTTTCGATACCCATAGTACTGTTTTCAGGGATCCGGATAGAAAACTTGGGTTCATTTCCATGAGAGCAATGGGGATCGTCGTCGTTTGTTTGATGGTGTTTTCGGTTTTGTTTTCAGTGTCCATGGTTCTCAAAGACCCGCCTTCTGATGCTGTTTTGGAAACTTCCAGAACTAGAGTTCTTCGCATTAACACTAATGAAGGTACTTGATTTTGTTTCATTTGTCACATTTGTGGTTGGACTTTGATTAAGCTATATTTTCTAATAATTGTGTGTGATTTTCGAAATTTGTTTCGGGTTGTCCTTTTTTTTTTTAATGTTGGATCATATAATTTGAGATGTGATAATGCTGAATTTCTTAGTGATTGTCATTATTGTTTGAATCGTTGGTTTGTGTTCTCATTAAACTGTTTAAGCGTGTGTTATGCTGAAACGACATCTCGCATGGCATTCCCGTACTCCATAAGCTATTTCAATTGAATGCAGTCTAGTCTAGGTGTTTGAGATTTGTATCATTGGTTTTAGTCTAAGCTCAGCTAGAAATCGATCTGACATTTTTTGGTTCATACTTCGTAGTGCTTTTACAGTCAAGCAAACTTAATATAGTTTAAACTCTGTATTACTACTTAATCTGGTTTGAGCTCTGTATACTTTTTTTTTTTTGAGATCGAGCTCTGTATACTTAATTGAGCTAAAAATGAGCATTTTGTTTATGAATCTTGATTCTACGGTAAAGCTTTAATCCCCATTATGTCTTTCAGTATGGTCTTTGGTCTTCTTTTGTTCATTAGGCAGCAGCATAAGTGGTCCTCACTGCCAAATTGTCTCCCATGATATCACTTGTTGCCAGAAAAATCTTCATCCATCCATTTATATAGAGCACTGGCTGCCTAAGAAGAATTAACTTAAGGACAAGTTTCAACATTATCACAATAAAATCCTTTTCTTAAGGACTTTATAATAGTTCCATTAATTGCCGGTTCTCTTTTTCAGCTATAGGTTCAGAGGACAAGCCATCTGGCACTGTTGAGTTTCCAGTGGATAAACTGCTTCACGGCCTTCTTGCTGCTGACTTTGATGAAAGCACTTGTCTAAGCAGGTACCAGTCAGCTTCATATCGCAAGGAACGGCAGCAAAAACCTCCTTCTTCCCTCATTTCAAGGTTACGAAGTTATGAGGCTCTACACAAACGATGTGGACCTTATACTGAATCCTATAACAAAACAGTGGAGCAACTCAAGTCTGGCCACCACACCAGTACTTCAGATTGTAACTATGTTGTATGGATTTCTTTCAGCGGACTAGGTAATAGGATTCTCACATTAGCCTCTGCATTTCTTTATGCTTTGCTCACAAATCGAGTTCTACTTGTTGACCCCGGTGTTGACATGACTGATCTCTTCTGTGAACCATTTCCAGAAGTCTCATGGTTTCTTCCTGCAGATTTTCCCCTTAAAAGTCAATTTGCTAGCCTCGACCAAAAAAGTCCTAGTTGTTATGGGAAAATGTTAAAACATAACAGTTTTGCAAATCAAGATAATTTTAAGCTGCCACCTTATCTCTATGTGCATCTAGTCCATGATTATGATTTTCATGATAAGCTTTTCTTCTGTGACCAAGATCAAGCTCTCCTCCAAAAGATGCCATGGTTGATCATGAAAACAGATAACTACTTCATTCCATCGCTCTTCTTGATCCCTTCCTTTGAGCATGAATTAAGTAATCTCTTTCCAAATAAGGATTTAGTTTTTCACTTCTTGGGTCGATATCTCGTCCACCCCACAAACAAGGTATGGGGACTTATTACCAGATACTACAAATCTTATTTAGCTAATGCAGATGAAAGGATAGGAATTCAGATCAGAGTCTTTGATATTGGGACTGGTCCATTCCAACATGTGTTGGATCAGATCTTAGCCTGTGCTATTAAGGAAAGTCTGCTTCCAGAAATCAAAAATAAAGAAGTCATTATCAGTCCCTCTGGAACTTCAAAGTCGAAAGCTGTGTTAATGACGTCCTTATCCTCTGGATACTTTGAGAAGATAAGGGACATGTACTGGGAGCATCCAACTGTGACAGGGGATATGATAGGAATTTACCAGCCAAGTCATGAAGAGTATCAGCAAACGCATAAGCAAACGCACAACCAGAAGGCACTTGCAGAAATGTATTTGCTGAGCTTGACTGATGTGTTGATCACAAGCTCATGGTCTACCTTTGGCTATGTGGCTCAGAGTCTTGGAGGGTTGAGGCCATGGATACTCTACAAGCCGGAAAACCAGACGGCCCCTGATCCCCCATGTCGTCGAGCCATGTCAATGGAGCCTTGTTTCCATGCACCTCCTTTCTATGACTGTAAGGCAAAGAAAGGAATTGATACTGGAGCCTTGGTTCCTCATGTGAGGCATTGTGAGGACATGAGCTGGGGTCTGAAGCTGGTTAATGGTCATGATAAGATGTAGGTTGAACATGTTTTTGTTGCTGTAGGTCCTCATGAATATCGTTTCTGCATTTTGGTGTGTACAAATAGAGCTAGTAATATGATTGTTTCTAAGTCAGAAGCCATCGGTAGTTAAAAAGAAATCTTTTGGACCGCTCTCTTTACTTTAGTTGACAATGCTACTTTTTAGAATGATATGGCTGCTTGTAGGTAACGACAGAGAGTCAAACATCTGAACCTTATTAATATTTTTGTTGTGTTGACCCTCAATTTTCCAAATTGAATGAAAACATACTTGTTTCGCGGAACTATGTTTAGAAGCATTTCTTTCTTTATAATTTGCTTATACAATTTTCGTTAAGTAAATGAAAGTGTTGCTCATTTCGCCACCTATATTATGGAATTTAGTCTAGTTGTTTCTTACTTTTTCTTTTTTGAAGCTATGGCTATCAGCCTATCACGTGCACCCCAACACCTGGCTTGATATCAAAACACGAATCTTCCAAAACCATGTTCTTGAGTGTTATGTCGAATAAAAAAGTAAACCATAATAAAAATATATTTATAATGAAAAAGAAAGAGAGAGGGGTTTGAATGAGTACTTTTTTGTGACCAACTCTTTCCCAAGGCACAAAAAAGTTCAGAAAGATAAATCATACCAAATACAAAATCCTTCGTCTTGATAACATGATTTACCTTGACGGAAGCAACATCAATAACTAGACCAAATAAACAGGATGATAGTATTGATACCACTGCAGATTCAGTTTAATTATAAATTAGGGAATTATTAGTTCTTCCTTCCTTCAGACAAGATTATGTGGTACCCATGGCTGCATTTCAAAACAAAATAAACATTAGCTGGTCCGAGCACTATAGAGCCTGCAACTGCTTATGTAATTTACATTAAAGAAATATATATTGAAGCAGAGTTAGCTGATGCAAGGATTGAAAATCATACGTTGATTTGAACGGGGCACTAGTTGCTCCAACCGCTGTATTGAAGGCAACTTCCTGAAAAGGCCCTGCCATCTTACCTCGTGGAAACCACCCAAGATCTCCACCCTTTTTTCCTGATGGGCATTCTGAATATTCTTGAGCTACCTACAAAAGAAAGTCATATTACAGTTCAACTTTGTATTGCAAATTCTTCTTTCTCTTTGATGTATTATGCTAGCAACTATATCAGACCAATTTTCCAAGCTAAACCATCATTATATTCTTCTTCTTTTTTATGAAATAAAGGGGAGGGGGCTTCCAATGTGGCTCCCCTCTCTGGGCGTTACCATGGGTGCTCCAATCCCGTCAAGAAATGTTCGTCAAAACCCTACTCGACGGGCCGTCCCCACCTACAATGGGGTGTGTCACTTGAGTCCCATCAACCAACTAGTGCTAAAGGAATCTTCAGCCAGAGGACAAGGGTGGCTGGGCTAAAACACAGAGTGCTTACATTTAAAACTCCTTGGACTGTTGCCGCACGCTGCGAGAGGGAGTCACCCAGATCCGAACCCCTAATCTCTAGGACATGAGGCATGCCACTTTACCACTAGGCCACTTGGTTGGTCTTGGTTGGTGGTTAAACCATCACTATATTTAACAACGTATATGAACTAGAAGATTTAATCAGAGTTGAAAAATGTATCAAACTTTTGGTTCAACTTAAGCCATATCATAAGCTGTGGTAAAAGTAAAACTAACATCAAATAATCGATGAGAATAAATTTTCGTTTTGCTCTTTCTCTCAATTAAAACAGACTTCAAGACCAAAATGTAAAGATTTCCACTTAACAACAGAAGTAATGTTAGCATCCTTTTCAGGAAAGAAGCTACGTTAGTATTCATTATTAAACTTTCAACAAAATTACAGGCTAGCAATATAAAGTAACTTAACAGGGGAAACAAAAAAACAGAGAGAGAGAGAGAGCTCCTTGAACACACAAAAACTGAGCAAAAGCAGAACATGATTGAAGATTAAGTACTAAAATGATAACTTCCTAAAGAGTTACCTTTGCAAACTCGGCAGGTGGAACCTTATCTCCATTGCTAAGCCAGCCATCTTGGAGCTTCTTGTATGCTTCATTGATCTTTCCTTGTTTCTCACATAAGATATGCCTTGCTAAAACAAATTAAAAAGAAAAAAATACACACCCGCAACAAACCAAAAAAGAGAACAATGATGATGAGAAAGACAATATATTTCATTCATAGTTAACAAAATTCCGAAACAAACTGAAAAAGAAGAAACCTTTAACATAAGTGCAGGTGCCAAGCCCATCTGAACTCTTCCCACCCTTCCCTTTACCCTTATAAGCATTCTCATCACTCGATCCCGCCGCTTGTTTCCCCTTTCCCTTTCCTGACTCTTTCGATTTGGCGTCCTTCCCCATGGCTTTACCTAATCATCAAAATATGCAACACATATGCTAAAGAGCAAAGAAGGAAAAACCAAAGTGCAAAGCCTTCTAGTAATATATTTGAACCAAACCTGGAAATACCAATATCCGAAATCTAAATAAATCCAGATAATCACACACCCAACTGAAATAACAGGAAAATTCTGATAACAAACCAGTTTTTTTCAGATACAACAATGAGACAATACCATAATTCCAAAATATGGAAAGTAATGAAAACACTAGAAATAACAATAAATAGATTATAATGAGATTTAAGTAAGGCCACTGAGAAAAATATTTATTTTCAATCACATACTGTAAACTTAAGGACCCCAAAATCTCTGAAACAATTCTCAAAATCTAACATCTATAAACAAAATGAAAGACCTTTTCCCCTCTTAATATAGCTAATAACCCTAATAAATCCTAAATAAGTCGAAATGGTACTATAATATATTGATTTAATACAAATACAATTTGTTACGCTACTCATTAATCATCATGAACAATAGAGTAGATTTAAGTGGGAAAAAACAGCACTTGTTCAAAAAAAATTAAATTAATAATACCCAGATGCTGAAACAACAACCAAAAAGGATATAGTAGATTATACACAAAACCCAGAAGCAAAACAATAATTAAACAAAGATAAACGAATATATAAACCACAGCATAATCAAAATCAAACAACATCATTTTAGGATATATAGAATAGAGATATTTAATTGTATTTATATTAAGAGAAATCTAAAGTAGGATGGTAAACCTTGAAGATTCGATTAAAGACTTGCACCAACAAGGAGGCTCGCTTGTAAAGCTGAAGGAAGAGGTCGAGATCGACAACTTATAAAGGCGCTTGAGGTCTAAGACTCTCACTCTCTATACCCTTTTGATATTTTACTAGAGCTGGACACGACAGACATTTTCGCGGCTACGAATTATTCGGGTCGGGTCTGACCCATATTAAAATTCGTTCTGAGTCGGGCAGACCCATATTTGAAAGAGTAAGTCTAGCACGACTCATGTTGTGCTTCGTGCAATGTTAGACCACTTTACTTATTTGGGTCTAAATTCGGCCCACTTTTAAATATATTTTATTATTGCAAAAAAATATAAAAATGAGGAATTAAACCCCTCACCTCCTTTTTAGGAATCAATGGACTCACCGCCTATCCAGATACATTTATTTATTTAAATTATAGTTTGAGATATTTTCATATAATTTTCAACAATATTTTACACAAAATTATATCAAATATAATTATTAGAATTTGAATACCTCATAATAAATGCTAAAAAATCACAAATTTTAGAATAAATTATAAACATTGAGAAAAATAATAGACTTTGATTGTCATTTTAATTTATAGATAATTGATAAATAAAAATTTATTATCATTATTAATGCAAAATATCGTACTTTTTATTGTGTCGTGCTTTCAGGCTAGTTTGTTCGTGCTTTCGTGTCGTGCCTTTGACCTTGTCGTGACGTGTCATGCTCAGGACCATGTCATGTCGTGCCATGTCATGCCAATTTTCAATTCGTGTCATGCCTGGCCCAAGCTCATATTTTTTCGTGTCATGTCGTGCTCGTGCCTCCGAACTCGTGTCGGTTTCGTATCGTGCTAGAAAGTTCGGCCTGTATTTACAGCTCTACGAGCAATGAATGTTTTTTAAAGAAAACATCTTGAATTAAATCTTATTAAATAACTTGTCGTTTAAAAAGGGAACAAACGTTCCTTACCACCACATAAAAACAAATATTTTAGAAAATAATTGGTTATTATAAAAATGGGCAAAAACGTGTCTTTACAACCAAAAATAACGAAACACAAGAAATACATTGCTTGTGAAACAATGGGCAAATACGATCCTTGGGACTAGTGTTTTATCGTAATCATAGAATCATTGATAATACTTTTTAAGATTTTTGCCATTCCAGTATCTTATGACCAGTTCATCGTTTAATCAAGCGAGTTTATACGTGTCAAGCTGTAAAACGTCTACGATATGGTACAATCCCTCCAATTAGGCCCCAAAACTCCTGCTAGATGATCCTTAGTGTTTTGGAACACTTGTTGCAAGACTAGATCTCTTATTGCAAACTTTCTATCCTTGATTTGAGAGTTAAAGTATCAAACAACTTTTTGCTGGCAAGCAGCTACGCGCAACGATGATTATTCTCGTCGTTCATCGATCAAATCAAGAGTCTCAACTAACAATTGATTACTATTGATAATGAGAACTGGCCAACGATATAAGGTCGGAAAACTCAAAGCTTATTATAAAAACTAAGTTGATAAATCTTATGAAAAGCTTGAAAAAGAATAGTGTAGAACAACAATGGAGAAAATATTTTGTGTATTACCTAGTTGCTTCTGTGTACAATGAAATTTTCAAACCCCTTAGTCTGAGGGGTGAATGTCTATTTATAGCCGGGCTATAATGGCCCCTGATACATGGTTGATAACTCTTGAATAAAGAGTTATTTCATGTGCTTTTGAACTTATAATTGTGAAAAAAATCATGGGTGAGTTAGTTTATTTTTAGTTTTTGTAGCTAACTTGGATGTTTTCATTATCTTAATTAAGTGTAATTATGTTTTAGTTTTTAATAGCTATTGGGTTAAAGATAATGATTTCATGGATAAATATTTGCACAAAGGAATGAGTGAACTTAAGAGTCTATTATGATGAAATTATTGTGTTGATGGCTGAATATTCAGGATTGTTGCAGCAAAACTGAAGCATTGTGATCAGCTATGTTATCCAGATTTCTGGATAGCGTTTAGATGGATATCCTCGGGGAAGCAGAATTATCAAAGTCTTTCATGGAAGGTGACCAGAGCTCGCGGATGGACAGAAAGGCTTCGCCTCTCCCGTTTAGTGTCCGACTTACTCTTTCAAGCAAACGCGACATGGAAGCTCGTCAACTCTCCCGGACTCCCGAAGGGATATCCTTCGGGGAAGCTCCTTCCAGGAGAAGCTCTTCAGGTTGCCTTCGCGGAAACAGTTCCGTGCCACGCACGGAACAAGACCAAGCGGTCGAGTCATGGAGGAGGCATATTTGGAATGATATCCACCTGACACAGGATCCCGCCTGACACGCCCGACAGGTCAAGGCCGCACACATCCCAGCACGCCTAAGGGTACCTTTTCACCTACTGTTCCGCTGACTGCCTGGAAGTGACGGCTGCCTTTTTCTATTTCCCATACTTTCATGTAATTGTACCTGCGTAGAGTCTTGTAGCCATGCTACTATAGTAATTGTATCCCCTATTTATGGCTGGTGTAATTAAGACTAATGGGAGAGAGTAAAACCCTAATAAAAAAACCCTAGCTATAAAGACCCCCTCATTTTACGATAGAGGGGACGGCCAACAAATTACATAGCAAGAACTCTGCTAAAATCTCTCTAGCTTCATCTTCTTCAAGAGAACCAGAGAGAAACACTGTGAGTTTGTGAGTTTCTTGTACACCAGCTGTTTAACTGTAATTCTCTACAAGTATAATAACATCGACTCGTGGACTAGGGCTCGTTAACGCCTGAACCACGTAAAAACACTGTTTGTTTATTTACATTCCTGCACTTCTACAGTTCTTATCTTTTCATTATTCCGTTCGTGTTCGTTTCCGAAAAACTCGGTAAACATTTTGGTGCTTTCATTGAGAGCTGTAGGAAGTTGTTAGTCAGCTCTTTTTCTGTGTACGTTTTTTGTATTCACTCCGTGCTAAAAAGATGGTGACTACGAGAAAATCCGCGGTTGACAAAAATGCTAGGGTCAACCCCGATACTATGATGGAAGATGCGGTACAGAACGAACCCTCGGACTACCAAGGTGAAGACCCGACATCCCGCCAGGATCGGGTCAGTACTGAAGATACGACATACTTAGAAGACGAAGAAGAGTATGTCCAAGACGGTTACTACAAAGACGGCTGCTACTACGAGAAGGATCCAAAACTGGTCCAAGTAGCCGAAGAACTGGCGGTCACTAAGGCTAAGCTTGCTGAGCAGGAGCGCGTCTCCGAAAAAATGCAACGCATGATGGAGCGCCTCCAAAGCAAGTTCGGAGATCTAGGCGACTCGGACGAGGACGCCTCTGTTCTAGGTGGTGCTGATGCCCCCATGCCGGATCCAGCCGCTGCCGAACCATCCAAAGCCGCCCCTAACAAGGGCAAAGAAAAAGTTGGGGAGCCTGTGCGCACTGACGCCCCTGCACCTCCTAAAGGCGTGAATCACCAGGCCGACTGCCCCCCCCCCCCTCCCGCGCACAGAAGGTCTCTGGCGCTCCTAAGCCCAGACGTCCTTCAGCCCCAAGGGGGCACTCTGTGCCTAAAGGACCCGGTGCTAAGGCACCCAGGCCTAGGGGAAGGAACAACCGCCCCAGTGATTCCGTCAACCAGGACGGTCGGGTTGCGGACACGCACTCCGAAGATAGCTGGTCCACGGTGGACCTAAGAAGAAGGTTGGAGGCCAAGTATGAAAAGGCCAAAGGAGAAAAGGCCCGACCTCGCGGAGATGACCTGCGAAATCATCTCAATGACAAGCTCCGGGGACATGACCTCCCGGAGAGCGATACAAAGAGGCTCGAGGAACAGATCGCTGCCTTGACCAAGCTGGTCCGGAAGCAAAGTGGGGCCCTGTCAGACTCTGAGGAGGAAGACCCGGAACCATGTATTCGGAGGATCGCGGAAACGTCCCTCCCGGATAACTTCAAAATGCCTCACATAGAATTATATGAGGGGAGGACAGACCCGCGCACCCATCTAGCTAAATACAACAAAATGATGCAAGTGGCGCGCGTCAGTGAGGACGCCAAATGCATGTGCTTCTCACTCACCCTTACCAAGTCCGCGGAGGACTGGTGGAAAAGATTAGCTCCCGGATCCATCCACAGTTGGAAGGAGCTACAGTCCGCATTCAGAAGGCAGTTCATTGCTGCCCGAGACCACGACATGGAGGTTGGTTCCTTAACCAACATCAAGCAGCTACCCAATGAGAACCTCAAAGCTTTCATTCAGAGAATGATGGAAGCTGCTGCTAAGACCAAGGTCAGCGACGACATGAAGCTGATCGCCCTTCAATCGGGTCTTACTGTCGGCTCCCTGCTATGGGGGGAAATGCAAAGGAGACGGGCAGAAACGCTGTCCGAATTCATGTCAAAAGCTCAGGGAATCATCAACCTTGAGGATGCCTACCAGCAGGCCTTTGGAGTTCCCCCAGCTCCGACGCCTTCCGTGACTGCGTCGAGCTTTGCTTCGCAAGCTCCCGCACTAGCCCTCACGCTTCCAGGAGCCCAGTTCACTCCAAGCGTGTATGGGCCTTCCGCGTCTGCTCAGACGCCAAGTCAAACCCATTTCTCTGGGTACGGAGCTGTACAAACCGGATGTAGTATCGCTCCCGGACCGTCGCAACCGCAAGCGGAAGTCCCAGAACGAAATCTGAGCCAATCGCGGAATAAACGAGGCGGAAGAAACTCCAACCGGGGAGACCATTCAAAGAAACCCCGGAAGGACTATGAACCCAAGTTCACAGAGTACACCAGTTTGATAGACTCACGAGAGAATGTCTATCGGGCAACCTGTAATATGGTCAACTACAGGAAGCCCCCGAAAGTCTCTCACGGAGGAAGGCGTCCGCGAGACTCCAATAAGAGGTGTGAGTTCCACGGAGACGTGGGGCACACCACAAACGAATGTCTTCAGCTGAAGGATGAGATCGAGTCCCTGGCAAGGGCGGGACACCTCAGTCAATGGGTGAGGATACCCATAATCTATCCCGGACAGGGAGTAGTCCACGGAGCTGCATATTCTCCGGGACAGAGGGGGACCGCTAGCGCTCCTGGAGCCGGTCACCCCCAAGCTCCTGGGTCTCAGTTCCCAGCGCTCCCTGCTCCAACCTCTCCGGCACCCATTGCCTTATTGGCTCCAGGACCCGGAAACCCATATCCGCCCGGCCTTGCTCCGCCACCCGTTGACGGACATGTAGCCACCATTTCTGGAGGGGGCACCTTGCCGGAAGCACACGCAACTCCCAGAAAAGGTACTTGAGGGAGTTAGAACACACCGGGGAGATGTGCGCCTTGGTTCAATCACCTGCTCAACGTCCTCGAATGATGGACCTTCCCATCACCTTCACGGAAGACGACGCCCGACATGCGCACTTCTGTAACGCCCTACTTCCTTAGAGCCGTTACTAAGTGAGTTTTGACACAAAACAGTGCAATGAACTCGCTAACCGAGGTTTTGAAGCAAAAGTGTGACTAATAAAAGTTAAGGCTGTAATCTTTGAAAATGCGTCGTTTCAATAAAAACTTCTAGTAATAGACAATTGGGATCCCAAAATAAGGTTTGAAAACCATTTACATCTTGAAGTAAGTTTACAGTTGATCAGTTACAAAATCATAGATTATTACAGCCATTTTCAAATAAACCCCCAACCAAAGCAGTCGGGCAGGCCGAACATGTACACGTCGCTTCACGCTCTCCGTACTCATGGTTGGTTGACTCAGTCATTGCCCTTACCTGCAACACAGAGCACCCGTGAGCCGAAGCCCAGCAAGAAAACTCATGCCAAACATAACATATGCAATGTATACAGTTTATCATAACAGATAATCCACAAATAAACAAGTCAACCATTAGACTAAGCAAACACGGCCATGCCGCCCCAGAGCCTTACCGAAGCCTGGGGTATCGGTTCTCACCGCGAGGATAACTCATGTATCCCTTGGGTCCCACCCTGAATATAGCATCCCATGTGCTAGGTATTACTTTCAGCCCACGGCCGCCCCGACCTATGCCGTACCCGGCCTCTGCCGTTCATTTCATCATAATCACACATATAGTACATTCGAAATAATCATTCACACACATCACGATTCATTTAAGGTTAAACATTTGCACACAACACAATCTGGGGCCATGCCCTGCAATCATCTCATCATGCAACATGCAATATAGGGCCATGCCCGACAATCACACTATGGGCCCACGCCCTATCCTACGGGTGTTATAGTTTTCTTACCTTTCCAATCAATAGCTTAGATCACCTGACTCCTTGAGCACGATCCCACCCGAGCCTTAGCGCACACCTAGGCACAAACATAGGTCAAAGTCAACACCGAACCCCAAGTCCGAATACCTAGCCTCGAGACCAATCCCGAGCCCCCGGGAAGTCCCAAATCCCCAAAACAAAGTGGCGGAAACAAGCCCCGAACCCTAGGTCAAAATCCCTCATCAAAACTTAAAAATTCCCCTCTGTGAACAGTGCAGCGCTACAGCGCTCTAAAGAGGGCGCTGTAGCGCTACAAGCAGAATGCACCCCCCAGAAACAGGGACTAGCGCTACAGCGCCCACTGACTAGCGCTGTAGCGCTAGTTGCAGCCCAGAAAACCCAAAATCGCATTTCTGCGATTTCTTTCACCCAATCTCAAACCAAACTTCCCCAAATCTTTACCAAACTCAAAATCAAGCTTATGAACACTCTCCATTCATCCCAAGCATCCCAAATCCTCAAATCCCAAGATCATTTATCCCAAATCTCAAAATCTACCATGAACAACCCTAAACCAGAAATTCAAGCAAACCACAAAGATAGAGTCTTAGAAATCATACCATTGCTGCAAATTTCGACCTTGATTCAACCCTAGGCCTCCTTAGCTTGCTCTCCCTCAAAGCTTGCCCAGAAATCCCCTGAGATTCCCATCAATCCAACTCAAAACACAGCTCAAACCATCAAAACCCTTAAAACCGAAAATCTCTAAAACTTACCTCAAACATTGATGTGTTCTTGCCAAATCTTCAAGTCTAACCCAAGATCCTTGATGCTCAGCCTATCCTTGCTCTCCACTAAGCTTTGCTCCAAGAAAAATGGAGCGGAAAGGTGCAAAAATGCACAAACCGACCCTTGTGAAAACCCCTCTGTTTTCCCTCTTTTCTTTCTTTCCTTTTTCTTTCTTTTCTTTCTTTCTCTCCACAGCCAACACTCTCTATAAATCCCACTAAGTGTATAAAGCCTCATTTAACCTATCTCAAAGCCAAATGACAAAAATGCCCTTCCCATTAATTCTAAATCCTTTTGTCCAAGTAGGGCCATTTTAGTCATTTTACCCAATTCCCGCTAATCCCAAGCGTCTCTAATAATTTCCCGTTGCTTTCCAACACCTGATAAACCACCAAATAAATATCCCCCATCATCAAAATAAATCTCAATCTATTCTCTGAATTCCTGCTTATACCCCCAGGCTCGCCCCGAGCCGGGTATAAATTCCTGTCAACACTGTCCGCTAGCCTGCTCACTGGGATCGCCTCGAGTCACAAAGCACAGATACATCCACATACCACTGTGGCCTCAAAAATCAACACATATCAATACAGTTACGCCCAATTATGGCCAAAATTACAATTATGCCCTTCTACATGATCCGGGCCTACATGCATACTAACATACATAGTCATGCATTTCAGATAAACAAATAGTCATATAACATGCTTTAAATCATAACCATGCATTTAAATCATTAAAATCACACATAAATTCCATCATGCCCTCCTGGCACGCTAATCAAGGCCCTTAAGCCTTATTAGCTATTTTGGGTCGTTACAACTTCCCCCACAACGATCCCCTCGTGGTGGAAGCCCAGATTGCCAATAAGAAGGTCTCGCGGATCTTGGTCGATAACGGAAGCTCTGTAAACATCCTCTTCAAAGCTGCCTTCCACGCGATCGGATTAACCGAGACAGACCTGACCCCATGCCCCATCCAGCTTCAAGGGTTCAATGGGGATGCACTCATGCCATTAGGAAAAATTCAACTTCCAGTCACCCTCAGAGGAGAAAGCGACGCTTGTGCCTTCAAGCACTGCACATTCGTGGTGGTCGACTGCCCCACGGCGTATAATGCCATCCTAGGCCGACCGGTCCTAATAGATTGTGGGGCCATAACCTCGATACGCCACTTATGCTTGAAGTTTCCATGCGACGATGGGCGTATCGGCACCCTCCGAGGAGACCAAAGAAGTGCACGAAGCTGTTATAACGTCTCCGTCCGATCCGTCTACACGGTCCAGGAGACGGTTGCTGCCGTTCCTTTGGCGGAAGAATTACCAGAAACTGGGGGTGCTCAAGGGGCATGCTTTGACGAACTCGACCCTAGAGTGGGGGTTGAGAGAGCGATAGAACCGATGGAGGAAGAAGAAGAGGTGATCCTCAACCCGGGAGATCCCACCAAAGTCATTCAGGTGGGGAAAAACCTTCCGTCGGCCATTCGAGAAAAGATCGTGGCCACTGTGAAGAATAATCAGGATATCCTGGCATGGTGCCACGCTGATATGACGGGGATTAATCCTAATGTTGCGTGCCACACACTCAACATAGACCCATCTGCAACCCCAGTTCGCCAAAAGAGGAGGCCGTTAGACCTAGTGAGGGCCGAAGCAGTCAAAGCTGAAGTGGACAAGCTGATGTCCATAGGCTTTCTCCAGGAGTCACACTATCCTGTGTGGTTGGCCAACCCAGTTCTGGTCCCGAAACCCAATGGGTCCTGGAGAATGTGCATTGACTTCACGGACCTAAACAAAGCCTGCCCGAAAGATTGTTTCCCTCTTCCGCGAATCGATCATATGGTAGACGCTACTTCCGGGTATGAACTCTTATCCTTCATGGATGCGTACTCCAGATACAACCAGATCAAGATGCATGTCGCGGACCAGGAACACACCAGCTTCCTCACGGACAAGGGTGTCTACTGTTACGTGGTCATGCCTTTCGGTTTGAAGAATGCTGGGGCGACGTACCAGCGTCTAGTAAACAAGATGTTCAAGGACCAGCTGGGGAGGAACATGGAGGTGTATGTAGACGACATGTTGGTAAAGTCCAAGACCTCCGGGGACCACAGTGACGACCTTGAGGAAGCTTTCGCCGTGATCCGAAAGTATGGAATGAAACTGAATCCGAAGAAATGTACTTTCGGGGTCTCGTCGGGGAAGTTCCTCGGTTTCATTGTCAGCTCCCGCGGAGTGGAGGCCAACCCTGAGAAAATTAAGGCGTTCATAGATATGCCTTCTCCCCGGAAGCATAAGGATGTCCAAAGCGTTACCGGAAGGATAGCTGCTCTCAGCCGCTTCGTATCTAAGGCCACTGACAAATGTGTCCCCTTCTTCAATGTGTTGAGAGGAAACAAGAAGTTCGAGTGGACCCCCGAATGCGAAGCAGCCTTCCAACACCTCAAGGAACATCTAACCCGAGCTCCCATTCTGTCCAAACCTGTCGAAGGGGAGGCGTTGTTCTTGTACTTAGCTGTGACAAAACACGCCGTTAGTGTCGCACTCGTCCGGGAAGACGGCCGTATCCAGCTCCCTGTGTATTACGTAAGCAAGAGGTTACTGGACGCCGAGTCCAGATATTCAATGATCGAGAAACTCTCCCTCTGCTTGCTAATCGCTTCGCGGAAGCTAAGGCCCTATTTCCAGGCGCACACCATCAGAGTACTCACCAACCACCCTCTCCGACAAGTCTTGCAGAAGCCCGAGTCTTCTGGCAGATTGCTTAAATGGGCCATGGAACTGAGCCAGTTTTACATCCACTACCAGCCACGTGTTTCCATAAAAGGACAAGCTCTCGCGGACTTTATTGTGGAATGCTCAGGAATGAATGACCTCGCGGAAGATCCTGTCCCGGAACTTCCCACATGGAAGGTCTATGTAGACGGAGCCTCGAATGAAAAAGGAGCTGGAGCAGGGGTCATCCTAATATCTCCCCAAGGACATTAGCTCCAGAGTGCCATCCGTTTCGCGTTCCCAGCATCCAACAACGAGGCAGAACACGAAGCCATGCTAGCTGGATTACGACTGGCCAGAGAAGTCGGAGCCCAAAAAATCGAAGTATACAGCGACTCCCTACTTGTGGTAAACCAGATATCCGGAGAATACCAAACGAAAGGCGAAAAAATGGCTGCCTACGTGTCTCTCTCCCGCGGTCTCCTACAGCATTTTAAAGGCTACCAAATCCGCCAGGTCCCCCGGGACCAGAATTCACTCGCGGACACGCTGGCCAAGCTTGCAACAGACCCGGAGATTGAACAATATGGCCTAGTGCCCATCGGGCACTTAGAAGCCCCTAGTACTGAGACACGGAGGGTAAACGCCATCATCGACCATTCCCATTCCTGGATAGGACCCATCCTCAGATTTCTCACCACCGGAGAGCTCCCCACTGATAAAGCTGACGCAAGAAAGCTCCAATATCAAGCTCCCCGATACGTGGTTATGGATGGAAAGCTTTACCGCAGGGGGTTGTCCATACCCTTCCTTAGGTGTGTTGCCGGAACCAAAATCAGCACCATCATCCATGAGATTCACGGAGGCTTCTGTGGCGACCATACCTCCGGGCTGAGCCTCTCCAAAAAGATCCTTTGTCAAGGGTACTTCTGGCCCACCATGAAGAAGGATTGTGTGGATTATGTCAGAAAATGTGAGCAGTGCCAGAAGTACGCCAAGGTTCCGCGAGCGCCGCCTACAGAAATTACCTTAATGACCAGCCCCTGGCCGTTCGCCGTTTGGGGCATTGACCTAGTAGGTTCCCTTCCAACTGGAAGGGGCGGAGTGAAGTATGCCATAGTCGCGGTAGACTACTTCACCAAATGGGCTGAAGCTGAACCTATGAACACGGTCACATCTAAGAAAGCACTGGACTTTGTCATCAGGAATATAGTGTGTCGATTTGGGCTTCCACGAAAAATTGTGTCCGACAACGGGAAGCAATTTGATAGTGAACATTTCACGGACTTCTGTGCTTCGCATGGAATCATCAAAAGCTTTTCCGCAGTCGCCAGACCTCAAGCTAATGGGCAAGTGGAAGCAGTAAACAAAATCTTAAAGACCACGTTGAAGAAAAAACTCCAAGCATGCAAGGCTCACTGCCCGGAAGAGCTTCCGCGAGTACTTTGGGCCTATCGCACGATAGAGAGGACTTCGACGGGGCACACACCTTATTCCATGACCTTCGGTTGCGAGGCCGTCATCCCAGTACAAACTATGATCCCCTCTCACAGGCAGGACACCTACGACCCTACCCGGAACCACGCCCTTCTCCAGGAGTCCCTGGACATGATCGAAGAGCTCCGGGAGCAGTCACAGGTCCAACTCAAAATGTACCAAGGCAAGATAGCCCGACACTTCAACACAAGAGTCAAGAGCCGTACATTCGAAGTTGGGGACCTTGTCCTACGGAGAGTATTTCCTGCTACGCAGGACCCGGGAGTGGGAGTCCTCGGACCCAACTGGGAAGGCCCCTATGAAGTACAAGAAAAAGTGGGCAATGGGACGTATCACTTAAAGAGACTCGACGGATCTAAAGTCCCGCGCGCCTGGAACGCGGAGCACCTCCGCCGTTACTATCAGTAGGCCCCGGACTATCTAGTCGAAAGTCCTTGGTGGACGTAGCAAAATGTAAAATGCGGAGATAATCCTCCCTGCTGTAAAACACGTGCCTAACAGGCTAATTTAATGAAACACGGAGAGATTCACTCCGCTTTTACTGCATTTTTTATCCCTGTGTTCAAAGCTGCGTTTTAACAAGTGACCACGCGGTCCGGAGACGTCCGGACCCCACGCTCACTTGGGGGGGTATACATGGCTAAGGCATAGCCATACGCCCCTTGAACAAAACATACACAGAACACCACTTATGTGCTAGCATTGTGTTTGAAAATTTTAAATTGTTAAGCTTAGGATAATTTGTTGCCATGAACATGCTTGCATTACGTGTCATGTGTGCATTATGTGTTTATGTGAAAATTGCCATTGAAATGTCTGCCATTATGCATCATGAAAATTATCTCCTGTGTAGCCCAGCGATGAACAGGACTGGGGGTTGGGGCACATTCAAAGAGCTACGCCGAAACACCCCCAACTTCCGGGCAAGTCCTTCAAAAAATACTCCGCGACCGCTGTAGAGCTTTGCTTCGCAAGCTCCAGCTCCGGGTCTCGCAAGGCGAAAGATGGCAAGATCCGCGACCGTTGTAAGCCTTGCTTCGCAGGCTTCAGCTCCGGATCTCACAAAATAATGCATGGCGAGCTCCTCGACCACTGCAAGCTTCAGCTCCAGGAGCAGATATGGTCGATCCCCCACTCACAGTAGGCCTTGCTTCGCAAAGCCCCTGCTCCGGGATCGCACATGGTGGGCGTGGCAATTTCCCCGACCGCAATGAGCCTTGCCTAGCAGGGCTCCATGCCAGGTCCCTGAAGTCAGCCACCATGAGGTTCGCAACGACAGTTAGTTTTGCTTCGCAAAGATCTAACCTTAAGTCTAGCGACACTCACCAAAAGAACTCCCGTTCCAGCACCATGGAACGGCGCACCTTAGCAATCCCAACAAACAGTATAACTACAAGTCCCGGGATTGGCTATTTGCCTTAGGAAAGCTGAAATACGGTGAAAGGAGTCTGGCCGTTGGAACTAGGAAACCTTCGTAACCTAGAAACTACGTGGGAAAAGACATCAGCCGTTAGAGCTTCAAGTTGGAAGTGCATAGGTTCTGGCCGTTGGAACCAAAACCTCATGCGCCCCTACAGCAGTTTCTACTGTATAAAAGTCTACCCTAAACGCAAAGTTAAACAAAGAACTCGGCAGAAAAGAAAGGAGAATGCTATAATTATGGAAAATATGTCTGCAATGAGAAAAGAGTACAGGGAGCTTCGCCCCAAAGAAAAACACAAATGAAAAATAATAATCAGCAAAGAATATTTTTCACGGAAAATAAGATCCCTTCAAGCACTGGGGGTGGCAGTGGCATCCTCGACCGGGGTCTCGGAGACAGCAGTTTCAACTGGGGCTAGCGGAGCCAGCTCATTGGAAGATGGAACGTCATTAGTGGCAAGTTCAGAGGTCCCCGCCTCTTCAAGGACTTCTGCCTCAGGGGCTCCAGCAGGCTCGTCAATGTTGTAAGTTTGGACGTACACCTCTGGGCCTTGATCCCACACCTGTAGCTTCTCCCTCATGGCGTCGGCATCCTCTCCCAGATAGCCTAGTACCTCCGGGTTCACTTTCCAGAGTTGATGCATGAGGACCACATGCGATATATTAATCGTCCTGTTCAGTACCACCTCGGCATCCTCCTTCTCCTTCAAGCGCTCCGCCTCGGAGGTTGCCAGCTTTGAGCCCTCAGTTTTTCCATCTCGGCCTTGGATGCATCCCGCTCTCCCTTAAGAGAATCAATCTCCTTGCGCTGCTCCTTATTTTGGTTCAGCACGGATTGCTTCTCGGTCACATGCCCCCTGGCAGTGAATTGCAAGGCTCCGATCTCTTTATCCTTCTCGGCGAGCCCTAACTCCAGCATAGACACGAGATCCCTGCTCCTCTTATGAAGTTGCTCCTCCTCGTGCAGCTTATTCTGAAGAGTGGAATATTCCTCTTGCTGCTTAAGGAGGAGATCATTTTTCGATTGCAAGCGGGCTTCCAAGGTATCCTTCTCCACCCTGGCTTGGGATAGCTCTTCCCGGAGCTTGGAGTTTTCGGCCTTCAAGTCATCCGACCGCTGTTTGAACTCATTCTCTGCGCTGGCCCGGTACTCTCGATATTTGGCAAGATATTTCTTGTCCGCCTCTTCCTCAGCTGTGCGCCGGGCCCGGTCAGTCTTCTTCGAAGCCTCCCCCCTTATGCTCTTGACCTGTTGGGTCAGTTTCTGCTTCTCCGCCTCCAAGGCCTGGCGAGCCACCTGGCTCTCCTCCAGCTGAACCAGAACTGCACCCACCTCCCGGAACGAGCGTTCCGCGATGAGAGAGGCCTGCAAGGAAAGACAACAGAATAAGTTAAGCAGAACCAAATGCACTAAGACAGATGATCCCAAAACACAACAACTGACGGCTTACCCCGGACAGTTGCTGCTTCACGGCATGTGTCAGCAACAGCGGATCCTTACTGCTACTGATGGCCCATTTCTCAGAATTGAGCTCGCACAAGCTCAGGGCCATGTCCTCCATCATCTCCGCTCCGAACGACGCCAATGCACGTCCGAGCCTAGGCACCAGCCTCTTCTCCAAGGCTAGGCCATCGAAAACCGCTCCAGCCGGGTGAAGGGATCTCACCCCCTCGGCCAGCTCCGCTCTCTTCACGGCAGACAAGTTGTCTGCCCTTCCCTGAGTAACAGCCTTCTCGGCCTCCAACCGCCTCTTCAAAAAATTATCGGCCCGTCTTACACCCTCCAGGAGGGCAGCGGGAAAACGGGTTGGTTTCTGAGGGAAGTGGAACTTCAGGCCAGGCAGAGGAAGGTTTGTTTGCTGAGAAGAAGGAGACCCCGAAAGGGTGGACTCCCTTTGGGCTGGAGGAGGAGGAAGACGGGGTATTAGGGACGGTAGCGAAGACACTACCGCCCCGGTCTGTTGTTGCAGTTGATGTTGCTGTTGATTTTGCTGCTGTTGTGGCGGTGTTAGTTGCCTGTGTTGTTGTTGTTGCTGTTGGGGTTGTTTTTGCTGCTGAGTGGGGGTAGTCTGGTGGTGACTGCGCGCAGTCCGGAGATCTTCATCACCTCCAGGTGGAGAATGTCTAAGGCGTTTTCTCTTGTCGCCCTCAGCCTCCCCTCCGGGGCGTTTGCTCACCCCGGCCTTCTTCGCGGGGAACACAAGACCTTCCCCATCGCTGCTGCTACTCGAGACCATCATGGTCTCGGAAGGCCCATCGGCAGGAGACTTCTCTACCCCCGGAGACACTTGCGCTTCGCCACTTGTCTTCTTGGGAGTGGCAGCTTTACCTCCCCTACCAGTTTTGGCCTTTCGCCCTTTCCCCTTGGACGGGTCTTGGCTAGTGGCAGCCTTCTTAATAAGCGAGGTAGCTCTCCCCAACATTTTTGCTTCGGGATGTTCTGCAAGAAACGTACGAAACAAGGTCAACGAACCAGCAAGCAATGTGAAAGAAGATAAGCAGAAGACAAGGCAATCAACAACATAAAAGCACAAGCAAGTCCGCCAGCAGGGAACAAGGAACAAAAAAGAGAGACGTTTGAGAGGGACGACCATGCACGAGAAACGTGGATGGCCTTCCCCGAGCGAAACAAGACACCGCTTCCTGCTCCACGAAGCTCCCGTACTCCTTGAAGTCCGGGAATGACATGCTGAGGGAAGAAGGGTCAACCATGATGACACCTTCTGGCAGACTACCGTCACTCAAACACCCGAGGAGCTCATCTACCCTATCGCAATATCTGTCAAAGGGTACCCTACGCGGATCTAGCCTAAGGAAGCGGGGATCGAACCCCATCTGAGAGGTTCGGGAGACCTCAGATAGGCTGGGGGTGTGAATCAATCGAAAGCTAGCCTTACCTATCCCAGAGGTGCCAGCTCCCGGAGTCCCTTCATTGGGGTAAGCCGCGGCGTAGCGAGCCTCAATTTCTTCTTCCTCCGACTGGGGATCGGGGAACCTCTCCGCCTAACTGGGGGACAAATTATTCTCGTCCTGGACTGTCTGGCAGATCACCTTGGACAGTTCCAGGGCAATCTGCTCCCGGACGTCAGCGGACACCTGACTTTTCCCCCTGCCACTCACTGGCCCAATATTTTGGAAGGAGGCGAGTAGCCCATACTCTCTCAGAGATTCGGTGGTCACAAGTCCTTCCACCTTCAGCTCTTCCTCCGAGAGCCCCTCGTAGAATTGCGACCTCCTTATCATCTCCGCACAGCGAGGCGTCCGCGGGATGGCTTCTGCAAAATTCAGGCATGAGTATTAGAGATCCTCCCGAAAGGCAAACCAAATGTAAAGAAACAAAGTTAAAAAGGAGAGGAAGGAGCACTTACCAGGGACTTTGAAGTCCAAAGATAGGGCTGGCACCCTCTTCAGTGGGAAGCCAGTCGTCAGGAACCAGTACTCTCGGAGATCTGGAATCCTCGCGGTGTGACAGGTGGGACACATCACGTCCGGATACCTCTCCAGCCTGTAAAACCCCACCTTGTCTGAATGGCCTCTCATGGGCTGAGACTTCAACCCGTAGAAGTACAGCACCTCCTCCGGGGTAGGAGCCTCCAGGCCCCGGGACTTGCAAAAGATGTACCACCCCGCTAGGAGCTTATAGCTGGGGGGAATCAACTGGAAGGGGGCAATCCCCGCCTTCACGCAGAAATGGGCAAAATAACTCCTTAGGGGCAAATGTGCCCCACACACTATATGTGCTCAGCTCCAGGCACCAAAACCCTCATGACTCTGGCTAGCCGACTCGCCCAGCACCGACAGACGGTGCCACATCAGGCCGGGGATGTTCTTCAGGCCTGCCTCTGAGGAATACAGCTCCAGCATGCCGTAGTTCCTGAATAGGTTCGGCTTCTGGTCCATCTCCCAGATTGAACTGTTGATAGTCGGTGGGCTAGCCGCGACCACTTTAGTTTTTCCTTTCCCCTTTGCGCCAGCGACAGGGGAACCTTTCTCCTGGGTAGATTCAGCCTCTACCGCAGTGATGAGTTGTTCCTTTGAGATGTTCGTCACTGAATAAAAGAAACAAAGAAGAAAACACTCTAAGTAGTCAGCACCCTTGTCATACCCTAGCGGTATCAAAGGCGTCGGGGAGACCCTCCCCGAAAACTGCTTGGAGAGGCTCCCACCGAGCTTGCCGAGGGGTTGGCACCATGCCACCCGAAGGACAGCAAGGAACCAAGATCAAACTCCGAGCCTAAGCCCGCCGAGAGAAGTGTTTTTCCAGAGAAAGACACCCTAAAGGCGTTCACGCTTATGCCCTAAAACAGCAAACCAGAACAGCACAAGCAAGACGAGGAACAACTTTCCAAACGCAAATCATCAAAGCATGCACAAAGATCACTTATTGACTCACATCAGTCACATGCCTATCAAAGCCCTATTCACGCATGCACGTAGACGATACTGGCAGAAAACTCAACTCTAACAACTACCAACAACCTAAGGTTTGGGAGGAAAGAGCAAAGTAGAAATACTTACTGGTATTCGGGTAGTTGAAGATTGAAGGAGTAACCGGATCACTGCACAGCACAATCGCGAGAAGTAAAAGCTGCAAAGACAAACGACGATTCAAACCTTGAACTTCGGCGAACAAACCCACTGCCAAATCAAAAGAAAAGTTTCTAGATTCCTTACCAAAAGAAGTGGCAAGTTCGAAGGAATGGAAGCTTGGAAACCTGAGAGTTCGAAGATTTGGGAATCTGAAAATCTGAAAGATAGAGAATTTGAGAGCGTAAAGAGGAAGAAAGGCCCGTTCCCTGGTTTTTATAGCAGGAGTGAAGTCCTTTCGAATCCTGCACATGGACGGTCCTGATCTTCCCATACCGCATGCATCAGATCCGACGGCTGGAGATGAAGCGCCGATCCTATTTATGACTCCTCGGATGGGAATAAAGTATTTATTTCCCATCATTATACCATCTCGGGCCCGGTGTACCATTAAAAACCGTCAAATCATTACTCAGATGCCTGACGCACGCATACTCAGCCAGTCGCCTCACGCACACGTCTTGGTCGCAGAGCCATTCCCGGCATGACGCGTGGCCCTTGCCACACTTGAGTACTTGAGTTCAAACAGAAGAAATTTCCTTTCTTTTTCATACTAACACTCAGGCGGGAAGAAGGAACCCTTCCAGGAACACAGGAGGTGACCCCTCGCCTAATCTAGAAACCAGAATACCCGGAGGACTGTACAAGCTCCCGGATCTCTCAAAGCTCCGTGACCTTGGGGGGTAAATGTTATCCAGATTTCCGGATAGCGTTTAGATGGATATCCTCGGGGAAGCAGAATTATCAAAGTCTTTCATGGAAGGTGACCAGAGCTCGCGGATGGACAGAAAGGCTTTGCCTCTCCCGTTTAGTGTCCGGCTTACTCTTTCAAGCAAACGCGACATGGAAGCTCGTCAACTCTCCCGGACTCCCGAAGGGATATCCTTCAGGGAAGCTCCTTCCAGGAGAAGCTCTTCAGGTTGCCTTCGCGGAAACAGTTCCGTGCCACGCACAGAACAAGACTAAGCGGTCGAGTCATGGAGGAGGCATATTTGGAATGATATCCACCTGACACAGGATCCCGCCTGACACGCCCGACAGGTCAAGGCCGCACACATCCCAGCACGCCTAAGGGTACCTTTTCGCCTACTGTTCCGCTGACTGCCTGGAAGTGACGGCTGCCTTTTTCTATTTCCCATACTTTCATGTAAGTGTACCTGCGTAGAGTCTTGTAGCCATGCTACTATAGTAATTGTATCCCCTATTTATGGCTGGTGTAATTAAGACTAATGGGAGAGAGTAAAACCCTAATAAAAAAACCCTAGCTATAAAGACCCCCTCATTTTACGATAGAGGGGACGGCCAAAAAATTACATAGCAAGAACTCTGCTAAAATCTCTCTAGCTTCATCTTCTTCAAGAGAACCAGAGAGAAACACTGTGAGTTTGTGAGTTTCTTGTACACCAGCTGTTTAACTGTAATTCTCTACAAGTATAATAACATCGACTCGTGGACTAGGGCTCGTTAACGCCTGAACCACGTAAAAACACTGTTTGTTTATTTACATTCCTGCACTTCTACAGTTCTTATCTTTTCATTATTCTGTTCGTGTTCGTTTCCGAAAAACTCGGTAAACAAGCTATATTTTGGAGCATGGAACACGTGGCAGTCAAGAGTCAAGCTTACATTTCAGCTGATGTGGCAGTGGCAGAAGGAAATAATCAGCATAATGGAGAAAAGGACAAAAGAGAAGGAAGACTTGATGTTTTGGGAGAAAAAGAAGGGCATTATGGTACTTTTGGAGGAGAAGAAGAAAACCTAATATACCAAAATAATGCTCCAGCCGTAACAGACAACTAGCAGCCATTTTTGGCAAAGAAAACCAGAGAGAATATCAGATAAAAAACGCCAGGAAGAAGTAGAAGAAGATTCAAAGGAAGAAGGAGGCCAACCAAAGAGGCTCAAGCATCATTTTGGATTTGTTCTTCTCTTCTTTCTAAACTCTATTCTATTAATTTCTGAGTTGGATTCTAGCTGAATATTATGGGCTGTTTTGATTATGAATTAATGTATATGAAATCAGCCATGAACTAATTTCTTGGTGGCTTGAATTGTTGATGAACCCTATGTTATAATCTATCCATTTCTTGCACTTTATTTTAGTAAAATCTCCCTTGATCATTCAAGTGTGCTTAAATTGATTGCTTGTTGTTGTTTGGCCAGCAATGGCAAGTTATTTTAATTATATTTAATGCTGGAAATGTTGAATGTAATAGGAAGAACTTGGATGACACAAGTCATAATCTAGGTTAGGTTATGTTAGTAATTAATATAGGGATATGTTAATTACCTTGTGTAACATATGAGAAGTGAACTGTGATTGCATTCTTAAATCTGATTTTGCATAGGAATATGTTTAATTAGGTAGAAGAATTAAGGTCATAAGATTTGGGAATATTTTATGCATGTTAAATGAACTTTTTGTTATCCTGGGAGTTTTGCTAGAAAATTGCTGCAGCAATACGTTCGCAATGTGTTCAGGAAAAATAATACAGGGGGATTCAATGATTCAAGTCCATTTTAAAATTTATATATTTCTCTCAAGGTTCTTATTCAGTTTACTTTGAGTAATTTTACTTTCTTTTTATTGGGTTAAATTGGAAAATCAAAGACATTCAAATTGTTCACTAGTGTAATTGTTTAGTAATTAATTTTTGTATTTAGTTTTAATTTGCAATCCCTGTGGAGACGATCTTGAATACTTACTACTTTATTACTTGTTTTGTGACTGTGTACACTTGCACATTTTAATCAAATCAATTTACACAACAATGGTATTCCCTAGGGACAAAATAGTACACTGGTAGGGTAGTGGCACAGGCTGTAACGCCGTAGATAACCAAGACTGTTACACTGTGTGTTTTAAAATAGTGCAAGACTTGCTAATTAAGTCGTTTGAACAATAGTGTGATCCTACGCTAGCTAACAGGTTAGGGATAAAAGATTTTGATCTTAAATAGTTAATTTTTCATTAAAATAAACGTTTGGTACATGGGATCCAAAAAACAGGGTTTAAGAGACAAATTTACAATTCTAAAAAATATATATAACCAGTGGCCATTATAATGGAAAAATACAAATTTCAGGCTCTGTCCCTGTATTTTCCCTCAGCCGTAGTGGACGAGCGTCTGACAATGTACACCTCGCCTCCAGACCTCTCCAACTCATGGTTGGTCCAGCTTACCCTTACCTTTACCTGCACCACGTAGCACCTGTGAGCCAAGGCCAAGCAAGAAAACCATAACAAAAATACATAATCAGGGATGATATTCAATCAATCATAAAACAGTCATCCAGACATTCAACAAGTCACAGGCATCAAACCAATAACAGTAAACATATACGTTCAGCAATTTATCTCAATCAATATGCAATACTCAGGGTCGGCGCCCTTAGGTCGTGTCCTCTGTTTACTTTATTGACTCCAACTCGCTAAGGTTGAGTCCAGTGTTTATCTAGCTGACCCCGGCTCACAGTGGCCAAGTCACGTCCTATGCGCAAATCATCAGCCCCGTCTCTCTTAGGTCGTTCATTTCATGTTC
Organism: Humulus lupulus; assembly: GCF_963169125.1. NCBI lineage: Eukaryota > Viridiplantae > Streptophyta > Magnoliopsida > Rosales > Cannabaceae > Humulus > Humulus lupulus. The sequence goes on along the minus strand of NC_084796.1, from coordinate 85,662,293 downwards.
GCATAACGATATCATAGTTATACAACACATACATATCCAGATACAGGGAATCTTAGTCCCAACACAACCACACACGGGTGCAGTTTTCTTACCTTGAATTCTGAGTGGAGATAATAGAACGGTCCTGAGCACGAACCTCAGTCCTGAGCCTCGATGATAAACCCAGTCACAGTGGCCAAAGGGTAATCATCAACTTCCAATCCAAATAAATACTTAGGAGATAAAAACTAGCCTTCGGGACCTCAATTTCTACTAAACCGGATAGTAGAAATTGTCCCAAGTGCTTAGGTTCGAACCCTCGAGCCTTACCAATTCTAGAAACCATCCCAAGGCAAAAATCCCTAGGCAGGCTGCGACCTGGCCCCAAGGGTCGCGACTTGCTCCCAAGTCAGAGACCAAAAACCCTAAGCCACATGGGAGGCGGGCCGCGACTTGCCTCCTAAGGTCACGGCGTGCCCCGAAGTCAGAGAGCATACCCAAGGCCTTCTGGGCACATGGGCTGCGGTGCCCCAGAGCTGAGTCGCGGCGTGCCCCTTCGAACCTAGAAATTATGGGTTTTCTTCACACTTCTCCCAGCCAATTTTCCCAAAATTTCAAACTCAAAAGAATCTCCCAACCAAACCAAGTTTAGCTATGAATCTAAGACTTTTAATCACCCAATTTAAACACAAAACCACAACCCCAAATCAGTAGAATTCATACTCTCACTGACACTCATGTTCAGAAACTAACCCAGCACTTATAATTCCATCTAAACTCAACCAGAAATTCAAAGGTGAAGAACTAGAATTTTACCTCAATTAGGATTGAATCTTCATAAGCTACAACCTCCAAGCCTTGAGCTTAAGTCCCAGCTAAACCCCCTGGTTTCCAAAGCTTCAATTCATCCAAATTCCTCCCCAAAATTCTAGCTTTAAGCCCCAGGTTCTTCTGCCCTTTTTCTTCCCTTAGCTTCAAAATATAAAGTGAGGGAGAGGTGAGGGTGAGCTGAAGGTTCTAAGTGATTTCTGGCTAAGTCTGGAATCAAAGGAGATATATCATTTAACCCCTAAAAAGACTATTTCGCCCATCATAACTTATTAGTCCTCAAAGTGTTCCTAAGGGTAAAATGGTCATTTCGCTCTCGATTCCCGCTAATTCCTCAAGTGTTCCTAGAATTAAAGGAGATATATCATTTAACCCCTAAAAAGACTATTTCGCCCCTCATAACTTATTAGTCCTCAAAGCGTTCCTAGGGGTAAAATGGTCATTTCGCTCCCGATTCCTGCTAATTCCTCAAGTGTTCATACTATTAAATAATTAGCTCCATCGTGTCCAATTAATTACCAAATACTTGTTCAATATCTAACAAATTCCAAAATATTCTCTAAATTCCCAAAATACCCCTAGGCTCCCCTAGAGCCGGGTATCAACCCCACTGTGACTATTTCGCTAATCCACTCGCTAGGACCGTCTCGAGCCATATGCTGCAAATATATCCACATAATAATGTGGTCTCAACAATTTATCACATATAATCACATTTATGCCCTTAACCGACCAAAACTACAAATATGCCCTTATAAGCTATAAATGGCCCACATGCATATCACATATTCATATAATCATATTAATCATGCATGCCATAAAATCATGCATTTAACCATTTAATCACACATATACCAATTATGCCCTCCCGACACGCTAATAAAGGCTCTTAAGCCTTATTAGCAATTTTGGGTCATTACACAGGCCGTGGTGGAGCAGAGGGTTATGGTGTCGATTGTTTGTAAGGTCACCACTACTTGTCGGATACAGATGTCAGAATCACGCCTTTGTTAGGAAAACTTATACATGATCTTTATTTATTTTCATGTATATATAATATTAAACAAATTAATACGAGATAGCCTAAAACATGTTTCTAAAATTGAATTCAAAGAGAAACAATGAATAGAATACTTACAGTATACTCAGCGGAATTAAAGAGGCATTCCTTCAGTTTCTCTAACTCTTGTATCCTCTCTGTCACAGAGTATTATCAAGAAACTGAACCGATCTTCTATTTTCTTCACAGTCTTCCAATATATCCTTAGAATCACCTAGACTAGTGTGGGAAATTCTCAACACATGAGATAGATACAGAGAAGAAGAAGAGAAAATAATCAAAGAGGCTTAGAAACAGACTTGTGTTTTGAGAGAATCTAAAACTATCAGAAAACCAGTGATTAAATTTATGTTTTGACTTCTCTCTAAGCACTCATTTTATAGACTCAATTAAGCCATTTAATTTAATTAAAAAATCAATAAAATAATAGACATTTTAAATCCCTAGGTCAAAATTATCATGGGCTTTAGGTCCGTAAAATTTCCCATTTGATTATAAGCCCATTGAACTTAAAATCAAGCCCTGTATTATTTTCTATTGATTTAATTAATTAAATCCTTTATCAAATTAATTATTTATAATTTGAACCTTTAATTTAAATTTCTTTATTAATTTAGATACCAATTTATCTTAATTAATAAATCTGTCATAATTTCTCTTTTCTTCTAAAAAATTACACAACTCTGTGAAACTATCCAAAATTGACCTGGTCAACTTTGATAATTCTAATTGATAATTACATCAATTAATTGAGACTATCTAGATGATTTTATCCAAGGTACAATGGGGACCATGGGCCTATGAAACCAAGCTCCAATAAGTTATCATAAATCTAACAAATAAATTTATTAACTTATTAATTCCTCGTGACTCCACTATAGACTCGGAATTGCACTCTTGAATTCATAGAACGCTCTATAACAAATATAGATACGCTATTAATTATCCATTGTTACAACCATAATTATCAATCAATCCTCTATAGATGGTCTACAATGAGATAGGACTAAAATACCATTTTACCCCTCATTGTATTTTATCCTTAAAACACTCGGTTCCTTGTAAATGATATTTCAGTAAACTAATTTAATTACTGAAATGAGATCTCTATCATTTAACACCTTGAACCAAACTAAAAGGAAACCATCGTTTCACTTCTTCATCAGAAGCTATAGATGTTCATATCTATGATTAACACTCCCACTCAATTATACTACTGAGTTCCCAAGATGTAAGTATAGGCTAGTCCGTAGGGTAAGCTGGTAACGAACAAATCAAAGAACTCAAATAATACAATCAGTTAGAATACTAACCACTCAGAATTGAGATTGAATTGACCTATGGTCAACTATATGATATGACTAGAATAGATAATAACGGCATGTTTACTTATCTTATCAACTGTCAATATCGGTCCAGTCTGATGTAACAAATACATCCGATCTTATCTACTTTGCTAATGTTCTGGAAAGAACTAACACCGTAATGTGTAAGTAGATCATATCGTAGATTGACAAGTCAGTGTAAATCCTGTGCACTGACTAATCTTAGGACTAACTTATTTTGAATATATAATCATATTTATATTCCATTGTGATTACGTCACTATAAATAAGATTAGCTATATGCTCGGGATTCAATAGAAGTTTATATTATTTAAATAATCATGAAAATAAAACATGTGAGAAAAGTGATTGACCAAGTCAAAAAATGATATCTATTCTTTTATTGATAATAAAATAAGATTACAAAGAATTTGAGTTTTAATTAGGGCATAAAACCCCAACAGCCTTTGCCTCCCCTAGGGTCGTACACCGTATACTCGTTCACGGGCCTTGTCCCTAATTGCCCTTCTCACATTTTTGAAATATATCTTTTCTCCAAGCTTTCTCATATTTTTCTAAGTGTGGGACACCTTTACTAGTTATCCTCGTATACTCAGGAGAGTTTAGACATTACATTTGTTTAGGAGCTGCAATGAGGATATGCCTCGCTGGTGGCACCTACTTGAGGGGGATAAGTAGGGCCTCTTCAGAAAGGCAAGAATATTACGTGATGAGGCAATGAAGGCCTCGGTATGCAAGGCTCTCCTCCGTGCTCCGACATTAGGGAAACAAGGCCCTCGCATGGTCTCGCGAAGTGTCCTCAGCACATGGCCTTGCGCATGGGCGGTGTCACTGCATCTGGAGCAAGCCAAGCCTGACCTCACTGTGCGAGGCCCTCCCTTCCTATGCGAGGCTCTCCCTTGCTATGCGAGGCTCTCCTCAGTGCCCCAGCATCAAGGCAAGAAGGCCCATGAGTAGCAGCGGCGGCGGCGGCAGCGGCTGCGGCCGCAGCTCCGCAGAAGCAGCAGCAGCCGTAGCCGCAGAAGCAGCAGCAGCTGTAACAACCCGGATTTTCTAGACTCGATAATGCGGAAATATAAATGTTTTCATTTAACAAAATGTCTCAAAAAGCTGTATAAAAAAACTTTTTAAAAAGTCGTATGGCCATACTTAACATTTAGTTACAAACATATTTTATAAAGAGTAGAGTGAGCCTAGTTTAGGAAAATTACACAACATTTCCAAAATTAAAACGGCTTCCCAAAAGGTCGATCTACATGTACATTTCCAAGGAAGACTCCAGCGCTCACTGCTCTGCCTTGCCCTTGCTCTTACCTACAACATGAAACAACTAGGTAAGTGAAAACGCTTAGTAAGATCAACTTTCAAACAAAGCATGTAGAGAATTAGGGTTCCGGACCCATCCGGACCCTACACAATCAATTTCAAGAACGCTAAAGCGTCCTAGCAAACTCATGGTCATGCCTGATAACCAATGATAAATTAATTCATAACTAGATAAAATCCTGCACTCAGAAAATCCCAGAACAAACAAATATATTATATCACAACTATATCTTATCAACAATTATATCCCTGTACTCAGAAAATCCCAGAGCAAGTAGATATATTATATCACAACTATATCTTATCAACAAATATATCCCTACACTCAGAACATCCCAGAGCAAGCAGATATATTATATCACAATATAATTCGAGACCAACGCTCTACAATTTCCATCAATTCAGGTGTAACGCGCCCTCCAACATAATTGTTAATCTGTAAAAGAGAATCGAGTCTCCACACTAAGATCTAGCCAATAAATATCCTCATCAATGGTAACTATCATGTTACCTAGGGCATCGCTACTTATCCAAGAGTGTAATCCAATTTAAACGGTTTTACGGAGACTTCTATGTTAATCAGTGGTGCTGGTGAGCAATCGCCCCTAGGGTGTTCAACCTCACTCAATCTTGGCAACCCCTAGTATCTCTAGGCACTCTCACTGAATGGCCAATATTCACGGCTGCTATCCGAGAATAACTTATCAGAGCACTTGCTCGGATTCTAACCGTCCAATGATTAAGTAAGCATGAGGGCCCCTAGGTCCCATTTATTTTGGCGCCCCTAGGTTTAACCAGCTTATCCTCATCTCATGGCCACTCGTCGCGGTAATGATCCGGACATAAATAAAATCAAGCAGTGTGACGGGGATCAGCCATCTAGGGTATGACGGACATCTATCGTTCATATTTTCTAACTCAGCACCCACTAGACTAACGTCTCTAAGCAACTTTGTACGACAAGGTATATATGTGCATGTATCCCTATACTAACATACAATACAATAATTGTTTCATGTTGCAGTCATACAATATAAGTTGACTTACTTGGAGTCCTTAGCGCTCAGTAGGTTTTCACCCTCCAACGTTCAGTCCAGTTACGCTTAGCCAATATTGTAGTTATCCATACAGTATACTCGGATTAATTATGGCACTCATAATTCATTATTATTATTTTGGGCAGTTTGGTCATTTTAATAAAAATCATTTGTAAGGATTTATAATCCTTATTTGGTTTTAAACCTATTAAGGAAATTCATACAAAATATTCGAGACTAAACCCTATTTCTCGGGGAGACCTATCTTAAGGTCTCGATACCTAGGCTCGGGTATCACAATGGTATTTTCCCACAATCCGCTAAAATCTTATTCTTTCAAGGTATCGCTATTAACCCGCACTTTCAACTAGTCGATTAAAATATGTAAGATTTTAGCCGGTATTATATCCAGAAAATACTAATAAATTCCTTAATTATATTTAAATAAAATAAACTCTTAATTTTTCCCTTTTATTTTTCTTAAGGTTTTAATTTCTAAAAAACCCATTTTAAGAAAATTTCCTAATTTGTCTTAATTAGGAAAACCGTTAAAAATTTCCCATCTTGACTAATTAATTTTCCAAAATCAATTAATCAATTTTACTTACTAGAAAAATAATTCATTTAATTATTTTCTTGAAATATAGGGTTTTAAACCCTCTTTTAATTTATTAACTATTAATAAATTAAATCTCTTATTTTAAAAAAGAATAAAAACTCTTTAATAAAAATAACTCTTTTAAACTCAAAGGGGTAATTTTAGTGAAAATATATTTTCAAGACTTACCAATTTATGTATTGAAATAGGCAAAATTTTACTTTTTACCTTATGTTCCAAAATCTCATTTTTACACAAAGTGTGAAAAGCCTATTTTTCACATTTTTAACTACATACTTCGTTAGTTCACAACTTGAAATTTACTTATCCAATTGTTACCAAAATTTCCCAATTCCATTTTTGTTATGCCATTTAGGTCTTTGTAAAATCTTAGGTCAAAATGAGTATTTTTTATTGGTGAGATCATTTTCCAACAATGAGGTAAAAATGACCTTATTTTCAAGTCCTTATTTTTTTTTCCAAACTTTGACAGTTAATAACTTTCAAACCGTTCAATATTTTCCTACCAAATTTTACAGTGGAATACTAGGTTATTCCGAAAAATATGTCCACAAAATTTTAGAAAAAACTGGGTTCATTTACCCTATACAGTGGCTGTCCAAACTTGGTTCCGAAAATAAGAATACGAAAAAATAGTTTTTTACCTAAACTTTGAAATAGCATAACTTACTCATTTCTAAATATTTTTTAGTTTTTCAAAAGCTCAATTTTATGTACTCAATCTCAACAACATCACAGTACAATTTAATTTTACAAAATCAATATACAGTGGCTGCTTGACCCCCTTGGAAGTCACAGCTCAAAACATGTTTTGTTTTAGGGTTTCCTACAAAAACCCTTGGGGGTTTTGGTTCCTATTTTCAAAAATCAATACACAAGCATCATAAAAATTATAAAACACTATCATAACCTTATTACATCACCAATAAGAAACTTTAATAATTAATTATACAAAATAATGCTTAAAACTAAAAACCCTACAACAAAAATCATCAAAAGTAAACTTTTCACCTTTTTGGTGTTCTTGCTTAAGGTTTGGACCTTCCTATTAGCTTTGGCTCCTTCAAAACCTTTTCAAAAACCCTAACAAACTTCCCCCAACAACATAGTTAATTATCTATTTGAAACTCTATGCTTAAAACTTGACAAAAGTCTAGATTAATGAAACTTTACCTTAGGGAAAACCTTTCCTAGACCAAGACTTAGCTTCCAAGTTTCCTTGGTGTTCTTGGGGTTGAAAATGGAGAGAACACTTTGAGAGGTCTTCAAAAATCAGATGAGTGAATGAAAGAGAGTGGTGTGGTCGGTTGGGGAGGGTTGGAAGAGTTTATCACACTATAAAATTCCTAAAAACACTCAAGTGCTTTACTCCCACTTGCCCACTTGACATTATCCCAAACCTTTAAATAAATGAGATTTAAACTCAATTAGTTAATAAATGGGATTTCAAAACATCACATGGCCGGCCACCCATTGTTATATATGTGATCATTTAATTTTTTTTTTTATAAAGGTTAATAATTATTTCCTAAGAAGAAAAGTCCATATTGACTTTCTATATCTTTTTCACTCTTTTAAAGTTTTAAAAATAAAAATTAACACTAAATAATTAAATTAAATGTCTCTTACATTTAGTTTAATTAATCACACAATAAAATTTAACCTAAGGTTTATTCATGGAATAAAATTCCCCATTTCGGTAAAATTAGGCATTTAACACAAAATGCCCTAAAATTTCCATTTTCTTTTAGGTTTATTATTTTTGACCAAACTTTAACTTTTATGAATGTATTTTATGCCCAAAATATAATTGCCATAGTTTTTCATTTTATTTTTCAAGATTTTTACCTGATCAGGGTTTTTGTGTCGGTCCAGGATCGAAAGTCTTATCTTGACTTTTAAAATCTCAAAATTCATATTTTGGCTAGCAATAACTCATGGAATACTTCCAAACAAAATATAATATTATTTAAAATAATATTCTTAACCTGGGGGAAAAATCCCGACCCGAGTCGTTTAAAGGTACACGAAAACGCAGGACGTTACAGCAGCAGCAGAGCAGCAGTAGTAGTAGCAGAGCAGTAGCAGAGCAGCAGCAGTAGTAGCAGAGCAGCAACAACAATAGCAAAGGAGCAGCAACAGCAGTAGCAGTAGCAATAGCAGTAGTAGTAGTAGCAGGTAGTAGTAGTAGTAGTAGTAGCTTAGTATGTTAGTTTTCGTGGTTATTGGTTCAAGCCGGGATTTAGTTGGAAATTCATAGAGATAGTTATGTATTTTATAAGTTTAGCCTATAGTTTAGAAATATTAATTTTAACATGATGTTTGATTAATATAGCTGGTCCTAGAAATGTTATTTATTATAACCTAAGATTTAGATAGAATAATTAAGAACGTGACACTTGTCACATGTATGTTTATTAAGGATTTCATGATTTTAGATGAATAAATTAATAAAGGATAAACCTAGGAAGTCTAGATACTTCCCTCAGCTGTTAGGATTACTCAGTCAAAGTTGTTTAAACAAATTCAAGTGTGCTAAAAGTGTGCAAAACGTGTTTGATATATCAATGTATGTCGATATATCGCAGCTATAGGGGCTAATATATCGCCTATGATTGATACGGAAAATACGTCGACTTCGCACGAACGAAAACACGGAGACTCAGGACTAAGAGGAAGGCAATATATCGCCTATAGGGGGTGATATATCGGCTCCTTCAACATAATTTGAAAATCTGTGGAATCCGAGCTAGAAACAGCCCTCAACAACTTGGACTTGCTCTTGAATGTTTTTGACCGAATTCTGGGCATCTGTTGAGCAGAAAATTCAATTTTTATCCATTTATTTATTCATTTTAAAAAGAGTTAGTTTCACTCCTTGAACTCTATAAATAGGACCTTTCACTCAGCCATTTGCATCATCATTCAAGTATTCTTCAGAGTCTCCAAGCTGCTAAGTTCATTCTAGATAGAAAACTAGGGTTTTGGGGTTAAAAGCTTTCCAATCTAAGATTTTCTAAACACTTGGGAAGTAAGATAGAGTGATATTTCATTATTGAGGTGTAGATCGAGGTTCTAATCTATCCAAGGTATTCTTTATCCTAAGGTTTATTCATTATAGTTCCTCTTATTCTTTTCATTTTCTTCCAAATCCTAACTTGTTGTAATGACTTTTGTTTATGTGTTTGAGTTTCTTGAAACTTAAGTTTTTCAGTAAGTTCTTATCTTGATGGTTTAGATCTTCTTTTCATCTTCTTTTCTTTAGGAAACTTATTGAATTTACTGTTTTGTTTTAGGAGTTTCTAATCCCGCTCTTGTCTCCAATATCCCGGCTTTGGGTAAGGAAAATAGGTTAGATTTTATGTGTTATGATTATGTTTATGTGCTATTTGTGTATGTAAGTATGTATATGTATATTTTATGTTGTAGTCGCTTGGGAAATATAGTTGCTTAGATAGCAAATCCCAAGATTTTTATCATTATCGTAGATTATAGTTATGTTTAAACCTACCTTCAATAGTAGCAAGAGGACCTAGATGGTTTCTATCACATACTACGATAATGAGTTAATGGCCATTAATATTGTAGTCCTATGTTTTATGATTTACATTTTTACGTCATACGTTTTATGATTTATGTTTTTACATTTTATGACTTATGATATGTTTTAGTAGATTTTCCTTACTACGCATTAGACTCATTCATTTTTATTTTAGATGAGGCAAGAAAATAAGCTTGGAAGGCAGCATGGATTCATGGCAGGTTTGGCACGTGTATTGGAAGAGAACTGAATGAATGGACTGATGGGAAAGATCGAGGATGACGTTTTGTTTCAAGTCTTTATATGTTTTTTCCGCATTTAGTATTTGAACAATTAATTAAAGGTTTTGTTTTCCTTATGATTTTATGTAAAACAATGGGATCCCGTATTTTGTATTTTATAATAAAGTTATATTATTTTATGTATGTATTCCAAAATAGTAGTTTTGCTTAGTAGTTTTAATGGTTCGAGGTCTTTAAGTTAGTTAGGTCATTACAGTCTAACGCATGGGCGAAGTGTCTTCGGCACATGGCCTTGCGCATGGGATACGTCGCCGCATTCGGAGCAAACCCAGCCTGGCCTTGCTATAAGAGGCTCTCCCTCGCTATGCGAGGCTTTCCTCCGTGCCTCGGCATCAGGAAAACAAGGCCTTTTCATGGTCTCGCGCACGGGCGAAGTGTCTCCAACACATGGGTGGTGTCACCGCATCTGGAGCATGCCCAGTCGGGCCTCGATATGTGAGGCCCTCCCTCCTGTGATGCCCTTTGGGCAACGAGGCCCTCGCTAGGCAAGGCTCTCACTATGCAAGGTCTTCTTTAGGGTCTTGCATAAGAAAATTTCTTATACTCATGTCTAACTTTGTGGTTCGGCATGGAGTGCTTTGAGGGACGGTTTCACGAATTCACAGTGGCCCCCGAGTCTATGAGTATAATCATAAGTGTTCTCCTAGAATCCTTCTTACGTTCCTCACATGATATGTATGGCACCATGCTTTGCTTTGCTTCAAGGGAAGTGGAAGGCTCACCCTTGGTGTGATATCTTGTGGTAAATGAAGAAACACAAAATGAAATTTGTTGGTGTGTTTCTTTGTAGTTTATAAAGAAACACAAAAACCAACTAGCTTGGGTGGTGATCCATGTACATCCTTGAGATTGAATGAGAGCCAACCATTTCCAAGCGCGGATCCCAAAGTCGACAATGCCTTTGATCTCCACCATTCACTTTAAATTTGATCCAAGGGCTAGGAAATGTTGACTCTTCCTATAAATACCCAAGGCTTGGACTTGTCTCATTACACTAAAAATTACATAGCCTAGTGGTAATTTTTTGAAGTCACATCCAAGGGCTCCAAGGCTTCATTCCCCATAGAATCATTTTGTGAGGTAATTTTCACCTCTTTGATTTTATTTTCTCTTTTTTTTTAACCTCCATGCTTACATTGTAGGGAGTATAAGGTGCTTTCAATTAGGAGGTCGTCCTCACAACTCCAAAGGTCCATCTCGTGCATATCGAGGGGCCTGTTTCCACGCACTCTAGGGCTTTCCCTCACATACCCAAGGTCTCACTCGTGCACATCCAGGTATGCTTCCTTTTGCCAATGGTATATGCACAATTTTCTTATCTTTTATATGAGGGTAGTGGCCATAGGTTAGTATGTACCTTTTCCTTAAGAGGTCATTGTTTCCATGGCATGTAAGGCGTGTATAAATGGGTCCTTATCTTACTCCAATTACACTCATGCTGTAGAAATAAGATAGTCTTCACGCACACATGTCATCGAGTCTTAGCTTGCCTATGGCGTTTGGACGGTCCTTTAAATTCCCGCCTGACGTTGATCCTATCGAGTTGTCATCTTCTGAATCTGAGGCCGATGTCCAGAAACCCTCTGCAAATGTGGGTGTGCGAGTGCTCTGCCTGCATCGGTTATCCTTTCTTAGGCAGAAATCATGGAGTCTCAAGAGTGAACTTGAATCCATCACTAGTGGTGGGAGTTCAGGGTTCTCACTCTGGCATGAGACATATGTTGCCCAACTAAAATCAGTCCTTCAGGATTGCATAGCTAAAATTGCCTACCTAGAGGAAGATTTTCCTTCTGAACCCCCCCCCCCCCTATGGTGCTCAAGTCCAGACGTCGGGGGTCTTACTCATGGGAGTACTGATAATGATCGACCTGAACCTGAGTTTCTTTCCATGGTCTTTCCCTTGTTTCTTCCTCTGTCCACGACCAGACGTTATAGGACCAAGCAGTATGCGGGTAGATGTAGGGAATATAGGGAGCCTCCTAGGAGGTTGATGATGTCAGTCGCTCACAAACCTCATTTTGTTTCTGTTCAGGTACCAACCATGCCAAGGAGGATCCCCAACGATTTCGAGATTGTAGAAATCAAGTCCACCTTGACCTAGACCAAGCTTTCTAACATGATAAAGGCCCATCAACTGTCATCAGACATTAACTACATCATTCCATCTTACAATGATTGTGCCTCTAAGCCGTTAGAGAGGCTTGTAGCTTTCAGCGACTTGGTGATCAGGTCCGGGGGGGGGGGGGGGGAGGGCTTGCCATTCCATTCCTTTTTTGTTAGAGTACTTAATTATTTCAAGCTGACATCCCTTCAGTTGTCACCCATTGTATATACTATACAAGCAAGTGCACTTACGGGGGCCCTCTATGAGGGAGGTCCACCATTTGTTTACCCTGAGGGCGAGCCCATCGGCCTCTAGCTTCTATCAGCTCCTAAAAGTTGTGGCCCTCACAAGGTACCCTATCGTGGAAGGATCCATTTCTAACAGGGGTTCATGGAAGAGCGATTTTTTCTTTACCAACAGCGTGTCTACCCTGCTTAAGCATTTTAACTAATCATGTAATCTTTTTCTATCCATTTTACTTTTGCTTGTCTTTATCCCCCTTCTCAGGTTTGCTTGATTATATCCTTATCTTTTTCTTGGTTTTAGGTCTTGAAGTGGTTTGAGTCCTACAACCCTCGACAGTGTGGCAAAGATCTTGGTCATGTCGTCCGCGTGCAAATAAGCTGGCTGCCTTTTTACTGAGGGAAATCTCTACTCATCCAAGATGTTGTCTTCTGATCAGTTAATTTCCTTGTGCTTTGTTTCATCAAAGTATACTAACTCGAAGGACGTAGATGATGACGATGATGATGAAGACTACTACTACTCCGAGGATGATATGATGAACATCAAGGACGAGGTAGAGGTGGAGTCCAAGAATTACTCATGTTTAAGATCCTTGGCCAACATGGTCGAGGAGGTTGTAGATGATGGATTCACCGATGATGTCACTTCCTGAATCCCATCGCCGACAATAGGCGGCGAGTTTGCCTCCTTTACCTTCCTTCTACTTCTTCTATTCTGAGGAGGAATTTTGTCTTGCCTTCCTTCAATGATGCTCTCCCGCCCTTGGGGGCACACTTGGGACAGAGGCCCTTGGGTACCTCACTTCCTAAAAGATGTGACTCCACGCCCCTCTGCTCCCCATGCTTCTATTGATGGATCGAGACCCTCTCAGTCCCCTTCATTGTCTAGGCACGTGTCAATAGGTGTACATGATTCCCCCCATCTAGTCTATACCTCCACACCTTGGGGGCATCCTTTGGTGGCCCAGTACAAAGAGCCCGTGAGCCATCACATGGGGAAGATACCCGAAGGCGAATGGGTGTCTGTATGACATTCAGGATGCCGAGTTGGGTGAGGCTTATATGTGAGCCTCTATACAGGTATGTGTCAAAACAATTAATGTATGTTTTTTCAGTTTTGATATCGCCTGATCCTTAACATTTTGTTTTGTTTCTTTGTTTTTACTTAGGCCTCCATCCTTGGTCATCATTTTGTCACCTCGAGTTCTTCATCAATGGAACGATTACAGTTTGAACTTGAGGTAGCGATGAAGGGCCTCTCCTTGGCCAAGGAAAATAAAGCTAAGTTGACCGCACGGGTCAGTAATTTGGAGGGACAGCTTGCTGAGGCAGTATGCGAAAGGGATGGTGCACTAGCCAAGGCCGCGCTGACCTCTTGGTCTAACACCAGGCTCGAAGCTACCATTCAGACCCTCAGTGAGAAGATTAGTGCTCTTGAAGTTGAGCTGGTGAATGCTGAGAATAACATAGTTGAGCACACATTGCATGCCGTGTGGAGGACTAATCCTGATGTCAACCTATTCTCCTTTGGAGACAATGCTACTGAGAAGATTTCCGAGTGGAAAGGTCAGGGTGGGAACCCATAGAGCCCTCTATTATTATTTTTTTCTAAAGAAGGATGTTGTGTAACCCTCTATTTTAATTATTTTTTCATGGAATTTCCTTAAGTCTTTGATTATATGTGGAACTCTTTATGTCAGAGGTCCTTTTAAGTTTGCTTTTGTGTGCATAACTTTTATATGTAGGACCTTGCTTATATTTGTAATGATTGTGAGGATGTATTGGCCTTCTGAGCCTTTGTCATCTTCTTTTGGTTATCGTGGGCTTTGATAAGTCATCTTCTTTGATGAATTCCTTATGTCTTCCTTGGACTAATGATCATAGTCTTTTTGGTGTACCTTGACTATATTTTCTTTTGCAATGACATGTTAACCTTTTGGGTTTTCGGCATCCTTTTATATTTTTTGCGCGTGCTTGTTATTTTGTGCGAGAAGTGTCCTTCTCATCATTATGCATAGTACTATTTTTACAAGGATCTCTTTTGGATCCTTTTTGGCTAGAAAATTTGATGACCACTCTAAACTTATTGACGATACCCTCTTTGAAGCCTTACCCTCGGTGGGGGCGTTAGCCTTTGCTAGGAGGTTATCCTTGTGAAACTTCTTAACTCCTTTGAAATTCAAAAGGGTAGCTAATCCTCATGAATCAAAGAGATAGCTCGCCAAGTTTCTTCTTTATATATATATATATATATGCCTCCTGTCCTGTCCCCAAGTGCTTGGTGGGATTTATTCCTGTAACAACCCAAAATCACTAATAAGGCTTAAGGACCTTGATTAGCGTGCCGGGAGGGCATAATTGGTATATGTGTGATTAAATGGTTAAAATGCATGATTATGTGGCATGCATGACTAATATGATTATATGACTATGTTACATGCATGCTTATGTGTATTAGATTTGCATGTGGGTCCTCTATAACTTATAAGGGCATATTTGTAATTTTGGTCCGTCAAGGGCACAAATGTGATTATTTGTGATAAATTTTTGAGACCACATTATTATGTGGATATATTTGTAGTGTATGGCTCGAGACGATCCTAGTGAGCAGATTAGCGAAATAGTCACAGCGGGGTTTAATACCTGGCTCGGGAGAGCCTAAGGGTATTTTTGGGAATTCAGAGAATATTTTGGGAATTATTAGATATTGAATAATTGATTGGTAAATATTTAGACATGACAGGGTTAATTGGTGAATGTTAGGAACACTTGAGGAATTAGTGGGAACTGGGAGTGGAATTACCAATTTACCCCTAGGAGCAATTTGAAGACTAATAGGCTTGAGGGGAAAAATGGTCTTTTGTTAAGCAAGGATATACTTAGAAAAAACACTTGGGGTAAGCTCAATAGCTCTAAGAAATAACCAGAAACTGAAGGAAAGCTCTCTCTCTCTCTCTCTTCTCTCTCACGATTTCTCCCCTCTCTCTCACTTGGTGATTGAGTTTGAGCAGCTGAAGGAATTGAAGGACTGAGGAGCTTAGGATTGAAGCTGGAAGTGGATGAATTGAGGCTTTGGAAACCAGGAGGTTTAGCTGGGACTTAAGCTCAAGGCTTGGAGGTTGTATCCTGTGAAGATTCAATCATAATTGAGTTAAATTTTAGCTCTTCATTTTTGAGTTTCTGGTTGGATTTAGATAGGACTATAGGTGCTTGGTTAGTTCTGAATTGGGGAATTGATTGTAGTATGTTTGTTATGGTTTTGGTGTCCAAATATGTGATTAAAGGTCCTAACTTGTAGCTAGGCTTGTTTATGGTTGGGAGGTTTCTTTGAGTTTGAATTCTGGGTAAACTAGCTGGGAGAAGTGTGAAGAAAACCCAGAATTTCTGGGTTCAAAGGGGCGCGCCGCGACGCGTGTGGCCTTTTGGCCCTAGGTTTGCTCTCTGACTTGGGGGTGCGCTGTAACGCCCTAAACACTAGGGACCGTTACAGTGTGCCTTATAAATAGTGCTAAACTCGCTACTCGAGTCATTTGGCCAAAATCGTGTAACTAAGTATGATTAGCGGTTTATGGATTAAATTTTTTGGTTAAGATGTAATGTTTCATTAGAACGTTTATTATTTACATTGGGATCCCAAAAATATAATTTAAAGGTCTATTACAAGAAAATATTTACAACCAGCCGATCTAAGCGGCAAAACAGGGTTTAACCCTAGTTCCTCTCCTTCAAACCTCGGCCGTGGCGGTCGACCAGCTACATATGTACACATCATCACCTAAGCTCTCCAACTCAAGGATGGTCCAGCTTTCTTTTGCCTTTACCTACACCACATAGCACCTGTGAGCTGAAGCCCAGCAAGAAAACTTAATATGCTCATGAACAATCATAACATGACATCAAATCATAAGGCATACACGTAGCGAATACAACACTATTCAAACAGGCAAATAAGTTCAAACAATGAATGCGTGACTGATCAACAAGTCACTAATAGGGGGTCTGCACCTTCAAACCAGTGACTAATTATCAAGTCACTAACAGGGGGTCTGCACCTTTAAACCAGTGACTAATTATCAAGTCACTAACAGGGGGTCAGTACCTTTAAACGAGTGACTAATCATCAAGTCACTATCAGGGGATTCTGCTCCCTTAGCCATGTGACAAAACAGTCACCTAGGCCTTTGGCCCTGGCTCTGAGTAACTAGTCTTAGACTAGAAAAGCGCGTATAATTTTCATCGATCTTTGGGTCGGTCCAGCATTAATGCTCCTAGAGTCATTCAACACTGATATCGATTAGATCTAATCTTTTATCGGCTCTGCGTTCATGACGCTTATGCCATTTCTGACTCTCAGGTCAGTAATACACGACCAATGCCGCCCTTGACTAGTCAGTGCCATACACAAGTAAGCAATGCTACCAAACATATATCATATGTCAAATATCCAAATATAGGGCATTCAACATGCTTACTTAACAGTTGCTAGCATAATCAGGACCATGCATAAACACAGGGGCTCAAGCTCTGAACAATCTCATATTCAATATTCATAGCATGCCCTAATCACATGTTTCTCTTGCAACGCATGCATCATATTTAATCACTTGACATGCCTCAACAATAACCATGCATGTTACATTTAAACATCCAACATGCATCAAGAATAACAATGCATGTCATATACACAGGGTGTAGTTTTCTAACCTTTGGTCTAAGCACAGGTTACCAATAAACGAGCCACAAGAACGATCCTTACTCCAAGCCTCTAGTGATAACCTAGTCACAACCATAAATGGTGATCCAATGAGTTCAAGTTCTAAAACCACTCTCGGAACCAAGACCTAGCCTCCGAGACATCAAATCCCACTAAACTGGGTAGTAGGAACGATCTCGAGGCCTAAGGTTTGAGTTCCCCTAACCAAAACATCAATTTGGCCATAAACAACACCAAGCGCCATGACCCTCCCAGCAAGCGCTGCGACCCTCAGGCTAAACAGAACCTCCACCTGCTTCTTCAAGCCTGGGCCGCGGCACCCAAGAACAGGGCCGCGGCCCAACCTCGGACCAGCCATTTTTGCTCGTTTTCAACCTTTTAAAACCTCCCAAAAACATACCCAAACACCTCCAAACTCAAAAATCAAAGTTCCCAAACATCCCCATGATCCAAAACCAACAAAACCCAAGTCTCAAATCTAACAAAAACTCATCAAAACACAAAGTCCAATTCAAGCTTAAAAACTTAAAACTTAAAACTTGAATTACCTCCAATTGAGTTGTTTTCAACTAAATCCTCTGGCTAATAAGCTTCTAATCTTTCCTAGGATCGCTATGCCTTGATCCTTGCTTGAATCCGAGTCCTAGAACTCAAGTTTCCTTCGAAAATGCGATCGGGAGACAAAAATGGAACTTTGAGGGAGAGAGAACGTACATAACGTTCTTTTTATTTCTTAAAAGGTTGCTTCAAGCTTAAGTAGCCTCAAAAAAATCCTAACGCTCGGGGTCCCGAAAACATCTCCGGGGGCAAAATAGTCAAAACCTCTAGAATTTCCCATTGATCTTACTAACTCCCAATTTATCACCAAATATTGATTCCCATTACCCAATAACCCGGTAATTCTCTAAATACCCCTTGACTCACTCCGAGTCAAGAATAAATCCTATTGTGATTTTCCCACTAGCTTACCTCCTAGGACTGTCTCGTGCTGTATAACCCTAGCATAACCAAAGAATAATAAAGCACCACACACATATCACATATATGCCAAATATGCCCGAAATTGCCAAAATATGAAAATCACCCAATTACTCAGAAATGAGTTCACATGCATATTTAATACACCTAAACATGCATATTATCATTTAATAGCATATTAAATCAATTATGGCCCTCCCAGCCTCCTAATCAAGGTCCTAAACCTTATTAGGAAATTTGGGGCATTACATGAACCGTGACCTTAGGGGGAAAGTTGCGGCCCGCCTCCCCTGTGGCTTGGGTTCTTGGTCTCTGACTTGAGGGCAAGTCACAACCCTTGAAACCAAGTCGCGGCCCACCTACGGATTTTTGCCTTAGGATAGTTTCTAGGTTTTGTAAGGTTCGGGGGCTCGAACCTAGGCGCTTGGGACAATTTCTACTACTTGGTTTAGTAGAAATTGAGGTCCAGGAGGCTAGATTTTATCTCTTAAGTATTTATTTGGATTAGAAGTTGATAAATACCTATTGGCCATTGTGACTAGGTTTATCGCCAAGGCTCAGGATTGAGGATTGTGCTCGGAATCGTTCTATTATCTCCGCTCGGAATTCAAGGTAAGAAAACTTCACCCTTGAGTGGTTATAACAGGACCGAGATTCCCAATACTTGAACATGATTAATGTATGGCTAAATGATTCACTTGGCATATGAGAATGAACGACCTAAGAGAGCTGGGATTGATAATTTGCGCACAGGACGCGACTCGGCCACTGTGAGCTGGGGTCAGCTAAATAAACACTGGACTTGGCCTAAGCGAGCTAGAGTCAGTGGAGTAAATAGAGGACGCGGCCTAAGGGCGCTGGCCTTGAATATTGCACACTGATTAAATTGCTGAATGTATATGTTTACTGATATTAGTTTGATGTTTGTGATTTGTTGATTATTTGGATGACTGTTTTATGATTTAATGATTATCATCACTGATTATGTATTATTGTCATGGTTTTCTTGCTTGGCCTTGGCTCACGGGTGCTACGTGGTGTAGGTAAAGGCAAGGGTAAGATGGACCAACCATGAGTTGGAGAGCTCTGGGGGCGAGATGTACATTGTCAGCTGCTCGTCCGCCATGGCCGAGGGAAAGTACAGGGGCAGAAGCCTACAACTCGTAACTTTGCCATTAGAGTGGCCACTGATTGTATATAACTTTTGAGAATTTTGTAGCTTTGTCTCTTAAACCCTGTTTTGGGATCCCATGTACCAAACATCTATTTAAATGAAAAATTAACCGTTTATGATCAAAATATTTTAACCCTAATCCGATTGTTGACCTTAGGATCACATTTTCAATCAAATGACTTGATTAGCAAATCCTGCACTATTTTAACTACACAGTGTAACAATCTTGGTTAGCCAGGGCGTTACAATTCCACTGAGTACTTTGATCATTTTTCTCTTAACATAGACTTTGAAAATGAGTGTTCTTTGTTATACAAGTGCTTGCATAGGGAAGGATGTAATATGCAAGATAGGAAACACTTTCATTGATGACAAGTACATTACAAAGAAATTCGTGGAAATATTGAATCTAGTATATTGTGAGGTTATTTGGGCTACCTCTTTGATTCTTAACTACTTAAATTAAAATAAAATAAACAAATTACGGATATTGTTGCATTGGATGAAAAAGTATTACTGGTAGGATTTCTTGAGATGTTCTGTATTCCATGCTCGTGGTATGACAGTGCCATCGAGGCATTCTAATTTGTAGGTGTTAGGAGGTATTACCTGGGCGACTCGATATGGTCCTTCCTACTTTTCCCCCAGCACACTTGCCCCTGGGTCTTGAGTGTTGGGGATGACTTTCTTCAGCACTAGGTCTCTTACTCTGAATGCCCTTTCTCACACTCTGGAGTTGTAATACCTCACGACTCGCTGTTGGTGTGTTGCTGATCTCGGTTCTACCATCTCCCTTCTTTCTTCCAACAAGTCTAATTTTTTCAGCCATTGCCATATGGTTAGCCTAGTCCTCGTAAGCTTGTACCCTGAAAAAACCGATCTTCATCTCCACTGGGAGAATAACCTTACATCCATAAGCCAAGGCAAAAGAGGTCTCCCCGTTGGTTGAACATGGCGTGGTTCTGTAAGCCCAAAGTACGTTGGGTAGCTCATCGACCCAAGCTCTCTTCAACCTCTCTAACATCATTTTTAGGTTCTTCTTAAGGACCTTGTTAATGGCATCCACTTGCCCATTGGCTTGTGGGTGTACGATGGCAGAGAAACTCATCCTTATGTCTTTCTCGTTACAGCAATCCTCGAACAATCCCCCTTCAAACTAAGTGTCGTTATCGGATATGATTTTATAGGGTACTCCATACCTACAGGTGATGGACTTGTTGACAAAGGTGACAATCTATTTGGCCATTATATTGACTAGAGGTTCTGCCTAGACCCACTTCGTGAAGTAATCCACTGCTACAACTACATACTTTTTTCCTCCCTTGCCTACGGGTAGCACGCCAATAAGGTCTATCCCCCGCACAACAAAAATCCAATGCCTAGTCATGCTAACCAACTCATTCGAGGGCCGTCTGGGGTAGTTTGCATGTCTCTGGAACTTGTCGCACCTTCTTGCAAAGTCGTTGGCGTCTATAGTTGGCCAGTAATACCCCTGCCTCATGGCTTTCTTAGTCGTTGTAGCGTCTCAGAATTTTACTTAGGTAGATAGTAGTAGTAGTAGCTAGTAGTAGCTTGTAGTATGTTAGTTTATGTGGATTTTGGTTCAAGCCAGGACTTAGTTGGAAACTCATAGAAACAATTATGGATTTTATAAGTTTAAACTATAATTTAGAAATATTAATTTTAGCATAAGGTTTGATTAATATGGCTGGTCCTAGAAATATTGTTTATTATAACCTAAGGTTTATATAGAATTATTAAGAGCGTGACACTTGTCACAAGCATGTTTATTAATGATTTAAGCATTTTGGATGAATAATTTAATAAAAGAAAGATCTAGAAGCTCTAGAACCTTCCAACAGCTGTTAGGATCACGTTTTACTCAGTCAAAACTGTTTAATCATTTTCAAATATGCTGAAAAGTGCAAATACGTGTTTGATATATCAACGTATGCCAATATATCGCAGCTATAGGGGCTGATATATCGCCTACGGAAGATACGAAAAACACGTCGACTTCGCATGAATGAAACCACGGAGGCTTGAGAATATGGGGAAGGCAATATATCGCCTATAGGGGGTGATATATCAGCTCCACACTCATATTTTGAAAGTCCGTGGAATCCGAGCTAGAAATAACCCTTAACCACTTGGACTTGCTCTTAAACGTTTTTGACCGAGTTCTGGGTGTCTGTTGAAACGAAAAATTCAAATATTTTTTATTTTATATTCATTTTAAAAGGGGTTAGTTTCACTCCTTGAACTCTATCAATAGGACCTAGTACTCAGCCATTTCACTCATCATTCAAGCAATTATCAAAGCCTCCAAGCTGCTAAGTTTACTATAGAGAGAAACACTTGGGTTTTGGGTTAAAAACTTTTCCAATCTAAGATTTTCTAAACACTTAGGAAGTAAGATACAATGTTATTTTAGTATCGAGGTATTCTTATCCTTAAGTTCAGTTCTTCATGGTTCTTTAGTTTTCATTCAGATCCTAACTCTTTGTTATGATTCTTGGTTAGGTGTTTAAGTTCTTTGAAACTTCAGGTTTTCGGTAAGTTTCCACCTTGATGGTTTAGTTCTCTTTTTCATCTCCTTTTTCTTTAGAAAACTCATGGTTTACTGTTGATTTTAGGAGTATTCCAAATCCCCGTTCTTGTCTCCATATCCTGGTTTTTGGTACGGAAAATAGGTTAGATTATATGTGTTTATATGTTTATGTTATGATATATTTTATGCTATGATATGATATGTGATATGATATATGTTTTGTAGTCGCTTGGGCATATGACTTGCTTAGATAGCAAGCCTCAAGAATTTTTATCATTTTCGTGGTTTAGAGTTATGATTTACCCTACCTCGATTAGTAGACAGAGGACCTAGACGGGTTATCATATACTATAGTTGTGATCTAGCCTACCTTAATTAGTAGACTGAGAACGTAGATGATTTTATCATATACCACGTTAATGAGTTAATGGCCATTAATATTGTAGTCTTATATGATATACATTTTTATAGTCATATGTTTTATAGTATATGCTTTATGATATAGTCTTATGTTTTATGATTTATAACATATATGTTTTTAGTAGATTTTCCTTGCTGGGCATTAGGCTCATTCCTTTCTTTTTAGATGGTGCAGGAAATGATCTTGGAAGGTGGGTCGGGTTCGTGGCAGCTTGGCATGTGTGTTGAGGTTGAATGGACTGCTGGAAGATCGAGGATGACGTCAATTTTAAGTCTTTTGATTTATGTTCTTATGTATTTTCACACATAGTTTTTTAACAATTTAATAAAGTTTATGTTTTTTATGTTTTATATACCAAATAATGGGTACCCATACCGTATTTTGTATTTGGTACAATATTTTTGGTTTTAAATAACGTTATGCTATTTCATACGTATGTATTTCAAATTAGTAGCTATATCATAGTAGTTTAATTGTAACGACCCAGATTTTCAAGACTCGATTATGCGGAAATCTAAATGTTTTCATTTAACAAAATGTCTCAAAAACCCATAGACAAAAAAACTTTTTAAAAAGTCGTATGGCCATACTTAACATTTAGTTACAAACATGTTTTATTTTAGAGTAGAGTGAGCCTAGTTTAGGAAAATTACACAACATTTCCAAAAATAAAACGGCTTCCCAAAAGGTCGGTCCACATGTACATTTGCAAGGAAGACTCCAACGCTCACTGCTCTACCTTGCCCTTGCTCTTACCTACAACATGAAACTATCACAACTATATCTTATCAACAATTATATCCCTGCACTCAGAAAATCCCAGAGCAAGCATATATATTATATCACAATATAATTCGAGACCAACGCTCGACAATTTCCAACAATTCAGGCGTAACACACCCTCCAACATAATTGCTAATCTGTAAAAGAGAACCGAGTCTCCACACTAAGATCTAGCCAATAAATATTCTCATCAAGGGTAACTATTGTGTTACCTAGGGAATCGCTACTTATCCAAGAGTGTAATCCAATTTACACGGTTTTACGGAGACTTCTATGTTAATCAGTGGTGCTGGTGAGCAGTTGCCCCTAGGGTGTTCAGCCTCACTCAATCTTGGCAACCCCTAGTATCTCTAGGCACTGTCACTGAATGGCCAATATTCACGGCTGCTATCCGAGAATAACTTATCAGAGCACTTGCTCAGATTCTAATCGTCCAATGATTAAGTAAGCGTGAGGACCCCTAGGTCCCATTTATTTTGGCACCCCTAGGTTTAACCAGCTTATCCTCATCTCATGGCCACTCGTCGCGGTAATGAACCGGACATAAATAAAATCAAGCAGTGTGACGGGGATCAGCCGTCTAGGATATGACGGACATCTACCGTTCATATTTTCTAACTCAGCACCCACTAGACTAACGTCTCTAAGCAACTTTCTACGACAAGGTATATATGTGCATGTGTCCCTATACTAACATACAATACAATAATTGTTTCATGTTGCAGCCATACAATATAAGTTGACTTACTTGGAGTCCTTAGCGCTCAGCAGGTTTTCACCATCCAACGTTCAGTCCAGTTACGCTTAGCCAATACTGTAGTTATCCATACAGTATACTCGGATTAATTATGGCACTCATAATTCATTATTATTATTTTGGGCAGTTTGGTCATTTTAATAAAAGTCATTTGTAAGGATTTATAATCCTTATTTGGTTTTAAACCTATTAAGGAAAGTCATACAAAATATTCGAGACTAAACCCTAAGTCTCGGGGAGACCTATCCTGAGGTCTCGATACCTAGGTTCGGGTATCACAATGGTATTTTCCCACAATCCGCTAAAAATCTTATTCTTTCAAGATATCGTTATTAACCCGCACTTTCGACTAGTCGGTTAAAATATGTAAGATTTTAGCCGGTATTATATCCAGAAAATACTAATAAATTCCTTAATTATTTTTAAAGAAAATAAACTCTTAAATTTTCCTTTTATTTTCTTAAGGTTTTAATATCTAAAAACCGTTTTTAGAAAATTGCCTAATTTGTCTTAATTAGGAAAACCGTTAAAAATTTCCCATCTTGACTAATTAATTTTCCAAAATCAAGTAATCAATTTTACTTACTAGAAAAATAATTCATTACTATTATTTTCTCAAAATATAGGGTTTTAAACCCTCTTTTACCAAATTTTACAGTGATATAATAGGTTATGCCAGCAATATGTCCACAAAATTTTAGAAAAAACTGGGTTTATTTGACCTATACAGTGGCTGTCCAAACTTGGTTCGGAAAATAAGAATACAAAAAAAACAGTTTTTTTTACCTAAACTTTGAAATAGCATAACTTACTCATTTCTAAACATTTTTTAGTGTTTCAAAAGCTCAATTTTATGTACTCAATCTCAACAACATCACAGTACAATTTAATTTTACAAAAACAACATACAGTGGCTGCTTGATCCCTTGGAAGTCACAGCTCAAAACATGTTTTGTTTTAGGGTATCCTACAAAACCCTTGGGGGTTTTGGTTCCCATTTTCAAAAATCAATACACATGGATTATAAAAATTATTAAACCACTACCATAACCTTATTACATCACCAACAAGAAACTTTAAGCATTAAATATACAAAATAATGCTTAAAACTAAAAATCCTACAACAAAATCATCAAAAGTAAACTTTTTACCTTTTTGGTGTTCTTGCTTAAGGTTTGGACCTTCCTATTAGCTTTGACTCCTTCAAAACTTTTCAAAAAAACCCTAACCAACTTCCCCCAACAACATAGTTAATTAGCTATTTGAAACTCTATGCTTAAAACTTTACAAAAGTCTAGATTAATGAAACTTTACCTTAAGGAAAACCCTCCCTGGACCAAGACTTAGCCTCCAAGTTTCCTTGGTGTTCTTGAGGTTGAATATTGAGAGACAACTTGAGAGAGTTTAAAAATAAAAGATGATAGTGATTTAGATAGTGTGGGGGTCGGTTTTGGGGGTTAGAATAGCTCACAAAACTCTTCAAAATATCACAAAACACTTGAGTGCTTTTCTACCCACTTGCTCACTTGACTTCTTAATTAAATGAGATTTAAACTTTATAAAATTGGGTTCACACAACTCTAAAAATACCACATGGCCGGCCACCCTTTTCATTTTATCTATGTTTTATATAATTTTTTTTTATAAAGGTTTATAAATGTTTCATTAGAAGAAAAGTCCAAATTGGCTTTTGACACCTTTTTCACTCTTATTAAGTTTTAATCACCAAACTTAACATTAATTAATTAAATTAAATGTCTCTCACATTTAATTTAATTAATCACATAATAAAATTTAACCTAAGGTCCATTCATGGAATAAAATTCCCCATTTCGGCAAAATTAGGCATTTAACACAAAATGCCTTAAAATTTCCATTTTCTTTAAGGTTTATTATTTTTGACCAAACTTTAACTTTTATGAATGTATTTCATGCCCAAAATATAATTGCCATGATTTTTCATTTTATTTTCCGAGATTTTACCCGATCAGGGATTTTGTATCGGTCCAGGACCGAAAGTCTTCTCTTGACTTTTAAAATCACAAAATTCATATTTTGGCTAGCAATAACTCATGGAATACTTCCAAACAAAATATAATATTATTTAAAATAATATTCTTAACCCGGAGGAAAAAATCCCGACCCGAGTCGTTTAAAGGTACCCGAAAACGCAGGACGTTACATTAATGGTCCGAGGTCTTAGAAATAGTCGGGGCATTACAGTTGTCGACTGCCCACCTGTGTGGTTCCCACACTCGTCTTTGTGTATCTTATAGAGGACCTTCATGGATTCCTCCTCAACAATGCATCACAGAAGATGGACAGAGAAGCCCCTTTTGTACAAGACTCCATGTACCAGGGTGTAACGAGCAACTTTGTATGCTAGTATCCAAGCATATTTTTGTCTGTTGGCAAAGTTTCGTACCTCATGTATCTCACAATTGGGTCGACCCATGACTCTTCGAAGGCGTCTACCATGAGAACTTCTCCTTCAGTATACTCGGCTTGGATAAGTATTCCACAAGGACAGACTCGAGTGTTTCTCCATCCTTGGCCAGTATTGGTGTTCTTCTCCCTCGAGATTTTCTCTATGTTATACCCCTCCAGATAGTCCAAATAACCTTTTACCCTCGCTAGGTATGCAACCATCTTGGGGCCCTCGCCTGATACACACCATTCACCTGAAACACCATCAGCTGAGAGTTGCTAAAAATGTGCAAATGTGTTACCTTCAGTTCTTTGGCCAGTAAGCCAGCCAGAAATGCCTCATACTCTGAGTCGTTGTTTGAATCCTCGAACCCAAACCTTATCACACAATACATCTTGTGTCACCAAGGCCTGGTCATCACTATACTGGCCTCAGCTCCTCCTTCGTTGGATGCTCCATCCACATGGAGACTCCACTCCTCAAGCTTTCTTTCTTCTTCCTTGTATACTGGTTCATTTTCTTCCATCTCTTTCTCCTCACTGGGATGATAAGTAAACTCGACTATGATGTATGCGAGGCCCATTGATGGAAACTCTTGGGGTATAGGTGATGTTAAATTGACTTAACTCAATCGACCACTTCAGTAACCTCCCTGAGGTTTCAGGTTTGTGCAAGACTTGCCTCAAGGGGTTGTTGGTGAGTACCTCAATGGCATGGGCGTGGAAGTAGGGCCTCAATTTTCTCGATGCTATCACTAAGGCATACACCAACTTATCTATCTCTGGGTATCAAGTTTTCGTGTCTACTAAGCGTTTGCTGATGTAGTATACGGGCTATTGGTGCTTTTTCTCTCCTTTGAGTAAGGCAACACTTATGGCATGCTCAAAAACAGCTAAATATAGGTATAGCCTCTCGCCCTTTTCGGGTTTAGCCAACAGGGGCGGTTTCCCGAGGTGCTCCTTCAACTTAGCAAAGGACTCCACCCAGTCTTTATCCCAAGTGAACTTTTTGCTCCCTATTAGGATGTTGAAGAAGGGAGGCACTTGTTCGTGGACCTCGAAATGAACCTGTTGAGCGCTACTACTCTTCCCGTTAGACATTACACCTCATTCTTGTTCTTGGGTGGACACATCTCTACTAGGGCTTTAGTTTTTTCAGGAATGGCCGCAATGCCTTTGGAGTTAACCATGAAACCCAAAAAAATTCCTAACGAGACCTTGATGGTGCACTTGAGTGGGTTTAACTTCAGCATGTACCTTCGAAGTGTGTCGAGAATCTCACCAAGGTCCCAAGTGAGTTCCTCAGCCTATCATCTACATATGCTTCCACATTCCTTCCTATTTGATTAGCAAACATCCTATTCACCAACCTCTGGTAGGTGGCGCCTGCATTCTTCAGCCCAAAGGGCATCACTCTGTAGCAATAGAGCCCTTTATCTATTATGAATGAAGTATGCTCCTCATCAGTTTGGTTCATAGGTATCTGGTTGTACCTAGAATAAGCATCCATGAAGCTAAGTAACTCATGCCTGGATGTGGCGTCTACCAATTGATATATCCTTGGAAGTGGGAATATATCCTTGGGATAGGCCTTATTGAGGTTAGTGAAGTCCACGAAAGTCCTCCATTTCCCATTTGGCTTTGGAACTAGCACAGGGTTTGATACCCATACCAGGTAGAACGGTTCGCGAATGAATCCATTTGTTTTCAATTTGTCAACTTCCTCTTTCAGTGATGCATATCTTTCTAGATCAAGCGCTCGCCTCTTCTACCTCACAGGCCTTGCCTTGGGGATGATGTTTAAGTGATGACACGCTATAGAAGGGTCTATCCCTACCATATCTTCCTGACTCCAAGCGAATACGTCGAGGTTATCCTTCAGAAACTTCACTAGCTTATCTTTTATGTCTTCTCAAAGGCTTCTTCCAACCTTCAACTTTCTTAATGGTTTTTCCATCACAACATTCTCTTCCAACTCCTCCACAAGTTCAGCCCTAGGCTCTTTCATTACTAGAGGGTCTAGTTCATGTGGGTTTGCGCCTCCATGTATAACCATCGCCATGAGTTCT
Organism: Humulus lupulus; assembly: GCF_963169125.1. NCBI lineage: Eukaryota > Viridiplantae > Streptophyta > Magnoliopsida > Rosales > Cannabaceae > Humulus > Humulus lupulus. Next base: position 85,634,032 of record NC_084796.1, on the reverse strand, counting down.
CATGGCTTCGTAGCTATGCGAAGAGAGGTATTATAACACTCTCAAGATTCCTTTTGTTCCCCTTTCATGCTTGCTACTCCCCCAACATTCGAGAATTTAATAGACAGGTGGTATATCGAGGTTATCACTTTCAATTCTCTTAGGGAAGGTCTCCCTAATACTACATTGAAAGTCGAGGCGCAATCTACTACAAAAAAGTTTTCCATGATAGTGGTTTGTTTGGGTTGTTCCCCCATGGTGAGGGCTAACTTGATTGTTCCTAAGGGTTGTATCGAGTCCCCAGTGAATCTGTATAAGGAGGTATGATAGGGTTTCAAGTTCCTGACGCCCAAGCCCATCTTATCCAATGTGGGGCAATATAAGATATCTATTACCATTGTCCACGAGGACTTGATTCACTCTCATATTGGTCAGTTGGGGGTCATTGTGGGGGAAATGCACCACTCAAGCATCTTCTTCTATGAAGGTTATCAAATCATTCTCCCCCTAAAAAATCTTTGGGAGTCCCTGCTCCAGGCTCAAGGTACACGGGGGTGGACTATGTCTAGTTTCCCTGGCGTACTTATCTCTCCTCTACCTCAACTCTCCTATGAATCCTGGGCCTCCAAAGACTGTTCTTACTTTTCCCTACACTTCCATGACTCATTCTCGGGCTTGCGGTGAGGCCGACCCATCTTCTGGTCTTGGGTTCTCCCATCTGATATACCTCCCTTGGTGCCCCCATGCAGATGAGTTCTTTGATTTCCACTTTCAAATGGGTAAACTTTGCTGTGGTATGTCCAATATCCTTGTGGTATTGGAAATACTTACTGGGATCCATTTTAGATCGGTCTCTTTTCATCTTCAAGGGTCTCTCGAAGAGGACCTGATTTTCATTTGTGAGGAAGATATGTTGCCTAGTATCTGTCAGGTCTGTATAGTAGGTGTATGGCGTTTTCTTGGATTCACCTCCGCAGTTGTGTTTTCTCTGTTGGTCATCTCTCAGCCCTTCATACACTCTCCTCTTCCTTGCACCATTCAAGCCCTCATGGGTCGAGGGCTTGGATATGGGCTCACTTTTTCCCGCCTTAAGGTTCTCATGGCTATCTTCAACGCGAATTTACTTTTTTACTCTTTCATAGATGTCTTCTAAGTCGGTGACCTCTCTTTTGAACATATTATTCCATAGCTTACTGCCTGGGTGCACTCTGGCCGTGATTGCCATCTTGAGTTATCCTTGAGTCTGTCTGGGTGCATTCTGGCCGTGATTGTCATCTTGAGTTCTCCTCGAGTCAGGCTTCCTATCTTAGCCACTTCCATGTTGAACCTGTGGATATAGCTATTGTGGATGCCAAAAATCCACCAAAAAGAAACTCTTTAGTCCCTGGTTGGAACATAGGGATAAGGGTCGCTTATTCATGCTATTGGGCTCGAGCCTGTAGGCCTTGTTGAATACAGGAGATCATCTCATGAGAAACAACACATTATGAGCCACAAGGTTTGGCCCTGCTAAGCTAAGGGGCCACAATGAATACTGCGAGAGGATAGGTGCACAAGGCCCTCACATAGTGAGGTCCGACGTGCCCGCGCAAGGCTGACATGCTCATGGGTCAAGATGCACTCATACGCGTGAATGCTGCCAAAGACGCCCGGGACATACACCTATGGATGCTCAATATTCCACGCTTATAAAAGACCCAAAGAACGCACTTAGACCCCCATACGCCTACACTCTCATTGGGTCCTCGGGCCATCAGGCACACGCCCCCAGTGAGGCCATCAGGCACGCACGCCTCCTAGCGAGGCCATCAGGCACGCACACCTCCTAGCGAGGCCATCAGGCACACGCCCCCAGTGAGGCCATCAGGCACACACGCCTCCTAGCGAGGCCATCAGGCACACGCCCCCAGTGAGGCCATCAGGCACACGCCCCCAGCGAGGCCATCAGGCACGCACACCTCCTAGCGAGGCCATCAGGCACGCACACCTCCTAGCGAGGCCATCAGGCACACGCCCCCAGTAAGGCCATCAGGCGCACGCCTCCTAGCGAGGCCATCAGGCACACGCCCCCAGCGAGGCCATCAGGCACGCACGCCTCCTAGCGAGGCCATCAGGCACACGCCCCCAGTGAGGCCATCAGGCACACGCCCCCAGCGAGGCCATCAGGCACACAAGCCTCCTAGCGAGGCCATCAGGCACATGCCCCCAGCGAGGCCATCAGGGACACGCCCCCAGAGAGGCCCTCATGCGCTCGCGCCCCCAGCAAGGCCGTCAAGCGCGCACCCCCAGCAAGGCGCTCATGCGCACGCACCCCCGCGAGGCCCGTGGGCCACCATCTTCTCGGGAGTCCGTTGTACCATCGCGTCACTAGTCTAGATCCATGCCGCAAGAAGAAAAGTATAGCTAGGCACCTCGCCACTAGGAGCCTTGTAAGGCACGGCCAGTGGATGGGTCATTACCGCCTCGCATCTATGCCTTGCAAATGAGGGTCACATGGCATTGATCTCATGAGGTACGGAGCCAATGACGAACTGAAAGGAGTTAGAGTACAGACATAGTACCCACGTCAGATAAGTAGTGGAGGTACAAACAAAGTACCATCTGTTGTCCTCACCAGCCACTCCTCTGACACCCGTACTAGGCAGGTAGTGGAGGCATGACCAGGTACAGAAGGTGAGGTGCTCCCATGATCTCTGACCTTGTACCAGAGTCGACACCACTACCCCTGGAACCACTCTCCTGTTAGTGTACTCGTGTACCATCTGGTCCCCTGGACCACCATGTACCCAGGGCCATTAGAGCCTACTATAAAATGAACCCCACTTCCATAGAGAAGGGGTTGGAAAATTCATTGTATGCAGAGGCTATTAAGCAATATACATTTTTCACTCCATTGTTCATCTGTGTTTATCCTTTCATAAGTTAATTCTAAGTTCTTATCTAAACTTCGCCGCATTTACGTTTAAGTTTTCCGACCTAATTTCGTTGACGAGATTTCACCATCAACAGCTATTCAGGCTTTCGCCTTCACCTTGCTTTATGTTATTGAAGTTGGTACTCAACATGGCATAATAGTGCACTGCATCGTGTTGTTGAAGAAATTCGTGAGAATTTTTTTGCCATAACTTGATGGTTCCTAGCCTTAGCCTCCTGAACCACTTGTATCTAGCTCTGTTTAGCGTGACAACAAAACAATGACACCTTGCTCTACTATTGACCCCTCTCAGTTTCATTAAATCATTGAAGGCATCAAGGTGGTATTTAGGGTTCGCAGTGCCCTCATATGAGACTCTTTGAAGTTGGCTGGGAGTTGTTCAACTTGAATCTCTCTCGTAAAATGTGACTCGTAGTCAAACTCATCATTAAAAATGTGCCCCCAGACACTGTAACTATTTTTCTTTGAAGGCTTCTCATATTGGTGTCCAACTCTTGTCTCCTTCTATTCAAGGAGTTCCTTAAGTCAGAAGGGTTGGCCTTCCCTTTCCCCATGTCCTTCGGAGGAGCCATAGGGAGTGTTGTCCTTACGTCGGACCTTCTTCTATTGAGCTTTCTCTTAGGTCAGGGGCATTTCCTTAGAGGTGACTTCAACTTTGTTTCTATGACCAGCATCGTCCCTCTGTTTTTGCTCTTGGGGAACCTCGCTGGTCCAGGTGCTTCATGGTTCTTTGTCCGGGGAGTGTTGCTAGTGGAAAGTAGGGTCCTCCCGTCGTCCATGGGGATGGTGGTCTCACCTCTCCCACACTCATTCTCTCTATGCTTGGGAAGGGGCATGCTTGACTTCTCTTGCAGCAGGTTGTTCAATACCACTTACATGTTTTCTAGCGTGGTTTCCAGCCTTTGACTCTTCTTGTGCAACTCTCGTATCTCATCCTCATACAAGTGGGTTCGGGAGCTAGAGCTCACTGAGTGTATCCGGGGACTCTTGTTGGGCCTACATGTAGAGGGACTTGGATCCCGGTGCAGTTGGTGGTCGACGAGGAGGCTGCGTACCCAAGCCACCTACGGGGGTAGCTGAGGGTACTAGAGGATCTCCATTGGGTTGGACAGCCAGGGATGATGCCTCCCTTTCCTCGTCAGGGGCTAGACATTCCTCCGGTGGACCCCCATTCTTAGGCAGTGGAGGGTCTCTCCTTGAAGCTCTTAGTTGGTCTCTGTCCAGTTGGATCTCAACCTCTTGTGATTCTTGTAGGCGTCTTGAACACCTTGACATTTTTCTTTGTCGAAATTGATGGAAGAACAACGACTTGATACTTGTTCTTCCCACAGATGGCGCCAAACTATTGGCGGTGAGAACTCATCAATGATATAAGGTCGGAAAACTCAAAGTGTTTTATAAAAGCTAAGTATATAGAACTTATGAAAAGCTTGAAAAAGAAGAGTGTAGAAGAACAATGGAGAAAATATTTTGTGTATTGCTTAATTGCTTCTATGTACAATAAAATTTTCCAGCCTCTTAGTTTGAGGGGTGAAGGTCTATTTATTGTTGGGCACTAATGGCCTTTGATACATGGTAGTCCCTAGGGACAAAACAGTACACTGGTACACTGCTAGGGTAGTGGCACAGGTCGTGGTGGAGCAGAGGGTTGTGGTGTCGATTGTTGGTACATGGTCAATGGTATGCCACCACTTCTTGTACTAATTCGTACCACCACTACTTTTTGGATACGGATGTCAGAATCATGACTTTGCCTCCCTCAGGGTCGTACACCCTATACTCATTCACGGGCCTCGTACCTGATGGTCCTTCTCACATTTCAAAAATATATTTTTTTTTTCCAAGCTTTCTCATATTTTGCTAAGTGTGGGACACCTTTACTAGTTCTCCTCATATACTCAGGAGGCTTTAGACATTACATTTTGTTTAGGAGCTGCAATGAGGATATGCCTTGCTAGTGGCACCTACTCGAGGGGGATAAGTAGGGCCGCTTCAACAAGGCATGGATAGTATGTGATGAGGCAATGAAGGCCTCGCTATGCGAGGCTCTCCTCCGTGCCCCAACATTAGGGCAACAAGGCCCTTGCATGGTCTCGCGGATGGGTGAAGTGTTCTCAGCACATGGCCTCACGCATGGGCAACGTCACTGCTTCTAGAGCAAGCCCAGCCTGGCCTCACTATGTGAGGCCCTTCCTTACTATGCGAGGCTCTCCTCCGTCCCCCGACATCAAGGCAACTAGACCCTTGCATGGTCTCGTGCACGGGCGAAGTGTCTTGGCACATGGGCAGTAGCGTCGCATCCGGAGCAAGCCCAATTGGGCCTCGCTATGGGAGGCCCTCCTTCGCGTGATTTCCTTTGTGCAACGACGCCCTCACTATGCGAGGCTCTCACTATGTGAGGTCTTCTTTAGGGTCTTGCATAAGAAACTTCTTATATTCACAATGAATTTTGGTTTGGTTGTAAGTACTTCGTCGATGTGATTGGGGGGGGGGGGGGGGTTAACTCGACTGGTATCATTGCTTCATATTCATATGCCAAGGAAAATGGTGTATGAAAAGTTGATGAGCGAGTAGTAGTACGATATGACCATAGTATTTCTAGCAAAATATCCAACCAATTGCCTTTGGCTTGCTCGAGTCGCTTCTTCATTGTATCTTTCAAAGTCTTGTTAACCACCTCTACTTTTCCATTTGACTGAGGATGAGCAACTGCCATATCTTGTATAGAAGTCTGTGCAGATCACTGTCAAACTGGGTACCATTATCTGACATGATCTTCTTTGGTAGTCTGTATCTACATATAATATTCTTTACCACAAAGTCAAGTATTTTCTGTGAAGTGATAGTCGAGAGGGTTCTGCTTCGATCAATTTAGTAAAGTAATCCACTACAACTACAACAACCTTGACTACTACTTTTCTTATAGGTAGCTGTCCGATTAGATCTATCCCTCACACAACAAAAGGCCATAGACTTTGCATTTGTTTAAACTTGTTAAGGGGTGCACAAGGTATTTTAAAGAATCTTTCTCACTTGTCACATTTCTTCACGTATTTCACTGCATCTTATTCATTGTAGGCCACAAATACCCTTGCCTTAATATTTTATTTGCTAAGCTCTGCCCATTGCATGATTTCCACAAAACCCTTCATGTACTTCCACAATGAAAAATTCAGCTTATGTTCTAGTAACACATTGAAGTAGAGGCATTGAGTATCCCCGTCTGTACATTACTCCATCAATAATCACACATCTAGCAGCTAGCCGCGATATATTTCATGCCTCATTTCTGTCTTGGGGCGAAATCCCCTACTCTAGATAAGTAGCAATAGGGGTCATTCAGGATGGTGTGTTGTCTAGCAAAAAATAAAAACATTTCAAATACTCTATATTCTTTTATTCCCCCGTAAACGATGAGTCTAAAACTAGAATTTTAGCTTGATTCGTTTTTCTTGTCATTTTTATTAATATCACACTAGTCAAATGATATGGCATATGCATAGCAGTTGTGAAAGGTTTCTTGTTATTTATGCAGCCATTGACGAAAGAAGCAACTTCTTCATTAAAAACAACACAAAAAACGAATACAAGGCATTGATACAACGCCCACTCTGGATACAAAATGTGAATAAAAGATATAATATAAGGAGTTCAAAAATTGCATAGACTTTGCATGCAAAATCAGATTTAAGTGATAACACCCAGAATTTGAAAGCACATAATATTTTGTGTAGAGACATGTTTTTTTTGTAACAATTAGATGATATGAAATGAGTTAAAATAAGAGATAATAAGAAACTAACTTGGGTCACGAACAGATGCTTTCACAGTGTACCCTTGTTGTAATACGAGCTTCACCAGCCATGAAGCTATGTAACCTGAAGCTCCAGTTACACACACCACCTTTCCTACTCCACTCTCTCTCTCTTTATCTCTTTATATTAGAAGAAAACCAGATATTATTAACCCGAGGAGAAAAAAAATGAAGGGTCAAAAGGAGAGATTTTTTAGGGAAAAAAGCAAAAAACCAGAATCTAGAATAAAAAATAGAGAAGAAAACAGTACAACAACACCTTAAGGAAGAAGACCATAGACTGGCAAAACAAAAAGGAAAGGGGATCGAACCGCTCCTGCAGTTGGTTTGGTCTGGCTTTTTAATACAGTTTTGGTCCAAAGATTGGAAGAACATATAAAAATAGAAATATTATAAGTTTTAAAGTATTGAAAGTGTTTAAATATTATTGGAGTGAAGTTTAGCAAGTGATTCTATCTGTTGACATGATCAATATTAATGAGAGTGTTTTTTTCTTTAAAATTAAAGCTGATAAAACATACTAAATTAAAAATTGACAAGTAGGATGTGATAATATAAATATTCTAAACTTATATTTGTGAGTGATGTTATAATAATATAAAATTTCTTTCCAGAGATTTGTTCTTCTTCCTATTAGATTAAAATATTTATAAATGTTTTAGAGTTTAGAATTAAAAACTACTTTAGAGTTCTAATGTCCAAGTCCAAGAGCCAAATTAACTATATTTTAACATTACCATTTAAATAAAAAGGCATATTTAATGCAACAAAAATAGTACAACACATGGAGAAGCATATATTTCTCTTTAACATAGAAAACTCTCTTTTCCACCGACTTCTGCTCTCTCTAGATAGATAGATAAATAGAACAAATAAACAAAAGCAAAATCCATGGCTGCTAATAGGTTTGCAACCATGATTCACAGAAACAGTGCCCACAAACTTGTGCTACTTCTGGTTTATGCAGTCCTTGAATGGGTGTTGATACTGCTACTCTGATCTTATTTATAGAGTTTGAATGATACAACCTATTGTAAAACATCATAACATAAATCTAAGTATAGCTGTACACTCAGCTAAAAATCATTAACAACATTGAAGAGTTGAACTCATTATTTATCTATTTACCTTTATGTGGTGTGATCACATAGATTTTTAATCCTAATCAAAGTAACATTGCTTCTATGTACTTAACCAGATAAGATGGATTGATAGCTTAGCACTATTCTCAGATATAGAAAGTTTGATTTTGTGCTTCTGAGTAAACTTTCGGTCTAGACTTTTCAACCAAAAAATGTAGAAATAAAGTACAACTTTATCAAAGAAAACAACCCATCAGACTTAAATTTTTATTAATTACATGATCACTGCATCTCCAATTAGAAAACATGATTGAATTGACAGCTTACTTTAATTTGGATTCAAAGGCTTATACATTTCTTCATACATATACTCTTTGATTAAACTAAACTATATATAAGATTACTTTCACTAACAAAAGATGGAATCAATATTTTTTCTGTAATTTTCTTAGTGTAAGGCTACTCATATACAATATAATGGGGTAAAAGAGAAATAATTCAGTGTTATCAAGAATAGGGTAGCATATATAGATGGGTCAGAACTAAGAAGAATGAGGAGAGGATATTGAGTGATATGTTGTAAAGAGCTTTGCTCTAGGGAGAGTTGATGTCTCTCAAATGCGTCTAGGGAGAGTTGAGGTCTTCTAATGGTTTCTTTTCTCTTTAATCATTCTATAACAATGATCAGATTTGCCTATTTTCCACTTTCTTCATCATTTAGTTTATCTCTGTTTTTTGTTTATTAATTAGAGGATCCCTACTTGGGGCATATCAATTGGTATCAGTGCATCTCCAAATTGATTTAAGGGTAGTTATAATGAGTACTAATCACAGCACTTTAAAGCTCATTGACTCCATTTTTATGAAATATAAGTAACACTATGTACTGAGTTTTATACTAACAAGTTACTAGGTCAGGAAATAGAAAATAAGGTTTCTTTGGACTTGGGGATGTTAGACTGTTATGAATAAATAAGGTTTAATTTCATTTGATAATAACCAAAGGTTAATCAGGTTTTCTCTTGTAAAGTTAATCTAACTTAATAAAAAACAGAGGATGATTGATTCCAACAACTGTATGATCTTTGTAACAAAACAGAAAATGAGGCATTAACATAATCAGCTAGTTTATGGAACTTCATGACCCATGGCGTTCTTTTTTTAGTTTATTTTATTGTACCTTAGGTCAAGTTGTTTGGCTTTCTGTTCTGGTTCTCTTTTTTCTTAATCTATTGTGTTTTTTCAGTTCGATTGTCTATATTGATTTGATTAAAATGTTGAGTTATTTTCTTAGTTTGGATCTGATTTTACTTTTATTGTAGGATTAATACATTTTTAGCAGTATATTTGAACAATCTGTCTGCTTGTACCATTTTTTGGTTTAGTTTGGTGTCTTTTGTTGGCGTCGTCTGGTTTGTTTATCCTGTTATGTTAAGCATTTATGTTTTTGGAGTTTGTAATTGAGAATGTATTAGCAATTCGATCTGGTTAAATCTCTTATTCTTTGGTTGTAATTTTTTTTTGTCTATTTTTAATTTAGATTTGTTAACGAGTAGAAGGAAACAATCCATATTCTATTTTGTAGTACGTTAATATAGTCCTTTTTTCAAGCTTGGTTAACTATTAAATTGATATTCTAACTTTCCATAGTCCACTAAGGCATGACATTTCCAAATGTATGGCTATTCCCCTTTTTGTCTTGGTACAAGTAACATGGGACTTTTTCTAGGTAATTTTATCTACAGCTCAATGCTTTGATATTTGTAGTAATGTGTGTAATATAATAACTTGTTTATTATTCAAACTCAATTATTGTAAATTTGGTTATGCGTCATGATATTATTGACTATTTTAGATGAATGATATGATATTTCATGACCTCATTAGTTTTTCTTTTATGTTTTATTTACTAAATTGAACAAGTGAAGTGTAAAAGAAAATCTGATTTGGAAGGCTTTGGTGTGATGACATTTGGAAGATCATGAATTCTTACATTTACTTTTGAATATGCAACTGTTTAAGACTATTTTGTTGACTATTGTGAGAATGTTTTGTTTATGTTAATTAGTCAGTGTTGACTATCTTAAGACTTTTGGATTGTTTTTTAGATAATCTTGAATGTATTTTGACACAATTATTTTGTTATATGTGTTATGAACCATATAATTGGTACTAAAAAATATATTTGTACAATGTTAAGGGTCTCTTAAGTATCTTAAATGAAGCGTGCTTGAATTAAAGCAATAAAAATAATTATAATGTACATGTTTATATAATAATAATTCAAGCTTATCCAAATATTAGAATAATACAAAAATTGTGTTATTGTATTTTTTACAATAACACTAGTTTATAAGCATAAAATTATGTTATGCAAACTATTTTTTATAATGCAGAAAGTGTGTTATTATAAAGTGTATCATAACACTACTTTACAAAAAAGTGTTATATAATCTATTTATATATAACATAATGAGAGACTTATCTAACTATTAAAATAACACAACAAAAGTGCTATTGTAGGGTATACCATAACACATGTCTATAACTACGGAAAAGTGTTATGCAAAGTGCTCCGACCTACTATAACATCGCTTTCCTTAACACATCAAAAAGTGTTATGGTATATATTTGATAATACTTTTTCGGTCTTATTGAAAATATTTTTCTTGTAGTGATGGCTTCTTTGTCATTAATACTAGGCTGAGCTAGATGCTCGATTGGTATTACGTTCAAAGTGTATGCATCCTTAGCACTTGCTTGCTTGGCTAAGACATCAACTTTTGAATTCTGGTCGCGTGGTACATGCTGTATGGTATATTTTTTGAACTATGCCAGAAGGTCTTTAGCTTTGCTCAGGTTGGCAGCCATCCTCATTCCTCGAGCCTTGTATTCCTCCAAGATTTGTTCACAATTAACTGTGAATCGCTATACATCTCTATTAATAAAGCTTTAACATCTCTAGCAAGTCGAAGTCCAGCGAGCAAGGCCTCACATTTTCTTCACTATTTGAGGCACTAAATCCAAATCTTAATGCACAATGAATGCGATGCCCTTGAGGTGTGGTTAAAATTATACCAGCTCCAGAGTTGTGCTCATTTGAGGAACCATCTACATACAACTTCCATGTTAGCCAAGTCTTCTCATTTACGTCTTGTAACACCCTATTAATCTAGGACCATTACACTGTGTGTTTGAAGTAGTACTTAACTTGATAAGTGAGTCATTTGGACTCAAAAGTGTAATTAAAATTAATCGATGGCATAGGTACTAAATATTTTGTTCAATAAAATTAGACTTTTCATAAAAAGGTTGGAATATATATACACGGGATCCCAAAAGTCTATAATCAAAGATAGTTATATTAAACATTACAAAAATATCTAATCTAAGCAGCAAAATCAAACTATTGTTCTAAGTTCCTCAAAATAACTTGACCGTGATAGCCACGTAGGATGAATATGTACGTGTGCTCCAAAGCTCTCCACCTCATGATGGGTTTCCCAAACCTTTCCCTTACCTGCACCATAGAGCACCCGTCAGTCGTGGCCCAGCAAGAAATTACCCACAAGGCATAATAATAATCCAATTATTCATAAGTAATAAACATATGTTTCACAAACGATAAATGCATCCATTCAAATCATATACATCATAAACACATTCCACAATGACAAGTATATTTCTGTCAATCATATGAATAATTTCACGACCCAAGAAAAACAACCTTACTGAGTGAGTGGGGACCGCACCCTCAAGAAAAACTCACTTTCACGGCTTGCGTTACACATGCTTGCCGACGATCTGTGTTACAAATACTTGCCGACCGATCTCACGTTCAATCACGATGGTTGAATATCAATTGCACCCAACATTCACAAATAAGTGCACTACAAATAATTTCATGCTAGTATGCATAACAACCAATATGCTCTATGTGCCCATGCTAGTTTTCTTACCTCAAGTCCTATGCAATTCAAAGAGATGACCCTGAGTACGATCCTTTACTCCCGAGCCTGGCAGAAAAACCCTAGCCACAACTCATTGAGGGATATCAATTCAGCACTAAAACCAATAAAGAGCTTCAAGACCAATCCCTAACCCCTGTGACCCCAGATTCCACTAAACTGGGTAGCGGAATCGTTCCCGAGCCTTCTGATTTGGTTTCCCAACCCAAAAACAACATATTCAAAATTTCCCATTTAGTGTCGCAGTGCACCCCAGCTGCGCCGCGACCCCATAATAGGTTGAGAAGCCTTCCTTTAAACTAAGCATTTTGAGCTGCGACACCCACTAGTATGGGTCGAGGCGCCATGGCGGTCCGAGGGAAACCCAACCTCGAAGACATTCAAACGGGCTGCGACACTCCTGCCAAGCGTCGTGGCGCCACCACGAGAAACCACGAAATCTGTGATTTCAGAAATCTCAAATTGACCCAGACACCCAATTCAACCAGATTTTACACTAATTTAACACCCATAAAACTAATACGAGCTCTCCAGAAACCCATAAACACGTAAACACATTACTTTGAACAATCAAAGTTCCTCAAGACCTCAACTTCAATAAAAACACTAAAAACACCCAAAACCTTAAAGAAATTTCCCAGAGGAAAGCTTACCTCTACTAAGAACAAGATTCCCATCATGAATTCCCTAGCTTGGCAGCTCCAAATCCTTAAGAATAAGCTTAATCCCCACTTGAATCACCTCCAAGCTTGGTATTCTATAAGAAATCCTTCAAAATCCCAAAAAGAGCAAAGAGAGAGAAGGAGAGAGAGAGAGAGAGAAAATGAACATGAAAGTTTTGTTCTCCTAAGCTGAGAACTTAGTCATTTTAAATGGCAAAGACTATTTCGCCCCTGCCTTATTTAAACCTCAAAGTAAACCCCAGGGACGTTTTGGTGAGTTAGCTTAAATTCCCCCCAAACCTCAAATTACACTTTAAATTACCAATCGACCTACTAATCCTTCAAATACTCATATTTTTCCCAAGTATATCCCATATTCCGATAATTCTTGGTAATTCCCAAAATTACCAAAATACCCCTAGGCTCACCCCGAGCTGGGTATTAATCTTCGTTGTGACATTTCCGCTAGCTTGCTCAAAAAGACCGACTCGTGCCGATTATCTAAAATATGTCCACATAATAATGTGCTCTCAAACACCTAACATATAAAATTACAACTATAGCCTCAACAAGTCAAAATTACAAGAATGCCCCTTTTTAACAAAAGCAGACCTTTAAGCATATTTAATACACATAAACATGTTGCATAAACAATCATATCATAATATATGTAATGACCTTGGACTATTAAATCTAGTAGACATAACTACTATTTTGGGAAATATACATAAGAAATAACATAACTTTATTTAAAACCCAAAATATTGTATCAATACAAAATAAGGTAAAAATATAAAATAAAATGTGATATGGTATGAGATCCCATTGTTTATAAAACATAAAACATAAACTTTAATTGTTTAAATACTAATTGTGGAATTACATCAAAACATAATAACATAATTAAAAAAAACTTTAAAAATAACGACATCCTCGATGATCAACACGCAGTCCATTCAATCCATTCATCCTTAACACACAAGCCAAGTTGCCATGAATCTTTCCACCTTTCCATAATCATTTTCCTGCATCAAGCTAAAAATAAAGGAGTGAGCCTAATGCCCAGCAAGGAAAATCTACTAACAACATATATCATAAATCATAAGCATAAGACTATATCATAAATATAAAACATATGACTATAAAAACATATATCATATAGGACTACAATATTAATGGCCATTAACTCATTAACATGGCATGTTATAAACCATCTAGGTCCTCTGTCTACTAATCAAGGTAGGTTAAATCACATGGTATTATATGATAACCCATCTAGTTCCTCTGTCTTCTAATCGAGGTAGGGTAAATCATAACTCTAAACCATGAAAATGATAAAAATTCTTGGGGCTTGCTGTCTAAGCAAGTCATAAGCCCAAACGACTATAAAACATATTCTTGGGGCTTGCTATCTAAGCAAGTCATATGCCCAAGGACTACAAAACATATACATAAAACATATCTTAGCATAAACATATTATAGCATAAACACATATAATCTATCCTATTTTCCTTACCAAAAACCGGGATATTTGGGAACAAGGACGGGATTAGAACACTCCTAAAAACCAACAGTAAAAATGGTGAGTATCTCTAAAGAATAAAGATGAAATAAGAACTAAACTATCAAGAAGAAACTTACCAAGAAGAACCTTAAGTTTTCAAGAAACTTAAATACCTAATAAAGAATCATAAACAAGAGTTAGGAACTAAAAAGAAATAAAAGAAAATTAAAGAACCATAAAGAATTGAACTTAGGGATAAGAATACCTTGAATGATCTTATGAATTGGTCTAAACCTCAGTACCAAAATCTCCCTATTTCTCACTTCCCAAGTGTTTAGAAAAGCTTAGAATGATAAAACTTTTAACTCCAAAACCCAAGTGTTCCTCACTATAGTAACACTAGCAACTTGGAGGCTCTGAAGACTACTTGAAGAATTAAGAAAATGGCTGAGTACTAGGTCCTATTTATATAGTTCAAGGAGTGAAACTAACCCCTTTTAATTCGAATAAATAAATGAATTTAAAATGAAAAAGATTTGAATTTTCGTTCAAGAGACGCCCAGAACTCGGTCAAAATCGTTCGAAGGCAGGTCTAAGTGGTTAAGGCTATTTCTAAATTTAAAAATCATCAACATTCAAAAATCATGCCTTGGAGCCGATATATTGCCCCCCATAGGAGATATATCGCCTCCCCCGAATTCCCGAGCCCTGTTCATACATTCGTGCGAAGTCGACGTGTTTTCCGTATCTTTCGTAGGTGATATATCGGCCCCTATAACTGTGATATATTGGCATACGTTGATATATCAAACACGTATTTGCACTTTTTCAGAATATTTTGAATTGATAAAACAACTTTGACTGAGTCTAAATGTGGTCCTAACATTTTATGGAAGGTTCTAGAGCCTCTAGATCTTTCTTTTATTTAAACTATCCATAAAAAATACTTAAATCCTTAATAAATATATTTTTGACAAGTGTCATGCTCTTATTAATTCTATCTAAACCTTATGTTATAATTAATATTTCTAAACTATAGGTTAAACTTATAAAATCCATAACTGTTGCTATGAGTTTCCAACTAAGTCTTGGCTTGAACCAAAATCCACGGTAACTAACATACTACAAACTAATACTAAGTGCTACTACTATCTAGCTAGCTAAGTAAGTATTATGGGACACTACAATTCTCCCCTACTAAAAAGAATTTCATCCCTAAAATTTACTTACCAAACAATTCTGGATACCGTGCTAACATGTCCTACTCCAACTCCCACATTGCCTCTCGTTTAGAACTATTACTCCATAGGACCTTGACTATCAGAATACTCTTAGATCGTAATTCCTTCATCCCTCTATCTAGGATGCTAACCGGTCGTTCCTCATAACTTAAGTCTTTCTAGAGTGCTATCATATCGTACTTAAGGACGTGAGATGGGTTTGACACATATCTACGCAGAATCGAGATGTGGAACACATTGTGGCTATTTGCTAGAGCAGGTGGTAGGGCTAATCTATATGCAACTGTTCCCCCTTGTCAAATATCTCAAAAGGACCTATAAATTGGGGACTAATCTTGCCTTTCTTCCCAAACCGCTTCACACCTTTCATAGGAGATATCTTTAAGAAGACTTGATCTCTGACTTTGAATTCCACATCACGTCGCTTGGCATCCGCATAACTTTTCTGTCAGCTCTGAGCCGCGAGCATACGCTTTCTAATCAGTGCTACTACATCCTGGGCCTCTCTAATAGCTTCGGGTCCAAGAAGTTGCCTTTCTCCTACCTCATCCCAATGTAATGACGATCGACACCTCCTTCCATAAAGTTACTCATACGGTGCCATCCTGATCGTTGAATGGTAGCTATTGTTGTAGGAGAATTCTATCAGTGGCAAATATTTACTCCATGATCCTCCGAATTCAAGTACACAAGTGTGCAACATATCTTCTAAAATCTGTATGGTGCTCGGACTGACCATCGGTCTGAGGATGAAATGTCGTACTAAGACTTAACTTGGTACCCATAGCTTGCTGCAAGCTTCCCCAAAATCTCGATGTGAACACTGATCCTCTATCGGATACTATGGTCTTAGGGATTCCATGCAGTCTTACTATTTCTTGAACATAAATGTCTACATATTGATCTACTGTGTACGTAGTCTTGATAGGCAGGAAGTGAGCTGACTTGGTTAGTCTATCTACTACTACCCAAGCTGAATCATGCTGCTTATTTTTTTTGTGGTAGTCCTGTCATGAAATCCATGGCTATGTCTTCCCACTTCCATTCTGGAATACTAAGTGGTTGCAATAAGCCTACAGGCTGCTGATGTTCTGCTTTCACTTGCTGGCATACTAAGCATTTAGACACATACTCTGCTACATCTTTCTTCATTCTTGGCCACCAATACAATGCCTTAAGGTCGTGAGTCATCTTGGTCGACCCTGGGTGAACTGAGTATGGGGTATTGTGCGCTTCTTCTAAAATCTTCATCTTAATACCATGATCATTTAGCACGCATACCCGATCCTTATATCTCAAGAACCCCTGTCCAGATATAGAGAAATCTATGGCCTTACCTTCTTTAACTGCAACTATGTGAGATACTAATGTGTCATCATGCCCTTGTCTGATCCGTATGTATTCTAACAGACTTGACTGGATGGACAAGTTAACCAGTTTGCCAATGACTATTTCTATTCTGGCATTGATCAGCTCTTGCTGTAGCGACTTTTCTATTTTGACTAACGTTGCTAGATTTCCATAACTCTTCCTGCTTAGCGCATCAACAACTACGTTTTCTTTTCTCGGGTGGCATAGGATTTCGCAGTCATAATCCTTTACGAGTTCTAACCACCTGCACTGCCTCATGTTGAGCTCCTTTTGTGTGAAGAAATACTTTAAGCTCTTGTGGTCCATATAAATCTCACACTGTTCTCCATAAAGATAATGGCGCCAGATTTTCAATGCGAAGACCACCGCTGCCAACTCCATATCCTGCGTTGGGTAGCGTTGCTCGTATTCCTTTAGCTGCCTTGAGGCGTAGGCTATTACTTTGTCTTTCTGCATTAGCATGCAACCCAAACCTTGCTTCGACGCATCACAGTAGACTACAAACTTGTCGTTGGGTGTCGGTACACAAAGTACTGGTGCTGAGCATATCTTATCCTTAAGCAACTGGAAGCTCTCTTCACACATATCCGTCCAGTTGAACCTTTGCTGTTTCTGGGTCAGGTTGGTAAAAGAAGTGGATATCTTAGAAAAGCCCTCTACAAACCTTTGATAATACCCTGCTAGCCCAAGAAAACTTCTAACCTCTGACGCATTCTTAGGTCTTGGCCAATCCTTCACAGCCTCTACCTTAGATGGGTCTACAACAACTCCATCCTTGGATACTATGTGGTCGAGAAATGCTACTTGCGACAACCAAAATTCGTACTTCTTGAACATGGCATAAAGTTGATGCTCCTTTAGTCGCAGCGTGGTCATTCTTAAATGTTCCTCGTGCTTGACTTCGTCCTTTGAGTACACCAAAATATCGTCGATAAACATTAGGACGAATTTGTCCAAGTAATCCTTGAAGACCCTATTCATTAAATCAATAAATGCGGCTGGAGTGTTGGTAAGACCAAAAGACATAACTAGAAACTCGTAATGTCCATATCGAGTTCTAAAAGCTGTCTTGGGAATATCCTCTTCCCGTACCTTGAGCTGGTGATACCCAGACCGTAGATCAATCTTTGAAAACACGGTCGCTCCTCGGAGTTGATCAAACAAGTCATCAATCTGGGGTAGCGCGTACTTATTCTTAATTGTCACCTTATTCAGCTCGTGGTAATCTAAACACATCCGCATGCTTCCATCCTTCTTCTTCACAAATAGTTTCGGTACTCTCCATGGCGAATGGCTCGGTCTAATGAAACCCAAGTCTAAGAGTTCTTGTAGCTGGGTCTTTAACTCCTTGAGTTTGGTAGGTTCCATTCGGTATGGTGCCTTTGAGATAGGGACGGTGCCTAGTACTAGCTCGATTGTGAAGTCAATTTCCCGAGTTGGCGGCAACCCTGGCAAGTCGTCAGGAAATACTTCTGGGAATTCCTTTATAATGCGGACGTCTCCAACCTTTAGTGGTGTTTCCTTTACCACATGTGTGATGCTGGCTAAGAATGCATGACATCCTTTTCTTATCGTCCTCTGAGCCTTGAGAGATGAAATAAGCGATGTTCGTAGTCCTGAAACTTTTCCCATTAAGCATAGTCTTTGACCGTCAGGAGTCTCGAACGTCACTTGCTTGCGTCTACAGTTGATGGTTGTGCCATGCCTTGCTAGCCAATCCATGACTAGTATCACGTCGAAGTCTTTGATCTCTAACTCTATCAGGTCTCCTTCTAGTTCTACGTCCTCAATTTTGATCGGTATGCCTCGTACTATCCGTGATGATAGGACCACTTCGCCCGAAGGCAATTCTGTCACAAACCTAGTTCTAAATCTTTCAGAAGGTTTGTCTAATTTATCTATCATTCCTAACGAGATATACGAGTGTATGGCTCCCAAATAAAATAATACTGACACATATATTATCGAGGATAGGAATCTGACCTGTGACCACTTTATTACTAGCTTTAGCTTCTCCCTTTGTTAAGGCAAAGACTCTGGCAGGAACCATCTTGTTGTTCCTTTTCTCTTCTTGCTTGAGCTAGGGACATTCCCTCTTCCGATGACCTTCCTGAAAACAATTGTAACATCCCTTGGTGTTTGTACGACACTCCCCATGATGTTTCTTTTGGCACTTAGAGCAGTGCGGGTATTCTACATAACCAGACCTATTGCCTCCATTATTTTTCCGTGCTCTCTTGTCATTGTCAGATTGCTTGTTGTCAGGATGTATTCTCTTCTGACCATTATTGTTGCTAGGCTGATGGTTGTTGTTGTGGTTCCAACCGTTCCGAGGTTGATTCTGCTGCTTAGGTTCAGGCTTATGGGCCTCCTCCTTACTAACATTCGCCTGAAGCCTTTTTACTTCTATAGCTGTTTCTAGAGCATTGACATATGTAGTAGTTCTAGGATTTGCTAGCTTGATGCCTAGCTCAATCTTTGGTCTGAGTCCTCTAACGAAATTGGTGACCCTCAAAAAGTCGGTTGAGACCAAATGTAGTGCAAACTTGGCTAGTCAGTATAACTGTCGAGCATACTCTGCTACCGTTAAGTTACCATGTTTCAGATTGGTGAACTCCTCGACCCTTGTAGCGATGACTGCCGAGTTGTAGTACTTCTTGTGGAACAACTCCACAAATCTAGTCCATGTCATGGTGGCGATGTCATGAGTCTGCTGAACTAGGTCCCACCATATTCTAGCATCCTTCTTTAGAAGAGACGAAACACAGGATATGCAGTCCGCATTGCCGAGATTCATGTGTGCTAGGATTGGCTCTACATTTCTGAGCCATTCTTCCGCCTCGAAAGGGTCCGTTGTCCCTTCAAAGTTTGGAGCGTGTTGCTTACGAAACCACTCGTAGATTGGCTCCATGTACTGAGCTAGGAAAGGCGCGTAATTCGCCATTGGCCATCCCCCATAAGGACCTACTTGTTGGGGAGCCATTTGCTGAGGCTGCGGTTGCGGCTGAGGCTGTGTCTGTGGCTGTGGCTGAGCTTGTTGTCATTGCTGTTGCAGCAATTATTCCACTTGTTTCCGTAGCCTGATGATTTCTGCGGTGTTGTCAACTGGAGGCGGCGATGCACTTCTGTTAGCAGCAGCAGTGGTAGCACGCGCTCCCCTTCTGCGAACTGGAGGGGCTTCATTAGTCTCATGAGCGGCGCTAGAGGCATTGGCATTCGTGCGTGCAGATCTTCTGAGCGACATTTTCAGCAAAGTTCTAACAGTCGAGAAAAAGCATGTTAGAACTTACCCTAATAGGCTCTAAGGCAAAACTTAATCTAAGCAAACATAACTTGGACCTATTAATTATGATTTCTTATGAAAAAAAATTATATAATCCTTCTTTATAATTACGGTGTGTTTCTATACTTAGAAAAATAAACCATCTTTATTATTTTCTAAGTGTGTTTCTAATCATCCTATATGACTTAATTCTCAGGCTCGAAACTCGTTGTTGTTCCAAAGGTAACCATATTGAGGGAGGGCTGGGATCAGTAAAATTGTTCCCACTACTATGACCCCCTAACTCTCAATATAGAACCCGATCCATTGATTTGTATCCACCCTCACCGAACTTGGTCATTATTTATTATGATTGTAAGATAAAAAATCAAACTCATACATGTCATTCAAAAAATAACAATAATATTCATTTGGAAAAAATGTTTTCACTAAGTACAATCATAAATGCAAAGATAATAAGTAAATAAATAAACTATCATAACTAGGGTGAATCTAAAAATCAGGATCTTCTACATCTGACCTTTCATCTAACATATTATCATCTATCTCCTCATAATCATCATTATCTTGAGCCTCAAAATTTCCTCGAGGAAGATTCATAAAGATTCTATGTTTTTGCTCATTAGTGAATTGAAATTCCAACTTAGAGGTTAACCTAAGTATGAGAAAATAATATCTCATGGCTACCGGTAGATCATCTTCATCATCTATAGTCTCCCATATTTCTTCTAATGTTGAAATTACAGAAGGAAAATCTTTAAAAAAGCCTAATTACTAAGACATATTGCTCCGTAGCTCTCATCATAATTTGCTTAGTAGTTTGGAGGTGAACTATCTCCTTGTGGAATAAAATCAATCTCCGAGTGATTTTTTCTAACACTCCTACGGTATTCCTTGGCTCTCTAATCCTTTTTAATGTCTTAATGACTAGGATATCCTCATAGGTCAAGGCTCCATCCATTCTTAACTAAAAACATAAGGGCTAAAACGTTAGCTGTAAACATAAACATAAGCATAATAAACATAAATACTTACATTGGCGGTTAGATTCGGAGCTTGTGCGTGTGTATCAAGGAGAACTTCATGCATATGAATTGTTGCTCTGATACCAACTGTAATGACCCAACTATTTTTAAAACCTTAGACCATTAAATCTACTAAACATAACTACTATTTTGGGAAACATACTTAAGAAATAACATAACTTTATTTAAAACCCAAAATATTGTACCAATACAAAATAAGGTAAAAATATAAAATAAAATGTGATATAGTATGGGATCCCATTGTTTATAAAATATAAAACATAAACTTTAATTTTTTAAATACTAATTGCAGAATTACATCAAAACATAATAACATAATTAAAAAAAACTCTAAAAATAACGACATCCTCGATGATCAACACGCAGTCCATTTAATCCATTCATCCTTAACACACAAGCCAAGCTGCCATGAATCTTTCCGCCTTTCCATAATCATTTTCCTGCATCAAGCTAAAAATAAAGGAGTGAGCCTAATGCCCAGCAAAGAAAATCTACTAACAACATATATCATAAATCATAAGCATAAGACTATATCATAAATATAAAACATATGACTATAAAAACATATATCATATAGGACTACAATATTAATGGCCATTAACACATTAACACATTAACATGACATGTGATAAACCATCTAGGTCCTCTGTCTACTAATCGAGGCATGTTAAATCATATGGTAGTATATGATAACCCATCTATATCCCCTGTCTACTAATCGAGGTAGGGTAAATTATAACTCTAAACCATGAAAATGATAAAAATTCTTGGGGCTTGCTATCTAAGCAAGTTATATGCCCACGGGTACTATTCATCCAATTTTTTTAAAAAAAATTAAAGGAAATTAAAATTGTAGATATTTATTATTTATAATAAAAGCCAAAAATATTATATTTGTTTTGTATTTAAAATTGTTTTTAAAAAATAAGATATTTTTGTTAGTTGAGATTTAAATAATTAGATATTTTCTACAAAGATTCAAATTCAAATTTAAAAATAGACTAACAACTTAATTTTAAATCTTTTAATATATTAAAATATTAGAATTATGATATCAGGTATTTAAGATATTTTCATTTAAATTCTTGATTTTTTTTATTAAATCTTTATTTGAAAATATAAATATCTTTTTATTCTATAGTTTTTAATATTTAAATTATTTTAAATTTGAATATTGTTAGTTAGATATTTTTATGGATATTTGAATTTGTTTAACTATTTTGAGATATTTTAGGATTGTTATAACTATTTATTTTCTTAATGGTTAAAATATTAGCTAATAGTTATAACAACACAAGATATTTTGGAAAATAGTTAAGATATTGATTTTAAAATTTAAAATTGGTTAAATTTTGACAAATATCATTTTTTTTCCAGCCAATTAATAAAATATTTTATTTTATAAATGAGATTTAAATTAACTTTGGTTAATTGTTGATAAATCCTATTTAAATTAAATTAATATTTTTTTCAAATTAACCTAAACAAAGTTGATTGTTGATAAATGAAATTTAAATTAACTATTGTTAATTGTTGATAAATTTAATTTAAATTGACTTATTTTTTGTAAAAATTTAATTAATTTGAATTTTTTGAAAAATTCCAGATAATTAATTGTGGTATTTTCACAAATGAAATTAATTGTGGTTTTTTTTGCATAAATTCATAGAATTGCTCATATAGTAACATGATTAGGCATATCCAATTATAACATGTCTGTTTGCACTATATGTGGCATTTTTGCAATTGGGCTTAGATGCATATAGTGGCCCATATGTTTGTTAGATATATGGTATTTTTCCAAATAAAATATTCATAAAATGATAGGTTTTATTTAGGCCCATTAGAAAATGTAAAGTTTAAATTCCTCTCTTGTGGGTGATTCCACTTGTGAAGGCCCATTTGCTTTCCATGACTATAGTGGACCTAATCAATTAATAACAATTAATAAAACAAAGGTTTAAATTCCTGTCTTTTGGACCTTGTATGGAAGACAGGGGGCCTTTGTAGTGGTAACGACATACTGAACCCATCCCTCCTCCATACAAGCCCAATTGTTAAGGCCCATTTACCTGAGTTGGACTTAATTGTATAGGTTCATTATATTAGTTAAACCTAAATATTGATTAGCAACAAATTAATTCTAAATTAATTGAATTTGTTGCAATGTGACACTTTAGAATTAATAGGAAATTATAGGACTTTGGTTTTAAAAAATTTAATCTGTTTAATTTTTTTTTGGAAAACCATAGTCATTAATTTTCTAAAAATAAATAATAAAAATACTATTTTTAATTTTATAATGAGCTTATTTTAAGAATTGTATTCGATCTCTACCGTTGGTTTAACATAGTCAATAGCTTAATGGGGCCTCGAGACACTTTCATTCGTCCCCCTACGGAAGGTGTTCAGTAGTTATTTTGACAAGGTTAGATTTCGAAAGATAGATAATTATAGGTCAAATTCTACTAGACTCACCCTTATGGTGACTACTAGGACCAAATATATGATTATTGAAACCATGGGTCTAGCTCATAAAATAAGAGATTTTGTTTTCTTATTTTGATCGAATAGTAGGTTGTTAATAGTGGTGTCCATTATTAAATGAGTTTACAGCTCTATTTTACTAGTGATATTTTTTACTCTCGCCAACCGAGACAAGGATATCATAGATTAGTTAAAAACCTAAAGAAATAGAGATATAATTGTTTTTGGTATTTTTTTCTCATATCTAACATATTTTTGGTATATGTTGTGCTATTTCTTGAAATTTGTGTGAATAGAAGTTTTATTGAGCAAATGTGATTGATTTCTATTTTATTGATAATTTGTAGTTTTAAGCTAAGTAGTGTCTGTGTCTACTCCCATCGTTTCTCAACTTTCGATGGAGAAACTCACTGGAGAAAACTTTCTTAATTGGAAGCAGAATATCAACATAGAGATGATTGGTGACAACTCTGAATTCGTCATGATTGAGGAATCCCTAGAACGAGCACCGTGTCCGCACATTAGTGATGGCACCATCAATGCTCGTGATGGTACCGTAAATGCTTGGATAGCACTGTCTCTGCATGTTCGTGATGGCATCGTAAATTCTCGGATGACACCGTGTCTGCACGTTCGTGCTCAACTCAACGTTGAGAAAGAGCTCGTCTGAAGTTCATAAATAAATTTTTAATTTTAAAAGATGTATTTTTTATTCTGGATTTTAGTAGAAATTTAATTTCAGTTTCCATGTTGCAATTAGAACAATTTGTTATGACTTTCACAAGTTCTAATATATCTATTTCCTTCAATGGGTCACAATTGTGTATTGCATGTTTGGAAAACGGGCTTTATATTCTAGGACCTAACGAACCCCTCGCTCTTAACAATGATTTATTCAAAGTAGCTAAACCTAGGACCAATAAACGTCAAAAAACCGATAACAATAATATGACATATTTATGGCACTTGAGACTAGGTCACATTGGCTATGATAGGATTCAAAGACTTACAAAGGATGAACCTTTGAGGGAACTCACCTTAGGTGAATTACCGGTGAATCTTGTCTAGAAGGCAAACTGACCAAGCGTCCATTCTCTGAAAAGGGTGATAGGGCCAAAGAACCACTTGGTCTTGTGCATTCAGATGTTTGCGGACCTTTGAATGTACAAGCCAAGGGTGGTTTTGAGTATTTCGTCACTTTCATTGATGATTACTCTAGATACTCATGTCTTTACCTAATGCATAGGAAATTAGAAACATTTTCAAAGTTTCAGGAATTCCTAGCAATGGCTTAGAACCAATTAGGTAAAACGTTAAAGATCTTACGATCTGATAGGGGTGGAGAATATTTGGATATGCAGTTCCAAGATCATTTAACTGAACTTGGGATTTTATCACAACTTACTGCCCCAGGTACTTTGCAACAAAATGGTGTAGCGGAACGCCGGAACAGAACTTTATTGGAAATGGTTAGATGCATGCTTAGTTACTCAACTCTACCAACTTCATTCTGGGGACATGCAATTGAAACCGTAAATGACATTCTCAATGTCGTGCCCTCTAAATCAATCCCCAAAACACCTTTAGAACGCTGGAATGGTCGTAAACCTAGTTTGCGCCATTATAGAATCTGAGGGTGTCCCACTCACGTCCTGAGGAAAAAAGAGGGAAAGATAGAACCGCGAACTGAAGTTTGCATGTTTGTTGGCTATCCTAAAGGTACTCGGGGTGGAATTTTCTATAGTCATTCAGAAAGAAAGTGTTTACTTCTACAAATGCTACTTTTATGGAAAATGACTATGTCCAGAACTTTAACCCTCGCAACAAAGTAGTTTTAGAGGAGATGGTTAAAGAATTGACTCCAACCAATGTTCAATCGTCATCAACGCATGTCCAATCGACGCAAGTCGATTTAAATGAAGAAAGTACCACTATTCCTGAGCAAACAGTCATGGAGCCTCGTTGTAGTGGGAGGGTTTCTAGGAACCAAGTTCGCTATGGTTTGGATGGTGAAACCAATATGGTTGTTGGTGACACTAGTGATGGTGATCCGTTGTCTTTCAAACAGGCAATGGCTAGCCTTGAAAAGGAACTATGGCTCGAAGCCCTGAAACAGGAAATGGAGTACATGTACTCAAATTCTGTCTGGGATCTTGTGGAAGCACCTAGTGACTTTAGGGCCATTGGGTGCAAGTAGATCTATAAGAAGAAACGAGGTGTTGATGGAAATATCGAGACTTATAAAGCTCGATTAGTGGCAAAGGGTTATACCCAAAGAGAAGGCGTGGACTATGAGGAAACTTTTAGTCCGGTAGCCATGCTCAAATCCATTTGCATCCTCCTATCCATAGCAGCCGCTCTCGACTATGAGATCTGGAAAATAGACGTCAAGACAGCTTTTCTTAATGGAAAGCTTGACAAAGTCATTTATATGGATTAGCCAGAAGGATTTAAAGTATCTGGACAAGAAGGAAAAGTTTGCAAGTTGAATAGGTCCATCTATGGACTTAAGCAAGCTTCTCGTTCCTGGAATCTTAGGTTTGATGAAATAATCAAAACCTATGGCTTTGAACAAAATATTGATGAGCCCTGTGTTTACCAACTGAAGGCAAATCAAATAGTGGTATTTCTGGTTCTTTATGTAGATGATATCTTACTCCTTGGAAACAATGTTAATAAATTATCAGATATGAAGAATTGGCTGAGCACTCAATTCCAGATGAAGGATTTGGGTGAAGCAAGTTATGTTCTAGGTATCCAGATCACCAGGGATAGAAAGAACGGAATCTTACCTCTATCTCAAGCAACTTACATATATAAAGTGCTTGAACGTTTCTCAATGACAAATTCCAAGAAAGGACGTCTACCGTCCCGCCATGGAATTCATCTTTCAAAGAAGCAGTCTTCCCAGACTCCTGAAGAGGAAGATGCAATGAGAAAAGTTCCTTACGCATCTGCAGTTGGAAGTTTGATGTATGCCATGTTGTGTACTAGACTAGACATCTGCAATGCAGTGGGAGTAGTGAGCAGGTATCAGTCAAACCCAAGACTGGAACATTGGATAACAGTTAAGCATATTCTGAAGTATTTGAGATGGACTAGGGATTATATGTTAGTCTACAAGGGTGTTGTTCTGAACCCTGTAGGCTACACCGATTCAGATATTCAGACTGATGTCGATGACAAGAAGTCTACTTCTGGAATGGTGTTTACTCTTGGGGGTGGAGCTGTGATTTGGAGAAGCGTAAAGCAGTCTGCAATCTCAGATTCCACCATGGAGGCTGAGTACATAGTCGTGTCAGAAGCAGCTAAGAAAATAGTCTGGCTAAAAAAGTTCTATTCGGATCTTGGTGTTATTCCAGAAATGGATAAACCACTTGTGTCGTTTTGTGACAATACAGGAGCGATAGCCAACTCGAAAGAACCTTGAAGTCACAAGAGGAGTAAGCATATAGAAAGGAAGTATCACATTATTCGAGAATATGTGGCCAGGGGAGATGTGAAGGTTATGAAGATTGCAACTGAAGACAATCTTGCGGACCCGTTTACAAAGACACTACCAGAAGCTACATTTGATAAGCATATCAAGGAAATGGGATTAGTAGAATTAAGGTATTAGTTTCAATTAGTGCAAGTGGGAGTATGTTGGGGTTTTATGCCCTAATTAAAATCCAAATTCTTTGTAATCTCATTTTATTATCAATAAAATAATAGAAGTATTTTTTTGACTTGACTAATCACTTTGCTCACATGTTTTATTTTCATGTTTATTTTTTTAATATAAACTTATATTAAATCCCAAGCATATAGCTAATCTTATTTATAGTGACGTAATCACAGTGGAATATAAATATAATTATATGTTCAAAATAAGTTAGTCCTAAGATTAGTCAGTGCACATGATTTACACTGACTTGCCAATCTATGATATCATCTACTTACACATTACAGAGTTATGTTCTTTCCAGAACATTAGCAAAGTAGATAAGATCAGATGTATTTGTTACATTGGACAGGACCGATATTGACAGTTGATAAGTAAACATACCATTATTATCTATTCTACTCATATCATATAGTTGACCATAGGTCAATTCAATCTCAATTATGAGTGGTTAGTATTCTAACTGATTGTATTATTTGAGTTCTTTGACTTGTTCGTTACCCGCTTACCCTACGGACTAGCCCATACTTACATCTAGGGAACTCGGTAGTATAATTGAGGGGGAGTGTTAATCATAGATATGAACATCTATAGCTTCTAATGAAGAAGTGAAACGATGGTTTCCTTTTAGTTTGGTTCAAGGTGTTAAATGATAGAGATCTCATTTCAGTAATTAAATTAGTTTACTGAAATATCATTTACAAGGAACTAAGTGTTTTAAGGATAAAATACAATGAGGGTTAAAACAGTATTTTAGTCCTATCTCATTGTAGACAATCTGTAGAGGATTGAGTGACAATTGTGGTTGTAACAATGGATAATTAATAGCGTATCTATATTTGTTATAGAGCGTTCTATGAATTCAAGAGTGCAATTCCGAGTCTATAGTGGAGTCACGTGGAATTAATAAGTTAGTAAATTTACTTGTTAGATTTATGATAACTTATTGGAGCTTTATTTCATAGGCCCATGGTCCCCATTGTACCTTGGATAAAATCATCTAGATAGTCTCAATTAATTGATTTAATTATCAATTAGAATTATCAAAGTTGACCAGCTCAATTTTGCATAGTTTTACAGAGTTATGTATTTTTCAGAAGAAAAGAGAAATCATGGCAGATTTATTAATTAAGATAAATTGGTATCTAATTTAATAAATAAGTTTAAATCAAGGTTCAAATTATAAATACTTAATTTGATAAAGGATTTAAATAATTATTTAATTAATTAAATCAATAGAAAATAATGCAGGCCTTGATTTTAAGTCCAATGGGCATATAATCAAATGGGAAATTTCACGGGCCTAAAGACCATGATAATTTCGACCTAGGGCTTTAAAATGACTATTATTTTATTTATTTTTAATTAAATTAAATGGCTTAATTGAGTCTATAAAAGGAGTGCTTAGAGAGAAGTTAGAAAGATGACAGACACTGATTTTCTGATACTTTTAGATTCTCTCTAAACATAAGTCATTTTCTAAGCCTATTTGCTATTATCACTTCTTCTCTCTGTGTCTATCTCATGTGTTGATAATTGCCCACACTAGTCTAGGTGATTCTAAGGATACATTGGAAGACTGTGAAGAAAATAGAAGATTCACAGTGTGACTAGGTCTTTCTTGGCAGTAGTGATGGAAGAATTATAACATTCTTCAACTTCCCTTTTGTTTCCTTTAACACATCTTATCCCAGCATTGGTTGGGACCTTCATTGTTAGATGAAAATGGACGTGGTTGCTCACAAATCAATAAGTATAGGCCTTCCAAGCAAGGCATTGAATGTTGTGGGAAGGTCGACCACAACAAAGGTGGCCATAACTGTGTTGTTCTTTGTTTCATCTCTAACTGTAACAGCCATTCTAATTGTCCTTGTTGGATTTATTCCTTCTCCAGTGAAACCATATGAGGTTTGTGTGCAAAGCTTGAGATCTCGAACTACAAGTTTCATTCTTTCAAGAGTGGTCTTAAAAAGAATGTTAACTGAAGAGCCATGATCAACCATTGTTCGAGCAACAATCATATAAGCAATATGTGCCTCAATTACTAATGGATCGTTGTGTGGGATCCTGACGTGGTTGGCTTCTTCCTCGGTGAATGTAATAGGTTTGCATTTGTAATGAGACATTTTGGGAGTATGCCCCTTGATGGCCAATAAGTCATAACTAGGTTCACAGTGTAGCATTCGGGCATATCGTTCTAGAGCATTTATGCTATCGCCAGCTAGGTGCGGTCCCCCACAAATCATGTCTAGTCGCCCTACTATAGGGGCTGGTAACAATGGTTGGGCTGGTGCATCAGGAGTCCCCACAACAGTTGGGTTATTCTTATTCCCATTACCATTGGTTGTCTGGTTTTGGTTAGAATTTGCACCAGAGTTTTTTGCTGGTGCAGTAATAATTCTAGCTTGGTTATCCTTGTTGGAATTTTGAATCGCTTATTCTAGTTTAATGAATGAATCTGCTCGGTTGAGAAACTCTCTAGTCGAGTAGACAGTGTTTCTTCTTAGATCAGACCATAGTGGTCCTTTTACTTTTATTCCAGCCATGATGGCCATCATCTTTCCATCATCACTGACCATGATGCCTTAAAAGCTTGTAAAGACATTTTATTGATTTATATAAAAGTAAAATTTTATTATGTTTGAATGTTATAATTAATGTTTGAATTAATTATATAATAATATCAAGAAAATTCCTTATTCATTCGTGAGAATATTATCTTGTATTAGTACGAGAGAATTAAGATCATATGTAATGAATAAAATAGTCAGTAACATATTAAAGTATGGATTCTTTAATGAATGGTTACTAGTGTGGTTTACTAAGCATACGGGATGCAAGTGATCTAGATTCGGATTACTGATGCGGATAGACATCTTAGTAAATGTGTTGTATATAATTGAGGTTATATATGACAGGACCGATGAGAATTAATTATCTTTATAAACTTGTCGTTTGACATAAATATTTATTTCTTATCATAATAGATGATCATTTGTAGATCAGTCTAAATCCTGAGTATTCATGAACTTATGTTTGAGTTTGTTGCACCCCAAAATAAATACAAATTGAATTACTCAGTACGGGGTATAGCTGGCAGGCAAGTGTATGAAGAAAGCATACATATAGAACATCTAGGTGACTTTGGAGTGAGCCGCTCGAGTCAGACTTGACAGCTTATGACAAACAGATAGTCTCAAGATCGCATCCTACGCCAACAACTTAGTTTGAGATGTGCGATTGCCAGATCACCTTCGTGAAACTCTGAATGTGACGCATGTTAGTTCAGGTTAGTTCTTCGACATCCAGCTCGAAGGAAGTGTTCATCTCGTGGAAACCTTATCATGACGCACAGTGAAGGATCCCAAAAGACTAAGAGATTGCTTATACACTCATTAATGCTTACATATTATTCTGTATTTATTACCCAATATTCAGTGCATGGAATAAATAGGCATTAATGTATTTATGTAAATGGGATGTTTATAAAAAATAGATGTAATTATATTTATCCACGGTTGCCCAAAACTGTCCAGGCATAATTTCTTATAAATATAGGGGAATCTGGACAGAAAGAGGGGAACATTTTTGTATATTGAAACTCTGGTGAAATTGTGATAGACGATTTCATAGTGAGAAACAAACAGATTAATAAGAGTGACTCGTGGACTAGGTGGATTTTAACCACTGAACCATGTAAAAAGTGTGGGTGATCTAATACTTTTTTTATTTTATCTAGTTACGGTTTAGCAAAAGCCTAATCTCTCTATTTTCTGATTTCTCCATTCATTGTTGGCAAAAAATCGAGTCAATAGATTGGTGCTTTCGTTGAGAGCACATTAGGCTTAATTCCCCACGCAAGCTTCACCTAACATTCACCTTGGTGGTCACCTGATCTATGCATGAGAATGAGACGGTACAACCTAATGATCAGGAAGTTCACTGTGCGGCCATCCCCACTGGAGAAGGCTCAACTGCTCAAGGTCGTCCTAGAAAACAACATGTGGACCAAGATGATGCTGGGAGCTCAGCCTCACACCCACCAAATCCTCATTTGGAATACCTGACAGCCATCGAGGTGGAAAATTCCCAGTTAAGGAGCCATCTTGCCCAGGCTAAAAAGCAGATTGAGGATATATTGGCTCGATTACCCCATCCTGCAACTGATGTTAACATCGGAAGGAGGCAAAGTGGGTCCCATATGTCCCATAGGAATAATCGAACCAATCTTAATCGCTCTATCAAAACTGGGACTTAGAGCTCCATACCTTCTGAGTGGATCTAATGAAATACTCAACCTGCTAATACTCATAGGAATCATCGACCTCATGTCAGCTGGTATATTCGGACTGTAACCCCGAGTTTTGTACCTTATGAACGGATCCCACGGAATGCTCAACCTACCAGCCCTCACAGGAACGATCAGTCAACTCACACTCCTAGAAACCAGCCTGGGCAAATAGGGCGATCTAGGGCCGATTTGAGGAGTCGAGACATCCTAGTAAATCCATTAGCGCCACGGCAGAACCTCCAACATGGAGAAATGAACTGGCCCTGCCTCAAACTAGGGAAGTTGGAATAGACCAAGGGCGAGCTAATCTAGTGCACCTAATGAAACAAGGATAGCTTCACCAATAAGACATCCTCTGTCACCAATTCGACATCCAACGCCACCTCGCCCACAGAGGAATGCTCCAGCTCGAGGGGATGACTTTTGGTATTAAATGATCAAATCAAAGGTACGCTGCAAAATATATGGACCCATTTTAATAAATATTAATACTAGCCAGGATCATATACATAAATAAATATTAAATCACATACAAATAGATCAGAGATTACCTCTTGTAGCCTATCAAGTGTCCTTGAGTCTTTTTGTATAAATCAATGATCTTCCTATCCAGTGTTTTGAGATCTCACTCCCTGATCTTCCAGACCAATCCTCAAACATACAAGGACGTGTGTGGGCATGTAGGATTCAAAAGGTTGATTTAAGTGACTCCCTAGATGTACTCGAAACATGAGATCTAGAGAGTTTTGACAAAAAGAAGGTTTAGAATAGTTTTCAGGTTTAGAGAAAACTATCGCATTAGAGAGAGAGAGTCTGATTATCTATCCATTATCTAAATATCACGTTTATAAGATTTATAAAGATATTTAATCTAATTAAATAATATTTATTTAATTAATATATAATTCAAATTAAAACTAATTAGATATTTTCATTTAATTATCTATTTAAATCATATTTAAAAAGAATAATTAAATAACTGATTGAACAAATTTATTTGAAATTCAAAATTCAAATCACAGGGATAAAATCCCTGATGCTAGGCACCACACACTGTACTGTACGGTGTGTGTCGCCCAGCTCTATTAGGGTTGACTAACTTTCTCATTTGTTTATTTAATCAACTTTTAAGACAAGATATTTATTCCAACATAAATATCAATTAATTTAAAATTCACTTTATCTTAAAATATTAGTTTTAAATCAAATAAATATCATATTATAAATAAAATATTTATTATTTTCTCTCTTTATATTTATCCAAACAAGATTAATATTAATTTTAACCTATAGTTTTTTAAAATAAAAACTGTATAGTTAAATAATTAATTAATTCACAATTAATCAATTACCCATAATTATCAAATAATTATTTCCCTACCCTGGAAAATTAATTCCTTTACAATTTAGTCATTTCTCTTAACAAATCTTTCTTTTGACATCCTTACCCTTGACAGTGTAGGACAGAGGTGATCTGGGGACCACGGTCCTATAATACGAAGTTCCAATAAACCAGATTATTAATTAAACTCTTTAATCTAATAATCTTATTTATTAATTCCATGAATACTCCACTATAAATTTGGAATTGCACTCTAAGTATTTATAGAATTATATTTACAGAGTTTTCTCTAGTAGTCCATTGATATAATCAATATATGTAGTTATGTCCTCCATTATTGGTTCGTTAATTAGAGCTGGTCAAAATTACCATTTTAACCTTCTAATTACCTCTTGATCCTTAAGTACCATTAATTCACTAGAGAATAATTAATCTATAATCTAATTATAGATTTGAGCTCAATAACTATTCAGTTCCAGAATCTACCCTTAAGGGAACCAATATTCGATCCGTTAGGAAAGCATGAATTCCAATATTGTAATTCATGTTCCGAGCCATCCATGATATTGAATCTCCAAAAAAAAAGTCATTAGCCTCATTATTCTAAGAGACCTTAATGAGTGAATCAAAAGATCCAATAAACATAAACATGAGTTCATGAATACTTAGGATTTAGACTAATCTACAAATGATCGTCTATTATGACAAAAATTTAATCTTTACGTCAAACGACAAGTTTATAAAGATAGTTAATTCTCATCGGTCCTGTCATATATAATCTCTATTATATACAACACATTTACTAAGATGTCTATCCACATCAGTAATCCGAATCTAGATTACTTGCATCTCGTATGCTTGACAAATCGTACTAGTAACCATTCATTAAAGATTCCTTACATTAATATGTTACTGACTATTTTATTCATTATTATGATCTTAATTCTCTTGTACTAATACAAGATCATATTCTGATGAATGAATACGAAATTTTCTTGATATTATTATAGAATTAATTCAAATAATAATTATAACATTCAAATATAATAAAATTGTTCTCTTATTTAAAACTAATAAAATGTCTTTACATGCTTTTAGGGCATTAATCCTAACAATGGCACGAGAAACTCTCCCCCCTCAGAGGACATCTATATCCCATTGCCTCGCGCTAATAATCTAGGTTCTCAATCCCAGCCACGAGCTGTAAGCTTCACTAATGGATGCTACGAGACAGAGAGCCAACACGGAGGCAGGCATGAGAGTGACTTGAGGAATCACTTGAGCTTCGCACAAAACCTTCATTCCGACCTACGTGATCATTTGAACTCCCAAAGAGGATATCCAGCTCGCCATGATGATTTGAGTTATACTCAGCCCAGGGGAGATTCGTCTATCGTACGCGACAATGGGAATGTCTTGTTGGGAATTGTTCCCTGAAAGCATATGTAGTAGACATTGTTTTAAGAAATAATATTATGTAAATATCAGAAAAATTCCTAAGGTCATATATGTGATCTCAAACACGTATTGGTATAGGAGGATTGTGTTTGAGATAAACGAACTTGAATAGTTCGCAGTAAAATAAAGTTATGGAATCTTTATAATAATTACTGGAAGTACGGTCCACTAGTATTATGAATACATGTGATCTAGATCCGGATCACTAGTGTAGTAGGACACTTTAGTGGAGGTACTTTATATATTAGAGAATATATAGAACTGGACCATATATGTTTATTAATACTTAGTTAAATACCATTTCAAAGTATTAATTAAATATATCAACTGATGATCATATACAAATAGATCTTAATCCTGAAGTTACTATGAACTCCTATTTATGTTATATGAGTTCTTTGATTCACTCGTTAGGGTTTGTCAGAATGATTAGGCTAGAAACTTTTGTTTGGGAACTCATTAATGTAAATGGCTGGGGACATAGTATACATATATAGAATCTATACCTTCTCGTAAGAGATTGAATAATGGTTCTCTTAAGGGTTGACTTTTGGGACTGAAAGGTTATTAAGCTCAAATTCATAATTTATTTATGAATTAACCTTCACTAGTAAAGTCAATGGTACTTAAGGAAACAAGATATAATTAAAAGGGTAAAACGGTAATTTTATTCTCGATTAATTATGAACCATTATTAGAGGGTTAATTTATATGTAATGATTATATCAATTGACGCTTTATTTTATAAAGTACTCAGTAAATGAAATGTCTATAATTACAAGAGTGCAGTCTCATATTTATAGTGGAGTAATCATGAGATTAATAAATTAAGATTATTTAAATAAAGAGTTTAATTAATAATCTCAAATTTATTGGAGTTTGAAATTATAGGTCCATAGGTCCCCACAACGACTCTATCAACACTATTCAAGGCAATAGTTGATATAAATGGGAAAATGGTTGAAAGACATATTTAAGAAGAAATTTATTCTTCGGGCCAAATATGCAATTATGTGATAATAGTGATTAATTAATTACAAATTAATTGTAATTAACAAAATTAATTAATATTTAATTATTATGTAATTTTCAAAATTATATTAAATAATTAAATTAATTTTTGAAATTATATTAAATAATTAATTATAAATTTTTAAATTATAATAAATTAAATATTTAATTTTGAATTTTATATTGGTTTTAATTAATTGGTAGAATTAATTAAATATCTTTATTTGAATGGGAGATAGTAATATGATAAGTTCAAATTGGATGTGAATTTAGAAGATTGATATTTATTCAAATAATTAATTATATTTGATAATTAGTTAAAAAGATTTTTAATTCAAATTTGAATTAATTATAAGTGTTTACCCAAAAATGGCTCCTGATGACGTGGCAAGATTTTATGGCACGTGGCTGGCACATGGCGGTTTCGAGTGAAGGGATCCTGTTTGACCATCGACCAGATAATTATTGATTTGTCAAGTCTCGCAATTAGGTGCGACCAGTTTGGTCGCAGACTTTCATTTACTTCCTATGGGATACATAATCTTGTAATAATTACATTTATTATATTTCCTTTTATTACCTTGATACGCTGATTTTAATTGTAATTAAGGCCCATCGGCCCATGTAACCCCCCTTGAACCTATAAATAAGAAGGAGGGGGCTCAAGGAAGGGACTTTTGAACTTTTAATCTTTGTATTCAGAGAAAAGAGCATAGTGTGATTATCCACCGAAATTGTAATCCTCCCAAGTCTTGTGAAACTCGTGAACCCTAGTTCATTGATCACAATATTAGGAGTCAATATCAATAAGAACACTAAATGGACGTAGGTGATTACCATCTAGTTGGGGCCGAACCATTATAAGTCGCTTGTGTCATTTGCTTTCCATTTGATTCTCTTCTTGATTTCCTCTTGTTCTTTGTCGTTTATTTGACTCCGTGTCGTTGGCCAAATCGAGGGTCAATATTTTGGTGCTTTCATTGAGAGATTAATCTGAAACTTCAAGAAGATCAAATGGCCAAGACATCCAATAGAGCTGGGCAGACTGTTGGCGTTGCATCCTCTCAACCTCCTCCTCCTCCAAATGTGGCTAAAAATGAGCCACACTTGGATTTTGAGGAGAAAGAAATGAATTTTGAAATATTGAGGACAACACTGAGTGTGTGTAGGACGAGTTGGCCAACCTGAGGGCCAATCAAGAGAATGCAGCGGAGAACTTGGCGCTACAACAGAGAGAAATCGAGCGTCAGCGTCAGGAACTGAATGAGCGGCAGGCAGACATGGATCGCTGGCAGAGAGATGCCACAACTGCTTTAGAAGCAGCCATTCAGTTGGCTCGGGGACAAGCTGCATTGACTTCTCAACCGGATCAGCCACCAAATGCACCACCATAATGGGCCCCAAATCCGAGTCCTCCGCTTTAGCTAGCAAGCCCTCAAAGGCCAGAGCAACAACCTGTTGCTCAGTAGGATATCCCAATTTAGGATCCTGAGCAACAACCACCTTCTCAGGCTGGTCGAGGCAATCCCCAGCGCCAGAGGCATAATAGGGCCGGGCAGCCTCCCTGAAGCCCTAGACGCCTAGTGGTCGATGAGCCAAATCCACCGAGCAAGGGGCAATGTCCTTCTGCTAACAGAAGGCACAACGAGTCAGGCTCTCCGGTCAGGGGACCCCCACGACATAATAATGCATGGGGACCCACTAACCAAAGCAGGCCTCCCCCTGACGCTCGGGAGATGCCAGCTAGAGGAGGAAACAGGGGGACCAGCCGGTCGTGCTATAGTCGGTCGCAGTTTAGGGACAACCATGACTATAATGAGGCCGATTCTGGCAGGAGGAATGCTGGACAAGGGCATGAGGAAAGAGGTGGAGATAGGAACCCCCCACCAAGAGAAAATAGGCCTACGAGCCAAAACACTGGGGGGCAGCCAAGATAGCATAACGTCTTTGATCGGCTGGGCGCTAGCGAGCAAAGGCGCAGAGAAGATGACCTGAGGGACTTGCTCAATGACTGGCGCGAGAGGCACAATGAGTACGCTCCTCCAGCACCGGTCGCCCCAGCGATCTCAGATGCTGTAAAGGCCCAAATTGATGCACTGAATCAGGCTGTCCAGCAGCTGGTGGGGAGCCAGACATCCCACATCGAGTATGATCGGAGGAGAGGTACTCCGTTTATACAGAGGATTGCAGTAGCGGAAACCCCCAACAAGTTCAAGATGCCAGTACTGCCGAACTTTGATGAGTACGGGGACCCAGTATCTCTTGTAAATAAGTTTGAGATACAGATGGACATCCAGAAGGTGTCGAACGATGCCCACTACAGGATCTTCCCAGCCACCCTATCAGGCACTGCACAAGAGTGGTTCTTTAAATTCCCCCCGCTAGCATAGTATCATGGGAAATGTTTGTGAAGGAATTTTATGGACAATTCTACGCTGGTCGTGTACACCCCACTGAGGCCAACCAGCTGGTCGAGATATGTCAGAAGGAGGGAGAACCCTTAAAGGAATACGTCCATCATTTTATGCGAGCAGCTGCTGCAGCTAAAACAGTGGGCGACGAGGGAAAAATGATGGCCCTAACTGTTGGGGTAAGGCGCCATTCTCCCCTCTGAAACAACCTAAGAAAGAATGGGGTAAAGAGTACCCAGGAGTTTCTTGATCGAGTTGATCGATACATCAAGCTCGAGGATGTGATTGCCAACAAGGGGAAATCACCTGTGAAGGACAAGGGACCAAAGGAAGATCCCGCCAAAGCCGCCAACGGGTCGGATAAACCCAATGGCAACGACAAAGGTAACGGGAATGGTAAAAATGGTGGAAAAAGGGCAAGCAATGAGCCATCAACGTCCGAAAATAAGTGCCCCAAAGCCAATAGGTATGAGCCAAGATTCACCAATTATATGACCCTTGTTGAAAGCAGGGCGAAGGTCTACTCGGAGACCAACTCCAATGTCCCTTATAAGCGACCGGCACCTATAAGGAAGGATATCTCTAAGAGAGATACAACAAAATTTTGTCATTTTCACAGCGACTATGGTCATGAAACTAATGGGTGTAACCAGTTGAAGGACGAGATTGAGTTCCTTATCAGACAGGGACACCTAAGGAGGTACGTACGAGCCGCAGGAGGATCTCAGCGAGAGGCTCAAGGAGGCAACGAGTAGGCGCCTGCATGCCAACGCTCGCCACCTTTACAGCCAGCTCCTGTGGAAGGTACGTTACTCACCATCTATGGCGGCCCACACCTTGTAGGAGATAGTGGGAAGGCAAGGGAGCGGTATGCTCGGACCTTATGCCACGACCAGGACATCAAGATGTTGAGTGTGGAGGATCGAGCGCCTAAAAAAGCTCGAACAGAGGAAGAGTTAATAACTTTCTCTGAAGATGATGCTCAGCATGTACGATTCCCACATTCAGACTTGCTGGTTGTGGATGTCTAGATTTCCAACATGATGGTTAAAAGGGTGTTAGTTGACACAGGGAGTTCAGTTAACATCTTGTATAAATCTTTAGTGGAGAGGATGAAGTTGTCTATCAAGGACCTGGAGCCGTGCAACCAAACCATATATGGTTTTTTTGGCGAAGGGCTCGCGCCAACAGGGTCGATTAGGCTCCCAGTTATAGCAGGAACTGCGCCCATGAACAGGACATTACTCACTACTTTCATAGTAGTTGATTGTCCTTCCGCATACAATGCTGTAATTGGAAGGCCTATTCTGGTTGACCTGCGAGTTGTTACCTCGGTTTGGCACCTTGCCATGAAATTCCCAACTAACGTAGTGGTAGGATGCGTATTGGGAAACCAACGAGAAACATGGGAATGCTACAACTCCTCGATGTCTAAGGTGAAGAAAGATGGATCGAGGGAAGCCGCCAGAAAAGAGTTGCAGACGGCCAATGAAATACAAGTCCAATCAGGTGATTGCGTCACCAAATAAGGTGTTGCCCAAAGTGAGGATAAAGATTTGGATCCTGGCTTTGGGGATTTTGATGAAGAAGTAGGACCCATCGAGGACCTCGAAGAGGTCCAACTCGATGAATTAGATTCGACTAGGGTTGTGAAAGTCAATAAAAACTTAGAGACAACAACAAAACAAAAACTGGTGGAATTTTTGAAGAAGAACCAGGAAGTCTTTGCCTGGTCACATAAAGACATGGTTGGAATAGATCCAGGCGTCATCAGCCATGTCCTGAACATAGACAAAAGTTTTCCACCAGTACAACAGAAAAGAAGGCTGCTCAACAAAGATAGATCGAAAGCTTTAAAGGAAGAAGTCAAGAAGCTAAAGGAGAACATATTCATCAGGGTAGTGTTTTATCCATCGTGGGTCTCTAATCCCATACTAGTACCCAAGCTGAATGGAAAATGGAGAACATGCGTGGATTTCACAGACCTTAATAAAGCCCTGCTCGAAAGATTGTTAAGATCGACCAGCTGGTCGATGCCACTTCAGGGCACGAGAT
Organism: Humulus lupulus; assembly: GCF_963169125.1. Classification (NCBI taxonomy): domain Eukaryota; kingdom Viridiplantae; phylum Streptophyta; class Magnoliopsida; order Rosales; family Cannabaceae; genus Humulus; species Humulus lupulus. The sequence continues at coordinate 85,594,427 of NC_084796.1, read as the reverse complement.
CCTATCATTTATGGATGCATACTCTGGGTACAACCAAATCAGTATGCACCCAAGTGATGAGGATCACACTAGCTTTTAGACCGATACAGGGCTTTATTGTTACAAAGTAATGCCCTTCGATTTGAAAAATGTTGGTGCGACTTACCAGCGACTAGTCAATCACATGTTCAAGGAGTTGATCGACACAAGCATGGAAGTATATGTTGATGACATGCTGGTTAAGTCGAAGAAGGTAGAATAACTCATAGGGGACTTGCAAGAATGCTTCAACGTCTTGAATAAATATCAGATGAAGCTGAATCCCCTCAAGTGTTCCTTCGCAGTTGGATCAGGGAAATTTTTGGGATTTATAGTAAACTCCCGAGGAATCGAAGCTAATCCCGAAATGATCAAGGCCCTGGTCGATATGAAATCGCCAACAAAGATCAAATATGTTCAAAGTTTAACCAGAAGGATTGATGCTCTAAGTAGATTTATCTCCAAATCGAGCGACAAATGCGTCCCATTTTTTAATCTACTTAGAGGCAACAAGAAATTCGAATATACGGAGGAGTGCGAACAGGCTTTCCAAGCCTTAAAGTTCACATGTCGCAGCCACTGATTCTATCTAAGCCGGTCGAAAAAGAAACTCTGTTCATCTACTTGGCGATCACAGAATATGCTGCCAGTGCTGTTCTAGTAAGAGAGGAGGAAAATGTGCAAAAAGCTGCGTACTATGTAAGTAAAAGACTAATTGGGGCATAGCTGCAGTATCCGCCCATTGAAAAATTAGCCTATTGCTTGATTTTAGCCTCCAGAAAGTTGCGGCCGTACTTCCAAGCTCACCCAATCACAGTTTTAACTGACTAGCCTCTACGACAAATTCTGCAGAAGCCAGCAGCCGCAGTACGATTATTGAAATGAGCGGTGGAACTTGGGCAGTTTGAAATCTCTTACTTACCACGAGCAGCGGCAAAAGGACAAGCTCTAGCCGACTTCGTCGCAGAGCTCACTAGGCTTCCAAACAGTGAGCAGACAGAAGAGCCTGAACCTCAAAGAAAAACTCCCTCTTGGAAGTTGTTCACAAACGATTCTTCTAATGAGAACCGCGTTGGAACCAGAGTGATTTTGGTGATGCCTGAAGGACACTGATTCCACTGTGCAATCAGATTCGACTTCACTGCGTCCAACAACGAAGCAGAGTATGAAGCACTTCTCGTCGGGTTACGATTAGCCAGAGACATGAACATAAAGTCGCTTGAAATATATAGTAACTCCCAGTTAGTGGTTAATCAAATTACTGGAGAATATCAAGCTCGAGTTCTGAAGATGGTTGCTTAATTGAATAAAGCAAAAGATTTGTTGGCACAGTTTGAAAGTTATACTCTCCAGTAAGTACCCCACGACCAGAACTTAAACACCGATGCCTTGGCCAAACTAGCGAGTGCGAAGGATGTCGACACACTGAACATAGTGCCCGTTGAACGACTGCCCACGGAAAGCATCAGTGCAGAAGAAACTTCACTGGTAATTCAGACAGTAAATACTTGGATGGCATCTTTCATAGAGTACCTGGTGCATGGAGTGTTGCCTATGGACAAAAACAAAGCAAGGACCCTCCAGAGGCAAGCTGCTCGGTTTATCCTGGTCGATGGAATCCTGTACCGAAGGGGATACTCAATGCCACTCCTAAGGTGTGTCTCAAAGGAAAAGGCGACAAATTTGATGCGTGAGGTCCATGAAGGTTTCTGCGGATATCACGCTGGGGGGCAGAGTTTATCGAAAAATATCCTAAGGCAAGGATACTTCTGGCCAACAATGAATGAAGACTTGATGGAATTTGTTCGAAAATGCGACAAGTGCCAGAGATTCTCAAAGATTCTGCGAGCAGCCCCTAATGAGCTAAAGTAGATGCAAAGTCTGTGGCCATTCGCAGTATGGGGAATAGACCTCATCGGATCTTTGCCCATAGGAAAAGGTGGCGTCAAATACGCCGTGGTGGCTGTCTATTACTTCACAAAGTGGGCCGAAGCTGAGCCACTTGCAACCATAATGACCAAGAAAGTGCTGGACTTTGTGGTCAAAAATATAGTGTGTCGCTATGGATTACCAAGAAAAATTGTCTCAGACAATGGCACGCAGTTTGATAGTGATTTGTTCACGGATTTTTGTGAGCGGCATAGAATTATCAAAAGCTTTTCTTCAGTTGCTCACCCGCAGGGAAACGGGAAAGTCTAAGCTGTCAATAAAATGCTAAAAGATACTCTAAAGAAAAGGCTTGAAGAAGCAAAGGGGGCATGGACAGAACAATTGCCTGAAGTCCTCTGGTCGTACAAAACATCCCATCAAACAGCAACAGGCCATACTCCATTCTCCTTGGCCTATGGATATGAAACTATGTTGCCTATTGAATTAGATCCACCATCGCATCGGAGGATGACATATGACCAAGGCTCTAATAGCCACTTATTAATGGAATCTTTGGATTTGGTTGACGAAAAGTACGAGCAAGCCCAACTCAGAGTAGCAGCTTACCAGCAAAAGGTCGCTCGGTATTTCACCTCTAAAGTACGTGAAAGAAAATTTAACGTGGGAGATCCGGTACTTAGAAGAGTTTTTCTTAACACCCGCGATCAAGCTGCTGGAGTACTCGGACCTAACTGGGAATGACCGTACCAAATCGAAGAAGTCCTCCATCCATGCACTTATAAACTTGCTCGCTTAAATGGAGATCTTATTCCTCACTATTGGAATGGAGAACACCTACGCAAGTACTATCAATAAACAATTGTTCTTAAAGAATTGGCTTGTATTAATTTTACATTTTACAAGTTTATGAACACGGGTTAGTCATTCTGGTGACTGATCGCTTATAAGTGTAAGATCATATTCTTGATCACTCGTACAGACATGATTGTCCATCTATTATGAGAAATAAAAGGGACTGTGCGCAGCCAGTCAATCTTGCCAAACTATTGTATTTATTACAAGCATTTGCTCATTACGTGTGTTGTTTTGCTATATTATCATTCTAAAATCTCTATTACGAGCAGAAATGTTCGAACAGGTTTTGGTCAAGGCAAGTGACCGGGGTCCTAAAGCTCCTCAATCACTTGGGGGGCATATAAGGTATCTAGTAAGCAAAACATATCAACATGTATGTAAACACACGAGCAAAATAAGTGAAAGCATGCTACGGTACTTAGAGTATTTTTCAAAATTTTGTTATTTTGTTAAATCAAACCAAAGTGCTATGCTAAGTTTGGTCATGCAAATAGATGTTATAATAAAATGCAAATATTATAATATCAAAAGTGAAATCCTTTACACCGTGAGCAGTCACTGCTCGGATGTAATTGTCTATTAAAAGGAAAGCTGCCCATGCAGCAATAAAAATTGTCTTGACATCATAAACCGTAGTTCATGTGTCTTAAAACTACAGGTTAAAAAGAAAGAAAAACAAGATAACTATGAAGCAATTAGGGTCCTGAGGAGTTGGCTGGTTGACAGAGGCCCCAGCTTCCACTTCCGTGCCTTCAATGTCCGTGGCCAAGGAGACCTGGGGGAGGCTGGGATTTTTGCTCTCTCCTCTTCCACCAGACGAGCAAGGCACCGGGCTATTTTAGTTTGCCTCATGCGCCCGAAAAGATAGTTGAAGTTGGCCTCGCAGTTGTGTTTCCAAAATGCATAGAAGCAATTAGAGGTGGTTCCCTTATACCTCTCCAAGTTGCTGGCGTTGGCCTCCTCAAGCTCTTTAATGCGCCCCTCCAGCCCTTCGTTTTCCTTCCTGCTAGTGATCAGCTCCTCCTCAAGCTTCTTGGCCTCCTGGAAGTTAAGCTTATAAGACTCCTTGAACTTCTCCTTATCCACAATGGCTTTGGTCAGGGCAATTTGGAATGTCTTCAGTTCTTCGACTATCTTATTGTTCTGATCGAGCAGCTCTACATTTTTCCCCTCGAGTACCTTGACCTCCTCAGCATTCTTGGCGTCGGATTCTTTGAGTTGAGTAACCAAAGTCCCCATGTGGTGCCAGCTCGCAGTCATAGTCAGCATTCCCTGCGATCCGACAAAAAGATAAGGTGATGGCAGAAAACGACAAGGATAAATAAATAAAGCTCAGCAACAGATAACAGCTTATACTGGCTATCTTGTTCAGCGCTCGGATGATTATCTGGTCGACCTCCATGGATTCTGTGCTGACAATGGCCTCTTGGCTGTATTTGTGCCTTGAGAGTTTGGTCATTCTCTCTTTGGCCGAGCTCACCACGACATTTTTCAGGACATCTCCAGTTTGGCCGGGAGGAGTCTGGTCAGTAGGTGCTGGTGGAGGAGGGTTCTGGTTGACCGGTGCTGGGGGAGACATCTGCTCGAGAGGCGATGGAGGGGGTGTTGTTTCCTTTGAAGGAACTACTGCTGGAGAGTCCCCAGTTCGAGCTCTTTTGGATGGGGGATTCTTGTTACTTTCCCCTTGGTGTGTCCTGCTCGAAGGTGCGGCAGGTGCGCTGTAGAGGTCGAACATATCTGCAAGTAAGAAAACATACGAACAATTAGACAATATGAATAGATGTACTCACTACATCAAGGAAATAAGAGCAAGGAAATCATAAGTAAAATACCCGAGCTACAACTACTGGTCACTACATTATTAACTGTACTACCGCTACACTCACTCACTGCCTGGAAGAAATCTGAATTTAAATTGGGTGTGTACTTAAAGTTGTCTTCCCCATCAAATAAATGATAGGGAATGGGAAAACTATCTAAAAGTGAGAAGACAGTACTGTTCTCATATGAAGATTCGAGAATAGGCGCATGGTGTTTGTGAACCTTCTTTTTACCCTTTCTTGAAGGAGCAGGGGCGGTAGCTGCTCGCGCGGTGCTGGAGGGTTCCCTAATGGTCACTCCCGTTGGCCTTCTTGAAGGTTGTGACACATCTTGGTTCTGGTCGGGAACTTCTCCACCAGTGGCACTCCCCGCAGTTGATTCCCTCACGTCTTGGTGAGGGGCCAAAAGGCCTACCAGTCTCAAATTGGCTTCTGTGACCAGCTCTTTAACACTTTTTTCTATGTTTGTCATGCTGGCTAGGGAGGTTGCTCGTACCTCCATTTCTGGAGTAGGAGCTGGTCGACGCCATGGACCTGAAGACCACTAAGATTCTAAAGAATGTACAGAAAAACTAAAGGAAAGTAAGCGATCAGAGGATAAAAGAAATTACCTCCTTGGGTGAAGGCCAGATTGTTGGCGACCAGGTCAATTGTTAAGAAGTACTCTTGGAAGTACTTTCCTACATTGGACTTGTAGGTAGTCTCACTCAGGAAGGTGAGAGCCAATTCCTTGTGATAGAAGTGGAAGAACCCCATATTGTTATGGTTGGGGTTGGACTTGAGATCAAACAAGTAATTGATCTCATGCGATGTAGGCACAGGCCACTTCTTGTGGCTGTAGAGGATATAGAGAGCAGAAATCATCCTAAATCTGTTTAAGGTGATTTGGAAGGGGGTGACCTCGAAATAGTTGGCCACCCCCTGGAAGAATGGATGAAGAGTCAGGGTTTCCCCTGCCTCAATATGGAATCTCGACCAGGCGCCCCCAGGCAGGTTCGCTCGCTGGTCGATGGAAGGTTTAGTTAGGGATATCCCAGAAAGTCCGTACTTTTTGAGATAGTTCCCTACCATCCTAATGGTAATGTGGCTAGGAGGTACCACGTAACATTCGACCTCTGGTCGAAGGGCATCTCGAAGTTGGGCTTTTGTTTGGATTCCTGGCTGGGATGTGTTTTTGGGTGGAGGTCTGGTCGAAGGATTTTCAGCTTGAGGAGCAGGCTGTTTGGTAGAAGAAGGGGTTGTTTTCTTTTTCTTTTGAGCAGTATGTTTTACTCGACCCATGTTTTGTAGGCTGGTCGAGGGATTATCTGAAGGGTTGCGAGAGAAAGGAATTTCTTGGATTATCAACGACGACTGTTCTTCGTCCTCGAGAAGCTGGGCAAGTAGGTCATCGTCGATTGGCCTCTCACCTCCCCACGAATCGTACATAAAAATATGCGAGCAGAGAAGGGGAGATGAGAATCTACAGCCAAAAGACCAGGAAGTGTGGAAGTTGGAATAACGTCGCTCATGTATAAAAGTTAAGCTTTTATACGACCAGCAACATTCTAAGAAAAACACTAGGTTCTATGCGCACTGTTTGGAAAATGGATCAAAAAGCAGAAGTGAAAAGTTTTTCGGGAAAAAAATTTTCAACTCTGAAGGGGTGGGAAAAACCAAGTTTTTTCTACAAGCATAAATATCAAATTTTTACTTCGATTTTACGCCCTAAATTAATAATCCAAACTACCAAACTGATTCCTAACCCCTGCAAAGTGTTATTTTCCTATCATATTAAGCTCAGATCAACATGCCTTTTTACCTCGAAGTAATTTTTTCAAGAAACAGTCAAGAACATTCAAGAACAACAGCATGAAACAGGTGGTGCATGGCATCTCAAAGATTGAAGGGTTTGAGGAACTTACTTGGATGAATGTTGGGGTAAATTTCTGAAATGTTAAGGCAAATCTCTGGGCAGAAGCTTCGTAAATCGTGAAGGATTGTCCGAATTCCTGAGCTTTCGTGTCTTGTTCTTCAGAGTTCTTGAAGAAGGAGTAAAAGGTAAAAAGTAATTTTGAAGGGGTACTTATATTGAGCAAGGGGAGGTTACCTAGGCAATCATAACGGGTAACTTCCCAAGGCATGGGTAAGTGTAATAGCCATCATACTACTTTTGGGAAACTGCAATGATGTTATTGGTTACCTTTTTCAAGAAGGCATGGACGACTCTGACAGATTTGGTGGGGCATACGAAAGGTCGGTCACCTAAGTTTACTTTATGTTGGTCGCATTAAAATAAACTTGGGGGGCAAATGTTTACCCAAAAATGACTCCTGATGACGTGGCAAGATTTTCTTGTACGTGGCTAACACGTGGTGGTTTCGAGTGAAGGGATCCTGTTCGACCATCAACCAGATAATTATTGATTCGTCAAGTCTCGCGATTAGGTGCGACCAGTCTAGTCGCATACTTTCATTTACTTCCTATGGGATACGCAATAATTACATTTATTATATTTCCTTTTATTACCTTGATACGCTGATCTTAATTGTAATTAAGGCCCATCGGCCCATGTAACTCCCCTTTAGCCTATAAATAAGAAGGAGAGGGCTCAAGGAAGGGACTTTTGAACTTTTAATCTTTTTATTAAGAGAAAAGAGCATAGTGTGATTATCCACCGAAATTGTAATCCTCCCAAGGCTTGTGAAACTCGTGAACCCTAGTTCATTGATCACAATATTGGGATTCAATATCAATAAGAACACTAAGTGGGCGTAGGTCATTACCATCTAGTTGGGGCCGAACCACTATAAATCGCTTGTGTCATTTGCTTTCCATTTGATTCTCTTCTTGATTTCCTCTTGTTCATTGTCGTTTATTTGACTTCGTGTCGTTGGCCAAATCGAGGGTCAACAATAAGGTTGTTATATTTTAATTTGACAAGGTAGTTTGAATAAATAATTAAATAAAAATAGAAAAATAAATATCCCTAAAATATAGGGTGGTACACGACCACCCACATGGCCTGTACTGCACAGTTTTCAGGGATAGATTTTCTAATTTTATTTATTTAATTAATAAATTAATGGAAAATTCAAAAATTGTTTTTGGATATTTTCATTAATAAGATAATTAATTAATTAAAAGATAAATTGTAAGTTGGTTACAGATTTATTTTTCAAATTTGAATATTTTCTTTTCAAGTAAGACTTATCAGAAAATAATAAGAAGACTGAGAGAATACTCAAGATACTCAAGAATTCGTTCTGTGAAAAAGAACGATATTTTTCTATCTCTCCCTGAAAAAGATAAAGAACCAATCTCAGGCCTATTATCTTGATCTCATGTATTGAGTACATCAAGTAGAATAAGAAATTAACCATCCTTTATTCTCTAAGTGCCCACACACTTCTTGAGGTGTAGAGAACGTTGTGAAAGATCTTAGTGTGAGTACCTGGGAGCAGTTTGGATAGGAAGTTCGTTCAAATTACGAAAAGATAACAAGGACACTTGATAGGCATCAAGAGGTATGTTTTCTATTTACTTGCTTATGATTAATGTATGTATATTAATGGATCTGCATATTTAAAGGTAGTTTAAATATGTTACAAAAATTTTGTTGTACATTGGGACAAACCCACCACTATTCCGCTGCGTATTAGGAAACTCGTTCCTAACATGTCCCACCTAACCAAGCTCAAGCTTGGAGGGGAAATAACCCATCTAATGCGTACAACAGGAAGGGGGCTGATAATCAGCTCCTGAATAACCTAGATGCCAAGGATCCCACCCTCGAGCAACTGGCCTTAATGGAAGAATAGATGAAGAAACTCCTATAAGGAAAATGAGTAGATGATTGTGATTCCACTGAGAAGCTCGAGCCTTTTGCTCCTAACATTGCGACATCTTCATATCCTATTGGCTTTAGGATGCCGATCATGCCCTCATATGATGAAAACACTAACCCGTCCAATAACCTCGAGAGCTTCAACACGTTAATGATGGCCCAGAACATCGGGTTCGACTTAAGATGTATCTTGTTCCCCGCAACACTAACTGGACCAACCAGATTGTGGTTCAATAAGTATAAGAAACATTCAATCACCTCGTGAAAGAAACTGTCTTCCGAGTTTAAGAGACAGTTCTGAGCTGCGAAGAAGCTCGCGTTGAAGTTGAATCGTTGGCTAACATTAAACAACAGCCCGGTGAGTCCCTAAAGGCATATCTGAACTGGTTCACCAATGCAGTAGCACAAGCTAGGGACGTTGATGACAGCTCCAAGCTCATGGCTATGACGACAGAGATCACAATAAGAGGTGATTTATTGAAAAAAACTCAAGTAGAAAGGAGTAAAGAGTGTAGACGAATTCCTGGCTCGGACTCAGGAATGGAAAGAACTAGAGGAGGCACAATCTGATGTCGTAGGATCCAACCAGACCCCTGTTCAGCCCACTGGAGCGGAGGCGGATGTTGCAGCTACGGCTCAGGCCGCTACCCAGAATAACCACGCGGGGAGCAATAAGCGGAAGGGGACTGGTGAGGGTGACCAGAATGTCACCAAAAAGAATAAGCTCAGTGAAAAGTACAAGTCCATCTAAACCACCTATACCGATCTAGCAGATACACGAGAGTGTATCTTCTTGGAAAACTCTAATCTCCTTCCATGGAAGAAACCGAAGCCCTGAGGCACAAGAGGGCGAAGAGAGACCCCACCAAGTTCTGCCGATATCACAATGACATCGACCAAAACATTGATGATTTTCGTCAGCTAAAGGATGAGATCGAGACTCTCATTCGGGCTGGACCGTTAGCCTAATATGCCTGAAACATAGTAGTTCCCAATCACTCAGCCGGGCAAAATATTCATACAACTCAGGAAAATCTAGTTGGTCAACCCCAGGCTCAACCAGATCACGGGAATCAAATCATCCCCCCTTCAATAGAAGGGAGGGACACAACCACTAATGCTGAAGGATCTCATTTGGCAGGCACGAGTAATGGGGCCCAAAAAAGGTACATACATGAGCTAAAAACCCACAATGGCACTTAATCCATTCTGAAGCAAGGGTTATCAAAACAATAGCGGTTGGAGAAACAACCAATCATTTTCTCGGATGAGGACACTAGCCATGTCTAGTTCCCGCATAATGATTCACTGGTGATAATCGTTCAACTCACCAATCAAAGAGTATAGAGAGTATTGATTGACAATGGGAGCTCTATAAACGTGTTATTCAGCTCCACCCTAGAAAAGATGGGGTTGTCTGTAGCAAATCTTAAACCTTGATGACCCTATACGGATTATCAAGAAAATGAATAGTAGCCATAGGGGTGATCATGCTCGTAATGACACTGTGAGATGACGTGCGAGTTGTTGCTAAAATGCTCGAGTTCGTCGTAATCGATTGTCCGGCTGCATACATCGCAATTTTGGGACGACCTGCGCTGATGACTTTTGAGGCTATCACCTCAATTTGACATCTAGCAATGAAGTTCCCCTCGACCTCAGGTATACATATTGTAAGAGGAGATCAGCTATCTACCAAAGAATGTTATAACACTGTTATGAAGAGAAAATCACAACACGGGCAGCAAGCAATGGTCATCATTGAGGGGGATGAGGAGCCTCAGGTAATAGAAATTGCCCATGGGGCGGAAGAACCCCAGGAAGAAGATAACGAGGTCGCTCAATAGGATGACATTGATATGAGATTAGGTGAATACATGTCTGAGCTCCAAGCATTGGAGGAGCTTGAGGAAATCAGTGTTGACCTAGAATTACTTTCAATGGTTGTAAAGGTTGGAAAGAATCTCGGAATTGAAAGGAAGGAGTTGGTCGATTTTTTGAGAAATAACCTAGACATCTTTTCTTGGTCACATGAAGTTATGGTGGGAATCAATCCAAATGTTGTGATGTATACTTTGAATCTGGACGTGAATGTGCCTGCAAAGGTACAAAAACAAAGGCTTTTGGGGAAGGGGCAATCAGAAGCTTTAGAAGAAGAAGTAGCTCACTTACTTAAGTGTGGATTCATAAGGGAAGCAAAATATCTGACTTGGGTTGCTAACCGTGTTTTGGTCCCAAAGCCTAATGGGAAATGGAGAACTTGCATTGACTTCTCCTACCTTAATGAGGCAAGTTCTAAGGATTGTTTTCCACTACCTCGAATCGATCAATTTGTAGACGCAATAGCTGGTCATGAGCTCATGTCATTCATGGATGGATATTCTGGATATAACTAGATCGCGATGAAACCTCCAGACCAAGAGCACACTAGCTTCATGACTGAGCATAATGTATATTGCTACAAGATTATGCAATTCGGGCCAAAGAATGTTGGTGCAACATACCACGATTGGTTAACAAAATGTTCATTAACCAGATCGAGAAAACATGGAAGTGTATGTCGATGATATGCTCGTTAAATCAAAGATTGCCAATAACCATGTATCTGATCTGGAAGAATGTTTTGGCGTGTGAAGGAAATATGACATGAAGCTGAATCCCCAAAGTGCACCTTTGGGGTTTCATCGGGAAATTTTTTGGGCTTCATAGTCAACACAAGGGGGATAGGGGCAAACCCAGAGAAGATCAGTTTGCTATTAGAAATGTCTTTGCCTAGGTAGCGTAAAGGAGTATAGAGCTTAACCAGGAAAGCGGCAGCCCTAACCCCTTCGTTTCATAATCAACTGACAAGTGTCTCATGTTCTACAACTTGCTTAGGGGAAACAAAAAGTTTGAGTGGACTGAAGAATGCCAGCAGGAATTTTAGAATCTGAAAGCTCACATGGCTGAACCCTCATATTATCAAAACCATCGACTAAAGAATGTTTGTTCTCATACCTAGTTGTGACAGAATATGCGATAAGCACCCTATTAGTTTGAGAAGAAGATCGGGCATAAAAACTGGTGTACTACTTGAGTCAAAGGCTTCTAAGAGTTTAATCCGGATACCCTTTAATAGAAAAACTCGTGTTGTGATTGATCTTGGCCTCGAGAAAACTCAGGCCGTATTTCTAGTCCCACACCATCCACGTCTTAACCGATGAACCCTTAAGGCAGGTTTTGCAAAAACTTGAAACATCAAGACGTTTGGCTAAGTGGGCCATCGAACTCAGTCAGTTTGAGATATTATATACGCCAAGCACATCAATCAAGAGTCGAGCGCTCGCTGATTTTGTGGCAGAATGCACAGATTTTTAGGATGAGCCAATGTGAGAACTAGTGCAAGAGTTGTGGAAACTCTCCGTTGATGAATCATCTAACAAAAACGAATCCGGAGCTAGGATAATTTTGATCTCACCTGAGGACATCGATTCCATACAGACTTGAGGTTTGGAAGCATCCAACAATGAAGCAGAGTACGAAGCTCTATTGGCAAGAATACGGGTGGCAAAAGAACTGAAAGCAAAGGCGATCCAATGTTATAGTGATTCTCAACTCGTGGTTAATCAAATAATTGGGGAGTATCAAGCTAGAGGTATCAAAAGGGCGGCTTATCTTGCTAAGGTTAAAGATGAGATGTTTGAGTTTGAGTTCTACTCCATCGAGCAGGTACCCTGCGAGTAGAATTCGAATGCTGATGCTTTAGCCTGACTTTCCACCACCAAAGAGGCGGATACATTAAATGTAGTCCCAGTGGAATTCTTAGCACAACCAAGCATAAAGGAAGAACCATTTGAGGTTAGAGTGATTGACACAAAACTGACCTGGATAACCCCCATAGTGGAATACCTCACAACCGGTAAACTGCCAAATGACCGAAAGGATGCAAGAATATTGTTATATCAAGTCCCGCGGTATGTTATGGTAGAGGGAATTCTCTATCGATGAGGGCATTCACTACCCCTCCTGTAGTGTGTTCTGCCCAAGGAAGCACAGACTATCCTACATGAGATACATGAAGGATTCTGCGGAGACCACATTGGGAGGCAAAACCTGGTGTGACATCCTGAGTTTTGAACACTCGTTAGTAGCCGATTCAAGCTGATGAAGAATTGTATGAAATATTTTTTTGATAAATAATATTATATGAAATTGTGTTATTTCGTGAATTTTATAGCCGTTGTGATAATTTGGTAAATGGTTTAGGCCTATGCAAAGAAAAATTGGTCTTAGACTGAGGGGCAAACCTTAATAGTGGAAAAATCTCGGATTTGGTAAAATAGGGAATACTATGGCATAAAAATGATTTGAGAACTGTGACTTTATAGTCGAGCCAATAAATTTAAGAAAAATGATTGAGGTTTGAATTCCAATCAATCAGGCCTAAGAATAAAAATTTATTGCTTGGGCCTCTACGGACATTTTGGTCAATTGGATAAATTGCTAAAATTATGTGATATGTGACAAATTTTATTTTTGGGTCACAATTTAATCTAGTTAATTAGGCTTGGAGATTTAAAAACTACAGGGTAAACATTTAGGAAATTTTAGATAAGAAAAATTACCAAAAGGGCCCTTGAGAGTCTTAGGAGAGAGGTAAAAATGAGCAAGGGCATAAATATCTTTTCCAAGGGAGGAGAAAGAGAGTTGTGGGCGGCACGGCTAGGTCCTAGGGCTCTTAAGAGCCTAGGACACATACCCTAGGGGAAGAGTAAGAGTCTTACCCCACTCACAAGTAAAGACCTAATCATTTTCGGTCACAAAATTTCTTTTCTCTCAAAAAACACTCTCTCTTCCATTTTCCTCGTCCAAGCCTGAAACTCTAAGCTCTACAATCCTCCATTGCTGCAACTTTTTCTCCATAAGCTAACTACACTCATCCCTCCATTGAAGAAGGGAGAAGCTAAAGAGAAACCTTGTCTAGTGTAAGTTTCGAAACCTCATTCATCTTCTCTTCCATTTTCCTCTTCAAACCTGAAACCCTAAGGGTTTATTATGCATGCATGTGATCTAGGGTTAAAGGGAAGCTTGTACTAGTTGGATCTCAAACGATGAGTACTTTGATGATCAAGTAAAAGCAAGGTAAGAGATCTTTGTAGTTTGCATGTTCTTGTCCCTCATCTAAGTCTTTCTACCCTAATTATTTCTTAAAAATCTACATGTGGGGCTTGGTTTGAGAGTGTGGAGAACAAGGGGTATTTTGGAGAAGCTAAGGAAACACATCTCCAAGCTAGAACTATCGAAAGGTATAAATCTATGGTTATTCTTTGAGTTTTGTGTTAATATTTGTAGATCTGATTGTATAGGATATTTTAATAATTTTTGGAGCTTATTTTATGCTTAAGGTTGAGATTGTGTGATTTGATGATTTGCATGCAAGGAAGTGACTAGGGTTATGGTAGAAATGCTTGTTGTTGTTAAGTTTGTGTAAAAATGCATGTTGCCAAAATTCATGGTCTGGCTTCCAATGGGCCAGATCACACTCTTCTGCCTCTGTTTGTGAAAATAAGTCATGTAGTTGCATATTTATTTGTGAGTACTTGAGGTTAGACTTTTGAAAATTGTGAAAAGATATTTTTAAACCCAAGTTATGCACTTTTTGGCATTGTGATGTAAATCTGGAAAATTTCTGGGCAATGGCAGCATGCACTGCCCAGATTGTTTTGACTTTTGAACGGGTATTACTAATATAAAAGCTATGAAATTTGGAAGGAAGCTATAAATGTATAAAGATCTCTGTACAATTTTATAAAGAACTGGGCTATGGTGTAGGAGAAATAAATTTTCAAAGTTACCTTAAAATCAGGGAAAAATTTCTGGGCAGCAGGCACTGCCCAGATTGCTTTAAATATTTGAATGTGTTTTTCTATTCCAAAAATTATAAAAAATTGAAGGGAATTAGTTAAGATGTGTATAAGGACCCCTGTAAAATTTTAGAGAAAACTATGCCATGGTTTAAGAGAGATGATTTTTATAACTTTTCCCTAAAACTTGAAAAGTAATAATTTCGAACCTTAACAAAAAGTGATTTTTGGGAGGTTAGCTCTCTTAACCTAAAATAAGTTTTGATGTGAGGCTTTTGCCTAGTTCTTGTCCTTATGACACAGAATACGTGAATGATAGTTTAGGGTTTTTGCCAAAACTCAACTTAGGGCAAAAGATTAAAAATGAGACCTTACCACTTTAAATTAAATAGTGGAAGTAAAGTTTTGGAAATTAAAAGAAATAGTTCTTTGCAAAGATAACTAAGGATCTGGAGATTTAACCAATCCCCAATCAACTTAAGTTAATTAAAGTTGATTTTCACCATTTTATAAGTTAAGGTTCCAATTGCCCTTATTTTAAAAAATAACAGAAAATGAGATCCTAGGTCATGGATAAAAATTGTAAAAATGAGAGTTTAGGTTTTGTAGAGCCTTTAAGAGAAAGGGGTAACGTTGTTAGATATTAATTGTAAAGGGTCCAAAAGTGGTATTTTGGTATATGATAGAAAACGGTAAAATTTCGTAAAAGAGCGAAAAGTTGGTATATCTTGTTTACCGAGTTTTTCAGAAACTATAAATATATCAAGAAATAAGAGCTTGAAAGAAAGGCAAAGAAATGAACAAGATCACAATTTTTACGTGGTTGGGGCATTAATGAGCCTTAGTCCACGAGTCAATAGTGTTGAGCTTTAGAGAGTTCAACAATGAAGGTTTTCTACAAGTTCAGCAGTGTTTATGCATACACAAAAATTGGATCCTTGCTACAGTGCAAAAATCCTATATATAGGTGGTCATGTGACTTGGGCTAGAATAATCTAGGCCCAATAAGGATATAAGCATAAATGCTCTCTAGTGGAGCTATAATAAAAGTGTGTAACATGATTACAGATGGTTTAGTCTAGGCCCATTGAGCTAGCTTAAGGATGGTAGAGCCTTACAGCTGCCCGTTGTACGTTGATACAGACATATGCACATGAGCCCTCAGGGGGACTCGGGGGACAGGATATGTCAAAGTAGTGGCAGAACTGATCCCTAGGAACATCATACATTCCGTGCATACCCTCCCTACGTGTTAGTTGAGGAGACCAACTGCCGGATTTCTCGGGGACACATCAGCAGCATGAAGAACTGATCTTGTTCTACCTAGACGTATGGTCTAAGTTAATTTACCAATGTCCAGGATCATTTACCAAGACCCGAGTTCATTCACCAAGGCAGACATCCGTTAGCAACGACGGATCGAAGGACGCATCCTGATAGCGAGTTGAAATGTTGAAGATGGACCTGGAAACTTCATCTGGATCCCTCATAATGGGATCCGTCTCCTAGAATAGACCATCCACCACCACAATATAAATCCCAGAGGATGGAGATTGGGTGCGCTCGTGAAGTTGGTTCAGGCCTACATCTCATGTTTTAACCCCTTACTATGCTTGTGCTATTCACTAATTATTGGGCTTAGCATGGTCCGAGCCTATAGGGTTTGGTTGTTCATTGTTCGCTGGGCCTTGTTGGACCCGGGCCTTTCTTGAGAGCCCATGAAGCCCATTTGACCATGCCACGTGTTCAAGGTAGAAAAAATGGACAACATTTCTAAAGATAAGAGTTGTTTAAAACTCTTTTTTCTAAAAACCAAAATACGAGTTATCTATAAAGAGAGTTCTTCATTCAAAGGATATTATAATACACAGCATGAAGAGCGTGTTGTGGTGAGGCCAATTTTCTTATGATACCGTAAAGACTGAAATGAAATTCGGCCTTATACACTGTGAAGAGTATAAGAGGCTATAGTATAGAGTCTCTACGAATTTATTTCATGTAGCTATCATAGAATATTAGCTATAAGAATATGTCATAGTTTAATTTGAGTACATTGTATTAATTACAGTAACCGCAAAAGGGAAAATGAATAGCGGTGTTAAAGATCCAGCTGGGAACTAAGGATTCCAAGTAAGTTAGCCTTTCCCTTCTTGGATATAACATGAATATACTAGTGTGTGCTTGTAGTAGAAGATTACACTAGTTTTGTTTGGGTCATTAAGACCAGGGTATGCTTAATACCCACTCTTGCAATTCTTTTGTATTATGTGGCTAAATGGTAAGTAGGTTCAGGTTGAAGCCAGAGCCTTAGAATAATATAGTCTGGGTTGGAGCCAGAACACGATAAGAATATAGTCCGGGTTAGAGCCAGAACACGGTAAGAATACAGTCCAGGTTGGAGCCAGGACATGGTAAGAATATAGGTCAGAATGGAGCTAGTACATGGTAAGAATATAGTCTGGGCAGGAGCCAAGACATGGTCAATATGTAGTCCGGGTGGAAGCTAGGACATGATGAATATATAGTCCAGGTTGGAGCCAGGACATGGTAAATTTATAGTCCGGATTGGAGCCAGGACAATGGTAATAAAGTACGGGTTGGAGCCAGGACATTAACGGTGGAACCAGGTTGAGGTCGAATCCCTTGTTGATAATTTAATTGCTTAGTCATGATGTGTGTTAAATATATCTTGAATATTCTGAGAATCTTTTGAGTGCAGGATATTATGATATGAGTGATATATCGTGTGTTCTGAGAATTTTCTGAGTTCAGGTTATTGTGTTATGTGTGAAATTGGTTGTTAGAAACAACCAAAGTTATTATTCAGATATGGTTATCTATATTGAATGTGTCTGGGAATTTTCTGAGTGCAGGTTATTTATGTTATGTAACAAATTGGTTGTTGAGTGCAATCAAAGTGTTGATATCTGTTATGTTTATTACTTGCAAAATTGTATGGTAGGGTTGAGACTTATCCCATACCCTAGTGATTGGTAGTTATAACTACCTTAGGTCAACCTGTTACTGGGTTTTAGTATACTTATGTGTGTAAGGCTATTCTTACTAACAGTTGTCGCTGACCTAGTTATTCATGTTGTAGGTAAGTGCAAAAGCAAGGTGGAGCAGTGAGTCAGAGTCTGCTTGCGGATATGTACATGTGGTCCGACCTGGGGAGGTTTTTGATGGAACACCATTTTGAAAAGAAAAAGCTGGGAGTTTGTTATTTATTTTATGACATTTTTTTTGCTATAACTCTGTGGAAGATTAGTTGTTATTCTGTTTGCTAAACTAAAAGTGTGCACACTCAGTATTTTATTAAAAGTTTTTTTTATATAGATTTTTGATATAATGATTTAAATTAAAAGTTTAAGTTTCTGCATGTTTTTGGTCTTGTATTCGTTGGGTCGTTACACCTGGCTCTACAGATATTGAGGCAGGGCTATTTTTGGCCTACGCCCAAAAAAGACTCCGCCTCATACATCCAAAAATGTGATAAGTGCTAATGCTTTGCCACAATTTCTCGAGCATCACTCATGGAGCTAACCATGAATTCATCTCCCTGGTCATTCGCAATATGGGGGATTGACTTGATTGGTTCACTCCCAGCAGGAAAAGGAGGAGTTTGCTATGCAGTTGTCGCCATCAACTACTTTACAAAGTGGGTTGAGGCCGAGCCTTTAGCGACCATAACCTCGAAGAGAGTCCTCGATTTTATCGTGAAGAACATCATATATCATTTTGGGCTCCCAAAGAAGATCGTGTCTGACAACGGAACTCAGTTCGATAGTGATCTTTTCACAAAATTTTGTGAGAAGTACTGCATAACCAAGAGTTTTTATTTAGTGGCATATCTGCAAGATAATGGGCAGGTCGAGGCTGTAAATAAAACCCTAAAGGAGAGTTTAAAGAAACAACTAGATGAAGCTAAGGGATTATGAACTGAGCAGCTCCTGCAAGTACTTTGGGTCTATAGGACCTCACATCGCACCTCCACAGGGCACACTCCTTTCTCTTTAACCTTTGGAAGTGAGGCTATACTCCCAATTGAAGGACTAGTTACATCACATAGGTAGAATACCTTTGATCAAGATCGAAACCACGACTTGCTCAATGCATCTCGGACCTAATCAAGGAAAAATGGGAGGAGTCACAATTACAACACCCCCATTATTAGCAGAGAATTACTCGTTACTTTAACTCGAAGGTAAAATGACGCAGACTCGGACTTGGTGACTTAGTGCTCCGAAAGGTATTTTTGGCAAGTAAAGATCCTAAAGATGGTGTGTTGGGACTGAACTGGAATACGAGCCAGAGTCTCATATTGCTCCGAAGGAACCTTCAAACTAGCTCAGTTAAGTGGGGAGTTGGTCCCATGAACATGGAATGCTCTACATCTTAAGAAATACTATCAGTAATAGGACGACTTTGTCAATTTTTAATGCTTTTAGTATTTTTCTGTGTAAGACTTATTTATAAAAGTCATTCTATTTTAATAGCAATGGATTGCTACATAATTTAAACGTAGAACAAATATTTTTATTTTATTCTTGTGATGCATCACGTGCCATTTTGTAAAAGTGACCTAGAATATTCATAAATTCTGATCGCTTGGGGGCATATAACCCTCAAAGAGTGAATTTGTGAATCTTAAAATTTGGAAAATTTATTATTCTACGACTTTTTAAAGCTCGAATTTTCAAATAAATTCCGAATATAAACTAAGTTAAAGAAAATTCAATGAAACAAAACCTAGAATTCAACTAGGAAATCTTGGATATAACCAGGTCCGAGGCATAATTCCTAACAAGTATAATGCTATTAGGCGAACAAAGTCATGATTATAACCAGGTCTGAGGCTTGATTCCTAACATGTATAACGCTATTAGGTGCACAAATTGCTGGTTATAACTAGGTCATTGGCCATAATTAACTGGTCAAGTTATCAGGCACTCATCTTGATCTAAAGTTTACCTCTATGACTATGCAAATGTACAAGGACTTAAGGTTAATAAACATGAAAAAATAATAGATGAAGGGGAACAAAAATAGATAATAAATTAATGAACATATACTAACACATGTATATGAATAACTCAATTGGAAATTGTCTAGGCCTAAAAGGCCTACAAAGAAAAGGCTCCAGGCCTAAAGTAAAATAATAAAAAAAGATATATATACATCTATAAGAGAGGTCCTCATTCATTACCGAGCTCTGGTGACTTGCCTCTGGGATGACACTACTTCCTCCTCGACATCTACCGTAGCTCCAAAAGCGTTGGTTGTGTCTGCGGGCTCCTTTGATAACCTGTCCTTGAACTTGGCAAGGTAGTGCCCCCAAACTTCTGCGTCCAGGAATGAGAAGTCCCCTTCCTAGTTATACACCTAGACCCAATAGAACATTTCTTCTAAAGAGTTCTCCACTTCAGCATCATCCTCTTTGGATTTGGCCTCAACCTTTGCAAGCCTCTGCTTGAGACTCTCAACCTTCGTAAGCCTCTGCTTGAGACTCTCAACCTCCGCAAGCTTCTCCTCAAGATCGTTAACCTCAAGCTGAAGTTGATCCCGCTGTCGAATCACCTCGATGAGGGGGCCTAGAGCTATGATGGCTAGTGCCTAATCTTTTCAGATCAGCTTGCAGGACACCATGGTGGCATCATTCACCACCATCCAGAACTCTTTCTCCTTGGCAGGAATACGAGCCAGAGTCTCATATTGATCTCTGAGGGTCTCTGACCACCCTGTTCTCTTATATATAGTTGCACAAGGTAACAAATCGATCAGAATATGTTTAAACTTAGTTGAGAAGGAATTCAAGTACAAGGTTCAAGGATCTTAGAAACTTACGAGGAGTGTTGAAATATCGATGGGCGTAGTTCTTGAACCCGTTTGACAAAAAGAAATTGTCATTGTAGTCATTCGGTGTCTAGGGAGGTTGATGATGGAAACTGTGTTGGGGAATCGGGTGAGGTAGTAGAAGCCATCCCCTCATCCCTTTGACTCGGGATTCTTAAGGAAAAAGAAGTACATAATATCGGCGGGGGTGGGGACCTCGCACTCGTGCTTCAAAAATAGATATTTTAGCCCTTCCAAAGTTAGTATGAATTTTAGGGGGAGCTGGAACAGGGCCATTTCAACATAGTTTAAAAAATCAACAAAATACTGATCCAAGGAAAGAAAGGCACCTGCATTCAGGTGCTCATCACTCCAAGCCCCGAAGTCGTATTGAAGTAGAGTGCAACTCCGCTCTCCCTCCAGCAGAGGGCGGGCAACAAGACCGTCAGACCTCAACTCGATCCCGTGACTCAGTAAAATTTTATTCACCTTGCCTTGAGTCTTTATCTGGGATTCGATATGCTCAGCCTCAAAGAAGGCATTGGGGTCAACCATGATCTCCCTATCCACTTCTGGGTCAAAGTAAGGAATATGGGTCTCTAATGAAATTTTCTTACCCTTATTCTTACTTTGGGAAGAGGAGCTTGCCTCTGACTTCTTCTGGTTAGCCATAATTTAGCTCGCCCGGTGACAAAGTGGCCTGTTAGAGGCGGCCTAAGAGAAAACCTTGCTACGATGATAAATGTATGGAAACCCAAGGGTTTGGATTTGATCTATTCAACCTAAGATATATATGAGCTAAGATTTCCCCTAGCGCCAATGTGTGTGCGCACGCGCGGTTAGTAACCATGTGCTGTAACCTCGGGAAACCCCTGATACTTTAGGATTCGTGGGTCAGACTCAATACCTTTTTGGAAAGTGGTTTAATGCAAAACCAATTGAGAAATCGTAACCCTTAAGCTACCCAGAACTGAACCTGAAAACCCTCAAATCTTCACATTCACATACTCAAACAATCCTCTTTCAAAGCCAGAAAACCTAAAAAATCAACTGTTTCTTTTTTTTTTTGCATTATTTCTAATCAATCCCAGTACTATTATTTTTGGTCCTAACAAAAAATCCCATACTAAACTCACACAGAACCGAAGTAAGAAAATAATCTAGAAAATTTCACACCACTTATTGAAAAATAAGAAGATGAAATTTATACTGGGTATAAAGATACTTATAGTTTGGTTTTTCAATGGAGGAAATGGTAACAACATCGGAGGTAACGACCTGGAAGCTTTTGGAAAATGATGGAACGTAGAAGCTCTAAAAGTATTTTGAGAAGAAAGAAGAGGAAAAAATTTGAATGCAAAGGTTGTAAGGTTCAGGCTTAGTTCTCCTTTTTATACGTAAACTTCGGGAACCAATCTAGGCCACACAATTAGATCAGTTTGAGATCCAAGGGCCTGGATTAAATAAACCAATCTCTTCAATGTGGATAGCTTCCTTTATGTTGATTAAGTACATTCGACCAAATCATGCAGATCAACCAGTACACACAAACTTAATACTTTCTACTGCCATGTGTCCTTTTCATATGCCACATCATCATGTCCAATTTTGGGTTAAACAATCTTATTATAAGATTCTAACGTCCTCCTATTCCAGGACTGTTACACTATGTAATTTAAATAGTACATAAGTTGCTAAATGAGTCATTTGGGCTTAAATTGTGTAATTAAAACTAACCACAAGTTTAGGTACTAAAAATTTTGGTCAAAAGTCAACTATTTCATTAAAAGAGTTTGAATTCCATACATGTGATCCCAACATAGTTTGAAATGGTTACAAACCCAAAAATGTATACAAAAGCCGACCTAGGCGGCAAAATCAGGGTCCAACCCTAGTTCCAACTGATAACCTCAGTCGTGACGGAAAAGCAGGCCGCATATGTACACTCCGCCGCTGAAGCTCTCCAATTCATGGCTGTTCCAAATTTTCCTTGCACCATTTAGCACTCGTGAGCCGAGGCTCAACAAGAAAACATAATCATGTTTAGAAGCAGTACATTACCAAATCACAGGTTCATAATTAGCATGACTAGCAGTAATAACCCTACTCATGCATGCAACCAACCTAGATAAATGACTATAGAGTCACACTAGGGCCTATTTCCCATCTTTCATATAACCAGCCTTAGAGCTGGCCAAGTAGGTCTGATTCTTAACATTCCAAGTGACCCTAGGGGCGTTCAAGCGTATATCTCACTTCCGCGTTGGCTTAACCATATAGACCAGCGTTCAACACGCTATTTCCGCCCTCAACTCCTAAGCCGAGCCTTTAAACTCTCGACTCATAAGTTGAGTCCCTTAACCTTCAACTAATAAGTCGAGTCTTTTAACCTTCGACTGATAAGTCGAGTCTTTAACCTTTGAGTGATAAGTCGAGTCTTTTAACCTTTGACTTATAAGTCGAATCCTTTAGAACCAGCTATACCCTTGACTATTAAGCCAAGCACTTCATCAGATAACATAGATAAATCTTCAGCTTATAAACTGAGCTTCCCAATCAGATAGATAGACTAGCGGTTATCATATTACATATGTACAACACATTTAATATGTTTAATAAAACATTCTCAACATAATATCAATCCTGTACTATAACCGGGCCAAGCCCTAAACGCAGGCTGGGTGTAGTTTTCTTACCTTAGGTCCGAGTGCAATGTACAATAAGAACGACCCTCGAGCATGATCCTGGTTCCGAGACCCTAGTGATAACATAGTCACAACCATAGTATAGAATCCCATCAATAACAAGTGAATAAAGGCTTCTAGACTGAGTCCTAGCCTCCGAGATGTCAAATTCCACTAAACTGGGTAGTAGAATTGATCCCAAGCCTTTAGGTTTGACTTCCTGAACTCAAAACTTCTTGGGGATCAAAAGCCTTTCAAGCTCCATGGCCCAAGGACCAAGAGCCGTAGCCCACTTCAAGTTAGAGAGCCCAAGGGCTCTCCTCTGGACTACATGCCCCGCGACGCTCCCTACAGGTGCCGCGACTCAAAATAGAGGTTCAGCACCTCCTCCTCCTCCTTGTTCATAAGAGTTGCGGCGTCCCAAGAACAGGGTCGCAACTCGACATGAAACCCAATTTTCCCTATTTTCTTCAAGCCAAATCTCAACATAGCTGAATCTTGAAAACAAAGTTCCCAATCAACTCAGAACTTCAATACCAACAAAACCCAAGCTTAAACTTGGCCAAAAGCTCACGAAATCTCCAAATTCAGAATTGAGTTTTCAAACTCTAAAACTTATCTAAAACCAGAGAAAACACATAGGATTAAGGATAGAAATCGATACCTTTGTTGCCCCAAACAATGCTAAGCTTTTCCCCAAGCAATCCTTGTTAGGAAAACTTATACAGAATCTTTATTTATTTTTATGTAGATCTAATATTAAACAAATTAATATGAGATAACCTAGAACATGTTTCTAAAATTGAATTCAAAGAGAAACAAAGACAAGAATACTTACAGTATACGCAGCGGAATGAAAGAGTCATTCATTCAGTTTCTCTAACTCTTGTATCCTCTCTGTCGCAGAGTATTATCAAGAAACTGAACCGATCTTCTATTTTCTTCACAGTCTTCCAATGTATGCTTAGAATCACCTAGACTAGTGTGGGCAATTCTCAACACATGAGATAGATATAGAGAGAAGAAGAGAAAATAACAAAGAGGATTAGAAAATGACTTGTGTTTAGAGAGAATCTAAAACTATCAGAAAACCAGTGATTAAACTTATGCTTTGACTTCTCTCTAAGCACTCCTTTTATAGACTCAATTATGCCATTTAATTTAATTAAAAATCAATAAAATACTAGCCATTTTAAAGCACTAGGTCGAAATTATCATGGGCTTTAGGCCTGTGAAATTTCTCATTTGATTATAAGCCCATTGGATTTAATCAAGGCTTGTATTATTTTCTATTGATTAAATTAATTAAATAATCATTTAAATCTTTTATCAAATTAATTATTTATAATTTGAACCTTGATTTAAACTTATTTATTAATTTAGATACCAATTTATCTTAATTAATAAATCTGCCATAATTTCTCTTTTCTTCTCTAAATTACATAACTCTGTGAAACTATCCAAAATTGACCTGATCAACTTTGATCATTCTAATTGATAATTAAATCAATTAATTGAGACTATCTAGATGATTTTATCCAAGGGACAATGGGGACCATGGGCCTATGAAATCAAGCTCCAATAAGTTATCATAAATCTAACAAATAAATTTACTAACTTATTAATTCCTCGTGACTCCACTATAGACTTGGAATTGCACTCTTGAATTCATAGAACGCTCTATAACAAATATAGATACGCTATTAATTATCCATTGTTACATCCACAATTGTCACTCAATCCTCTATAGATGGTCTACAATGAGATAGGACTAAAATATCGTTTTACCCCTCATTGTATTTTATCCTTAAAACACTTAGTTCCTTGTAAATGATATTTCAGTAAACTAATTTATTTACTGAAATGAGATCTATATCATTTAACACCTTGAACCAAACTAAAAGGAAACCATCGTTTCACTTCTTCATCAGAAGCTATAGATGTTCATGTCTATGATTAACACTCCCACTCAATTATACTACCGAGTTCCCAAGATGTAAGTATGGGCTAGTCCGTAGGGTAAGCTGGTAACGAACAAGTCAAAGAACTCAAATAATACAATCAGTTAGAATACTAACCACTCAGAATTGAGATTGAATTGACCTATGGTCAACTATATGATATGACTAGAATAGATAATAACTGTATGTTTACTTATCTTATCAACTGTCAATATCGGTCCTGTCTGATGTAACAAATACACCCGATCTTTTCTACTTTGCTAATGTTCTGAAAATTTATAACACTGTAATGTGTAAGTAGATCATATCATAGATTGGCAAGTCAGTGTAAATCCTGTGCACTGACTAATCTTAGGACTAACTTATTTTGAACATATAATCATATTTATATTCCACTGTGATTACGTCACTATAAATAAGATTAGCTATATGCTCGGGATTTAATAGAAGTTTATATTAAACAAATAATCATGAAAATAAAACATGTGAGAAAAGTGATTGACCAAGTCAAAAAAATGATTTCTATTCTTTTATTGATAATAAAATGAGATTACAAAGAATTTGGATTTTAATTAGGGCATAAAACACAAAAAACTCCCACTTGCACTAATTGAAACTAATGCCTTAATTCTACTAATCACATTTCCTTGATATGCTATCAAATGTAGCTTCTGGTAGTGTCTTTGTAAACGGATCCGCAAGATTGTCTTCAGTTGCAATCTTCATAACCTTCACATCTCCCCTGGCCACATATTCTCGAATAATGTGATACTTCCTTTCTATATGCTCACATCTCTTGGGACTTCGAGGTTCTTTCGAGTTGGTTATCGCTCCTATATTGTCACAAAAGAACACAAGCAGTTTATCCATTTCTGGAATAACACCAAGATCCGAATAGAACTTCTTTAGCCAGACCATTTCCTTAGCTACTTCAGACGCGGCTATGTACTCAGCCTCCGTGGTGGAATCTGAGATTGCAGACAGCTTTACGCTCCTCCAAATCACAGCTCCACCCCCAAGAGTAAACACCATTCTAGAAATAGACTTCCTGTCATCGACATCAGTCTAAAAATCTGAATCGGTGTATCCTACAGGGTTCAGAACACCACCCTTGTACACTAACATATAATCCCTAGTCCATCTCAAATACTTCAGGATATGCTTAATTGCTATCCAATGTTCCGGTCACTACAAGAAAATAAGAGTTTTATGACTTTATTTGGGAGACATTGAAAGTCTACAATGTCTCCCAACTGGGGAGACGTTGTTGCTAGGGTCATTGTAGGTATATATCCCACGTCTCCCATTGGGAGACGTTGGATGTCTCTAGGAAGTCCCTAGGAGACATCCAACGTCTCCCATTGGGAGAGGTGAGTCACTTCCCACGTCTCCCAGTGGGAGACATTGAAAGTCTCCCACTTTTAAAAAAATAAATTAAATAAATTTATAATAAATATTATTTTAATTTGATTTAATAATTAATTAAATTGAAATTATTTTAATTTAAATTGAAATGATTTTAATCTAAATTTAAATTTATTTAATAATCAATTAAATTGAAAGAAAAAAATATATTTGTTAGACATATACAAGAAATACAATATTTGTTAGACATATTCAAAATGAACAAATATTGCATTGTGTATGAAAAGAAAGAGGTAAAAAAATAAAAAAAAAACCTATCAACGAGGTCGGTAACTTTGGATTATCGGCAACATATATGTCGCCCATTCTTGTCGCAACTCATCAATTTGTGCCTCTGTATATGATGTGCTTGTTAGCTGCAAGAAATATAAAGTAAAATATATTAATTAATTATTTGATTACATTTATAGTTTCAAAAATAATTTGTAAAGTTTAATTTTTGTACTGCATGCCTAATGAGCATAATGTCTTCTTTGCCTCATAAAATGAAATTGGAATTTCATTATCTTCAGGCAATAACTCCTTCAAAAAACTAAATAAATCAGTAATGCTTTTATCACTCCAGCCATGTTTAGCTTTTAGATTGTACAACCTAAGAAACGCAGATAATTTTGTAAATCTTGTACAACTAGGGTAAATTGGTTTCTCGGCATCATTAAGGAGTTTCTCAAACTTATTTGGGTCTACTCCTGATCCATAATGTGCGTCATCAATCATTTCATCTAATGGATCCCAGTTCTCCTCCACTATATTCCTCATCACTCCTTTTGGTCTACTTGGCAGAGTTGGAGCAATCAGAGCTATCTCCCCATGGTAATACCAAATTGTGTAACTCTTGTCCATCCCATTGAAATATAAGTGTTCTTTAATCTTTTTAAGATCCATCTTTTTAACATTTCCACACTTAAGACATGGACAATAAGTAAAATTTGGGTCTTTCACATTTTCCGAACAAAACCTTAAGAACAAATCGACCCCGTTCCTATATTCCGCAGATAACCTATTCGCTGATATCCACTGTTTATCCATATATTCTCCTATGTCTATGGAAAAGAAAAGAAACAACACTAAATAAGCACGTGATAAAATTGTATGTCTATATAAAACTAATTGTTTATTATCCTAGATAAAATCGAGCAGCATTTCCCCTATAATAGTGACCTAACCATCTGCATGTGAATAACAAAACAAACAATTCAAACAACATACAATAAGTTTCTTCCTTATAGGATGTCTATATTAAACTAATTATTTATTATCCTAGATAAAATCGGGCAGCATTTCCCCTATAATAGTAACCTAACCATCTACATGTGAATAGCAAAACAAACAATTCAAACAGCATACAATAAGTTTCTTCCTTATAGCTCCGCAGCACACAATTTTAATCTCAGAACCTACTTCACTAAAACACACAAGTTCTCAACCTTCCGTTATCATCGCAGCACACAATTTTAATCTCAGAACCTACTTCACTATGGATGAATATTTAAGATATTCAAACTCCTCTAACATTTGTTTAATAATATTAAAAGTAGAAGTAAGAGAATATGTATGTACCTCTTGCAATTAATAATCCAAAAGCTAGCAAAATTACTTCACTTAGTAATCAAATTCGCTATTAAATCCACAAACCAATAAAATTAAATTAATAAATAATAAATAAAATATCACTAAATATCTAGCAATATATAACATATTATTGTAATATTAGAAACTTAATTACCTCAAATGTGTGATTGATATAGGAATTTTGATGCAAAATACTCTCTAAAATCTCACCACCAAAATCACAACCTATGAAATTAAATTAATTAATATGTTAAACATTACTAAACAAATATCACTAAATATCTAATAAAAGTAAATGATATTGGTAAATAAATAAAAAAAAAACCCAATGCGCCACTAATTATAACCTAAACAAAAAATCAATAAAAAATTTCATAACCTAAAAACTTAATAATCAACAAAAACATAAAAAATTTCATATATTTATATTTTATATAAATTATTTAATAAATTTATTTTAACATAACTATATATATATATTTATATAACAAAATAGTTACAATTTACAAAAACAAAGTTTAAATATACATAAAAGAATATATCTAAATTTCGAAATAAAAAATGATAAATTTTTTAAAAAATCATGAACATATATACTCCAATGAAATCTATACAATGTAATAGGTTAAATTAAAAAAAAACTAAAAAATCATAAATCTACAAAAAACTTCCATGAAAAAACTAAAAATCCTACAATGTATATAAAAAAAATGCATAAAAATATAAAATTAACACAAAATCATGTATATTACTCTTCCTAATGCTAAACCTATGATTTTTTTTCAAAATAATTAACTAAAAATCAAGAAAATTAAAAAAAAAAACTTACCTTAAAACCCTAAAAAAGCAATCTCTCGGTTCTGGTTATTTGCTCTCTGGTTCGCGTGTTGTGTGAGGAAGAAAGGAAGAGCAATAAGTTAATATATGAAGGAGCACTTCCAACGTCTCCCATTGGGAGACGTGGGACACGTGGCACGTCTCCCAGTGGGAGACGTTGGAAGTACTCCCGTGCACATCCAACGTCTCCCACTGGGAGACATGCCACGTGTCCCACGTCTCCCAGTTGGAGACGTTGGATGTACACGGGAGTACTTCCAACGTCTCCCACTGGGAGACATGGGACACGTGGCACGTCTCCCTGTGGGAGATGTTGGATGTACACGGAAGTACTTCCAACATCTCCCACTGGGAGATGTGGCACGTGATGTACTCCTACCCAATTTTCAGCCTATTTCCAACGTCTTCCACCATTTTTAATGCCTTACAATTGTAGCCATTAATAAAAACTTTCAATGTCTTACACCATTAGACATTTAAAACCCATGATAAGTTTTAATGTCTTACACCAATGGTGTAAGACATTGTAGGGAGTCATTGTATATCAAATTTGTTGTAGTGGGTCCTGGGTTTGACTGATACCTGCTCACTACTCCCACTGCATAGCAGATATCTGGTCTAGTACACAACATGACATACATCAGACTTCTAACTGTAGATGCGTAAGGAACTTTTCTCATTGCATGTTCCTCTTCAGGATTCTGGGGAGACTGCTTCTTTGAGAGATGAATTCCATGGCGGGATGGTAGACGCCATTTCTTGGAATTTGTCATTGAGAAACGTTCAAGCACTTTATCTATGTAAGTTTCTTGAGAAAGAGCTAAAAGTCTATTCTTTCTATCCTTGATAATCTAGATACCTAGAACATAACTTGCTTCACTCAAATCCTTCATCTGGAATTGAGTGCTCAACTAATTCTTCACATCTGATAATTTCTTAACATTGTTTCCAATGAGTAAGATATCATCTACATAAAGAACCAGGAATACCACTATTTGATTTGCCTTCAGTTGGTAAACACGGGGCTCATCAATATTTTGTTCAAAGCCATAGGTTTTGATTATTTCATCAAACTTAAGATTCCAGGAACGAGAAGCTTGCTTAAGTCCATAGATGGACCTATTCAACTTGCAAACTTTTCCTTCTTGTCCAGCAACTTTAAATCCTTTTGGCTGATCCATATAAATGACTTCGTCAAGCTTTCCATTAAGAAAAGTTGTCTTGACATCCATTTTCCAAATCTCATAGTCGAGAGCGGCTGCTATGGATAGGAGGATGTGAATGGACTTGAGCATGGCTGCCTAACTAAAAGTTTCCTCATAGTCCAGGCCTTCTCTTTGGGTATAACCCTTTGCCACTAATCGAGCTTTATAAGTCTTGATATTTCCATCAACACCTCATTTCTTCTTGTAGATCCACTTGCACCCAATGACCTTAAAGTCACTAGGTGCTTCCACAAGATCCCAGACATTATTTGAGTACATGGACTCCATTTCCTGTTTCATGGCTTCGAGCCATAGTTCCTTTTCAGGGATAGCCATTGCCTATTTGAAAGACAACAGATCATTATCACTAGTGTCACCAACAACCATATTGGTTTCAGCATCCAAACCATAGCGAACTGGGTTCCTAGAAACCCTCCCACTACGACGAGGCTCCGTGACTGTTTTCTCAGGAACAGTGGTTCTTTCTTCATTTAAATCGACTTGAGTCGGTTGGACATGAAAAGTGGGAATTTCATCATCAACTCGCATTGATGATGATGGAACATTGGTTGGAATCAATTCTTTAACCATCTCCTCTAAAACTACTTTGCTGCGAGGTTTAAAGTTTTGGACATAGTCATTTTCCAGAAAAGTAGCATTTGTATAAGTAAACACTTTCTTTTCTGTATGACTATAGAAAATTCCACCCTAAGTACCTTTAGGATAGCCAAAAAACATGCAAACTTCAGTTTGCAGTTCTAGCTTTCCCTCCTTTTTCCTCAGGACGTGGGCGGGAAACCCCCATATTCTATAATAGCGTAAACAAGGTTCACGACCATTCCAGCGTTCTAAAGGTGTTTTGGGAATTGATTTAGATGGCATGACATTGAGAATGTCATTTGCAGTTTCAATTGCATCTCCCCAGAACAAAGGTGGTAGAGTTTAGTAACTACGCATGCATCTAACCATTTCCAATAAAGTTCTGTTCCGGCATTCCGCTACACCATTTTGTTGCGAAGTACCTAGGGCAGTAAGTTGTGATAAAATCCCAAGTTCAATTTAATGATCTTGGAACTTCATATCCAAATATTCTCCACTCCTATCAGATCGCAAAGATCTTTAACGTTTTACCTAATTGGTTCTGAGCCATTGCTAGAAATTCCTGAAACTTTGAAAATGTTTATGATTTCCTATGCATTAGGTAAAGACATGAGTATCTAGAGTAATCGTCAATGAAAGTGACGAAATACTCAAAACCACCCCTGGCTTATACATTCAAAGGTCCACAAACATTTGAATGCACAAGACCAAGTGGTTCTTTGGCCCTATCATCCTTTGCAGAAAATGGACGCTTGGTCAGTTTTCCTTCTAGACAAGATTCACAAACAGGTAATTCACCTAAGGTGAGTTCCCTCAAAGGTTCGTCCTTTGTAAGTCTTTGAATCCTATCATAGCCAATGTGACCTAGTCTTAAGTGCCATAAATACGTCATATTATTGTTATCGGTCTTTTGACATTTATTGGTCCTAGGTTTAGCTACTTTGAATAAATCATTATTAAGAGCGAGGGGTTCGTTAGGTCACAGAATATAAAGCCCGTTTTCCAAACATGCAATACACAATTGTGATCCATTAAAAGAAATAGATATATTAGAACATGTGAAAGTCATAACAAATCGTTCTAATTGCAACATGGAAACTGAAATTAAATTTCTACCAAAATCCGGAATAAAAAATACATCATTTAAAATTAAAAATTTGTTTCCGAACTTCAGACGAGCTCTTCCTCTAGCTTGGACCGCAACGAACGCTCCATTCCCAACTCTAAGCTTTAAGCTTCCTTCGTCCACTTCCTCCTGCGATTCAAGAAGCTGTAAAGAGTTACAAACATGGTTAGTAGATCCAGAATCAATAATCCAAACAGAGTTATCATTCTCTAAAACACATGTTTCCAAGATAAATGAACTATAATCATTACCTTTGTTTTTATCTGCTAGAAACTTGGGGCAATCCTGTTTCCAATGCCCCTTCTCTTTGCAGTGAAAACATTTACCTTTACCTTTCTTGTTTTTCTTGTTTTTCCCCTTAGGCGTCTGTGCACTTGGTTTTGCACTCATCTTTGTAGGCTTGGGGTTGTTGTTTTGTCCACCTTTCCTCTAGTTTCCAGCTCTCGAAGACGAAGCTTGGTTAGCTTCAGCCTTAGCTGGATCAGCAGCAACAGTAGTAGTTGTCTTCTTTTCTCCTCCCTTACTTGGTCCACCCATGATAGACTCAAAAGTCTGAAGCTCATTCATGAGTTGCGTCAGACCATAATTGAGTTTATTCAACACATAGTTGGTGGTGAATGGTAGGAAGGCTGGAGAGAGATTGTTGAGGATTAAGCCAACTTGAGTTTCCTCATCTATTATGGCTCCATGCAGTTCAACTTCTTGAAAGTAGTTTGTCATCTTGATCAGGTGATCGCGAACATGTTGAGAAGGTGCCATCCGAGCATTGGCATATTTCTTGGTGGCCTCAAAATGAGTCTGCGCTGACATGGCACCAAACATGTCTTGGATCTGATCCATGATTTTGTAGGCTATCTCGACATTCTCCATCTTTGTCTTGAGAGTGTAGACCATACTAGTCAACATGTAGTACCGCACCTTGTTCTTAGCCGTCTGCCAATGCTCATACTTGTCCCTCACATACTTGGTAGCTCCTTCAGCTGGAACTTTCGGGGATTCCTCAGTCATGACGAACGTGGAGTTGTCACCAATCAACACAATGTTGATGTTTTGCTTCCATTTAAGGAAGTTTTCACCAGTGAGTTTCTCCATCGAAAGTTGAGAAAGGATGGGAGTAGACACAACCATAACTTAAAACTACAAATTACCAATAAAATAGAAATCAATCACATTTGCTCAATAAAACTTATATTCACATATATTTCAAGAAATAGCACAACATATATAAAAAATATGTAAGATATGAGAAAAAATACCAAAAACAATCATATCTCTATTTCTTTAGGTTTTTAACTAATCTATGATATCCTTGTCCCGGTTGGTGAGAGTAAAAAATACCACTAGTTAAATAGAGTTGTAAACTCATTTAATAATGGACACCACTATTAACAACCTACTATTCGATCAAAATAAGAAAACAAAATCTCTTATTTTATGAGCTAGACCCATGGTTTCAGTAATCATAGATTTAGTCCTAGTAGTCACCGTAGGGGTGAGTCTTGTAGAATTTGACCTACAATTATCTATCTTTTGAAATCTAACCTTGTCAAAATAACTAATGAACACCTTCCGTAGGGGGACAAATCAAAGCGCCTCGAGGCCCCATTAAGCTATTGAGTATGTTAAACCAACAGTGGAGATCGAATAAAATTCTTAAAATAAGCTCATTATAAAATTAAAAATAGTATTTTTATTATTTATTTTTAGAAAATTAATGACTATGGTTCTCTAAAAAATTGAAAGATTAAATTTTTAAAACCAAAGTCCTATAATTTCCTATTAATTCTAAGGTGTCACATTGAAACAAATTAAATTAATTTAGAATTAATTTATTGCTAATCAATATTTAGGTTTAACTAATATAATGAACCTATACAATTAAGTCCAACTTAGGTAAATGGGCTTTAACAATTGGGCTTGTATGGAGGAGGGATGGGTTCAGTATGTCGTTTCCACTACAAAGGCCCCCTACCTTCCATACAAGGTCCAAAAGACAGGAATTTAAACCTTCGCTTTATTAATTGTTATTAATTGCTTAGGCCCACTATAGTCATGCAAAGCAAATGGGCCTTCACAAGTGGAATCACCTACAAGAGAGGAATTTAAACTTTACATTTTCTAATGGGCCCAAATAAAACCTATTATTTTATGAATATTTGATTTGGCAAAATTCATATATCTAACAAATATATGGGTCACTATATGCATCTAAGCCCAATTGAAAAAATACCACATATAGTGCAAACAGACATGTTATAATTGGATGGGCCTAATCATGTTACTGTATGAGCAATTTTATGAATTTATGCAAAAATACAACAATTTATTTCCTTTGCAAAAATACCACAATTAATTATCTGGAATTTATCAAAAAATTCAAGTTAATGAAATTTATCAACAATTAACAATAGTTAATTTAAATTTCATTTATCAACAATCAACTTAGTTTAGGTTAATTTGAAAAAAAAATATTAATTTAATTTAAATAGGATTTATCAACAATTAACAAAAGTTAATTTAAATCCCATTTATAAAAAAATTATTTTATTAATTGGCTCAAAAAAATGATATTTTTCAAAATTTAACCAATTTTAAATTTCAAAATCAATATCTAAACTGTTTTTTTTTTTAAATATATCTTGTGTTGTTACAACTATTAGCTAATATTTTAACCATGTAAAAAAATATAAATAATTATAACAACCCTAAAATATCTCAAAATAGTTAATCAAATTCAAATATCCATAAAAATATCTAACTAACAATATTCAAATTTCAAATAATTTAAATATTAAAAACTCTAGAATTAAAAGATATTTATATTTTCAAATAAAGATTTAATAAAAAAATCAAGAATTTAAATGAAAATATCTTAAATATCTGATATCATAATTCTAATAATTTAATATATTAAAATATTTAAAATTAAGTTGTTAGTCTATTTTTAAATTTGAATTTGAATCTTTGTAGAAAATATCTAATTATTTAAATCTCAACTAACAAAAATATATATTTTTTCTTAAATAAATACGAAACAAATCTGATATTTTTGGCTTTGATTATAAATAATAAATTTCCACAATTTTAATTTTCTTTATTTTTTAAAAAAAAATTAATAAAAAAAAAAATTCTGGATGAACAGTACCCGTTCGGGTACTGTTCACCCGAGTGCATGGTGGCTGGTGTCGCGCGCACACAGAGGGACGCGCGCAAGTGCTGGACTGTAACGACCCAAATTCGCTAATAAGGCTTAAGGGCCTTGATTAGCATGCTTGGAGGGCATAATGGAGATTACGTGTGATTTTAGTGATTAAGATGTATAATTATGATTTAAAGCATGTTATATGATTACTTGAGTACTTGAGATGCATGACTATGCGTGTTTGTATGCATGTAGGCCCAGATTAGGGTAGAAGGGCATAATCGTAATTTTGGCCATTAAGGGCATAACTGCTTTGATATATGTGATAATTGTTGAGACCACATTATTATGTGGATATATCTGCGATCAGTGACTCGAGACGATCCTAGTGAGCTAAGTAGCGGAAAAGTCATAGCGGGGATTTATACCCGGCTCGGGGTGAGCTCACGGGTGTAAATGGGAATTTAGTGGATGAGCTGGAGATTATTGTAACATTTAGGAATGCTATTGGTGATTAATTAGGTATCGGGAATTAAGCGGGAAATAATAGAGACATTCGAGGAAGTAGCGGGAATTAGGTAAAATGACTAAAATGCCCTTAAGTGGACTAAAGGATTAGAGTTAATTGGGAGGGCATAAAGGTCATTGGACTCTTAAGGATGGGTATTACTGAGGTTTTAAGTTAGTGGAATTTATAGAATATCAAGGAAGTCTGAAAAAGAAGGGAAAAGGAAGAGGGAAAACAGAGAGAGTTTCTCTAAAGTCGGTTTACACTTTCCTTCATCTCTTTCTTGAGAATTTCTGGAGTAAAGCTTAGAGGAGAGCTGGGATAACTAAACATCAAGGATCTTGACCTAAGACTAAGGAATTGACAGAGGTTTAGCAGGGTTTCACCAACACTTGAGGTAAGGTTCTAGAGTTCATCCATTTCTGTTTCTGGTTTTTAAGTTGTGGTGCTTGAATTGAATTGAATGGAACTTTGGGGAATTCAGGCTTAGGGCTGAGGAGTAGCAAGCCAAGGGAGCCTAGGGATAGCTTGTGGGAGAAATTCTATCAAAGGTATGAATTCTAAGCTTTAGTTCTGATGTTCAGCTGGTTTATGATGGGTTTTAGAGTTTGGAGGTGGCTATGGTGAATTTTGAGTTTGTGATTGCATGTGCTTGGATTTCAGATGGTTAGGGTGTTTGGGATGAGTGGAGTGTGGTCATGAGGTTGTTTTTAAGTTTGGGTAAGAGTTGGAAGAGGTTTGGTTGAGGTTGGCTCGAGAAAATCGCATAAGGGAAATTTTGGGTGTTGGGCTGTCTGTGACTAGCGCTACAGCGCTAGCCTTTGGGCGCTGTAGCGCTAGGCCATTTTGCTGGAAGGGTTTTGGCTTCTGTCTGTAGCGCTATAGCGCCCTCCCAAGAGCGCTGTAGCGCTACCCTGCCTTCTGAAGGGGATTTTAGGGTAATTTGCAAGGGTTTTTGACCTAAGGTTTGGGGTTTGGTTCCACCACCTTGTTTGGTGGAACTAGGTCATCCCGGGGGCTCGGGATTGGCCCCGGGGCTAGGTTTTGAACTTGAGGGTTGATGTTGACTTTGGCCATGATTGTGTTTAGGTGAGCGCTAGGGCTCGAGTGGGATCGTGCTCAAGGTGTCGAAGGATTAAAGCTATTGAATTGAAAGGTAAGAAAACTGCACCCGAACGTATGGTTGTGAATGGGACTAAGTGCTCCCGAAAGTTGTATTGTGTCATCGTTGGTATTATGCCAAGGGACACGTATAAGCGGTCTAAAAGTACCGCTAATGAGTTTAGCGCACGGAGCGTGAATTGGCCATTGAGTGCCGGAAATAAAAGGATAACAGAGGGAGCTGCCTGTGAGCGCTAGCCCTGGTTATCGTCTGTGCATTATGTATTTGATGAGATGCTTAGTATATGAAATACTTGATTGATGATACACTTGAGTTGGTGAGATGCTATAAGTGTAATTCATTTGTTGCTAGTTGTTCATGCTCTGTTGTTTCTATGTTTTCTTGCTGGGCCTTGGCTCACGGGTGCTTCGTGGTGCAGGTAAGGGGAAGGGCAAGCTGGACCAGGCTTGAGGTGGAGAGCTCCGAGGTGAAATGTACATAGCCAGCCGTTCGATCACCACGGTCGAGAAGTGTGTCAGGACAGAGATTACCTAACAGCTCGCTTTTGCCTTAGTATGGCCAGTTGATGTATCTAAACGTTGTAACTTTTGTAAATGGCTTTTAAACTGTCAATTTTGGGGATCCCATGTACGTAAACAATGTTTAGTAATGAAAACGTACTTTTGAGACCAAAACACTTTTAACCCTAGTTCCTCTACTATTTCAGTAACACGCTTTTACTTTAATGACTTGATTAGCAAGTCTGGCACTTTATAAACACACAATGTAACGGTCTTGGCTATCCAGGGCGTTACATGGACGGTGGCAAGGCTGGGCACACGTGCATGGGAGCAGTGCAAAAAAAAATTCAAATTTTTTTTGAGCAATTTTTCAAGCCAAAACAATTTTCTAATTAATTTTTAACATGTTTTACACAAAATAAAGTATATATAAAATCAATATCATAGAAAACACAAGAAAATATCCTAACAAAATTGCTAAAATTCACATAAAATCAATATGCTTCATAAAAACATGAAAACCATCCAATTATTCAAACATATCAAATAATCCAATTGTAAACATGTTCATGCATGAAAATAAAGATTACCAAAGGCTCTGAGACCAGTTCTTAGGAAAACTTATACAGGATCTTTATTTATTTTCATGTAGATCTACTATTAAACAAATTAATATGAGATAACCTAGAACATGTTTCTAAAATTGAATTCAAAGAGAAACAAAGGCAAGAATACTTACAGTATACGCAGCGGAATGAAAGAGTCATTCCTTCAGTTTCTCTAACTCTTGTATCCTCTCTGTTGCAGAGTATTATCAAGAAACTGAACCAATCTTCTATTTTCTTCACAGTCTTCCAATGTATCCTTAGAATCACCTAGACTATTGTAGGCAATTCTCAACACATGAGATAGATATAGAGAGAAAAAGAGAAAATAACAAAGAGGCTTAGAAAATGACTTGTGTTTAGAGAGAATCTAAAACCATCAGAAAACCAGTGATTAAACTTATGCTTTGACTTCTCTCTAAGCACTCCTTTTATAGACTCAATTAGGCCATTTAATTTAATTAAAAAATCAATAAAATAGTAGCCATTTTAAAGCCCTAGGTTGAAATTATCATGGGTTTTAGGACCGTGAAATTTCTCATTTGATTATAAGCCCATTGGACTTAAAATCAAGGCCTATATTATTTTCTATTGATTAAATTAATTAAATAATCATTTAAATCCTTTATCAAATTAATTATTTATAATTTGAACCTTGATTTAAACTTATTTATTAATTTAGATACCAATTTATCTTAATTAATAAATCTGCCCTAATTTCTCTTTTCTTCTCTAAATTACATAACTCTGTGAAACTATCAAAAATTGACCTGATCAACTTTGATCATTCTAATTGATAATTAAATCAATTAATTGAGACTATCTAGATGATTTTATCCAAGGTACAATGGGGAACATGGGCCTATGAAATCAAGCTCCAATAAGTTATCATAAATCTAACAAATAAATTTACTAACTTATTAATTCCTCGTGACTCCACTATAGACTCGAAATTGCACTATTGAATTCATAGAACGCTCTATAACAAATATAGATACGCTATTAATTATCCATTGTTACATCCACAATTGTCACTCAATCCTCTATATATGGTCTACAATGAGATAAGACTAAAATGTCGTTTTACCCCTCATTGTATTTTATCCTTAAAACACTTAGTTCCTTGTAAATGATATTTCAGTAAACTAATTTATTTACTGAAATGAGATCTATATCATTTAACACCTTGAACCAAACTAAAAGGAAACCATCGTTTCACTTCTTCATCAGAAGCTATAGATGTTCATATCTATGATTAACACTCCCACTCAATTATACTACCGAGTTCCCAAGATGTAAGTATGGGCTAGTCCGTAGGGTAAGCTGGTAACAAACAAGTCAAAGAACTCAAATAATACAATCAGTTAGAATACTAACCACTCAGAATTGAGATTGAATTGACCTATGGTCAACTATATGATATGACTAGAATAGATAATAACTGTATGTTTACTTATCTTATCAATTGTCAATATCAGTCTTGTCCGATGTAACAAATACACCCGGTCTTATCTACTTTTCTAATGTTCTGGAAATTTATAACACTGTAATGTGTAAGTAGATCATATCGTAGATTGGCAAGTCAGTGTAAACCCTGTGCACTGACTAATCTTAGGACTAACTTATTTTGAACATATAATCATATTTATATTCCACTGTGATTACGTCACTATAAATAAGATTAGCTATATGCTCGGGATTTAATAGAAGTTTATATTAAACAAATAATCATGAAAATAAAACATGTGAGCAAAGTGATTGACCAAGTCAAAAAAATGATTTCTATTCTTTTATTGATAATAAAATAAGATTACAAAGAATTTGGGTTTTTATTAGGGCATAAAACCCCAACAATCCCGAGCCTAAGCTAGCTTCGATTCCCCTTAGATCACAAGAAAATTCAAAGATTTGAGAGAGAGAGAGATAGCACACATGAGAGAGAGAGAGAGAGAGAGAGAGAGAGAGAGAGAGAGAGATAACACACATGAGAGAGAGAGAGAGTTGAGAGAGTTTGCTGAGTGTTTTTTCCTTTTTTCTGTTTTGAGTGGTTTACTTAAGATTAACCTTAAACAAATCCTGAGGCTCGGGGTACCCAAAAACGTCCCCGAGGGTAAAATGGTCAAAATCCCCGAAGTTCC
The DNA here is from genome assembly GCF_963169125.1 of Humulus lupulus. NCBI lineage: Eukaryota > Viridiplantae > Streptophyta > Magnoliopsida > Rosales > Cannabaceae > Humulus > Humulus lupulus. The sequence continues at coordinate 85,554,917 of NC_084796.1, read as the reverse complement.
CTCTTAATCTCACTAACTCTAAATATATCCTCAAATATTTATTCCCATTAGATGATATCCCAGTAATGTACTAGATACCCAAAATACCCCTTGGCTCTCCCCAAGTCGGGTATTAGGTCCCGTTGTGACTCTCCCGCTAACTTGCTCCCTAGGATTTCCTCGTGCTGAGTAACCCAAATATATCCACATAATAATGTTTTCTCACACATATATGCACATATATTCCAAATTTACCCATAACGGGCCAAATTACCCAAATTTCCCTTCTAATAAGAAATAGGCCCACATACATACTTGCTACACCTAAACATGAAAATCTAGTCATATTATAATATAACTCACATAATCATATAATGATACACATATATATCACATAAACATATATTTCATAATTAAATCACATATATTCTATAATTTTCCATCCTGGCTCCATAATCAAAGCCCTAAGCCTTATTAGGTAATTTGGGACGTTACAAAGATAATTATTCAAAATAATAGTTTTTAATATAAAATTAATGTAGAATTAACTGATATTTATTTTAGGAATAAATATATTGTCTTAAAATTAATTAAACAAACAAATGAAAAAAATTTAGGGAGGTTGTACAGTGGCGCCACTGACAGTGCCAACCTATCCCTAGGATTTGAATTTTGAATTTCAAATTTATTTGTTTATTTAATTATTAATTTTAAATTTGATTTAAATAAATAATTAAATTAGGTTATAACTGATCATTTTGAATTAATAAATTTAAAGAAAAATAAAATTGTTTTATTTATCGTTAAAAACCTAAAATGAAGTGATTCTTTTAATCAGTTCTTATCTTTGTTATCAAACTCTCTCAGAGAAAAAGTATCGATAGAATTTTCTTGGCCTGAACATTCTAGAACTTTCTACAAGCCTTCTCTCTTTTCCAATATCTCTAGATCTCATGTGCTGAGAACATCTAGAGAGCCTAAATAATCAACTTTTGAATCCTACGTGCCTACACATGTCCTTGTGTGTTAGAGGAACAACTTGGAAGGCTAGGGTGGGAGTCTTCATTTGATAGGAAGATCATTGATTATACTAAAAAAACTCAAGGAATCTTGATAGGCTCCAAGAGGTAATCTATTTTTCCTTGTATGTGTTGATTTAATGTATAGATATATGTATTGATCCTGACTGGTATTAATGATTATTAAAATATCCCCTCCCCACCTTCTGCTGCGTCCTTGATTTTATTCTATTTAATACCAAAAGAAAGAAAGGAGAGAGAGAAATCCAAAAGGGGGAGAGCTTGAAGATAACAATCATTTGAAGACATTCATTTTAGCTTGATTCTCTCTACTCTCATCTTAGTAATTTTATTTCTTCCTTTGAATTTTCTTAACTATGAATTGTTTGAATATGGGTATTTTTGAGATATTGATTATGAGCTAAACTTTTCACATCTAGGATAATTAACGAACTCTATTATATAATTATTGGTACTTGTTATTAATGCTAAATGCTAATTGAGGTTGATTCATTCAAATGGTTCAATTGTTTACTATTTGCTTTTTTTTTTTTTTTTTTTTGCTATCAATTGTGAGTAATTGAATTAAATTTTAATTATGAAAGAGTTAGGGTTAATGGACACAAGACTTGAATAGTGCAAGATTACTCTCTTTGATTGTAATTTATAATGGTATAGACATATATTATTACCTTGCATAGCTTGATGGATTTGGTGCTTGGAAATGTATTATTGAAGTTAGATTGGCATAGACATATGTTTAGTTTAACTAAAGAATTTAAATTATAGTGACTTCGACGGAAGCCTGTGAACTTGCTTGGAATTCCTAGTTAATAATACCCAGTTTGTTGTAGCACTCCCGTAGCATTGATGTCAGTTCTTGCACATTAGAAAGAATGAGTTATTCTAGCTCATTTCTTTATCTTGCTAACTTATTATTATTTTTCTTTTATAATTACTTTCTTGCTTAGTTTTTAGGATCAACCAAAATATTTTCACTTTTTTTGTTACAAGTTGTTTAGTATTGATTTTTGGACAATTATTTGTTAATTCAATCCTTGTGGAGACGATATTCATTCTTATCACTTTATCAATTAATGACTATGTACACTTGCCCATTTATATAATTTTACACAATAGTCTGACCTAACTTCAATAGACCACAGAGTCTCATCGGTCAAAATATTCTTCCAATCTTTCTCCTCCTTAGAAAGACCCGCAAGCGGGGCATACTGAGACTTCCTTACCTTGGAAGCAGCTGAACGTTTATAGATAGTTTCATGATAAAAAAAATGTTGTCAGAATAAAAGAACAAGTTTCTTAAAAAAAATTAAGAACGAGTTGAGATTTAACTTATGTGGCCTGTTGAAATATCTGAAGTCACAAGTCGCGAATCCATTGAACATAAAGTAAATGTCCTTGGAGTTGTTTGGATGGATAGGCAGATCGATGACGCATGTAGCTTTTGGAAAATGGGTGAGGTAATAAAACCATCTCCACCTATCTTATAATTCAGATTGGATTTTATACAAAAGAAGTACATGAGGTTCTTTGGAGTCAGGGCTTACGACTCAATCTTGTGGAAAAGGACCTTCAAGTCTACCATAAGCATGTACACATTAGGCGGGATTTGGAACAAGGTGAGCTTGATCCAGTTAAGGAAATCAGAAAAGTTGGGATCAAGGGGCAGAAAAGCGCCAACTCGTAGATGTTATATGCTTCAAGTCCGAAGTCATCTTCTAATGGAGGACAACTCCATTCACCTTGATGAGGTGGGCAAGCATGACGATTCATGGTCATCTTAGTGCCATGAGCCTTTGTAATGGCATTTATGTGGTTCATAAACATTACTCTAGAGATTACATGCACAACCTCAAAGAATCTGCATGTAGTAGTATCAACCTCCTTTTGAACTTCAGGTCTGAAATGACAAATGGGGGTCTCAGCCGCTTGCTGAACTTTTGAAGTACCCACATCTTCTTTCTTTTCCTGCCGTTTTTCCCATCTCAATAGGTTTGATTTTGAATTCTTGCTCGCTTGGACGAAAAGAAACAGCAACGCTCAGGTCTCAATAAAAAAAAAGGATCTAGGATCCTAGTTAAGGCTAAGGGTTTAGGACAAGTTGCACAGCGTATGAACCTCATGCATATGTTATTCTTGAATGTTAGTTTCTTGCTTTAGCTTGAACCATGAGACATGTTCCCAAATTAATCGTTGGTTTCAAGAAAAAGAGGACTCGGGTCTAGGAGCTCGAGGGACATCTTAGAGCTCAAACAATGGTCCCACACTCTGTAGAGTCCAAGAACTTTACTTAGCTAATTGTTTAGTAGTATTATAGTATGTTTAGTGTTATCTTTGTTACCATGGATTTTTGGTTCAGACCGGGAATTATTTGGACACTCGTAGTAGTACTTATAGATTTTCTAAGTTTAATCTATAGTTTAAGAATATTAAGTATAACCTAAGGTTTGATTAATGTGACTGATATTAAGGATTATATTTATTATATTATAAGGTTTAGACATCAACCAATAGGATTTTAAGCACATGTTATGAATGGTGATTAAGGATTAAGTATTTTTGAGGATTAAATATAATAAGGAGTAAAGTTTGAATGTTATAGGGTCAGTCAGCAGCTTTGAGTACGTTGAGGGCTTAGTCAAGGCTGTTTACTCCATTCAAACTTAGCTAAAAATGTGTAATTTCGTGTTTAAATATTCAGCGTGTGCCGATATATCGTAGCTATAGGGGGCGATATATCGCAGCACGTAGATACGGAAAACACGAATCGATGCACGGTCGCCTCGGGAACAATGGTCCAGGCGATATATCGCCTATAGGGGGCGATATATCGCCTCCTCCAGCATAAATTCAAATGCTTTTGAATTCTTTTCCTTTCAGCCATTCAAACTCCTTCAACAGTCCAGCATCTTTTGAATGAGTCTTCAGCCTCTGCTGAACGATTATTCAAATGATTTTCACCTAAAAAGCCATTATTTTTATTCAAGTAAAATCAAGATACTTTCATTCCCAAACTCTATAAATAGGACCTAGTACCCAGCCATTATTCACCATTTGCTGTAAGTTCAGAAGCTGGTAGTGTTAAGTGAGTGTGAGAGTGTAAACACCTGGTTTGGGAAAAACTATAAGCTTAAACATCATAAGCTTATCAAACACTTTGGGAAGTGAGTTCTATAGTATTTCGGTGGAGGTTAGATTGATCTTGCAAATCTTTGAGGTAAACCCGAAACTCTATTTAATTTATTTCATGTTATTTCCTTTCTCAAAACCTTCTACTCAGTCCCCTAACCTCATTCTTATTTTGGTTAGGGAATCCAAGTTCTTAAGCATATAAGTCGGTAAGTATGTTTTTTTTTTTTATGGTTTAGTCTTTCCATCTCTTTCATTTCATCTCCTTTCTTTAGACTCACTCTTTCTTATGGTCTTAGGAGTGTTCCAAAAAGTCCCAACTCAGTCCATTATATCCCGGTAACTTTGGTAAGGAAAATAGGCTAGAATCAATATGTTATGTGCTTATGTTATCTATATGTTTTATGTTATTAAATGTGTTATGATATGTATGTATGTTTGTAGGCTTGGGCATATGACCCATATGACTAACAAGACTCCAAATGGGTTATGGGCATATGACCTACTTAGCTAGTAGGACCCCACTAATCCCATGGGCATATGCTTGTTTAGTCTATGGGACCCCAAGTAATAATGGCCATTATAATAAGTGTATGTTATATGTATTATGTTAAGTCTTTATGTTTCTTATGAAATTATGTATATGACTATGTGTTAGATTTTTCCTTGCTGGGCATTAGGCTCATTCCTTTTTGTTTTATGTGCAGGAAAATAAGCTTTAGAGGCGGTAAGATTCGTGACGCTTGGAGGATGTGTATCGATGGTGAATGGAGTCAAGGGGCCGAGCGTTATTCGATTCGAGGATGTAGTCTCATTTTATGTTTTTATGATTTTATGTGTATTTTCCGCACCAATTATGTAATGTCTTTTATTTTAAATCATCTTTTGTTTTTAAAAACAATGAGATCCCATAATCCTTCTTAGTATTCTGTTTATTTGTAAGTAACTCTTATTTTGCAAGTTACTCAATAAATTATGGTATTTTCGTAAAAATGTAAGTTTTATGTATAGTTTCGTTAATGGTCCAAATAGTCTAGAGTAGTGGGTCATTACACACTCGTACTCCATGGTGTTGGAATGAGACATCTAATAGAAAAATATTTTGGTGTAGAAGTGTTAGCTCCTAACCTACTATTAGGGTTACCTGAAAATGTTAAGTTGACATGGAGCTACAAACAAGTGAGTTAGGCAGTGCTAGGAGTCAGGTAAAACTACTCTCATAAATTGTGAAGCTATAATTATGATTAAAGGCACTTTTCACTCGATAAAACCACTATCATTACGTGACCGTTAAGTTTTTAAAATAAGAAAGAAAAACCCATATTTTTAACCTAACCCTACAAATGGACCTATAAACACTTTCATGCTCAAAATTCATGTAACGACCCAAATTTGCTAATAAGGCTTAAGGGCCTTGATTAGTGTGCCTGGAGGGCATAATGGGAAGTATGTGTGAATTTAATGATTAAGATGCATGATTAAGATTTAAAGCATGTTATATGACTATTTGAGTATTTGAGATGCGTGACTATGTGTATTATGTTATGTGATAATTTTAGCCCATTGAGGGCATAAATGTGATAATTATGTTATGTAGTTTGTACCACATGGGTGTGGTGATGTCGATGTGATGTACGTGCCGAGACGGTCCTAGAGAGCTAGATAACTCAAAAGTCACAACGGGATTTTATACCCGGCTCGGGAGGAGTCTAGGGGTATTTTGGGGATTTTGTAATTTAGCTCTTGTGAGATAATGGTAACTGGTAATTTGGTAACCTGTGTAACTGTTAGTAACCATAGAGAGTAACAGGTTTAGATGGAGAAATGGTAGAATTGTAAGGAAGTAGGAATGACAAAAAGGGCCTTGAGGTTTAGTTGGAATGGGAAATAGATGGAAGGGTAAAAGGGTCATTAGGCAAGGATTAGGATTGCTTCAGCTGAAGGAGAAGGGAATACGCACTACACTTGATCACATTTTGGTTTATGCTGAATTTGGAAGAAAGAGCTAGAAAGAAAGGGGAAATGAAGAATGGGCTAAACTTGTGACCTAGGAGGAGATTCAAAGGAGTTTGAGGCAACTAAAACCAGATTTAAGCTATGATTGCTCAAAGGTAAGAATTGTGCTTTGTTTAAAGTTGAATTTAAGTCTGAATTTTCAGAGATTGAGTGGGAAAACTTAAAGGGAATATGGCTGGTTTTACTTGGAAATTCAATTAGGATAATCAAGAGGAAAGAGGTTGGGAGCTGGAATTGGGAGGAGTTCAAGCTGAGTTTGATTGAGGTAAGAATCTTTAGCATGTTTAATTTTCGTAATTGGTGTGGTTTAATACTTTTGAAGCATGATTTATAGTTTTGGAAGCCATGGTTAAAGTTTTAGGAATTTGAAACTCAAGATAGGATCTTGGGGTGTGCTTGTGTGATTGGGGTTGTTTATGACGGTTATGGGTTGTTAGAGGGTTCATTTGGGGTTCCGAATTGATTTTTGGGCTTAGGTATTTGTTTGGAATGATTTGGAATGGTTTAGGCTCGGGAAAAACGCAAGGAAAAACCCAGATTTCTAGGCTCGCGAAGGAGCGCCGCGGCGCTGTTCTTGCGCGCTGCGGCGCGAGGCTGTTTCTGGGCAGAGCAAGCTCTCTGACTTGCTGGGCGCCGCGGCGGTAGGCCAATTTCAGAACATGGGATTTTGCAATTTTGAGCCTTTGCTCCGGGGGTTCGGGGGATGTCTTCAGTGCATTGTTTTAGGGACTTCGGGGTTCCGAGAGTGTGGGATTGGTTCCGGGAATTAGTTTTGGATTGGTTAGTGATAAAGGATGTTTCATTTGTGTTGTGACTAGGTCTTTGGTGAGGCTCGGGTTAGAGGACCGTGCTCGCGGCTTTGGGGCATCGGAAGCTCAGGATACAGGTAAGAAAGCTGCACCTGATTATGTGGCTAGGTTGGGACTAAGTGTTCCCTATGTTTGTATGCATTGTTATGTGAATGTGATTAACCATGTGGACACGATGGGACTAAGAGCTCCCTACATTTGTATATCATGTCATGAGATGGTATTATTATGCCATGGGACATGCGATAACCGGCCTAAGAGTGTCGGAATCAATATTTGCGCACAGGGTGCGGCTCGGCCACTGGTAGCTGAGGCAGCTTATTTATCACTGAGCTCGGTTAAGCTGGCCAGAGTTAGTGAGTATTACACTGGGGGCGGCCCAAGAGAGCCAAAGACAGTGTATTAAATAGAGGGTGCGACTAAGGGCACTGACCCTGAGTATCATTTAATGATGTGATAAACTGTTGATTGTGAGCGTGAATATCGTGTTGTGAACGTGATTTGTTGGCTGTTTGGATGACAAACTGTTATTCTGTTGTGAGTTATTACTGATTGGATAAATGTTATGAAATGTTAAATTCCTGGTTGAGCATTGTGAAATATTTGATAAGTGTTGTTGATCTTGCTATGTTATCATGCTTTCTTGCTGGGCCCCGCCTCACGGGTGCTACATGGTGCAGGTAAAGGCAAGGGTAGGCTGAATCAACCATGAGTTGGAGAGCTCTGGGGGCGAGGTGTACATTGTCAGCTGCTCGGCCGCCACGGTCGAGAAATTGTACAGGGACGGAAACCTAAAATGTATATTTTGCCATTAGAGTGGCTTGAAATACTTGTAACTCTTGGAATTTGTTGTAACTAAGACGTCTAAATCCTGTTTTGAGTTTCCATGTATTAAACCGTCATTTTTAATGAAAATAGCCTGTTTGTGACCGAAATCTTTTATTCCTACTCTGATGATGGTATAGAGTTCACACTTTGTTTAAATGACTTGATTAGCAAGTCTTGCACAATTTTAAACACACAGTGTAACGGTCTTGGTTATCTAGGGCGTTACAATTCACTTGTCAGAAAGATTAAACACATCGTTTTCGTTAGTTTTTTCAAGAACAAGAAAAGAAAAAAGACAAGTTGAATATTTGAAGAACTTGCACAGAAAGCAGTTGAAGCTTAAAGTTTTTCTGGATTCTTTGAACCTCGGATTGTCATATGAATGAAAATCTTGAAATGGCTTGAAACAATGATTGAGGGATGAAAAAGAATATGGTTTTGAGAGAGTTCTTGAGAAGCATTTTTAAAACATGAAGACAATGAAAAGTGGGAATAAATGAGTGATTTTTAGGGGTATTTATAAGGAAGGTTTTTGGGAATAACGTGAGACATCAGATTAAAAAGTTCCACATCTATGGGCTTGGATTTAATATATAAATGGTGGCAAAAAGTGAAGGGACATTTTCTATCCAGTGTCCTTGGAAACCAAATAGTTGCAAATAGGATGATGACATGTGTTCCAGCACTCTAGTGGTTACGTGAGCACATTTACCCAAGTGATGTTTGAAAAGTCTCTACTATGTTTGCCCCAAGAAAAATAAATAAGGAATTGCTTCACACGAGCAGAGACTTGTGGGGAAAATGTTGCACCATGAAATTCAAGCTAAGTTTATTAGCTTTAGGTATATGATTTTAGTTTGTGTATTTTCTTTAATAAAAGGAAATGGTTTAAATGCATGTCTCAGGCCGACTCAAGTTCAATAATGAACGACCTGAAGTTAGCATATAAGACATCATCACCATTAAGCTGAAGGTAATACCTAGATCTAGTTCGGGAGGTTAGCATACTGATACACTTATGTCAGCAGATATGGTGATGTTGTTTAGCTTGCTTATGTCAAACTCGAGTATGCTATTATCCCTCCCAAAAAGGCACGTATTGCGATTCCTCAGAATCTGGGATTATTCCCATATTTAGAATGTATATATGATTTTATTTATATGTCAAATATACAACATTAAATGTATTTAATATCATGACCTTGTAAAAGGGGAAGTTACCCAATTGATCATTTTGTGGAAACCTAAAGCACCAATCTGGTGCACATTTTGGGGGAGGCAATATTCATGTATTGAAACTCTGGAGGAATTGCGACATGCATTAAACTTTGGAGAAAACTCAGATATAATATAGACTCGTGGACTAGGTGGATTTTAACTAATGAACCATGTAAAAATCTCTTGTGTTCATTATTATTATTCAACCAAATTGGTTTATGTTTAGCCTAATCTCTTTTATCTTAAGTTAACAAAAAACAGCGCGAATAATGCAAAATAGAATAAAAATTTATAAACCCACATCCATGTGCTCTATGTGTACATGATAATCAACATTAAAACATACAAAATAGATCCAATATACATGAATCATCAACCTGGCTCTAATACCAATTGTTTTTTTTATTATATGTATGTGAGTGCAGCGGAAGTGTGATATCTTAAATTTCAATTTTTTTAATAAACAATTTATTTATGATATAAATCTCACTCTAGCAATTATAACTAGAATGAGATCTTCTAATGTATTTTGGATCTATTAAAAATTATAAGAACATGAGACTTAGATTTACCTCTTAAAGCGCAGATCTAAAGCTTGGAACTTCTTCTCCTATGCACGTGGCTCCAAATGTGTAGAATGAGCTTCTTGACCACTTGTCTTCCAAGCTATATCTTGCACAGATCAAAGAGGATGTGTGGTTATTTTGTTGATGGTGAATCTAATACACATTTTGGTATCTCAACACATGAGAGTGTGTGTGCTTTGTGAGATGTAAAAACAAACTCACAAAGCTATGCTTTTCCTAGGCTTGAGTGTGAGGTATGGGGAGAGAAAAAGAGAGTTTTTTCTATTTTCTAAAAACTAGAAGAAAGAAAACATTGCCTTTAGCCTTCTCACTTAATGATTTATTTATAGAATCCATGTGAGTGAGCAAATGAGCTAACCCAAGATCTCCTATGGATTGAGCTTGGCTGCCCATCAAGTCCAATGGACTATGTTGGGCCCCCACCATGTGTTTCCAAAACACATGGATTTTAACTCATCTTTTAATTATACCATTTTATTTATAAAGTATAAATAATATGTATAATTAATTAATTAATTTTAATAAAATATCAATATATTTTATTTCCCTATTTTATTATTTCATAAATAATATTGAAAAGCAATTTTATTATTTATTAAATGATAATTTGAAATAATACATTATTATTTCTTATCTTGAAATAATAATCTATTATTTCCTTAATTAAAATTAATACATCAAACTAGGTCAAGGAAAAATTGACTCATAGTTCTAAGCTCCAACAAATAAATTATCTCACTAACTCTTGGCTTAATAAATTAATTTATTAACTATGAGATTTGCCCACTAAAAATTCATAGTTGCACTCTCAGAACATATAATCTTATATTATTAGAAGTTGTAAGTCATATAGTTGTCCATCAGTCATAACATTTCACTAATTATTCATAATTAGAGCTAGGTCATCGTCTGCTAGCTTTCTAATTACATATTCATCAATTAGTGCCCTTGATACTCTAATGAACATTTTTGTAAGTCATATACATATAATATTTTTTTTCTCAACAGAAATTGAGCGCTCTATGTTCAAGTACCACTATCAATACCGAAAGGAATAATTAATCTACTTTCAATAAAATGAGTTGGATTCTATATCTATGAAGCATGTTCCCAGCTACCCATATTCCTATGACTCCAAGATATCAGGAATTAGGTCTACATTTTCTTTTGAAAACTGTACGCGATAAGTCAAAAGTCATAAGACTACAAATATGAGTCTATTACTTACTTCATGATTAAGGTCAAGTCTCAAACGATGATTGAGTGATGAATAATGAACTTCTATAATTTAAAGGAGATTATTAGAAGTTCTTTTTATCATCGTGTCACAGTCCTATACAATCTATATTATATATGACACCTCTATCTCCATATGTCAACTACACGTACAGTCCAGATACATTGTCTTATCTAAGACAAAAGATAGATTTTACTCATAATCTTAATCCATAAAAGTCTCCCACTTTTATAATAGCAATTATATACAATATTTTATGTTATTATCTTGAAATAAATACTTTTGTATATTCATCAACATATATATATATATATATACATATACTTAATTCAAGATTACATGTAATAATGTTGGATCTTTCTCTTAAGGTTTATGCCCTAAAATCATGTGTAAAGACGTTTTATTAACTAGAAGTTAATAAAAGTACACTTTTCTTATAATTGAATATCTAGATTATTGTTTAAATAATTAATATAAATATCAGAAAAATCCATATTCTTTTATGAGAGTATGTTCTTGTATGATTATGAAAGGATTAAGATCATAGATAATGAGTACAATAGTCACCAACATATTAAAGTATGAATTCTTTAATCAATGGTTGTAAGTACGGTTTGCTAAGAATTTTTTAATCCATGTGATCTAGATCTGAATCGCTGATGTGGATGGACATCTTAGTAAATGTACTTTATATGATTAGAATTTATATGACAGGACCGATGTCAAATAATTTCTTTATAAACTTACTATTTGCCATAAAGATTTAATTCATATCAACACGATGATCATATGTAGATCAGTTTGAATCCTAAGTAGTCATGAACTCATGTTCATGTCTATTGAATCTTTTGATTAACTTGTTAAAGTCTCTTAATATAAGGTTAGATATCACTTGGGGTCCTCATGCTTCATCACTTGTTTAACATAGGCCCCCAACTTTTTTTTTTGTAGCTATTAGATCCCCAACATTTATATTTTGGCTCACATAGGTCCCCAATGTTATATCTTATTAAATAAAGCCTAATTTATAAGGGTAAAATGAGATTTTTAACAAAAAAATAGCACCTATTTTCTCTCTTTAATCCTTTTAATTAATTAATTATTATCAAATATATTATATCGGTAAATTAATCTAAATATTCTTATCAAATATTAAAAATTTATTTTCTATTACACCTCTAAAATATTTAATGTATCACTTATATATTAATTCATTTATCATTTTTAATAAAAAATTACATACTTTAAATTTAGAAGGCATGAAACTTATTATTAAGGGTGTTTTTATCTATAACATCATTTTTATCTCACTACAAACATTTCTATTTAAACTCTTCATAAATTGCTAAAAAAATTCCACCTTTATAATTTATTGCTTAATGTTATTTATATATGTGTGGAAAGAATTTTTAACAATTTATGAGGAGTTTAAATAAATGTGTGTAGTGAGAAAAAAAAAGGACATATATAGAAGCACCCTTGATAAATTGCATTCCTTTAAAATTTAAAGTATTTAAACGTGTTGATGGTGAGAACTGGTCAACTAAGTTAGGTTAGAAAAAGTGCAAAGTAAAGATTATCAAAAGAAAAGCTTTAGAAATCTAAGTATAAACTCCAAGAACAATTGCAGAAATACAATGGTGAAATCAGTTCGTATTCACTATGGTGCACTTGCTACAATAAATTTTCCAACCCCCTTCCATGTGGAATTGGGGTTCATTATATAGTGGGCTCTAATGGCCCTAGATACACTGTGGTCCAGGGGACCGGGTGGTACATAAGTACACTGTCAGGAGAGTGGTTTCAGAGGTAGTGGTGTTGCAACCAGTACATGGACAGATGCCTGGAGGATGTCTCCACTACTTTACCGTACGAATGTCAGAGGGGTGGCTCCAGGTGTAGTGGCGCTGATGGTACTGATGCATGGTCAGAGACATGCAAGGAGTGCCTCCACCATCGATACTAACTTGTACCATCTTGGCCTGTCTAGTACGGATGTTCAGAGTTACGCCCCTAAGCTCCTCACCCTCGCATACCCGGTTTCTGTACGCGTGTCTTGTCTCTAAAGGTTGCTCTCGTGTAGCCATGAGCGAGATAAGCTGTGGGTGTCATGCCCCGTTGGTGGCACCCTCCTTAGAAAATAGAGAGGGGCTTCATCAGGGGGGCACCTGCTTATACCGTAGTGGCGCGCCTTGCGAGACGGCGCGTGAGACCTAGGCATGGCCTCGTAGATCATAAGGGCGCCTTGTGAGACGGGGCCCTGTACCTGGACCTGGTGGAGGTGTGGCCTTGCAGGGCCTGATGGCACCAAGAGGAGGCCCGATGCAAGGCCCCGCGAGACGCCTCCAACGAGGCATGGTGGCTGGGCACAAGGCCCTCGTGAGACGCCCCCTGCGAGGCAAAACACCCACTTGGCATGCCCTTCGCGAGGCGCTCCTGCGGGCCGTGGGTGAGGCGCACCTGCGAGCCGTGGGGAGGCTGCGTGCAAGCTGCCTCCAGCAAGGCATGCGCTGGAAACCACGCGAGGCGCTCCTGCGGGGCCATGGGCGAGGCGCTCTTGCGAGCCGCTTCCAGCGAGGCGTGCGCTGGACACCACGCGAGGCGCTCCTATGGGGCCGTGGGGAAGGCGCTCCTGTGGGACCGTGGGCAAGGCGCTCCTACGAGCTGCCTCCAGCGAGGTGTGCGCTGGACACCACGCGAGGCGCTCCTGCGGGGCCGTGGGCGAGGCGTTCTTGCGAGCTGCCTCCAGCGAGGCGTGCGCTGGACACCACGCGAGGCGCAAGGCCATGCCACGCGAGGCGCAAGGCGCGAGGTGCTTAGGTGCATTGGGGGCCACGCTAGGCGCGAGGCCATAGTGATCCGAGGGCGTCGTGGCTCAATCACTTAATTAGGCGCTTATGGGACCTTGGCACTTGTTTTGGGCCTTCTTCAGGCATGAATTTTTTAGCATCCACACTTGCCCCCCAGTCTAGGAGAGGACCTTTAGGTGCTCTTGTATACTATTCTCCTTGATTCTTATAAATAGGCCTTCATGCGAGGCTTATTATTTTCACCTTACTTCCTTGGCCTAGTGGTTTTGAGAATCCTTCCTCTTTCAAGAGGTAAGGGGTTCAATCCTCCACCTCCTCATTTTTGCCATAGTTTCCTTCATTTTATTTTTTCATTTCATTTCATTTTTTTTTACATATGAGCTAATTTTTGGTATGTCTATTTGGAGGCTAACACATCATTTTTGTTTATTTCTGCAGACACGTGCTTTCGACCACTTAGCTCTTTTTTTTTTTTTTTGACCTTGCCGGCACGTTTGGCCCTCAACCTCCTATAGACCACGACTGCACTCTATTTTTTCTACTTGAGGTATATTTTCTTTTTCCCTCATATTCCTTGGGTCCAAACTAGCGTTACTCGGGATGGGGTATTTTGGCCTGAGCTTGCCGTGAGTTAGCCCAGTTGCATGCCCCTTATTTATACCCTGTAGTGGATCATTTAGGGTGCTTGCACCTAGAGGTTTTAAGCCCATTCCTTTGTGTTTTGTAGCAATTCTCTCATTTACACGTGAACCCCTTTTTGCTTTCGAGACGAGGCCTCATGGCTAGTGAAGATCCATTCGACATACCTCCGGGGGTTGAGTTTATTGACCTGTCCTCAGACTCAGAGTCCCTTGAGGAAAACCCTTATCAGGACTATGACTCCTTAAGGCAGGCCCGTATCCGCCATCTTGAGCACATGGCTGAACTTAGGTGTAAAATCTGGGTGATGGAGAGTGAAATCGACTCGACGCTGAGAGGAGACAGGGCACCTTTCCCCCTGTCCTTAGTGACCGTGTAGCGAGCCTTAGGGTGACCCTTTTAGAGTTGCAGAGGGAGTTGGAGTTTATGGAGGGACACCTTTCGCCTGAGCCCTCCAGCCCATCCTCACCTGATGACTATCATGGAGCCACTCCCACTTCTCCTCAGCCCTTAGTCTTGATTTTCCCTAGCTTAGCGCTTCCGCAGTCGGTCCCATGATGGAAGACTCTTGCTAGGAAGAGAAAATGGAGGGTCAAATGTTCCGTCTCTTTCTCACCTTTTTCTTTTGGTTTTGCAGATATGCTGAGGGCACGACGACAGGTAGCTTCCAATGAACTAGACGATGCTCCTTTACTGGCATCCGAACTAGTGTCGCATGTGTCAGAAAACAAACTGAGGGAAATTGTGAATCACTATCGCGTCCCTCTGGAGTATGCTTTATACATTCCTCAGGGGACATGCCGGGCTAACTGCCCTAGGACCAGCTTTGTGGCCCTCAGTGAGCACATCTTGAAAGCGGGTGGTACCATCCCGTTACATACGTTCTTTGTTGCAGTCCTCAACTACTTTGACCTTGCCCCACTTTAGCTGGCACCCAATGGCTAGTTAACTTTGAGCTGCCTTTTCGTTGCGTTTATGAAACTATTTAAACGCGCTCCTACGGTGACAGAGGTGCATTTCCTCTACAACCTCATACCTACTCCTAAGTCAAAGGGATTTTACTATTTATAAAAAGTCAACAGCAAGGCCTCTTTGATAGAGGGCTCGGTGTCCAACTCGGGGTCTTGGAAGCAGGACTTTTTCTTCGTGCAAGGCCCCCTCTCTGTCCGCGAGCATTTCCGAGCCACTCCCAGTAAGTACCCTAAGCATCACTTTCTCTCTTTTTCTTTTTTGCAACTTATTGCTTCGCGACTTACATTCGTGTCGACTGTGATGTGTATTATGTAGAGCAATTCGCCGAACCCACAGTTGTCGGGTCAGAAGCGAAGGATATGAGGAAGTTCCTCAGCGCTGACCCCGCTATGAAAAAGGCAGTGCACCTATTCACCATGAGGAATCTGAACCTCCACAAGCTGTCCCCCGTCTCAGATCCCAAGTTGCTGTGGACCGTCTTTGGGTCCAAGAAGATGAAGGGAGTATCGGCCGAGCCTTGCCCAGACGACGATGAGGCTGAGGAAGAGCCGGAGGAAGCCCCCCTTGAACGCGGGGGACCTCACCAGCTGCCTTCATCTCCTGGGGGATGCCCTCCGTGTGCCTCTTATGATCCGGACATATCTCATTCTCCATAATAGCAGGCTGTTTCGGGGTGTTTTGTCTGCCCCGACCCTGAGGGTTATGACGCTTTCACTCAAGTTCCCCTCGACCCTGGACCATCGGGGGCTTATTTTGCCGATCTTCTGGAGTCTCCCTCTGATCTACCGGGGCCTCACTTTTCCACTTTCACCGCGCCCCCTCCCGTTTCGGCGAGCGGGTCGTCTGTCCTCATCCAGCCAGGTGCCCCTAGTGTGGATGGGGAGCCCTGGGTGACTCGGATGGCGACGTCCTACGGGCAGCGATACGTCCAACTTGCCTCGGGCCTCCCCGTATCTGACTAGAATAGTCTTGGGAATGTTGCTTTGTCGAACCTTAGGGAAAACCTAAGGCGCACCATGGCTTGGGTGAGTTCCTGCACCTCGCGTCGGCCCTATTATGTATAGATGTACATGCATATATTTTTTTGTTACTTATTTTTGCTGTTGTTAACTTTCTTGTGCAGGCCTATACTGTGGCTCTGTGGTTTGCCGACTCGACTGGCAACCTCTCCGCGTCTAGTACTGAGAGGGACTGTCTCACGGCCCGGGTCCAGGAGCTTGAGAAAGAGCTTGAGGAAACCCAGACTGAGCTAAAGAAGGTTCAGACCAAACTTGCTGCCTCGTCAGAAAGGAAGCTGAAGGTGGTTGCCAAAGCCACGAAGCTGCGGGGCCAAGTTACCAGCCTGAAGAGCGAACTCCAGGAGACCAAGGCTATCGCAACGGCGTCGCAGGAGAGAGTTACTTATTTAGAGGCTGAAGTCGAGGATACCAGGGCCGAACTCCAGGCTGCAAGGGCCAAAGTCGCCTCGTTGCAGGAGAGAAATGCTTCCTTGGAGGCGGAGAAGACTGCCATTGAGTACAGGTCCATAGACCGCGCCCTTTACAGCGTGTGGAGGCAGGATCCCAATTTTGATTTTTCTTCTTTCGGTGAGCACGCCGTTGCTCGAGCGACCGTGTGGAGTGCCTATGGCGGGAATCCCTGAAGTTGTTATTTCATAACTTTTGTCGGCGAGCCCGCTATGGGTGTATGCTCTTTTTTTGAGCCTTTGTAATATCGTTATCATTACTATTTTTCTTTTGTAAATCTTGTCATGTCCTCAAGACTCCCTTTTTTAATGTATATATACATGTGTGGTTATTTATCTCTTATTCCACTGCATTTGAGGCCCTTTTGAGCCTGTATGACGGGGTTTGGCGGGTTCCACTCTTTTATTTACCAGGCTGGAGGTCCTTCCGAGCCCATGTGAAAGGGTTCAATGGGACCTCTTTTGGTGCCTCTTGATTACTTTTATAAGGATATTTTTACCCCTTGGGTACTAGCTATCCTTTTATATATTCTTGCGCGCGCTTATTATTTTTTGCGAGAAGCGTCCTTCTCGTCGTTATTCATAGTACTATTTTTGCAAGGGTCTCTTTTAGGACCCCTTTTGGCTAGAAGGCTTGGTGGCCGCTCTAGACTTATTATTGTTGTTACTATACTTTCTTTTGTGTAAGTCCCTTTGGCCTCCTTGATGTTCACAAGGGTAGCTAATCCTTGTGAACCCAAGGAATGCCTTGCAAGGTCCTCTCCCTGTTTTCTATATACAAGGACTTCGCCTAAGGCCCCGATATAAGGGGTCCTTCTGGGACCCCCTGTTAAAGGGTCCTTTTTAGGGTCATGGTCCCTTTTGGGTCCTCCTAATGGAGGGTCCTTTTTAGGATCCTCCTGGTGCATATGGTCCTTTTTAGGATCCTCCTGACAGAGGGTCCTTTTTAGGATCCTGGTGCAAGGGGTCCTTCTTTGGATTCTCCTGTTTGTTGTATGCTTTATCTTCACGGGCCACTATTGTCCCCCAAGTGTTTGGTGAAGTTTACTTCGGCAGGCACTTTGATTGATGCCCATATAAAGTAGAAAAAATAGCGTGCAAAAATGTGACCAGTTTCATTCATAGAATTCAGGTTACAACGATACATATAAGAACTTACACCTACTTGGGAGGTTATCTAAGTAACCTCTTTGATTTTTGCCTACCGAACTAAGATAAGATGCAACACTTTGAAAACCTGTCCTTCTAGCATTGGGTGTGGGCGCCTCACTGGTAGTATTTCCTAAGGTGCTCCGCATTCCATGCTCGAGGTATGAAGGTGTCATCCATGCGCGTCATCTTATAAGTGTTTGGGGGTATGCACTGAGCGACTTGGTAGGGTCCCTCCCAGTTCGCCCCTAGTACTCCCGCCCCTGGGTCTCGCGTGTTGGGGAGTACCTTTCTTAGCACCAGGTCACCAACTCTGAAAGTTCTCTCTCGCACCCTCGAGTTGTAATACCTTGCCACGCGCTGCTGGTATACCACCATTCTCATCTGTGCCTTTTCCCTTTTATCTTCTAGCATATCCAAGCTCTCAGCCAGAGCTACCCGGTTGGCCTCATCCCCGTACGCCTGTATCCTGTAGGAATTAACCTGCATCTCAACTGGGAGGACGGCCTCGCATCCATATGCTAAGGAGAATGGGGTCTCACCAGTGGTCGTGCACAAGGTGGTTCTATAGGCCCACAGCACATTTGGTAGCTCTTCCACCCAGGCTCCCTTCATCTTCTCTAGCTTGGTTTTCAAGTTCTTTTTAAGAACTCTGTTAATGGCCTCCACCTGCCCATTGGCCTGTGGGTGCACTACTGCTGAGAAACTTCTTCTTATCCCTCTTCCCCTACAATATTCCTCGAAGGCCCCCCCCCCCCCCTCAAACTGGGTGCTGTTGTCCGAGATAATTTTGTAGGGCACTCCGTACCTACAGACAATGAATTTGTTGACAAATGAGGTGATATGCTTAGCCGTTATCTTCACAAGGGGTTCCGCTTCAACCCACTTGGTGAAGTAGTCCACAGCTACCACCGCGTACTTCGCTCCACCCCTACCTACGGGAAGAGCGCTGATCAAGTCTATCCCCCAGATAGCGAAGGGCCAGGGGCTGCTCATGCTAGTTAGCTCATTTGGGGGCTTCCGAGTGTAGTTGGCGTGCCTCTGGCATTTGTCGCATTTCTTGGCGAAGTCGTTTGCGTCTCTCTCCATGGAGGGCCAGTAGTACCCTTGTCTCATTGCCTTCCTTGCTGTGGAGGGTCCACTCTCATGGTTGCAACACTCACCCTCATGTATCTCATGTAGTACTTTCAACGCCTCCTCCTCTTCCACACATCGCAGGAGTGGCATCGAGAACCCTCTCTTGTATAGAACCCCTTCTACCAAGGTTTACCTAGTGGCCTTATAAACCAACCTCCGGGACTCTTTTTTGTCCACGGGCAAGGTTCCTTCCTCTAGGTATCTCTTAATCGGTTCAGTCCATGACTCCTTTGGGGCGCTGACCATGTGCACGTCCGTGCTGATGATGCTGGGCCTAGGTAAGTATTCCACAGGTATCGACTCCAGGATATCCCCATCCTTGGTGGAAGCTAGTTTTGCGAGGGCATCGGCATGGGTGTTCCTCTCTCTTGGGATTTGCTCTATGCTGTATTCCGCCAATCGTCCCAGATATCCCTTCACCCTTTCCAAGGACGCGGCCATCTTTGGGCCTCTTGCCTGATACTCACCTTTCACCTGGTACACCACCAGCTGTGAGTCGCTAAAAATACGTAGGCGCGTCACCTTTAGCTCCAGGGCTAACCGCAAGCCTGCCAAGAGTGCTTCGTACTCTGCCTCGTTGTTGGAGGCCTCAAACCCAAACCAGCTCGCACAATACATCTTGTGTCCTTTGGGCCCCGTCATCATGATACCAGCTCCAGATCCTCCTTCATTGGACGCCCCGTCCACATGCAGGCTCCATTCCTCTAGACCCCTTGCTCCTTTTCCATGACTGTCCACCCCCCTTCTTCACTCCTTCCTTCACTCGGCTGATTGGTGAACTCCACTATGAAGTCTGCCAGCACTTTCCCATTGATGGAAACTCTCGGGGTATAAACAATATCGAATTGGCTCAACTCGATCGACCACTTCATCAGCCTTCCTGAGGTCTCAGGTTTATGCAGGACCTGTCTCAAAGGGCTATCAGTGAGAAATTCAATTGCATGAGCATGGAAGTAGGGTCTCGGCTTCCTCGAAGCCACAACCAATGCATATGCCAACTTTTCAATTTCAGGGTACCGGTTCTTCGCATCCACCAATCGTTTACTGATATAATAGACGGGTTGTTGATCCTTCTTCTCCCCTCTTACCAAGGCAGAGCTTATGGCATGCTCCGACACTGCCAAGTATAAGTATAGCTTTTCCCCTTTTTCAGGTTTTGCCAAAAGGGGTGGCTTCCCCAAGTGCTCCTCCAGCTTAATAAATGCCTCTTCACATTCCTCATCCTAAGCGAACTTTTTGCTCCCTTTTAGGATGTTAAAGAAGGGGAGGCACTTGTCAGTTGACCTCGAAATAAATCTATTAAGGGCTGCCACATTGCACTTCCTTCTTGTTCTTTGGTGGGCTCATTTCTATTAGGGCTCTTATCTTATCAGGATTAGCCTCGATGCCCCTAGAGTTGACCATGAAGCCAAGGAATTTCCCAGAGGATACACCGAAAGTGCACTTGATGGGATTCAACTTCATTCTATACTTCCTGAGCGTTTCGAACATCTCATCTAGGTCCTTGGTGAGTTCTGCGGCATTCTTGGTCTTCACCAGCATATCATCAACATATACCTCCATGTTTCTCTCTATCTGGTTGGCGAACATCTTATTAACCAACCTTTGATAGGTGGCACCCGCGTTTTTCAACCCGAAGGGCATCACCTTATAGCAGTAGAGTCCTTTATCCGTTATAAATGACGTGTGCTCTTCATTAGCTGGGTTCATGGGAATCTGGTTGTACCCAGAATAGGCGTCCATGAAGCTAAGTAATTCATGCCCCGCCGTTGCATCCACCAACTGATCTATTCTTGGGAGTGAGAAGCTATCCTTAGGACAAGCTTTATTCAGATTCGAAAAATCGGCGCAAGTCCTCCATTTTCCATTTGGCTTTGGGACTAGCACTGGATTCGACACCCATACGGGGTAAAATGACTCGCAGATAAACCCATTGGTCTTCAGCTTGTCAACCTCTTCCTTTAGGGCTGCGTACCTCTCTGGGTCCAGCGCCCGCCTCTTCTGCCTAACATGCCTCGCTTCAGGGGAGATATTCAAGTGGTGGCACATGACACTGGGATCTATTCCCACCATATCCTCGTGACTCCATGCGAATACACCCAGATTACCTTTCAAAAACCTTATCAACTCCTCCTTCACATCACCCTGCAAGCTTTTTCCTACCTTCAGCTTTCTCAACGGTTCCTCCATTACTACAACCTCCTCTACTTCTTCCACAGGTTCTGCTCCTGACTCCTCTATGGTTCGGGGGTCTAGCTCCTGTGGGCTTCCTGTGGGCACCCATGGCGCCTCATGTACCACCATGGTCATTGGTTCTTGCGGTTTCACGGACGCGCGGAGGGAGGTGTTGTAGCACTCCCTCGCCTCTCTCTGTTCTCCTTTCATACTAGCTACTCCTCCTAGAGTTGGGAACTTGATGACCAAGTGATATATAGAAGTTATGGCTTTCAATTCTCTTAGGGATGGTCTCCCCAATACCGCATTGAAAGCCGAGACACAATCTACTACGATGAAATTAGCCATGACTGTAGTCTGCCGGGGTTGCTCCCCCATGGTGAGTGCCAATTCAATCATCCCTAGGGGTCGCACCGAGTCTCCCATGAAACCATATAGGGAGGATTGGCAGGGTTTCAGGTGACGAATACCCAGTCCCATCTTTTCCAAGGCAGGGTGATACAGGATATCCACTGAGCTTCCATTGTCCACCAGGACCCGATGCACACGCATATTGGCCAACTGAACTGTCAGCACCAGTGGGTCATTGTGGGGGAAATGCACACCCCGCGCATCCTCCTCTGTAAACGTGATTGAGTCATTTTCCCCCTTGAAGCTTTTCGGGGGTCGCTGCTCCAAGCTCATGACACAGGGTGGTGGACTTTGCCTGGCTTCCCTCGCATACTTGTCTCGTCCCTTCCGAGAATCTCCTCCAAACCCTGGACCTCCAAAAATGGTTCGGACTTCCCCCTGTATCTCTGGGGCTCATCCCTGCGCCCGGGGAATCGCCGTTTTGTCCTCCGGCTTTGGCCCTTCTCTCCTAACATAACGGCCTAGCTTCCCCCTATGGATGAGCTCCTCAATCTCTTCCTTCAAATGGATACACTCTACAGTGGTGTGACTGATATCCTTGTGGTACTGGCAGTATCTACTGGGAACCCTTTTGGACCAGTCCTTTCTCATCGGTGGGGGCTTCTTGAAGGGAACTCGATCTTCGTTGGTAAGGTAAATATACTCCCTGGTATCTGTAAGGTTCTTATAGTAAGTGTAAGCCGCTTGCCTATGATCACTCCCCCGTTTGGTCTTTCTCTGTTGGTCATCCCTTGACCCGTCATACGTGCTCTTCTTCTTTGCTCCATTCGACCCGTCGTTAGTTGGGGGCTTCGTGTTGGACTCCTCCTTTCCTGCCTTTATGTTTGCGTGGCCATCCTCCACGCGAATGTACTTATGTGCCCTCTCATAGAAGCCATCTAGGTCGGTGAATTCCCTCTTCAGCATGTTGCCCCACAATTTGCTTCATGGGCGCACTCCGGCTGTAATGGCCATTTTCAACTCTCGGCGGGTCAGGCTCCCCACTTTTGCGGCCTCCATGTTGAACCTGTGAATGTAGCTCTTCAGGCTCTCCTTTTCTCCTTGCTTCACGTTGGCCAGGCTGGTGCTTGGCATCGTGTAGTCCCGCACGGCGTGGTGCTGCTGGAGGAATTCATCAGAAAACTGCTGCCAGGATCTGATGGACCCCGGCCTTAGTCTTTTGAACCACTTGTATGCGGGTCCTTTCAATGTGACATCAAAACAGTGGCATCTGGCTCCGCTGCTAATTCCCCTCAGCTTCATCAAGTCGTTAAATGTGTCCAAGTGGTACTTTGGATATGTGTTTCCTTCGTAGGGGGTCATATTGGGTTCCTTAAAGTTGGCAGGGAGACGGATAGCTTGGATCTCCCTCATGAAGGGTGACTCATGGTCAAACTCTTCCTCAAAAGCCTGACCGCCAGAGGCGGTGACAATCTTGCTTCGCCGACTCCTCATTTCCGTGTCCAGGTCCTGCCTCCTCTTGCTTAGGGAATCCCTTAATGCTGACAGGTTAAGAACCCCCTTTCCATTGCCCTCTCGAGGCGCCATAGAGGGCGTGGTCCCTTTACCCACCCTCTTTTTGTTGAGCTCCTCTCGTAAATCTGAGGGTGCTCTCTTAGAGGTGACCTTGTCCTCATTGCGATGGGTCACGTTGGTCTTCGGCTCTGGTTTCTGGGCCTGCTTCGGTGGCTCACGAGGTTCGTGTTGCTTCTTTTGGGGGGTGTTACTGGTGGAGTGTCGAGTCCTCCCATCATCTACTGGAACGGTGGTCTCTGCCCCCTCATGACCTTTCTCTTTTCTCTTGGGCAAGGTCATGCTTGACTTACCTTGCAATAGGCCATTCAGCACCTCTTGCATATTCTCTAGGGTAGTCTCCAACCTTTGATTCTTACGGTGCAGCTCACGTATTTCTTCTTCATCGAATCGAGATTTAGAACTCGAGCTCACGGAATGGACCCGGGGATGCTTATCATGTCTATGCGTTGAGGGTCCCGGGTCATGCCGGCCGAAGTTTGGTACTTATGGCAGTTTAGGGAGCGGGAATTCGTTAGCATTCCCCGGTGGTGCCCTTGGAGGACTCCCTCCGGGCGGGACGGCCGGTGACAAGGCCTCTCTATCACCCTCGTGAACCTCAGGGTCCCTTGGGGGCTCCACATCTCTGGGTGGAGGAGGATCCTTCATGGAGGCCTTCAGCTGGAATCCATTAAGGTGGACCTCCACCTCTAGTGGTTCCCTGAGTCGCTTTGAATGTCTCAGCATTTCTTCTTGCCGGAAGTAATGGTAGAACAGTAGCTTGGTACTTACTTTCCCACAGACGGCGCCAAACTGTTGACGGTGAGAACTCGTCAACTAAGTTAGGTTAGAAAAAGTGCAAAGTAAAGATTATCAAAAGAAAAGCTTTAGAAATCTAAGTATAAACTCCAAGAACAATTGCAGAAGAACAATGGTGAAATCAGTTCGTATTCACTATGGTGCACTTGCTACAGTAAATTTTCCAACCCCCTTCCATGTGGAATTGGGGTTCATTATATAGTGGGCTCTAATGGCCCTAGATACAATGTGGTCCAGGGGACCAGGTGGTACATAAGTACACTGTCAGGAGAGCGGTTTCAGAGGTAGTGGTGTTGCAACTAGTACATGGATAGATGCCTGGAGGATGTCTCCACTACTTTACCGTACGAATGTCAGAGGGGTGGCTCCATGCGTAGTGGCACTAATGGTACTGATGCATGGTCAGAGACATGCAAGGAGTGCCTCCACCATCGGTACTAACTTGTACCATCTTGGCCTGTCTAGTACGGATGTTCAGAGTTACGCCCCTAAGCTCCTCACCCTCGCATACCCGGTTTCCGTACGCGTGTCTTGTCTCTAAAGGTTGCTCTCGTGTAGCCATGAGCGAGATAAGCGTGTGGGTGTCGTGCCCCGTTGGTGGCACCCTCCTTAGAAAATAGAGAGGGGCTTCATCAGGGGGGCACCTGCTTATACTGTAGTGGCACGCCTTGTGAGATGGCGCGTGAGACCTAGGCATGGCCGAGACATGGCCTCGCAGATCATAAGGGCGCCTTGTGAGACGGGGCCCTATACCTGGACCTGGTGGAGGTGTGGCCTTGCGGGGCCTGATGGCACCAAGAGGAGGCCCGATTCAAGCTCCCGTGAGACTCCTCCAACGAGGCATGGTGGCTGGGCACAAGGCCCTCGTGAGACGCCCCCTGCGAGGCGAAACACCCACTTGGCATGCCCTTCGCGAGGCGCTCTTGCGGGCCGTGGGCGAGGCGCTCTTGTGAGCCGTGGGCGAGGCTGCGTGCGAGCCGCCACGAGCGAGGCGTGCGCTGGACACCACGCGAGGCGCTCCTGCGAGGCCGTGGGCGAGGCGCTCCTACGAGCCGCCTCCAGCGAGGCGTGCGCTGGACACCACGCGAGGCGCTCCTGTGGGGCCGTGGGCAAGGCGCTCCTGCGAGCAGCCTCCAGCAAGGCGTGTGTTGGACACCACGCGATGCGCTCCTACGGGGTCGTGGGCGAGGCATTCCTGTGAGCCGCCTCTAGCGAGGCGTGCGCTGGACACCACGCGAGGCGCAAGGCCATGCCACGCAAAGCGCGAGGCGCTTAGGTGCACTGGGGGCCACGCTAGGCGCGAGGCCATAGTGGTCCGAGGGCGTCGTGGCTCAATCACTTAATTAGGTGCTTATGGGGCCTTGGCACTTGTTTTGGGCCTTCTCCAGGCATGAATTTTTGAGCATCCACAAATTGTTTTTATTAAAAATAATAAACTAATTACTATATAAGAAATATATTAATATATTTTAGAGGTGTAATAGAAAACATGTTCTTTTTTTATTTCTTGATATTTCAAGAGAATATTTAGGTCAATTATCAAAATAATATATTTGGTAATAATTAATTAATTAATTATGAAGAGTTTAAAGAGAGAGAAAAGGGGTGCTATGTTTTTTTGTTTTTGTTAAAATCCTATTTACTCTTATAAAGTAGGATTTATTTAATAAAATATAACATTAGGGACCTATGTTAGCTAAATAGTAAAGATTTTGGATCTAATTGCTACAAAAATAAAGGTTGGGAACCTAAGTGATATAACTGAAAAAGCTTGGGATCCCAAGTGCTATTTACCCTTAATATAACGAGGCTAATGACTTTTGTTTTGGAGATTCAATAGCAATGAATGGATAGGAACATGATCTTACAAGATTTAGAATCCAATTTTTCCTAATGGATCGAATATTGGTTCCCTTAAGGAACTAATAGTTATTGACCTAAAATTTATAATATGAATGTAAATTAACTATTCACTAGTGAATTAATGGTACTTAAAGTATAAGAGGTAATTATGAGGGTAAAATGGTAATTTTGACTGGCAATACTTGAATGACAGAACTACATGAAGTGATTATATTAATGGACTGCATTAGATAATTCTATAAATTTTATTATATAATTACTACGAGTGCAATTCTATATTTATAGTGGAGTAATGATGAAATTAATAAATAAGATCATTCAATTAAAGAGATTAATTAATAATTTAGTTTATTGGAGCTTAGTATTATAGGTCCATGAAATTAATCAATAAGATCATTCAATTAAAGGGTGTTATATTTTTTAAAATCCTATTTACCCTTATAAATTAGGATTTATTTAATAAAATATAACATTAGGGGCCTATGTGAGCCAAATAGTAAAGAGTGGGGATCTAATTGCTACAAAATGAAGGTTGGGGACCTAAGTGATATAACTAGAAAACCTTGGGACCCTAAGTGTTATTTACCTTAATATAATGAGGCTAATGACTTGTTTTGGAGATTCAATAGCATGAATGGCTAGGAACATGATCTTACAGGATATGGAATCCAAGCTTTCCTAATGGATCAAATATTGGTTCTGTTGACTGTCTTTTTTGCTATCAACCTTCAAACGAGAGATTAAAGAGATAAACAACAAGAACACAACAGTTTTTACGTGGTTCAAGCTATAAAAGAGCCCTAGTCCACGAGTCTCTGTTATTAAGTGTATTGGAAGCTTGTTAGGGCAAGCTCCAATGGATTTTTCTCAGAGCGTTTAGATTGCTCTGAGTACAAGATCTTTCTCTCTCTAAACAAACAAATCTTTTACAATGAGATCCCTAGCCTTATTTATAAAGGTTGGAGTCATTAATTGCTAATCATCTATAATTAATACACATTGGGCTAATTAATACACATACTCCCTGTTATTAGGGTATTAATATCATTTTAATGCATTGGGTTGCATTAACTAGAGACCACGACCCAGGCGATAAACACGGGGCCCAATGCAGAAAGTTACCTACTTTATGGGGAATATGCCCCTGGCACTGTCAGGGTATGTCGAACGTATTTTGTTGTCAGGCGGCGTAGTGGGAGTGCGAATTGTCGAGTCGTACAATTGACAACACTGTGGACGGATCGCCAAAAAGGTTGTTAGACGATCCTCTAACGCTACAAACCTGCATTGGTTGACACCTGGCTAGCTTTCTAGGTCCCGAGGACAAGATCCTTGGCCTGGAAGACAACTGTTTGTAAAGAGTTTGATGACTGCTAACTAGTCCTCGGGGCATGGCCTCATAGACAAGTTTGTGCCCTACCTTTATCCGTGGGATGTGGCCTCTAGTTGAGATATCCACCCTCCGAGGACTAACCCTTGGGGTGTGGCCTCACTTGAAGAAGCACGCATCCTTGTCACGTGCCTTACCCGCACCAGTTTTGGATTGCCACGTGTCCTTTGGTGAAAGCACAGACAACATTTGCCCCCCAAGTCTCTACTCATCCTCGGACAGTGGAGACTTAACACTAGGGAGAAATCGAATATTCCTTGGATGGAAATATTTGGAGTTCTTCTAACGTCACTACGAGATTTTCTGCCACGTTCTGAGACCCTATTGTTGGCCCCATAAATCCGTGCAATTAATGAAGGGTCAGGTCCGCGGCCCGAAACGTCTTTTCCGTACCCTAGGTGTCCTTTCAGCCTATACTCAAAATTTTCCTTTCACAATGCCAATGACCATGATCCACACCTTTTGGATCTCGACCCTTGGATCGCTCTTGAGTACCTATGTCCTAGGTAATCCAACGGTCGGGGTGAACTTACTTCTCCCCCAAGCACTTGATATATAAAAGGTCAAGAACCAACTCTCCAACATTACTTTAGCTCATTTCAAATTTCCTATGTTTTCTACTCTCCAACCTCTCTCAGACTCCCAAACCATTCTCCTTCCCAGCACTCCTTGGCTTTGCATCCTCTCTGATTCTTCCGTCACCCTGGATGGCTGGCGTGAGTCTTCTTACTTTTGGGTAAATGGCAAGCAATTCTTCAGAGTTCGCACTCCATGCAGCACCATCCGACGCTTCATCTCAAGTAAGCGTCTTGGAATTGTAACTCTGTTTTTGTGTATGTTCGATGACTTAGGAAGCATGTTTAGGAGTTGTTTTCGAGCTTTTTAGAGGTTTTTTTGACATTATTTGTGGTCAAAAATGGTCTAAATGGCCTATTTAGACATTTTGGGGAATTTATTGTTATTTGGCGATGTTCATCATCTCCGATGGTGTTCATATTTTCTGGTGGTGTCTCCGGCGCCAGTTGTCTGGCTCCGAGGACAATCCAATGTCATTAGTTTTTCTTTCCTTCCCTTTTCCCCGAGTAGTAGTCTTAGGGGTTCTCGTTTTGGCCTAGTTTTTTTTTGGGTCATGGCACTAACTGCTTGGTGTTTGTTTCAGATGTCCTTGGAGTTTCATCAACTCCACAAACAAGGTTTCTACGCCTTTGACAACGAAATCCTTCAGATGGCCCGAGAAGCGGGACAGGGCCCCGAGAAGGGGAAACAAGTGGCTGGTAGCAGCCAAGCTTTTGCAGTACGGGGGAGCTCAGAGCCAGTGGCGACAAGACCTCTCAGAGTTGGCCTCTCGGAAGATGAGGCCAATGCGGGCCCGACGCCATTAGACTCCCCTTATGCTGCTATAGAGTTCGAGGCGGAAGACATCCCAAGCAAGATACGACACAAAGGCGCCTTCCAGAG
Organism: Humulus lupulus; assembly: GCF_963169125.1. Taxonomy (NCBI): domain Eukaryota; kingdom Viridiplantae; phylum Streptophyta; class Magnoliopsida; order Rosales; family Cannabaceae; genus Humulus; species Humulus lupulus. Next base: position 85,526,295 of record NC_084796.1, on the reverse strand, counting down.
GATCCTCGACAACTACGGGGTAGATGATGGTGAAATACTGGTGTGTCTAGCTCGAGAGGACGAGAGGGCACACGAGAGCATTCATGGGCTCGGACCTTGGAGCGCCTGCCATCTCCAAGCAGGTGCAGCCCTGCCACTACACCAATACTATGTTGACTTTCTCAAGTTTGCCGGCATAGCTACTTTCCAATTGTCCCAGAACATATATCGGGTATTGGTAGGGCTCTACGTTCTATACAAAAGGAAAAATTGGCCTACCCTGTCCCCCACCAAAATACTGTACATCTACAGTTTCTGACAAGCTCAAAGAAAGGGGAGAAAGGGGGATATTATACCCTGATGAAGCACACGGGTCCCAGTGAGAGCCTATAAAGCCCCGAGCGGCAACGAGAATCACCCTCTGACCTACAAGGACCAACTCTTTTGGACGGACGGGTTCCCGACGAGGACGAATCCTACTCTACTCTTGGACTTCGCTACATTTGGTAAGTACTCTTGTCCGTGTTATCTTAATCAGGTTCGTATTGTCGCTCTCCGTTCGTTGACTCTTTTGATGAAAGGCTTCGGACAATGGAGTCCATTCGCAATGAGGAGCTAGAGCTCACCTTCCTCGTCACCGATGCCCACCTCCGACAATACAGGCTGCAAGAGGTGGGACAAAGCATAAATCCGATTGTCCTGACCAAATTCCGGGATTCGAAGCAATCTCATAATGTGGCAAGGCTACACATAGAGTACATGGCGAACAAGATGCAGCATCAATACACACAACACCTTCACGAGGAGCAAGCAGAGAGTGTCATCGCCATCAAGGCTATCGTAGAGGTGAAGGAAGACGAGGAGCTCGAGGCGAAAATCGAGTCGTCTTCCGTGCCTCAAGGTAAATCTTTGATCATACTTAATTATGCTAGGCATGTAGGGGAGGGATCTATTCCCGACCATTCATCCTTTTCCCCCTCCCTTCTTGAATGGGGTTAAGTCTCAGGGCGTCGTTGGTCCGAGGAGGAGTACCAAGACTACCAGGACCTCATCATCATGTTTCTCCGCAACCCGAGGAGGAAGAGACATGCTTAAGGCTTCGTGCCTCTTGATGAGGCGACGACCATGCACGCCTCTTGGTTTTGTCAGTACGAGATCAATTTAACGCAGGAGATGGGTCGAGGAGCTTGATCGCGGTGGTTCCCGAGGACTTTTATACTTGGTCTCATGCTTTTATCTATTGTGATTTTTCTCTCTTTTTTGGAGACTAACCAGTGTGTTTCCTTTGTGTTGAAAGTATAAGCCTTTCAGATCTGGTGTTGTCAAAACATCAGAAGGTGTCGGGGCTATCTGAGATAGACGCCTCAACAACTCCAACAGCAGTGCCCACACCCACATCAACTGCCCAAGCACCCTCTGCCACTGCTCCACTAGTCCTTGTCCCGAGCGTAACAGCTGCTAATGAGGTCATTGACCTCGAGGCCTCCTCCCCCCAAGCTGAGGGATTCTCTAGGAAGGGCAAGGAAATCCCTTCCAACTCCCCTGAAACCAGGGAGCCTCGACTGGTTATCTTCCCAGATCACTATGAAGGAGATGACTCAGAGCTGCATAGGGAGGTCATTGAGTACTACAACACTCGCATCGGGGAGGGCAATGAGGAGTCCTGACTCTTAGCCGAATATCGGCGCAAGGATTGGCCAAAGGAACCCACCGTCCCTCCTCGCAGCGAAGAGCTGGAACCTCTCCTCACAAGGACAATAGGAGACAGGGCCCTACCGCTCAGCACGGAGCTCATGCAGGGACTAGGGGCGTCCCTATGCGAGATGCCCGCCAGCAACTTCGCCCATTGCGACAGCGACAATGAAGTTGCGCTGGTGGCTACCAACTATCACTCTTCCATGAGGGTAAGTCTCCTAATTTCATCCTAAGTTCAGTGTGTATTTCTGTATTTTTGGCTGACTTGATATTATGATTTTATAGATTGTTGTCCTCAATCAACGAATTGGGGACCTTGTGCTGATGCGGTCCCTTGAGCTGAAGAAAACTCTGGAGGGGCTGGCCCAGGCCTAGGTAGAACTAGCTCGGCTCCAAGAAACTACAGTCCCCTTGGAGGAACATTCACGACTTCAGATTGAAGTGGAGGACACGAGGGCCCGTGTCTGCGAGGTGGAGGACCTACTGGTCATCGAGTGGTCAAAGTTGTCTGCTTTGGAGGAGACATCCTCCAAGTTACTGGAAGATGCTGCAGGCCGCACCCGGACTGTGGAAAAGGAGCTGGTCAAAATCCGTGAAGAGCTAGAGAAAGCCAGGGGAACCACAGAAGAACTTGCCAAAGATCTCTATTTGATGGCTGAGGACATGCTCTTCGTTCCATGGCAGAGCAATAGAAACATGGATCTCTCATTCACAGAGGATCCCAACATGAGGAAAAATTTTGAGGCACGTCTCGAGGCAGACACTGCCCATGCAGCTCAGGAGAAAGAGGTCTCGACGGCGGGTCGTGTCCTTGAAGCTGACCCGGTGATCGAGTTGATGGTAGAGGTGCCCCCAGACGAAGGACCCCAGTAACTTTGTCTTGTTTATAATTTTTTTTAAATACTAAATAGGCCTGGATGCCAAAGCTTATTGGGGTATAGACAAACAACGCTCGAGCCCCCGAGCATAGTTGTAATTATGTTTCCATTTAAAACTATGCAATTTGCACTACTTTTAAAGTCCTTTGATTCTTTTAGTTTGTCGTAACATTGTATTCACGAGAACAAGAACCCTAGGTCATTATTTACTTGGTTTAGTTCTATAAATTCAACGTAACCTAGTCGACATGAGAATAAGCACTCAAATTGTTTTAAATGTTTGATTTTGTTCTGTAAATTCAACGTAACATGACTGCCACGAGAAGAAGAACTCAAATTGTTTTAAATATTTTATTTGGTTCTATAAATTCAACGTAACATGACTGCCATGAGAACAAGAACTCAGAACTGTTTTGTAGGTAATTTCCAGCATTTAGTGTCTCTTGTAGGCTCACAGTCTTAGAAGTAACTTTAATGCGAAATTTAGCATTAATCTAACACAACTCAGCATCCTCAAGTTCCTACGACTCAAGATGGAGCTGACCTTTTGTGCTTGAACCTTTATACGTTTAATGTTTTCCCAGGCTCGAAGTCCTCGAATTAACTTCTCATCCTGTATCCCCGTAGTCCAAAGACTCAGGCTTCCAAGAATTCTTGCACATCAACTGCCTACCCTTGAGTATGCAATACCCAGAAGGTCAGTTATGGGCTTTAAATTTTTCCTTCGAGTGTATATCTCGGGGCTTGATGTCCTCGAGAGGTGATGTTAATCCGTACTATCGCTACTAGGGGTTACTTTTAGGGTCTATTCCTCCAAGTATTTAGCTTGGATTCCTAGGCGCGATGTCCACGGGAGGTGTTCGAGTACAAATGGCTCAGGCATCCATTCACATCTCGAAGATTAGGATTTGGTTATCACTCCTCGAGCATGCGCTATCCTCTAAGTAACCTAAATCTCTCAAGTTTTAGGGGTGCTTCACTCGTCGATTAACCAAGATCCCCATGTCATGGATTTCTCGGCGCTATAATATTCGAGGCATGCGGAGGACTTGGGCATAACTCCTCGAGCACAGTGTCCACGGGAGGCATCCCAAGTCTGCCCCAAGACCAAGTACGAAGTATTTGGTCTTCCATTCGCATCTCAAGATCAAAGACTTGATCAAAGCTCCTCGGGTGCAATGTTCACGAACGGTGACGTAGGTCTGTTCTCGCGCTACTAAGATTCCATCTAGTTTCTAGGTGCTAAGCCCTATTCTACTTGGAACATGCTTAGTTTCCTAGGCTAGACTCAATTAGTTTCTTTGGTCTTTCTATACTCGGGGTGGCGACACTAGGCTTACTTCGCTTGACAAGCTTAGTTTCCTTGGTCGCTCCCTGCAAGTCATGACCCTACCCTAACTCCATGCCCCCCCAAGTGATCGAAGACTAGTCTACGTTCACTTGTTTAGGCCAGCGAGCGGGTGCTCATATATAATAGTAACACAATAAAGGAAACTAAGAAATATAATAAAACAATAAATTTCTTTCTTACCGTGTTTTATATACACGGTTTTCATTAAATGTGCCCTAAGGCTACAATGGGTACTACAGAAATTAACAAAGCTAATTGCTCATACTACTGGTAATACCAGCAAAGATGCTCGGTATTACAAGCATGGGGAATAACCTCCCCACTTAGTCAAGCAAATTTGTATGTCCTCGGACACACAGTTCTCTCGACTTGGTATGGGCCTTCCCAATTAAGTCTCAGCACTCCTGCACCGGGATCTCGGGTGGCTAAGAAGACTCTTCGCAACACTAGATCTCCGACCCCAAACTTTATGTCCTTCACTTTAGAGTTGAAATACCTGGCTACCTTCTGGTGATAAGATGCTACTCGAAGATGAGAAGCTTCACGGAGCTCCTCCACGAGGTCCAGGGATTCTCAAAGTAAAGCATGGTTCGTGGTTGGGTCATACGTATCCCGTTGGTGCGTGGAGATTGTTACTTCAACTGGGAGTATAACCTCATATCCATAGGCCATGGAGAATGACGAGTGGTCGATGGAAGTCCTGGCAGTGGTACGATAGCTCCACAATGCCCTAGGCAACTCCTCGGGCCAAGCTTCTTTTGCATGTTCCAGTCTTTTCTTCAAAGTGGAATTGAGTGTCTTATTAACTGCTTCCACTTGGCCATTTTCCTGCGAGTGGGCCACGAATGAGAAGCTCTTGATAACTCCATGTCATTGACAAAATTCTGCGAATACTTCACTATCAAACTGCAACCCATTGTCGGAGACTATCTCCCTCGAGATCCCATATCGACAAACAATGTTTTTAATGAAAAAATACAAGGCCTTTTTAGAGGTGATCATTGCGAGCGGCTTGACTTTGACCCACTTTGTGAAGTAGTCTACGGCCACTATGGCATACTTCACCCCTCCCTTTCCTATAGGCAGGGACCTGATAAGGTCGATACCCCAGACAGCGAAAGGCCATGGACTGGTCATCTGCGTAAACTCATTTGGAGGTGCTCGGGGGATGTTAGCTAAACGCCGACACTTGTCATACTTCTTGACATAATCCATCGCATCTCCATTCATGGTGGGATAAAAGTATCCTTGCTTCAACATCTTTTTGGAAAGACTTTGCCCCCTGGCGTGGTCTTCGCAAAAGCCCTTATGTATTTCTCTCGGAGTATCAGACTGGCCTCTTGTTTGGACACAAATCGGAGCAAAGACAAAGAATAACCTGACTGATATAGTTTACTATCCATGATTATGTATCGAGGTTCTTGATAGAGCATCTTCCAAGCTGCCATCTTTTCTTGGGTCAACTCCCCGAAGACAATATATTTTATTACTGGCTCCATCCACCCATCATGGGGTTGTATTGCTTCCACCTCGTTGGGAGCTGAGATGCTCGAAGCATCCAAGTAGTCAATGGGGACCACATTATCAACTCAACGTCTTTGGTCGTGGCCAACTTAACCAGGACATCATAATTGGAATTCTGCTCTCGCGGCACGTCCTAAATAGTGGTTCTTCTTAAGTTATGCAACATTTATTGAGCCTTTGCCAGATACGCTGCAATTTTTGTTCCCCGGGCCTGGTACTCTCTGAGTACTTGATTTACCACGAGTTTAGAATCGCTAAAAATTTCGAGGCACTCGGCCTTGAGCTCAAGTGCTACTCGGAGTCTAGTAATAAAGGCTCCGTATCCCGCTTCATTGTTAGAGGCGTTGAACCCAAAACAGAGTGCGCTGTGCACTCTGTGCCCCTCGGGGGAAACCAAAATGAGTCCAGCTCTGGCACCATTATCATTTGAAGACTCGTCCACATACAACTTCTAGGCTAGTTTGACCACTGGGACACCTTCAGGCTTCTCATGATTCCCTGTACACTTGGTGATGAAATCAGCCAGTGCCTGACCTTTTATAGCAATCCTCAGATGGTAGGTGATGTTGAACTGACTCAACTCCATCGACCATTTCAAGAGTATTCCTGATGACTCTGGATTTTGAAGGACTTGCTTAAGGGGAAGGTTTGTGAAGACCATAATCGGATGCGCCTGGAAGAATGGTCTTAGTTTTTGATAAGTCACCATTAGGGAAAAAGTTAACTTCTCCACCAGCACGTACCTAGACTCAGCTTCGAGGAGTCTTTTGCAAATGTAGTAGACGGGGTGCTGAACACGACCTTCCTCCCACACCAATGCAGCACTGATAGCATTCTCTGAGACAGCCATATAGAGAAGGAGAGGTTCACCGTGTACTGGCTTGGACAGAATCAGAGGATTTTCCATGTGCGCCTTGAGCTGCTAGAATGTCGCACTCTTCCGACCATTCAAATCTCTGACTTCCTAGGAGCACATTAAAGAAAGGGATGCACTTGTCCATTGCCATGAAGACAAAATGACTCAAAGTTGTGATCCTTCTTGTCAGGCTTTGAACGTCTTTATGCTTCCGAGGAGACGGCGTCTCGATTAGGCCCTTGATCTTCTCGGGGTTTGTCTCAATTCCCCGAGCACTAACGATCAAACCTAGGAACTTTCTGGAGGCGACCCCAAATGTGCACTTTTTAGGATTTAATTTCATTCCGAATTGGCGGAGCACCGAGAAAACCTCAACCAAGTCCCCCACATGGTCGGGAGCTATCCTAGACTTGACCAGCATGCCGTCCATGTAGACTTCCATGTTTCTCCCCAGTTGGTTTTTGAACATCGGGATTATGAGTATCTGGTAGGTGGCACCAACATTCTTCAGTCCGAAAGGCATCACGATGTAACAGTAGACACCCTTATCGGTCCAAAAACTAGTATGCTCCTGGTCTGTGACATGCATAGACATCTGGTTATAACCCGAGTACACATCCATGAACAACAACAGATTATCGCCAGAGGTGGCATCGACCATCTGATCTATCTTGGGAAGCAGGAATCAGTCTTTCGGACAAGCCTTGTTAAGGTCCGAAAAATCGATGCATGTCCTCCAGGTGCCATTTGGCTTTGGCACAAGAACAAGGTTGGATAGCCGCCTGGGGTATTGGGCTTCTCGGATAAATCCGTTGGTGAGGAGCTTGTCTACCTCAACCTTGAGAGCCTCTTTCCAAGTTTGATCAAACGTCCTTTGCTTTTGTTGGACAAGAGCAAAGTTGGGATCGACATTCAAGACGTGGCAGATGATGTTTGGATCAATGCGAGTCATGTCAGAATGCAACCATGCAAACACATCTTGGTTTTCTCAGAGGAAGTCCTGTTGGGTTTTATGCCCTTACAAAACCATGTCGGACATGTAACACGATTTCATATTGTCAATAAAAGTAGTCGAAATCATTTAGTTTGACAACCGAGTCGCTTGCTTGTTTTATTACATGATTATTGAAATAAAACAAACATTCATAAAATCCCAAACATATGAATAGCTACAATTATAGTAACTAGGTCACATTGGATTATAGTTGTAATTATATGTTCAAGAGAACGAGTCCTAAGATTAGACCAGTGCATTGGATTTTCACTGCAATCTACGATATGATCTACTTACAAATTCAGGGTGTGATGTCTTGTCCAAGGCATTGACAAAGTAGATATGATCGGATGTATTTGGTAACATTGGACAAGGACTGCTATTGATTATTGATTGATAAATAAGTATCGTTGTTATCAAATCTAATCAATGTGAAAATGTTGACCATAGGTTAAGTCGATCTTACTTCTGAGTGATAATATTATGCTAATTACATTATTTAAATCTTTTGACTTGTTCGTTACCAGCTTACCCTACGGTCTAGCCCATACTTACATCTTGGAGACTTAGTAGTGTAATTGAGTGGGAGTATTATTCATAGATATGAAATCTATAACTTCTGTATGAGAAGTGAAAAGATGATTTCTTTAATTGCTTTGTTCAAAAGGTTAAATGATTGAGATCTCATTTCAATGATTAAGTTCACGGAAATATCATTTATAAGGAACTTAGTGGGAGTTAAGGATAAAATACTGATGAGGGGTAAAATGGTAATTTTCACCCAACTCGTTAGTAAACCATCGATAGAGGATTGACTGACTGTAATGGTTATAACAATGGATAATGTATTTATGGTTTGGAAAATACGTTCTACGAATTCAAGAGTTCAATTCCGAGTCTATAGTGGAGTCACGAGGAATTAATAAGGTAGTGAAATTATTCGTAAATAAATTCACGGTAACTTATTGGAGCTTGATTTCATGGATCCATGGTCCTTGCATCACCTTTGAGTAAATCATCTAGAATGTCTCAATTAATTGATTTAATTATCAATTAAGATTTTTTTTAAGTTGACTAGGTCAATTTTGGAAAATTTACAGAGATATGAGATTTAGAGAATAAAAGAGAATCTTTGGGTAAATTTATTAATATTGATAAATTGGTGTCAATATAAATAAATGAAATTAAATCAAGTTTAAAATTATAATTAGTTAATTTGAATAAGGATTTAATTAATTAATTAATTAAAAAAATAAAAGGTTTTGAATTTAGGCCCAATTGGGATTTAAATTCCAAATAAAGAGATTGGGTCCAAGAACATTTGTGGGGGCCAAATGCTTTTATCTTTTTGTTTATTATTTTAATTAATTTAAATTTAAATTTAAATAAAGCCCATTAAGTTGTCTATATAAGGAATACGATATTTAGGGTTTTCATAAGTGAGTCTCAGTTGATTCATTAGGTAAGTGAAAACCTAGACACTCTAATCCTTTCTTAGCCACTATCTCTTCTTCTCTTCTAGATCTCTATCTCATGTGTTAAGAACCAGCCCACACTAGTTCTAGGTTGCTGATCTAGTTCAATCTCTTGATAATACTCTGCTACAAAAATGAATCAAGGGTTAGAGAGATTGAAGGAAGGAGTTTGTAGTGTCCCGGAATTTTACTTAGCTAGATAGTAGTAGTAGTAGTAGTAGTATCTAGTAGTAGTTTGTAGTATGTTAGTTTCCGTGGATTTTGATTTAAGCCGGTACTTAGCTGGAAACTCATAGCAACAGTTATGGATTTTATAAGTTTAACCTATAGTTTAGAAATATTAATTATAACATAAGGTTTGATTAATATTTCTGGTCCTAGAAATATTATTTATTATAACCTAAGATTTAGATAGAATTATTAAGAATATGACACTTTTCATAATCATGTTTGTTTGAGGATTTAAGCATTTTAAGTAAATAATTTAGTAAAAGAAAGATCTAGAAGCTCTAGAACCTTCCAGCAGCTGTTAGGATAACATGTTACTCAGTTAAAGTTGTTTAATCAATTCAAAATATGCTGAAAAAGTGCAAATACGTGTTTGATATATAAACGTATACCGATATATCGCAACTATAGGGGTCGATATATCGCCTACGAGAGATACAGAAAACACGTCGACTTTGCACGAACGAACAAACGGGGCTCGAGAAAACGGTCTAGGTGATATATCGCCCAGGGTAGGCGATATATCGCCCATGGCACTTTTTTTTTTTTTAAGTTGTGGTTTTAAATCCTTAAGCCCTTAGACCTGCCTTTGAACGATTTTTATCGAGTTCTGGTCATCTATTGAACGAAAATTCAAATCTTTTTTATTTTATATTCATTTATTTATTCAAATTAAAAGGGGTTAGTTTCACTCCTTGAACTCTATAAATAGGACCTAGTACTCAACCAATTCCTTCATTCTTGAAGCATTGTTCAGAGCCTTCAAGCTGCTAAAATTTCTATAGAGAGAAAGACTTGGGTTTTGGGTTAAAAATATTTTTCAATTTAAGCTTTTCTAAACACTTTGGAAGTAAGATAAAGAGTTATTTCGATATCAAGGTGTAGATCGGGTTCTAGTTCAACCAAGGTATTCTTATCCTTAAGTTCATTTTTTCATAGTTCTTTAGTTTTCTTTTATTTTCTTTCAAATCCTAACTCTTGTTTATGATTCTTGGTTAGGTGCTTAAGTTTCTTGAAACTTAAGGTTCTTTTCGGTAAGTTTCTTCTTTGATGGTTTAGTTCTCTTCTTCATCTTCTTTTCTTTAGAAACTCATGGTTTACTGTTGGTTTTAGGAGTGTTCCAAATCCCGTTCTTGTCTCCATATCCCAGTTTTTGGTAAGGAAAATAGGTTAGAATATATGTGTTTATATGTTTATGTTATGTTATGTTTTATGCTATGATATGTATGTGTATAATTTATGTTGTAGTCGCTTGGGCATATGACTTGCTTAGATAACAAGCCCAAAAAATTTATGTTGTAGTCGCTTGGGCATATGACTTGCTTAGATAGCAAGCCCTAAGAATTTTTATCATTTCATGGTTTAGAGTTATGATTCACCCTACCTCGATTAGTAGACAGAGGACCTAGATGGGTTATCATATACTATAGTGTGATCTAACCTACGTCGATTAGTAGGCAGAGGACCTAGATGGTTTTATCACATGCCATGTTAATGAGTTAATGGCCATTAATATTGTAGTCCTATATGATATATGTTTTTATAGTCATATGTTTTATAGTATATGCTTATGATATAGTCTTATGTTTATGATTTATGATATATGTTGTTAGTAGATTTTCCTTACTGGGCATTAGGCTCATTAATATTTTTTTTAGCTAGATGCAGGAAAATGAACATGGAAGGCGGGAAGGATTCGTGCTAGCTTGGCATGTGTGTTGAGGATGAATAGATTGAATGGACTGCGTGACGATCGAGGATGACGTTGTTTACGTCTTTTAAATTATGTTTTGGTGTTTTTCTGGATTTAGTATTTAAACAATTAAAGTTTATGTTTTATGTTTTATAACAATGGGATCCCATACCACATTTTATATTTCATACTTTATTTTGTATTTGGTACAATATTTTGGGTTTTAAATAAAGTTATGTTATTTCTTATGTATGTATTCAAATTAGTAGCTATGTCATAGTAGTTTTTAATGGCCCGATGTCTTAGAAATAGTCGCGTCATTACAGTTGGTATCAGAGAAAACAGTTCATATGCATGAAGTTCTCCTTGATACACACGCACAAGCTCCGAATCTAACCGCCAATGTAAGTGTTTATGTTTATTATGCTTATTCTTATGTTAATGTTAATAGCTAAAGTTTTAGCCATTATGTTTTCAGTTAAGAATAGATGGATCATTGACCTATTAGGATATTCGAGCCATTAAGGCATTGAAAAGGATTAGAGAGCCAAGGAATACAGTAGGAGTGTTAGAAAGAATCACTGAGAGATTAATCTTATTCCACAAGGAGATAGTCCATCTTCAGACTACTAAGCATATTATGATGAGAGCTACACAACAATATGTCCTAGAAATTAGGCTTTTTAAAGATTTTCCTTCTGTAATTTCAACATTAGAAGAAATATGGGAGACTATAGATGATGATGCACTACACCAAACAACTATTTCCATTACACATCTTTATAAGACTATAGAAAAAGTATTATAATAAATATTAGAAAAAGCGCTAAAGTAAACTAAGTGAAAAAGTATGGTGGTCTTGAAATTTTTATGCGGCAAAGTTTTCCTTTTGTTAGAAAAAAATAAAAGCTTAACTCATGATTATTCTCTACATATTCTTCTTTCCCTTTTTTTATTCTTCTCTTCCCATGGAAGGTTTAGCAGCTCTAAACTTTGATCCCTCTTACTTCTTGACGAACTCTTCTTCGTTGCTCTCAGTCAGTGGTCAATCTCTCTTCTTGACAAACTCTTTTTTCATCGCTCTTCGTCACCAGCCGCTCTCTCCTACATGAAGCCCTCTCGGCTATTCTCTTTTCCATCTCCGTTGATTTCTCTCGCCATTTGAAGCACTATCTACCGCTCTCTCTCTTGGAGAGGCCTTCTACGCTTCTGCCTCTTACTGGCGAAGCTCTTACAAACGCTTTCTTTAGGATCTAAGGTAAGAGCACCTCTCTATTGAAGACTATTTTGTACACCTTTATTAAATTTAGGGCTTTGTATAATCTCAAGATATGTCTTCACTTTCCGGTTTTCTCTGATTGTTAATTCTATAATGTTTTCTTCTCTTCTCATTTCTGATATGAAATTTTGCATCTATTTTTTATATAAATATATTTAAATAACACAGCTTCCTCTCACATGGTATTTTTGCCTCATCTGAATCGGCCCCAAACACTCTCTACGTTACAACTATTTTGTCTAGGAGTGACATTGTCATCCTAGTCCATGGTGTTTGTCACCTCTTCCGAAAGGGTATGAGATGCCAGTCGTGGACAAGATGAGATTGATGCTTTTGTAAGATTTTTCATATACCCATATATATGTATATTTATAGAAACCCAATTTATATACATATTGTTTTGAGAAATATTTTCGTGTTACTTTGTCTTCCTTGTCAAATTCTTCGTTTTCTAGAATTTTACATCAAGAGTGGAAAATCAGAGGTTGTTATGTTTAATATTAAGATTAGTGTTTATATTTAGGTACCAAAGTAGTCAATTTTCTACTATGGATCCATAAAGGTGGTACATTTGGTGGTAAGTATTGGAGTATGATGAACATTGGGTAATTCTTAGTGTTGCTCTGTTTTGGTACATGATTTCTTTTAAAAATTTTACCCATTTTGGTATTGCACTCCAGGTATTTGTTAATTTGTCTAGTTGGGTTACTAAATATGCAAGGGATCAATACCAAATAGGAGTGTAGTGAGTGGTGGTTATTAGATTTTTTTATTTTGGGATAAAGTGAAGTTTAGAGAAATGGGTCAATGGAAAATATATTTATTTTTGGCTAAATATATGTATATATATATCACTATAACTAGGATATATGTTTTTTTCTTCTAGTATTTAGAATAATCTAATATTGTCCATTAAGTTTCACATGGAGTTTCTTCCTATGTCTTTTGGTACTCACACGCTATTTTCTCAAAAGTGCATCTCTATCAATGAAATTAAAGCTAACATAGAAAACAAAGGATTACTGCATTACATGGATTTTTTTTTTAATTACTACATTTTTCATCAAGGTGTGATCGTTTTTCCACTCCATGTCATGTATGTATTTTCTTTGTGTTTATTGACTTATGTCTAGTTTGGATCTAGGACTATTGTTTAGATCTCTTACCATGAGTTCTTTGACTATTATATAATATTATGTAGCTTAATTATTAGTCTGGCACTTACAACTGCAAGAGTTATTAAGCCTTATGGATTTTACTCATTACAGATGGTACTAGTAAGAGTCAAAAGGACCTTTAGTTTAAGTAAGGTGCTTTAACCTAACTTTTCACTCAATGTGGTTATATAGTTGTCATTTGTAGCCACGAAGAAGGCCCTCTAAGTTTTTTGCATTATATATTTGTGTCAATAAAGTTAATATTGTCACATTCCACCTCCAAAAGCTCTAATTACGGTCATAGATAAAAGCAGAATGTAAGTTTTGGCATTTTTATATACTTTAGTTTGATCTTGCTCTTAATTTATTTAAAAGATTGGTTTGTTGTTGGATGAATAATATTTCATTCTAGCTCAGTTATAATTTAGCAAATTTGAAAAATGATCTCACTGTGTACTATGTTATGAAGAGTTGAACCAAGATCATTAAACAACACTAACCATGACTATCAAAAATAAACATTATTTAAGTAAGCACATTAATATTTTGGATGGCTTTTGTATTTCTTTAATACTATTTCATGGTTCTCTGATATTGTTCCAGTTGCATATCATGTAGAACTATTGCTAGAACTTGTTCTGTTTGCATCTATAACATTAGGTATCCATTTTTTCGCATATAGTAGTTATGATTCATTAATTTTTCATACTTTAATGATTCCCTTGTTTCAGGTTTCTGAGAAAAGATGGCACTAGCTTAAAGTTTTTGCTTTTGCTACAATCTGAGATTGAGACACTCTTGAAAAGTTCTTAAAGGAAAAGAGATGACCCATTGGTAATTTTTCTAGCTATTTCAATATTTTTGAGTCTCCTATGCATATAAGTCTTTTTTAGCTTTAATTTATATATGTATGAGGAAAAGAAGAAACAAAAACATTATAAATATTTTCAAATGTGTGACTTGGTACTTTTCTTAGCTGTTTTTTTTTCTACTTAAGTGGTGTTTATTCTTATTTCAATACTTTTTTGTTGTGTTGTATGGTCTCCTGAGGCACGTTAAAAAGAAGACTATAAACTCATTAAATTATGTACTATGGAGTGTTGGGAGCAATGATTTGTAATTCTTGTTATTCTATATATATATATACATGTATAAATAGAATTTTGTTACTGTAAATAAAATTATGCTACACTTGATTAATTTATTCTATTTTCTAATAAATATTTTATTTGACAAATTCTACAATTGGAAATCAAGAGAAGGTTTGATTATGCTAGTCTAGTGTCTTCATTAATCACTTATTTTCACCAACTAGAGACATGATAATTGGTGGCACTATCAATTTTCTGGTTCCTCTTACTTTTTCGATTAAGTTGATTTGTGTTGTCTAAAGTTATTGCTAGTTTTATTGAATTAGTCTTAGATGTGTACACTTAAATATAGAGCTCACCACAAGATTAAGTAGATCTTATTTGAATGTACAACCTTATGAAATATTTTTGAAATTAACAGTTAGCATTAAACCATATTTAATCTGTCAGATATGATACGTTTGCTTTTATAGAATATTATAGCTATTAATTAACTAGGGTTTATATTCAGTTATTTGATTTATGTTTGGTAAATACAAATTTTAGTAATTTCCTTTTTTTGTAGTTTCTTTTTTTTGAAAGAAAATTTTATTAAACAAAACCGAAATCACAGCTCACTTTGGAGCAAATTGCTTTAGCAGCTGTGAGAACAATATGAGGAAAATCTGCTTTCCAAACAGAATAATGCCCTTTTGTTTTTGGTAATTTCCCTTTCTTGTACTTTCCTAACCTATCCTTTTCTTTTTTTTGGTAATTCTCCCCATCCTTCATGTTTTCCTGGTCATCAACCCAAAAGAGATGTGCACAAGAATAAACAGCTCTGCACTGATCAGGCTTCTTTAAAAGCTTTGCAGAATACTGCACAGTTTTGTTTACAAGACAGAAAAGAAATCAGTAGCAAAGATAGGGAGAAAGAGAACGTTTGAGATTGCTCTATAAATCTCAGTAGTTACCCCTGTAGCCTTGTGTGTTAAAGTATCCCGATTATTAAATGTATTGCGGTTATTTGTGCTTTTGGGGATGGAGTTGTGGGAAAGACATGTCTTCTAATCTCCTACACCAGCAATACTTTCCCCACGGTTAGTTTCCACATTTGATTTTTTTATTTTTATCTTTTAAATTTCTCTGATAATTTTTCCACATATATTTTTGAGTTTGAATTGTAATGGGAAAGAATGCTCGAGAAAATTCATCCCCTTTTAATCATTTTCTTTATTCTTTCCTGGATTTTCTTTTTTTGGCTGTTTAAATTTCTTTCCTTAATTGCAAGAAATAAACTACAGCTTCGAACGTGTTTTTGGTCCCCTTTCTAAATTTTTTTGGTTTTAGTTGTTTACTCTTTCTTTGGAAAGATTATCTAATATGCGATTGCATATCATTTTGTCCAATGACCAAAATTTAGATTGTTGTTTTGTAACCTTTGAGACTGATTTTAATTGTATTAATGTGCTGCTAGTTGGTAAGATTATGGGTTTTCAATCCCCTGCTCTTAAATTTCCAAAAAAATTAGGGTGGTTTCCTTTTTGATTTGTAAGTTCTGGAAGACGAATTATGGGTTTGTTCTACAATTGAAATCATATTCATTTCGTTCTTTGGTGGAAAACAGGATTATGTGCCAACTGTTTTCGACAATTACAGTGCAAATGTTGTTGTGAATTGAAGCACTGTTAACTTGGGATTGTGGGATATAACCGGTAACTATGCATGATTACAATTTAATTTAAGCAGTTGTGTTATACAGATTTTCTTTTCTGGGTCTGAATTTGTTTCTGTGGAACAGGACAGGAGGACTATAACAGGTTAAGACCCTTGAGTTATTGTAAGTGTTTATTGACCAACCAAGAGGGTTTCTTCAGGTTTTATTTTCATTTTAGTCAAGAAAAAAAAATGTAATGACAAAACATATAGAAACAAATGGAACTTCCAAAACATATAGATTGCCAAGGTTCTATTGTTAGATCTCTCCTTAGCCCCCCTAATGATTACTTGGAGTTATGCATTGATTAGCAGAGTTAGATGTAAATTTTCTTGTTGATAATAAATAATAGCTCTTACAGGTTGAACATGGTTAAAAGATTGTTCTTCTCTCTAGTAAAATGCTCTTGGGAGAATTGGTAAATTGTCTATTGATTTGTTTTATTCACTTTTGTGTGCTTCTAGGTTCATCAATCCCCTCAGCCTTTTTATTATGGGTAATGAGAGAAGCACCACCATTAATAACAGCTTATGTACAACAAGAATCAGCTACATTAACTTTCATAAGTGATAGTACAACAGCAATACCAAATCCTCAGCACTAGACGACTGCGCCAAGTGTGAGAAATCAGGTCTGTATTATTCTCCCTTCATATTCTTCATCTATGTCGCCAAGTGATAGCTTGTGATTCTTGCTATTCAAATGGTTCTTTAGAGGGAATAAAAATTGGATGGTTCCTATTCCAAGGGGGAAAACAATGATTCCTTTGTTTTTAAGTGTCAAGTGCAGTACCAATCTTTCAAAATCCTGATATTTCTATGCAATTTATGGTATTGAACTTGGTTTGGTCACATTTTTAGTCTTACTGAACCATTTTCTCTAGTTCAGACATGATATGGACTAGTCCTTTATGAATGCTGAATGGACATTTGACCATATGGTCCCCATGCATTTTTCTGTTGAAATATGTTTTACTGTACATTAGCTTTAAGGTCTGTTAACTATTTTTTGCACTTTGGAATTGGCACAAATGGGAATCTTCAATTTGTTGTGTTTTGATTATTTAAAAATTTGCCAAGAGTTTCTTTTCTTTATAGGCTTGTTAGATTTTTCTATAAATTTTTTGGTTTACCTTGTTCTTTCTATTGATACTTTTTTTTTATGCTCTAGCCGTTGTGTTTTGCTTTAATGGGCATTGGCAGCTCATTTCATGCTCAAGAAACTGCCGAGAGTGGGTAATTGGAGAGTCGAGTGAGGTCAATACTGTTCTTTTCCTGTGTACTGTGTTATGTTTGGGGTCATTTGGGACATGTTACTTTCTGATTCTTTTGAGATCTGCATGTAAGAGCCTCAACTTATCTGTTTGCATACATTTGTTGAAAACATCAAGTTCTGGCCTTCGGGTACTGTGTGACTTCAGGCCATCAACTACAGAGGTTAACATAACAATAAAGCTTTTACTTGTGTTGCTTTTCTCGACAGTGGAGTTTTGTTGTCTCAATTCACGTTTTGGTTGCATGATAGACATGGAATCTGTCGAGGATGTGGCTAATATTTCTAATATGTCTGGGATTACTACCCATTCTTTGCAACTGTACAGTCATTGCTGACCACTGGTCCGTCTCCCTGCAACTGTACAGTCATTGCAACTATTGTTTATTTCTTTGTGTTGAAAGTAGTAACTTTTAACTATGTTGAATATTTAAGACTCCTTGAATACTTAAAGAACATTTTGTTGTTGATGACAGTGTTGAATGTTTTAAACTAATTTGTGGATTGTTAATACAATGTTAAATGTTCTTACTTTTTGTTATTTGAAAATCAAGTTCATTTGATGATGCTAGTATATATTAGAAAGCTAATTTTAATTATATAAAAAAATTAAAATATAATAGAATAAATTAGTGTTATATAAATAAAATATATAATGAGAATTTAAACTTATCTAAATATTAAAATAATACAAAAATTGTGTTATAATATCTATTGCAATAACACTTTTTATGCAAAGAATTGTGTTATGCAAACTTCATTATATAACACAAATAATGTGTTATACTAAAGTGTAGTATAACACAAATTTATAAGTATTGAAATGTGTTATATAATCGACTATAAATAACATAATTAAACACTTATCTATATATTAAAATAATACAGAAAATGTGTTATCATTGACAGTATAATAACACATCTATATAACAATGATAAAGTGTTATGTAAAGTACCCTGACCTACGATAACATAGTCGGTCTTAACACATCAGAAAGTGTTATGGTATGTTTTGATAACCCATTTTCGATGTTATTAAAAGCATTTTTTCTTGTAGTGATGATGATTTACTAGTAGCCATGAGATATTATTTTCTAATACTTAGGTTCACCTCTAAGTTGGAATTTCAATTCACTAATGAGCAAAAGCATAGAATCTTTATGAATCTTCCGCGAGGTAATTTCGAGGCTCAAGATAATGAGGATTATGAAGAAATAGATGATGATATGTTAGATGAAGGGTCAAATATGGAAGATCCTAATTTTTAGATTCACCCTAGTTATGTTAGTTCAGTTTATTTATTTATCTATTATCTTTACATTTATGATTATACTTAGTGAAAATCTTTTTCCACATAAATATTATTGTTATTTTTGAATGGCATGTATGAGTTTGATTTTTTTTACAATCATAATAAATAATAAAATAAATAAATAATGATCAAGTTCGGTGAGGGTGGATACAAATCAATGGATCGGGTCTTATATTGGGAGTTTAGGGGGCCATAGTAGTGGGAACGATTTTACTGACCCCAGCCCTCCCTAAATATGGTTAACTTTGGAACAACGATGAGTTTCGATCCTGAGAATTAAGTCATATAGGATGATTAGAAACAGACTTAGAAAAAAATAAAGATGGCTGATTTTCTAAGTATAGAAACACACACTAATTATAAAGCAGACTTACATAATTTTTCATAAGAAATCATAACTAGTAGGTCTGAGTTATGTTTGCCTAGATTAAGTTTTGCCTTAGAGCCTATTAGGGTAAGTTCTAATATATTTTTCTTGACTGTTAGAACTTTGCTGAAGATGTCACTCAGAAGGTCTGCACGCACAGTCGGTAATGCCTCCAACGCCACCAACGAGACTAATGAAGCCCCTCCAGTCCGAAGAAGGGGAACGCATGCTACCAATAATGCTGCTAACAGAAGTGCACCACCTACAGTTGACAACACCATTGAAATTTTCCGGCTATGACAACAAGTGGAAGAATTGCTGCAGCAGCAACAACGATAATAGGCTCAGCCGTAGCCACAGACTCAGACTCAGCCTCAGCAGCAACTGTAGCCTCAGCAAATGGCTCAAGCACCCCAACAAGTAGGTCCTTATGGGGGATGGCCAATGGTGAACTATGCGCCTTACCCAGCTCAGTACATAGAGCCAATCTACGAGCGGTTTTGTAAGCAACACGTTCCAAACTTTGAAGGGACAACTGACCCCTTCGAGGTGGAAGAATGGCTCAGGAATGTAGGGTCGATCCTAGCACACATGAACCTCGGCAACGCGAACCGCATATCCTGTGTTTCATCTCTTCTGAAGAAGGATGCTAGAGTCTGATGAGATTTAGTACAATAGACTCATGACATCGTCACCATGACATGGACTAGATTTGTGGAGCTCTTTCACAAGACATACTACAACTCGATAGTCATCGCTACGAGGGTAGAAGAATTCACCAGACTGAAGTAGGGCAACTTATCGATAGCAGAGTATGCTCGACAGTTCGACCTACTAGCCAAGTTTGCACCAGAGTTGTTCCCAACTGACTTTTTGAGGGTCACCAAGTTCGTTAGAGGACTCAGACCAAAGATTGAGCTAGGAGTAAAACTAGCAAATCCTGGAACCACTTCTTACGCCGATGCTCTAGAAACGACTATAGAAGTGGAAAGGCTTCAGGCGAATGTTAGTAAGGAGGAGGCCAGCAAGCCTGAACCTAAACAACAGAATCAACCTCAGAATGGTCGGAACCACAACAACAGCCATCAGCATAACAATAATAATGGCAAGAAGAGAAGGCATCCTGACAATAAGCAATCCTACAATGACAAAAGAGCACGGAATAGCAATGGAGGCAATAGGTCGAGTTATGTAGAATACCTGCAGTGCTCCAAATGCCAAAAGAAACCTCCTGGTGAGTGTCGTGCAAACACCAAGGGATGTTACAATTGTGGCCAGGAAGGTCATCGGAAGAGGGAATGTCCACAACTCAAGCAAGAAGAGAAAAGGGACAACAAAATGGTTCCAGCCAGAGTCTTTGCCTTGACCTAGGGAGAAGCTGAAGCTAGTAACAAAGTGGTCACAGTTCAGATTCCTATCCTCAATAATATATGTTCAGTATTATTTGATTCGAGAGAAACACACTCGTATATCTCGTTAGGAATGATAGAGAAATTAGACAAACCTTGTGAAAGATTTAGAACTAGGTTTGTGACAAAATTGCCTTCAGGTGAAGTAGTCCTATCATCACGGATAGTACGAGGCGTACCGATCAAAATTGAGGACGTAGAACTAGAAGGAGACTTGATAGAGCTAGAGATCAAAGACCTCGACGTAATACTGGGCATGGATTTGCTAGCAAGGCATGGCGCAACCATCGAATGTAGACGCAAGCAATTGACGTTCGAGACTCCTAACGGTCAGAGACTATGCTTAATGGGAAAAGTTTCAGGCTACGAACACCGCTTATTTCATCTCTCAAAGCTCAGAGGGTGATAGGAAAAGGATTTCACGCATTCTTAGCCAGCGTCATGCATGTGGTAAAGGAAACACCACTAAAGTTTGGAGACGTCCGCATTATAAAGGAATTCCCAGAAGTATTCCTTGACGACTTACCAGGGTTGCCACCAACTCAGGAAATAGACTTCATAATCGACCTAGTACTGAGAACTAAGCCTATCTCAAAGGCACCACACCAGATGGAACCTACCAAACTTAAGGAGTTGAAGACACAGCTACAAGAACTCCTGGATTTGGGTTTCATTAGACCAAGCCATCTGCCATGGGGAGTGTCAGTTCTATTTATGAAGAAAAAGGATGGAAGCATGCAGATGTGTATAGATTACCACGAGCTGAATAAGGTGACAATTAAGAATAAGTAGCTGCTACCCCGGATAGACGACTTGTTTGATCAACTCCAAGGAGCGACCGTGTTTTCAAAGATTGATCTACGGTCTGGGTATCACCAGCTCAAGGTACGGGAAGAGGATATTCCTAAGACAGCCTTCAGAACTTGATATGGACATTACGAGTTTTTAGTTATGTCTTTTGGTCTTACCAACGCTTCAGTCACATTTATGGATTTAATGAATCGGGTCTTCAAGGATTACTTGGACCAATTCCCCGTAGTGCCCATTGATGATATTTTGGTGTACTCCAAGGACGAAGTCGAGCACGAGGAACATTTAAGAATGACCATGTTGTGACTAAAGGGGCATCAACTTTATGCCATGTTCAAGAAGTGCGAATTTTGGCTTTCAAGTAGCATTCCTCGGCCATATAGTATCCAAAGACAGAATTGTTGTAGACCCAGCTAAGGTAGAGGCTGTGAAGGATTGGCCAAGACCTAAGAATGCGTCAGAGGTTAGAAGTATTCTCGGGCTAGCAGGCTATTATCAGAGATTTGTAGAAGGCTTTTCTAAGATAGCCACTCTTCTTACCAACCCGACCCGGAAACAGTAGAAGTTCAACTAGATAGATAGATGTGAAGAGAGCTTCCAATTGCTTAAGGATAAGTTATGCTTAGCACCAGTAATTTGTGTACCGACACCCAATGACAAATTTGTAGTATATTGTGACACGTCGAAGCAAGGTTTGGGTTGTGTGCTGATGCAAAATGACAAAGTAATAGCCTATGCCTCAAGGCACCGAAAGGAATACAGCAACACTATCCAACACACGATATGGAGTTGGCAGCGGTGATCTTTGCATTGAAAATCTTGCGCCACTATCTTTATGGAGAGCGGTGTGAGATTTATACGGACCACAAGAGCTTAAAGTATTTCTTCACACAGAAGGAGCTCAATATGAGGAGTGCAGGAGGTTAAAATTAGCAAAGGATTATGACTGCAAAATCCTATACCACCCAGGAAAAGCAAACGTAGTTACTGATGCGCTAAGTAGGAAGAGTTACAGGAATCTAGCAGCAATATCCAGAATAGAAAAGCTGCACCAGCAAGAGCTAATCAATGCTGGAATAGAAGTAGTCATCGGTCAACTGGCTAACTTGTCCATCCAGTCAAGTCTATTAGAAGGTATACGGATCAGGCAAGAGCATGATGACACATTAGTATCCCACATAGTTGCAGTCAAAGAAGGCAAGGCCACATATTTCTTTATATCAGGACAAGGGTTCTTGAGATATAAGGATCGGGTATGCGTGCCAAACGACCATGGGATTAAGATGAAGATTTTAGAAGAGGCACACAATACTCCATACTCAGTTCACCCAGGGCCGACCAAGATGACTCACGACCTTAAAGCACAATATTGGTGGCCGAGAATGAAGAAAAACGTATGCCAGCAAGTGAAAGCGGAACATCAACGACCTGCAGGCTTATTGTAACCACTTAGTATTCTAGAATGGAAGTGGGAAGATATAGCCATGGACTTCGTGACAGGTTTACCATGAACAAATAAGCAGCACGACTTGGCTTGGGTAGTGGTAGATAGACTAACCAAGTCAGCTCACTTCCTGCCTGTCAAGACTACGTACACTGCCGACCAGTACGCAGACATTTATGTTCAGGCAATAGTATGAATGCATGGAATTCCCAAGACCATAGTATTCGATAGAGGATCGGTGTTTACATTGAGATTTTGGGGAAGCTTGCAGTAAGCCATGGGTACCAAGTTAAGTGTTCGTACGAAATTTCATCCTCAAACCGACGATCAGTCCGAGCGTACCATACATATTTTAGAAGATATGTTGCACGCTTGTGTACTAGATTTCCGAGGATCATGGAGTATGTATTTGCCACTGATAGAGTTCTCCTACAACAATAGCTACCAGTTAACGATCGGGATGGCACCCTATGAGTTACTTTATGGAAGGAGGTGTCGATCGTCGTTACATTGGGACGAGGTAGGAGAGAGGCAACTTCTTGGACTCGAAGCTGTTAGAGAGGCTCAGGATGCAGTAACGCTGATTAGAAAGTGTATGCTCGCTGCTCAGAGTTGACAGAAAAGTTATGCGGATGCCAAGCGACGTGATGTGGAATTCAAAATCGGAGATCAAGTCTTCTTAAAGATATCTCCTATGAAAGGTGTGAAGCGGTTTGGGAAGAAGAGCAAGCTTAGTCCCCAGTTTATAGGTCCTTTTGAGATATTGGACAAGGTGGGAACAGTTGCATATACATTAGCCCTACTGCCAGCTCGAGCAGATAGCCACAACGTATTTCACATCTCGATGTTGCGTAGAAATGTGTTAGACCCATCTCACATCCTCAAGTATGATACGATAGCATTCCAGAAAGACTTGAGTTACGAGGAACGATCGGTTAGCATCCTAGATAGAGGGATGAAGAAATTATGATCTAAGAGTATTCCAATAGTCAAGGTCCTATGGAGTAATAGTTCAGAATGGGAGGCAACATCGAAGTTGGAGGAAGACATCCTAGCATGGTATCTGGAATTATTTGGTAAGTAATTTCGGGGACAAAATTCCTTTAAGTAGGGGAGAATTGTAGTGTCCCCGAATTTTACTTAGCTGGATAGTAGTAGTAGTAGTAGTTTGTAGTATGTTAGTTTCCGTAGATTTTGGTTCAAGCCAGGACTTAGTTGGAAAATCATAGCAACAGTTATGGATTTTATAAGTTTAACCTATAGTTTAAAAATATTAAATATAACATAAGGTTTGATTAATATTGATGGTCCTAGAAATATTATTTATTATAACCTAAGGTTTAGATAGAATTATTAAGAATATGACACTTGTCATAATCATGTTTATTTAAGAATTTAAGTGTTTTACGTAAATAATTTAGTAAAAGAAAGATCTAGAAGCTCTAGAACCTTCCAGCAGCTGTTAGGATAACATGTTAATCAGTCAAAGTTGTTTAATAAATTCAAAATATGTTGAAAAAGTACAAATACATGTTTGATATATCAATGTATGCCGATATATCACCTACGGGAGATACGGAAAACACGTCGACTTTGCAAGAACAAACAAACGGGGCTCGGGAAAATGGTCTAGGCGATATATCGCCTAGGGTAGGCAATATGTCGCCCCTGGCACTTATTTTTTTGAAAGTTGTGGTTTTAAATTTGAAAATAACCTTAACCACTTGGACCTGCCTTTGAATAATTTTGACCGATTTCTGGGCATCTGTTGAACGAAAATTCAAATCTTTTTCATTTTATATTCATTTATTTATTCAAATTAAAAGGGGTTAGTTTCACTCCTTGAACTCTATAAATAGGACCTAGTACTCAGCCATTTCCTTCATTCTTCAAGCATTGTTCAGAGCCTATAGAGAGAAACACTTGGGTTTTGGGTTAAAAATATTTTCCAATCTAAGCTTTTCTAAACACTTGGGAAGAAAGATATATAGTTATTTCAGTATCGAGGTGTAGATCGGGTTCTAGTTCAACCAAGGTATTCCTATCCTTAAGTTCAGTTTTTCATAGTTCTTTAGTTTTCTTTTATTTTCTTTCAGATCCTAACTCTTGTTTATGATTCTTGGTTAGGTATTTAAGTTTCTTGAAACTTAAGGTTCTTTTCAGTAAGTTTCTTCTTTGATGGTTTAGTTCTCTTCTTCATCTTCTTTTCTTTAGAAACTCATGGTTTACTGTTGGTTTTAGGAGTGTTCCAAATCCCGTTCTTGTCTCCATATCCTGGTTTTTGGTAAGGAAAATAGGTTAGATTATATGTGTTTATATGTTTATGTTATGTTATGTTTTATGGTATGATATGTATATGTATAATTTATGTTGTAGTCGCTTGGGCATATGACTTTCTTAGATAGCAAGCCCCAAGAATTTTTATCATTTCATGGTTTAGTTTTATGATTTACCCTACCCTGATTAGTAGACAGAGGACCTAGATGGGTTATCATATACTATAGTGTGATCTAACCTACGTCGATTAGTAGGCAGAGGACCTAGATGGTTTTATCACATGCCATGTTAATGAGTTAATGGCCATTAATATTTTAGTTCTATATGATATACGTTTTTATAGTCATATGTTTTATAGTATATATTTATGATATAGTCTTATGTTTATGATTTATGATATATGTTGTTAGTAGATTTTCCTTACTGGATATTAGGCTCATTCCTTTATTTTTAGCTTGATGCAGGAAAATGAACATGGAAGGCGGGAAGGATTCGTTGCAGCTTGGCATGTGTGTTGAGGATGAATGGAATCCGTGATGATTGAGGATGACGTTGTTTAAGTCTTTTAAATTATGTTTTGGTGTATTTCTGCATTTAGTATTTAAACAATTAAAGTTTATGTTTTATGTTTTATAACAATGGGATCCCATACCACATTTTATATTTCATACTTTATTTTGTATTTTGTACAATATTTTGGGTTTTAAATATATTTATGTTATTTCTTATGTATGTATTCAAATTAGTAGCTATGTCATAGTAGTTTATAATGGTTCGAGGTCTTAGAAATAGTCGGGTCATTACAGAGTTGTTCCAGTTCTGCTGCGTATTCGTAAGTTTCTACATTTTTGTGTTTATGTTAATTTACGAATCTGATGTTCATATGTATGTCATGTTATTCTATGTTTCTATTATGTGTTTGGAAAAATATTAGGAAGCATGCATCTAGATTTAAATTCCATGGTCCTACAATTGGCCTCAGAGCCAGGTTGCCTAGATCTAAATGTTAAGAATACATGATTATATGCGTTTGTTGACATGTTTAATTTTAAAAGTTTAATTTGATGGTACATGAAATTTGATATGAATATTTTGAATGTTTATGTGTCATATGGCCAATTTAAGTTGTCATATTTTTCATGCATTTTGAGATATTAATTGGTGCTTGGTAAAATGCTCATTGAAAAATTGCACAATTTTTTTTGGTAGTTGGCGGCTGCCATTTTTAAATGTGAATAATATATATATATATAAAACCTAGTGAGGGTTTACGTAAAAAAAAATTGATAACTTTAATTTTTTTTTGTTTTATACAGATGTTTAAAAATATATATATAAATATTGTTTTAAAAAATAACGGTATCTATTAAAATTGTATATATGTTTATATATATAATATAAAAGTTACTTAAGATATTTTTTGTTTTTATTGTGCTAAAGTAATATCTAAGTATCCAATTTTAAAATAAATTTGAAATATTTTCTTTAATGACAATTAAATTAATTTTATATTTGATTAATTATATGGTAAGTTTTTAAATGGAAAAAACTTTATGCTAATTAATTAATAAATTAATTAATTTTGATAACTCAATTAATTGTTTTAGATATTGATTTATTTATTTATTTTAGCAACTGATTTATTTATTTTGGTAATAAATGTAATGATGCATAAAGTTGTGTAACATATCATATAGGTTTTCATGTTAGTCCCATCCAATTAATAAGAAAATTAACATATCTAGCATCATTATTAAGTTATTTTTTGCATTTGGGCTTTAAATATAAGTATAATGATGACTCATTTTTGTTTTGAAAAATGTCGAAAAATTCAAATAAAACTTTTATAAAATATTAGGTTTTATTTGGGCCAAATTGAACATGTAAAGTTTAAATTCCTCTCTTATGGGTGGTTCCACTTGTGAAGACCCGTTTTGGATTACTAGATTTGGCTTAATCAATTGAATAACAATTAATAAAACGAAGGTTCAAATTCATGTCTTTTGGGGCTCAAGGAGCCTTAGTAGTGGGTCCGACATACTGAACCCAACTCTCCTCCATGCAAGCTCGAATTGTTAAGACCCATTTACCTAAGTTGGACATAATTTTATTAGATTATTCTTTTTAGTTGGACCTTGTAATGCCCTGGATAACCAAGACTGTTACACTGTGTTTGAAATAGTGTGAGACTTGCTAATCAAGTCATTTAAATAAAAATGTGAATCTAGAGACATAAACCGGTTAGGTTTAAAATATTTTAGTTCTAAATGAATAATTTTCATTAAAATAAATGTTTGGTACATGGGATCCCAAATCAGGGTTCAAATAACATAACTACAGAATCTCCAAATGTTATAAACAATCAAAGCCACTCTAATGGAAAAATACACGTTTTAGGTTTCCGTCCCTGTACAATCCCTCGACCGTGGAGGCCAAGCATCTGACAATGTACACTTTGCCCCCAGAGCTCTCCAACTCATGGTCAACTCATCTTACCCTTGCCTTTACCTGCACCACATAGCACCCGTGACCTGAGGCCCATCAAGAAAGCACAATATCATAGCATAATCAGTATCAGTAACTAAGTAATTCACAGAGCATAACCAAATGATTTACAAGACATTAATCAATTACCCAGCAAACCATAGCATTCTTTCAATCCAGGACATCAGGCAATAACCAACAATCTAGTTTCTAGATATTCAGCATATCATATACATCAAATTAAAAATGGTATACATGCCAAGCAACAACTAGGGTTGACGCCCGTAGGCCGCACCCTCTATTTAATCCACTGTCTATGGCTTTCTTAGGCCAATCCAAGTGTTATACCCACTGACTCCGGCCAGCTTAACCGAGCTCAGTGATTAATAAGCTGTCCTCAGCTAACAGTGGCTGAGCCGCGCCCTCTGCGCAAGTATCGATTCCGGCACCCTTAGGTCGTTCATCACATGTCCCCATGGCATGATACCACCTCATGACATTCATACAATTATAGGGCGCTCTTAGTCCCAACATATTCACGTGGTTTATCACAATCATATAACAGTGCATACAAATTTAGGGAACATTTAGTCCCGTCCTATCCACATAAACGGGTGCAATTTTCTTACATTTAATTCCAAGCGCTTTGATTAAGAAAGACCACCCCCGAGCATGATCCTGCCTTGAGCCCAAGCGTATACCTAGTCACAACCATGATAAAGGATTCAATCAATTATGGTATGAAGGTTTCTGGATAGAGTTCTAACCTCCGGGACATCGAATTCCACCAAACACGGTAGTGGGATCGATCTCGAGCACCCTAGGTTAGATTTCTGCGCTTAAAAATTCCAAAAGGCCAAAAATGCCCTTAAGAGCCACGACCCTAGCCCTCCATGCCGCAGCCCGCCTCCAACCAGAGGCCTAGCCTTGCCCAAAAATAGACATTGTCCGTGGCCCAGCATACCCCATGTCGCGGCCCGCTCTTCTTCCTCAGCCTCCATCTACTTCGAAGGGCCGCAGTACACCAAGAACTGAGCCGCAGCCTGACCCCTTCGAACACAGAAAATCCACCATTTTTACAACCAAAATCAAGGTAAACACCCCTTAAATCAATCTAACAACTTAATTTATTCATCCCATAAGTTCCACTGTGATTCCAACAGCAAAACCTAACAAACTCTAGCTTTTAAACTCATCAAACCCAAAATTCAATCTTCAACTTCAACACCTCCAAAAGAACTTGAAACCCAGCCAATAATCACAGAAGTAGATAACTAAAATCACAGTTTATTGCTTACCTTAGCTCTGCTTGAATCCACAAATTGACACTGAACAATCTCTAAGTTCTAGAGCCCCATATCCTAGCTTTGTTCTTCCAAATTCCCCTTGGTATGACTTAGATAAAAAGAGAGAGAGAAGAGGGTGTCTTGGGTCGGTTTAGTGAATTATGGATGATTCCTATGTTTTGTTTTATTTAACTTAGTCTCTAAGGTTACCTTAAGGCTCGGGGTACAAAAAACGTCCCCGAGGGCAAAATGATAAAATTTCCTCGGTATTCCCACCTAGGCTTCCTAACCTCAAATATATCTCCAATTATTTATTTCCATAACCCGATAATCCAAATAACCACCTAATACCCGAGATACCCCTTGACTTGCCCCAAGTCAAGTATCGGGTCCCGTTGTGACTTTCCCACTACTTTCTCCCTAGGATCGCCTCGTGCCGAAAGCTACAAATACATATATCCACATAATAATGTGGTCTCAACAGTTTATCACAAATAATCACGTTTATGCCCTAACGGGCCAAAATTACAATTATGCCCTTACCAGCCAAACAGGGCCCACATGCTTATCCAATACCCATAAAAATGTTTTCCCACCATTAATTCACATAACCTCCAACTATGCCCTCCTGGCACACTAATCAAGGCCCTTAAGTCTTATTAGTAATTTTGGGTCGTTACAACTATCCCCTCCTTATAATAATTTCATCCTCGAAATTTACTCGAACACATCAGATAGTAAACCTCATACCTCTGACTATAATTCCCAAGGTCCAACGCCTTTACTCTTAATCTTTGATAACACTCAACGTGAGCAACAATCTTGTTCCACAAGATCTTGCCTGATAACTATACTTTCTTTAACTTTTGCTTGCACATCAGATCTGAGAAACTCCAGAGTCTGTTTAGTTCACAAAAATTGCTTCATTGTCTTATCATCGATACCAGAAATACTTATGAGTCATCACCTCTACCAGGGTGAGATCAGCTTATAGGCCCCTGACCTAACCCTTGGTACAACCTCAGAATTCCTGTCGAATCAGGAGTCAGAACCCCCTTTCTTTCCTAGAATATTATACTATTCCTTGCTGCATAACTTGGAGAGATTCAAATCTCTCATCCTGAAACTTCATATTCCCAAGTTAATAGTTTACAAGTTCTTATGTCCTTTCAAATAGGCAGACATTCCTGCCTTAAGAATTCCAACAACCTCTTTGGTTTTCCTCTGAACCAATACTGAACCGTAGTATCCACTATCTTTCAATTCTTTACTTCACATAGTACTCCTTGCTTTTATCTTACCATGTCCTATGCCATGTCACCTTAACTGTACTCTAGTATTCATCACCATGACTATTCCATCGAAGGATTACACCTTCCTTAATATCTCAAAAAATATTCGCACACTTAACGCTTAATCCCTTAAAATAACTGTTAAGCCTTCGGATCGCTATTCCATCTGCAATCAATTAGTAATTACAGATTCCCACTCTGTTCTCTTCATTCTCTAATTCCTTTCCAAAACTTGGAAAACTATAGGGTCTCAACTTAGCATTATCAATGCCCTGTCCCATTACTAGTTCATACGAACCAAATTACACTAACTCATTCAGCCGAGTTATAACCTTTCCTGTCCAATTACCTTACTTATAGTCTAATGTGGTCCATTCCTATGATCCACCACCATATCACTTTACCTTTAAATATTCAAGCATACTAAATTCTATCACCCGCTCAAACCTCCTGGTACAATATACCCTAGAGGGTGAAACGATATCCATTTAGAATCCTCATCTCCACGCCCAATTCCCATCGGACTACTCATCCGATCCTTGTACCTTAACTCGTATTACATTAATAGGGTTATTCCCCGACTCCACAAAACCATCACTCTGGATTCTATTGTCCAAAGGAATACGTATATGTTCATCACCACATACTGATGCTATAACAATCTCAATCGTTATCTTGTTCGTTCCACTGAAGTTTGCGGCACTCTGTTCAAGTGACATACACCTCCTAAGTAAGAGAACTGCCTCCAATTAAATATCCTCCTCATACAGTCGAGGACTTCTAACATCAACCATCCATCCATTACGTTTCACTAAATCCTTGTCCCAAGGTTATCCTTCTTACAAATGACTGAACACCCAAATACCTTACACTATGCATACACTGCCAACTTAACGTTCCATGTATATCGACCATGTTCCCATTCTTTTACCTCCCGTGAGGCTCGATCCATCCTCATGCCAGTCCGTGCTTGGGCGCATCTCAACCTGTGATGCACCCCTCACAGTTTCATATCTTTATCAAAAGTTAGGTCCTTTATGCTACCCTTCTGTATTCTTCCATAACACGCATATTCCTGCATCACCAAGAACTAATCGATCCTCACTCTGTCTTCTGAACTTCTGATCTGACACTATCCACTCAGCCTAACTTCAAGTTTTACTGTCCTTCTATTCTCTGATGTAGCTGCCTGCGAAGATACTTATATATTAGATGACGCGTTTACCGGTCTTGTTGTGCTCCCTATCCTTTAGACATTCTTCAGTAGCTTCTCTGTGGCTTCAGATCAAATTTTTTCATACCTGTCCCCTTTTCTTCATGTAGCGTTATTCTGAATACCCCTAGCGAGACCAAACTGACACTTCATGGAGCTTTATCTGTGACCCTGCTTCCTTAGTATCGACCTCATCAACGTAGTAGTCATCCGCATTCCACTTCTAACTGGCGAGTAGCCTAACATACCGCCAATAAACGGGAAGGTGACGTGTCCACACTATTCCTGTATTTTCTGCTTGTAGAACTTACCTGTGTTTTCGAAGCTTGAATCAGTTAAGAACCTTTGTTACCCACTCATTACACCCCACTTGGTACAAGTAGTAATTCCTAAAATGTCTCTTTCCTTGATCTCCAGCTGGTAATAACCAGATCGTAGACCAATTCCTAGAGACACTATCCTGTCTTGTAACCGACATTAAAACTTTTCATCCTTAACTAATGATGCCAACAATTCCCACAATACGATGCTCTATCTAATTCACCCTGAGGTCAAACTTCTTCGACTGCTTCAGCAATTATTTCTGTCAAACCATTATCATCCTCCACAATGTCCTTAATACCGAACCTATCTATAGCCGAGTCCTGAAGCGCACCCAATCCTTCCTTGTATACCTATCTGAATCCCTACTGGTCAACTTAGTTTCCATTCAGTCCAATTGAAGTACTCCAAATGATATCCCCTACAATCCATGGTTGTCTCATAACAAATTAACTCTCACTCTAACTCATGTAAAGGCTTCCATATGACAAGCTCTATTTCTTTCACCACGAACCTCTCTATTACTTGTATTCCAATTCCTCTTCCAGAAGTTTCTAATTCCTCCTCAACAAACACTAATATCTTCAGCCCCTCACACAGTCCTTGAGGCATATTCTCTATGTCTGAATCTTTCTTGGGACATTCTCAACACCGAACTCTTCTAGCTCGTTATATAACCAAAAACGTGAACTATCTAGTCAACTGATCGTCTCCGAGGAACTAGCCTCAGGCTTCGAATGTAACAAGGCATTCTAGTCTTCCATTCCCTGATCATGGGAAATCCATCCTAACATATCGAATCATTTCATGTAGAAGTCGTGCCCTCACCTGACATCCTTCCAAGTAGCGTCTCCTGCCTCAGGTGCATACTAAATAACCTCACTGGTTCCCATCACTGTCCTGACGACTATCTTGTAAATCAGACCCCTTCCTGTCAAAACTAAGTGCCATAGCACCATCTGGGGTTCTTCTGCTTCGATTACTGAGAATCTGTCCTTACTAAATTCCACCAATGGAAATACTGTCATTTACATCTCTTGCCCTACGATATTCATGCACCATACCTCATTCCAAAAATCTCAAATAACATGGCCCTCCCTGATGTCAAAATACAGACAAAGATCTCATACATTGGAGCGGCCCTGACGCCCTGAACCATTCCAGAGTTTAATCCTTACATGGGTCATCATTCCCAGCTACACCCACCTGTATCAATTTCCCAAAATGAATTACCCAACTCACAAAACTCATTGACATACACTGTCATTACCTTATCATTCCAACTCAAGCTTATAAGCCTAATAGTCTCTACAGCTCAAACTATGTCTTTATAACCTTTTTTTATCAAATCACCATTTGAGTTCTTTCCAACCCATCATGCCAATATCTCGGTCTGAGTACCATTTCTAGGCATCCTTCTGACACAAATACTTAGCGCAACTCCTTAGTTGTTACCTCTCATCTTCATATAACCAGGGATGGAATTACCTTTGCCTATCCACTGACCAATCATTAGGCAACCCAAACTTTCCTCAGACCAGAGGATAACGCCTTTAAGCCTTCCATATCGTACTCTTATATGGTTGTATCCTTATATGAAACCAACACTGGTAACCTCACTGTCAAAGTATACAAAGTAGCTACTTCTCCATAAAAGTCTGATGCTCTGCCATCTAGTCTCAGCTATTAAACCCCACAGCTTACTCACATACTAGCGAACATCTGCTGCGACTTTCAGGGGCAGATTGAGGTTTCCAACCCCGACTATCATCTGCAATCCCCTGTAATACAATGCCAAACCCACTTAACCATTCAGGGCGCAAACAATTTGAATTCATCCGCCACTGCTGACTAAACTACTCAGCCCTGAGGTTCACACTTCGAACCAATCCACAACCAGGTCCAAATAACCACAATAATCATGCACACATAAAGCATAATAAACACTAATCCACAATTCTACGCATTTAGCTACCAAATTTTATTGCTACCGCGTATAATTTCCTACATACCAATAAATATATACAACATATTAATTCGATTAAGGCAGTTAACTACATACAATCAGTATGCAAACCATTATCCAAATATTCATTCACATGCAAAAGCAATGTTGACTAGCACGCCTCAATCTCATCACACAACAGTCAAGGGCCAAGCCCTATCAGTTCTCATGCTCCATATTGTCATACAACATAATACATTCATATTTCAATCAAAAACTTAAACATATAGTCTCATATAATCAATTACAAACCCCTAAGTCGAGCTTGTCTTTAGCAGTGAATGTACATGTACAGCCAATCTTTAGGAACCCTTAAACCTAGGACGCTCTGATACCAAGTTGTAACGCCCTGGATAACCAAGACTGTTACACTGTGTTTGAAATAGTGCGAGACTTGCTAATCAAGTCATTTAAATAAAAATGTGAATCTAGAGACATAAACAAGCTAGGTTTAAAAGATTTTAGTTCTAAATGAATAATTTTCATTAAAATAAATGTTTGGTACATGGGATCCTAAATTAGGGTTTAAATAACATAACTACAGAATCTTCACATATTATAAACAATGAAAGCCACTCTAATGGAAAAATACATGTTTTAGGTTTCCGTCCCTATATAATCCCTCGATTGTGGCGGCCGAGCAGCTGACAATGTACACCTCGCCCCCAGAGCTCTCCAACTCATGGTCAATTCATCTTACCCTTGCCTTTACATGCACCACGTAGCACCCGTGAGCCAAGGCCCAGCAAGAAAACACAATATCATAGCATAATCAGTATCAGTAACTAAGTAATTCACAAAGCATAACCAAATGATTTACAAGACATTAATCAATTACCCAGCAAGTCATAGCATTCATTCAATCTAAGACATCAGGCAATAACCAACAATCTAGTTTCCAGATATTCAGCATATCATATACATCAAATTAAAAATGGTATACATACCAAGCAACAACTAGGGTTGACGTCCGTAGGCCGCATCCTCTATTTAATCCACTGTCTATGGCTCGCTTAGGCCAAGCCAAGTGTTATACCCACTGACTCCGGCCATCTTAACCGAGCTCAGTGATTAATAAGCTGTCCTCAGCTACCAGTGGCTGAGCCACACCCTCAGCGCAAGTATCGATTCTGGCACCCTTAGGTCGTTCATCACATGTTCCCATGGCATAATACCACCTCATGACATTCATACAATTATAGGGCGCTCTTAGTCCCAACATATTCACGTGGTTTATCACAATCATATAACAGTGCATACAAATTTAGGGAACACTTAGTCCCATCCTATCCACATAAACGGGTGCAATTTTCTTACATTTAATTCTAAGCACTTTGATTAGGAAAGACGACCCCCGAGCACGATCCTACCCCGAGCCCAAGCGTATACCTAGTCACAACCATGATAATGGATTCCATCAATAATGGTATGAAGGTTTCCAGACAGAGTTCTAACCTCTGGGACATCGAATTCCACCAAACACAGTAGTGGGATCGATCCCAAGCACCCTAGTTTAGGTTTTCGAGCTTAAAAACTCTGAAAGGCCAAAAATGCCCTTAAGAGTCGCAGCCCTAGCCCTCCATGCCGCGGCCCACCTCCAACCAGAGGCCTAGCCTCGCCTAGAAATAGACACGGGTCGTGGCCCAGCATACCCTATGTCATGGTCCGCCCTTCTTCCTCAGCCTCCATCTGCTTCGAAGGGCCGCAGCACACCAAGAACTGAGTCACGGCCCGACCCCTTCGAACCCAGAAAATCCACCATTTTCACAACCAAAATCAAGCTAAACACCCCTTAAATCAATCTAACAACTTAATTTAATCATCCCATAAGTTCCACTATGATTCCAACAACAAAACCTAACAAACTCTAGCTTTTAAACTCATCAAACCCAAAATTCAATCTTCAACTTCAACACCTCCAAAAGAACTT
Organism: Humulus lupulus; assembly: GCF_963169125.1. Lineage (NCBI taxonomy): Eukaryota > Viridiplantae > Streptophyta > Magnoliopsida > Rosales > Cannabaceae > Humulus > Humulus lupulus. The sequence goes on along the minus strand of NC_084796.1, from coordinate 85,490,977 downwards.
GAAACCCAGCCAATAATCACAGAAGTAGATAAATAAAATCACAGTTTATTGCTTACCTTAGCTCTGCTTGAATCCACAAATTGACACTGAACAATCTCCAAGTTCTAGAGCCCCATATCCTAGCTTTGTTCTTCAAAATTCCCCTTGGTATGACTTAGAGAAAAAGAGAGAGAGAAGAGGGTGTCTTGGGTCGGTTTAGTGAATTATGGATGATTCCTATGTTTTTTTTTATTTAACTTAGTCTCTAAGGTTACCTTAAGGCTCGGGGTACAAAAAACGTCCCCGAGGGAAAAATGGTAAAATTTCCTCGGTATTCCCACCTAGGCTTCCTAACCTCAAATATATCTCAAATTATTTATTTCCATAACCCGATAATCCAAATAGCCACCTAATACCCGAGATACCCCTTGACTTTCCCCAAGTCAAGTATCGGGTCCTGTTGTGAATTTCCTGCTACTTGCTCCCTAGGATCGCCTCGTGTCGAAAGCTTCAAACACATATATCCACATAATAATGTGGTCTCAACAGTTTATCACAAATAATCATGTTTATGCCCTAACGAGCCAAAATTACAATTATGCCCTTACCAGTCAAACAGGGCCCTCATGCTTATCCAATACCCATAAACATGTTTTCCCACCATTAATTCACATAACCTCCAACTATGCCCTCCTGACACACTAATCAAGGCCCTTAAGCCTTATTAGTAATTTTGGGTTGTTACAGACCTAATAATTGATTAGAAACAAATCAATTCTAATTTTTGGATTAATTTTCAATGGTAATTTTAGAATTAATGAAAAAATTATAAACTATGGTTTATTAATTTGGCAAACCTAAGTTGGTTTATTGATTATTTTTATAATTTGGCAAACCTAAGTTGATTTATTAATTATTTTGATAATTTGAAAAGCCTAAGTTGGCTTATTAATTATTTTAAAATTTTGGCAAACCTAAGTTGATATTTTTCAAAAAGAATAAAAAACTAAAATATTTAATAATGAGTTTTAAACATTTAAATTCGATCTCCACCGTTGATTTAGCAAGGTTAGAGTTCAGTGGGGCCTCATGGCACTTTGATTTTGTCTCCCTACGGATGGTGTTCACTGGACTTCTTAACATGGGTAAATTTCTTAGGATAAATGGTTATAGATGGACCTTCTATAGACTCATCACTACAGTGACTATAGGAATTAAGTCAATAATAATTGAAATCGTGGGTCAAACTCATAAAGTAAGAAATATTTGTGACTCTCGCCTACCAGAACACATGAGTTGTCGTTACTTTGATCGAATGGAATAGGTATTTAATAAAAGTTTGACGTTTTATTAATTGAGATGTTTCTCTATTTAACTAAGTGAATATTTGTGACTCTCGCCTACCGGGACACATGGGTTCATGGCTAGTTAAAGTACCTAAGAAATAGAATATAAGTGTTTTAGTATTTTGCTTATCTCAAAACATTTTGTATGTTATGCTATTTCTAACAATTTAATGAATAAATGTTTGTCAAGCAATGCGTTGATTTCTACTTAGTTGATAATCATTGCTCTAGACTTCCCACCTCATACTCTCTCTAATCTCTAAAAGGTTACTCTATGGTGAGAACCTCACGAAATGTTTGTCCAACATCAACATGGTGTTGATTATCGACAAAATCGAGTTCGTGATAGTCAAAGATGTTTCTATTTCCTATGCAACAATCACCAAATCCTTCAAAGAGGATTGTTTATGGTGGTTCAAGCAAAGGAAAGAATTCTAATACTACTAAACAAGCTCAAGGAGAAGTTGTTTTAAGCTTCTTCTTTGAAGAACAAGAGAGGAAGAAATTCATACAAAAAGAACAATAAGTCCACTAGAAAGGCACCAAATGCTGCAAACCATATTGGAGCAAGGCCTGATTATAAGTACACAAAAAGGGGAGTGTTTCCAACTGCAAGGAGATTGGGAATCGGAACCAGATTGCCTGGCACTCAAGGCATATGGAACCCAAGATAACGAAATTTGTCTTGGATGCATGTGATTTTAGAGGATGATACATTGGTTTTTGGATCTGTAATGCCCCGACTAATTCTAAGACCTCGGACCATTAAAACTACTAAGCATAACTACTATTTTGGAATACATACATAGGATAATAGAGCTTTATTATAAAAATCCAAAAAAATACGGGATCCCATTGTTATTACATAAAATTATAAGAAAACAAAACTTTTATTTAATTGTTCAAATACTAAATGCAGAAAAAACAAATACATAAATTAAAAAGACTCAAGGTATAAATTTCATCCTTGATCTTTTCCAGGAGTCCATTCAATCAGTCCTCTCCCAATACACATGCCTGTTAGGGTTTTATGCCCTAATTAAAATCCAATTTCTTTGTAATCTCATTTATTATCAATAAAAGAATATAAATCATTTTTTCACTTGGTCAATCACTTTGCTCACATGTTTTATTTTCATGATTATTTGTTTAATATAAACTTCTATTAAATCCTGAGCATATAGCTAATCGTATTTATAGTGATGTAATCACAGTGGAATATAAATATGATTATATGATCAAAATAAGTTAGTCCTAAGATTAGTCAGTGCACAGGATTTACACTAACTTGTCAATCTACGATATGATCTACTTACACATTGCAGTGTTATGTTCTTTCCAAAACATTAATAAGATCGAATGTATTTGTTACATCGGACTGGACTGATATAAACTTAACAGCTTGGAAGATCTAAAAATTGCTTGAATTATGAATGAAATGGCAGAGTGCAAGGTCATATTTATAGAGTTCGAGGAGTGAAACTAACCCCTTTTAAAAAGAATAAATAAATGAATATAAATTGAATAAATTTGAATGTTATGTTCAATAGATGCCCAGAACTCGGTCAAAAACGTTCAGGAGCAAATCTAAGTTGTTGAGGGTTATTTCTAATTCAGTTCCACAAAGTTTCAAAAATACCGCAATTGGCCGATATATCGCCCACCCTATAGGCGATATATCACCTACCCTTATGCCCCGAGCCTTCATGGTTTTGTTCGTGCGAAGTTGACGAATTTTCAGTATCAACCTTAGGCGACATATCGGCCCTTATATCGGCATACGCTGATATTTTAAACACATTTTTGCACATTTTCAGCACACTTGAAGTTTGTTAAAACAAGTTTGACTGAATAAAACCTGATCCTAACAACTGCTTGAAGATTCTAGACCTTCTAGATCTTTCCTTTATTAATTTATTATTCTAAAATGCTTAACTCCCCATGATGTCTTTTCTGGCATTTGTAGCACTGAGGGTATTCCACATAACCTGACCTATTATTTCTGTTGTTTTCCCTTGCTCTTTTGTCAGCGTCGACTTGCTCATTATCAATATTCTTTCTTTTCTGCCAATTATTGTTGTGCTGGGGGTTGTTGTTGTTTCTACCATTTTGAGTTTGACTCTGCTGCTTGGGTTCAAACTTCCTGGCCTCCTCCTTACTAACATTGGCTTGGAGTCTTTCCCCCTCTATAGCCGTTTCCAGAACATCAACGTAAGAAGTGGTTCCAGTATTTTCAAGCTTGACTCCTAGCTCAATCTTGGGTTTGAGCCCCCTGGTGAACTTGGTAACCCTCAAGAAATCGATTGGGACCAACTCTGGTGCGAACTTGGCTAGACGATCCAATTGTCGAGCGTACTCGACTACTGAAAAATTGCCCTGCTCCAGACTGGCAAACTCTTCCCCTTGGTAATAATAACTGTCGAGTTGTAATACTTTTCGTGAAAAAGCTCCAAAAATCTAGCCCAAGTCATGGTGGCAACATCATGAGTATGTTGTACTGAATCCCACCAGAATCTAGCATCCTTTTTCAGTAGAGAGGAAACGCAGGATATGTGATCCACATTGCCGAGGTTCATGTATGCTAGAATAGGCTCTACATTTCTGAGCCATTCTTCCACGTTGAAGGGGTAAGTTGTCCCCTCAAAGTTTGGAGAGTGCTGCTTTTGGAAACGCTCGTAGATTGGCTCTATGTGCTGAGCTAGATAAGGCACATAGTTTGCCATCGGCCATCCTCCATATGGCTATCCTACTTGCTGGGGTGCTTGAGCCACTGGTTGAGGTTGCGGCAGAGGCTGGGGCTGTTGTCGTTGTTGTTGCAGCAGCTCTTCTACTTGTTGTCGTAGCCATATAATCTCAGCAATTTTTTCAATTGGTGATGGTGTATTCCTATTTACCACAACATTAGTAGCACATGTTCCCCTTCATCGGACTAGAGGGGCTTCGTTAGTCTCGTTGGTGGTGCTAGAGGCATTGTCGTTCATGCGTGCAGAACTTCGTAATGACATCTTCAGCAAAGTTATAATAGTTGAGAAAACACAATAGAACTTACCCTAATAGGTTCTAAGGCTAAACTTAGTCTAAGAAAACATAACTCGGACCTATCAGTTATGATTTCTTATGAAAAATTATGTAAGCCATCATTATAAATTAGGGTGTTTTTCTATACTTAGAACAATAAACCATCTTTATTATTTTCTAAGTTTCTTTCTAACCATCCTCTTTGACTTAATTCTCAGGCTCGAAACTCGTCGCTATTCCAAAGTTAACCATATTGAGGGAGGTTTGGGATCAGTAAAATCGTTCCCAATACTATGGCCCCCTAAACTCTCAAGATAGAACTCGGTCCACTGATTTGTATCCACCCTCACCGAACTTAGTCATTATTTATTGAATTTATTCTAAATTTATTATGATTGTAAAAAATATCAAACGCATACATGCCATTCAAAAAATAACAACTTTATTCATTTGGAAAAATATTTTCACTAGTAACAATCACAAATTCAAAATAAATAAATAAACTATACTAATAATATTCTAGGGTAAAATTTCTAAAAATCAGGATCTTCTACATCTGACCCTTCATCTAACATATCATCATCTATATCTTCATAATCATCATTACTATGACCCTCGAAACTACCTTGGGGAATATTCATTAAAATATTATGCTCATTAGTGAATTGAAACTCAAACTTAGATGTAAACCTAAGTATAAGAAAAATAATATCTCATGGCTACCAGTAAATCATCTTCATCATCCATAGTCTCCCATTATTCTTCAAATTTTGAAACTATAGTAGGAACATCCTTAAAAAGCCTAATTACTAAGACATATTGTTCCATGGCTCTCATCATGATTTGCCTAACGATTTGAAGGAGAACCATCTCCTTGTAAAATTTGACCATTCTTTGAGTGATTCTTTCTAGCACTCCTATTGTATCCATTGGTTCTCTAATCCTTTTCAATGCCTTAATGGCTCATTTATCATGATAGGTAAAAGCTCCATTCATTTTTACTAACAACATAATGACTAAAACGTTAGCTATTAACATAAACATAATAATCATAACTTAAACACTTACATTGGCGGTTAGATCCGGAGCTTTTGCGTGTGTATCAAGGAGAACTTCATGCATATGAACTGTGGGCTCTGATACCAACTGTAATGCCCCAACTAATTCTAAGACCTCAGACCATTAAAACTACTAAGCATAACTACTATTTTGGAATACATATATAGGATAATAAAACTTTATTATAAACATCCAAAAAAAATATGAGATCCCATTGCATTTACATAAAATCATAAGAAAACAAAACTTTTATTTAATTGTTCAAATACTAAATGCAGAAAAAACAAATAAATAAATTAAAAATACTCTAAGTATAAACTTCTTCCTCGATCTTTTCCAGCAGTCCATTCAATCAGTCCTCTCCCAATACACATGCCAAAGCTGCCTTGAATCCGTCCCGCCTTCCAAGCTTATTTTCCTACACCATCTAAAATAAAAGGAATGAGCCTAATGACCAGCAAGGAAAATCTACTAAAACATACTATAAAACATAAGACTAAAGACATATATCATAAGAACATATGAGGTAAAAACGTATATCATATAAACATACGACTACAATATTAATGGCCATTAACTCATTACCATAGTATGTGATAAAACCATCTAGATCCTCTGTCTACTAATAGAGGTGGGTTACATCACAAAATAATATATGATAAACCATCTCAGTCCTCTATCTACTAATCGAGGTAGGATTAATCATAACTCTAATCTACATTAATTATAAAAATCTTGGGATTTATTTGCTATCTAAGCAACTATATTTCCCAAGTGACTACAACATAAAACATATACATATATATACATGAACATGACATAGCATATAAACATATCATAACACATACAATCTAACATATTTTCCTTACCAAAAATGGGGATATTGGAGACAAGAACGGGATGGAAAACTCCTAAAATCAAATAGTAAGAATCATAAGTTTCTAAAGAAATGGAGATGAAAAGAAGATCTAAACCATCAAGATAGAAACTTAGCGAAAACCTTAAGTTTCAAGAAACTTAAACACCTAACAAAAAGCCATAATAACAAGTTAGGGTCTGGAAGAATATGAAAGAATAAAAATAACTATAATGTACTAAACCTGAGGATAAGAATACCTTTGATAGACTAGAACTTCGATCTATACCTCAATACCGAAATGTCACTCTATCTTACTTCCCAAGTGTTTAGAAAATCTTAGATGGAAAAGCTTTTAATCCCAAAACCCTAGAGTTTTCTCTCTAGAATAAACTTAACAGCTTGGAAGCTCTGAAGAATGCTTGAATTATGAATGAAATGGATGAGAGTAAGGTCCTATTTATAGAGTTCAAGGAGTGAAACTAACCCCTTTTAAAAAGAATAAATAAATGAATATAAATTTGAATTTTCTGTTCAACAGATGCCCAGAACTCAGTCAAAAATGTTAAGGAGCAAATCTAAGTTGTTGAGGGTTGTTTCTAATTCAGTTACACAAAGTTTCAAAAATACCCTAATGGGCCGATATATCGGCTACCCTATAGGCGATATATCACCTACCCTTATGCCTCGAGCCTTCGTGGTTTTGTTCGTGCAAAGTTGACGTGTTTTCCGTATCAACCTTAGGCGACATATTAGCCCCTATACCTGCGATATATCGGCATAAACTGATATTTTAAACACATTTTTGCACATTTTCAGCACACTTAAAGTTTGTTAAAAAAACTTTGACTGAATAAAACGTGATCCTAACAGCTGCTTGAAGGTTCTAGACCTTCTAGATCTTTCCTTTATTAATTTATTCTTCTAAAATGCTTAACTCCCCATGATGTATTTTCTGGCATTTGGAGCACTGAGGGTATTCCACATAACCCGACCTATTATTTCCGTTGTTTTCCCGTGCTCTTTTGTCAACGTCGGCTTGCTTATTATCAAGATGCTTTCTTTTCTGACCATTATTGTTGTCTTGGTGGTTGTTGTTGTTTCTACCATTCTGAGTCTGACTCTGCTGCTTGGGTTCAGACTTGCTGGCCTCCTCCTTAATAACATTTGCTTGGAGCCTTTCCACCTCTATAGCCGTTTCCAGAACATCGACGTAAGAAGTGGCTCCATGGTTTGCAAGCATGACTCCTAGCTTAATCTTGGGTCTGAGCCCCCTGGTGAACTTGGTAACCCTCAAGAAATTGGTTGGGACAACTCTGGTGCAACCTTGGATAGACGATCAAATTGTCGAGCGTACTCAACTACTGACAAATTGCCCTGCTTCAGATTGGCAAACTCTTCCCCCTCGTAGCAATAGCTGTCGAGTTGTAATACTTTTTGTGAAAAAGCTCCAAAAATCTAGCCCAAGTCATGGTGGCAACATCATGAGTCTACTATACCAAATCCCACCAGATTCTAGCATCCTTTTTCAGTAGAGAGGAAACACAAGATATGTGATCTGCATTACCAAGGATCATGTGTGCTAGAATAGGCTCTACATTCCTGAGCCATTCTTCCACCTCGAAGGGGTCAGTTGTCCCCTCAAATTTTGGAGTGTGCTGCTTATGGAAATGATCGTAGATTGGCTCTATGTGCTGAGCTAGATAACGCACATATTTTGCCATCGTCCAGCCCCCATATGGATATCCTACTTGCTGGGGTGCTTGAGTCGCTGGTTGAGGCTGCAGCTGAGGTTGCAGCTGAGGCTGGGGCTGTTGTCGTTGTTCTTGCAGCAATTCTTCTACTTGTTGTCATAACCAGATAATCTTAGCAGTGTTGTCAACTAGTGGTGGTGCATTCCTACTAGCGACAACATTATTAGCACACGTTCCCCTTCTTCGGACTGGAGGGGCTTCGTTAGTCTCGTTGGCGGTACTAGAGGCATTGTCGTTCATGCGTGCAGACCTTCGTAATGACATCTTCAGCAAAGTTCTAACAGTTGAGAAAACACATTAGAACTTACCCTAATAGGTTCTAAGGAAAAACTTAGTCTAAGCAAACATAACTCGAACCTATTAGTTATGATTTCTTATGAAAAAATTATGTAAGCCATCTTTATAAATTAGGGTGTGTTTCTATACTTAGAACATTAAACCATCTTTATTATTTTCTAAGTCTGTTTCTAACCATCCTATATGACTTAATTCTCAGGCTCGAAACTCATCGCTATTCCAAAGATAACCATATTGAGGGAGGGTTGGGATCAGTAAAATCGTTCCCAGTACTATGGCCCCCGTAAACTCTCAATAGAGAACCCAGTCCATTGATTTGTATCCACTCTCACCGAACTCAGTCATTATTTATTGAATTTATTCTAAATTTATTATGATTGTAAAAAAGAAAATCAAACTCATACATGCCATTCAAAAAATAACAACTTTATTCATTTGGAAAAATATTTTCACTAGTTACAATCATAAACTCAAAATTAATAAATAAATTATACTAATAATAATCTAGGGTAAAATTTCTAAAAATCAGGATCTTCTACATCTGACCCTTCATCTAACATATCATCATCTATATCTTCATAATCATCATTACTATGAGCCTCGAAACTACCTCAGGGAATATTCATTAAAATATTATGCTTTTGTTCATTAGTGAATTGAAACTCAAACTTAGATGTAAACCTAAGTATAAGAAAAATAATATCTCATGGCTACCGGTAAATCATCTACATCATCCTTATTCTCCCATAATTCTTCAAATTTTGAAACTATAGTAGGAACATCCTTAAAAAGCCTAATTACTAAGACATATTGTTCCATGGCTCTCATCATGATTTGCCTAGCGATTTGAAGGTGAACTATCTCCTTGTGAAATTTGACCATTCTTTGAGTGATTCTTTCTAGCACTCTTATTGTATCCCTTGGTTCTCTAATCCTTTTCAACGCCTTAATGGCTCAGATATCATGATAGGTCAAAGCTCCATTCATTTTGACTGAAAACATATTGATTAAAATGTTAGCTATTAACATAAACATAATAATCATAACTTAAACACTTACATTGGTGGTTAGATCCGGAGCTTTTGCGTATGTATCAAGGAGAACTTCATGCATATGAACTGTGGGCTCAGATACCAACTGTTATGCCCCAACTAATTCTAAGACATCAGACTATTAAAACTACTAAGCATAACTACTATTTTGGAATACATACATAGGATAATAAAACTTTATTATAAAAATCCAAAAAAATATGGGATCCCATTGTTATTACATAAAATCATAAGAAAACAAAACTTTTATTTAATTGTTCAAATACTCTATGCGGAAAAAACAAATACATAAATTAAAAAGACTCAAAGTATAAACTTCTTCCTTGATTTTTTCCAGCAGTCCATTCAATCTGTTCTCTCCCAATACACATGCCAAAGCTACCTTGAATCTGTCCCGCCTTCCAAGCTTATTTTCCTGCACCATCTAAAATAAAAGGAATGAGCCTAATGCCCAACAAGGAAAATCTACTAAAACATAAGACTAAAAACATTTTTCATAAGAACATATGACGTAAAAATGTATATCATATAAACATAGGACTACAATATTAATGGCCATTAACTCATTACCGTAGTATGTGATAAAACATCTAGATCCTCTGTCTACTAATCGAGGTAGGTTAGATCACAAAATAGTATAAGATAAACCATCTAGGTCCTCTATCTACTAATCGAGGTAGTTTTAATCTTAACTCTAATCTACAGTAATGATAAAAATCTTGGGATTTATTTGCTATCTAAGCAACTATATTTCCCAAATGACTACAACATAAAACATATACAAATATATACATGAACATAACATAGCATATAAACATATCAAAACACATACAATCTAACCTATTTTCCTTACCAAAAACCGGGATATTGGAGACAAGAACGGGATGGAAAACTCCTAAAATCAAACAGTGAAAATCATAAGTTTCTAAAGAAATGGAGATGAAAAGAAGATCTAAACCATCTAGATAGAAACTTAGCGAAAACCTTAAGTTTCAAGAAACTTCAACACCTAACGAAAAGCCATAATAACAAGTTAGGGTTTGGAAGAAAATGAAAGAATAAAAAGAACTAAAATGTACTAAACCTGAGGATAATGTACTAATCCTGAGGCTTTGAAGAATGCTTGAATTATGAATGAAATGACTGAGTGCAAGGTCCTATTTATAGAGTTTAAGGAGTGAAACTAACCCATTTTAAAAAGAATAAATAAATTGAATAAATTTGAATTTTTTATTCAACAAATGCCCAGAACTTGGTCAAAAACGTTCATGAGCAAATCTAAGTTGTTGAGGGCTGCTTCTAATTCGGTTCCACAAAGTTTCAAAAATATCCCAATGGGCCGATATATCGCCCCCTTATAGGCGATATATTGCCTACCCTTATGCCCCGAGCCTTCGTGGTTTCATTCGTACGAAGTCGACGTGTTTTCCGTATCAACCTTAGGCGACTTATCGGCCCCTATAGCTGCGATGTATCAGCATACGCTGATATTTTAAACACATTTTTGCACATTTTCAGCACACTTGAAGTTTGTTAAAATAGCTTTGGCTGAATAAAACATGATCCTAACAGCTGCTGGAAGGTTCTAGACCTTCTAGATCTATCCTTTATTAATTTATTCTTCTAAAATGCTTAAATCCTTAATAAACATGCATGTGACAAGTGTCACATTCTTAATTATTCTATCTAAACCTTAGGTTATAATAAATATTATTTCTAGGATCAGCTATATTAATCAAAACTTATGTTAAAATTAATATTTCTAAACTATAGGCTATACTTATAAAATCCATAACTATTTCTATGAGTTTCCAACGAAATCCCGGCTTGAACCAATAATCACGAAAACTAAAATACTAGAAGCTAATACTACTACTACTATCTAGCTAAGTAAAATTCTGAGACGCTACAGGATCGTTGAATCAAGATCTACTAAACATACATGTATTTTTTTTACACATTTTTAGCATTGGGAAAGCCATGAAGGATAAAAAGCCAAAGCTTGGAATCCATCAAGGGTCGTTCGTATCAAACAGGACAAAAGGATAAGCTTGAATGAATTTTGGAAATAAATATATTGTTTTAAGACAATGTTTATTTTATTTCGATTTTCAATAGAAATTTTAATTTCATTTTTTCTTATTACATCAACAACAATTTAAGTGGATGTGAATTGTGGGGTGGATGTATGAAAAACGGGTTATACCTATTGCAATTAAACGAACCCTGTGTTCTAAATAATGAGTTGTTTAAGATAGCTAAATCTAGGACCATGAAACGACAAAAGGTCAATAACATTAGAAATGACGTACCTTTGGCATCTTCGCTTTGGTCATATTTGCTATGATAGGATTCAAAGACTAACAAAGGTTGGGCCTTTGAGGAAACTCACCTAGGGTGACCTACCTGTTTGTGAATCTAGTCTCGAGGGCAGAATGACAAAGCATCCATTCTCTGTGATAGGAGAAAGGGCCAAAGAACCACTGGGCTAGTATGTTCAAATGTATGGGGACTTATGAAAATTCAAGTGAGGGGTGGTTATGAGTATTTTGTCACCTTCATCGACGATTGCTCTAGAGACTCATGTAAGTACCTAAAGCATAGGAATTATGAGAATTTGTTAAGAAGTTCAACGAATTCATTGCTATGTCTTTAAAACCAAATTAGGTCAAATGATAAAGATCTTGCGATCTAATAGGGGTGGAGGATATTTGGATAATCAGAACCAAGACCATTTAATTGAACTTGGAGAATTGTCTAAAGCAACTGCCCCAAGGACTCCACAACATAACGGTGTTGCTGAGCGACGTGAATTGAGAATTTTTTAAAATATGTGTTCAATGATAAGCTATTCAACTCTATCGACTCATTACCTGTAATGCCCCGACTATTTCTAAGACCTTGGACCATTAAACTACTATGATATAGCTACTAATTTGAAATACATACGTATGAAATATCATGACTTTATTTAAAACCCAAAATATTGTACCAAATACAAAATATGGTATGGGATCCCATTGTTATAAAACATAAACATAAACATTAAATCAATTGTTTAAAATACTAATTGTGGAAATACATAAAAACATTAATCAAAAGTCTTAAAAACAACGTCATCCTCGATCTTCCAACAATCCATTCAATCCATTCATCCTCAACAAACATGCCAAGCTGCCACGAATCCTTCCCGCCTTCCATGCTCATTTTCCTGCATCATCTACAAAAAGAAAAGAATGAGCCTAATGCCCAGCAAAGAAAATCTACTAAAAACATACATGTCATAAATCATAAAACATAGGACTATATCATAAAGCATATACTATAAAACATATGACTATAAAAGTGTATATCATATAGGACTACAACTATAGTATATGATAACCCATCTAGGTCCTCTATCTACAAATCGAGGTAGGGTAAATCATAACTCTAAACCACGAAAATGATAAAAATTCTTGGGGCTTGCTATCTAAGCAAGTCATATGCCCAAGCGACTACAAAATATATATCATATCATAGCATAAAACATATCATAACATAAACATATCATAACCTATTTTCCTTACCAAAAACTGGGATAATTGGAGACAAGAACGGGATTGTAAAACTCCTAAAATCAGCAGTAAAAACCATGAGTTTCTAAAGACAAGGAGATGACAAAGAGAACTAAACCATAAAATTACAAGCTTACCAAAAACCTTAAGTTTCAAAGAACATAAACATCTAACCAAGAATCATAACAAAGAGTTAGGATCTTAATGAAAAAGAAAACTAAAGAACCATGAAGAACTGAATTTAAGGATAAGAATACCTTGGATGAACTATGACTATGATCTACACCTTGATACCGAAACAACATTATATCTTACTTCCAAAGTGTTTAGAAAAGCTTAGTTTGGAAAAGCTTTTAACCCAAAACCCAAGTGTTTCTCTCTATAGTAACCTTAGTAGCTTGGAGGCTTTGAACAATGCTTGAATGATGAGTGAAATGGTTGAGTACTAGGTCCTATTTATAGAGCTCAAGGAGTGAAACTAACCCCTTTTAGAATGAATAAATAAATGAATATAAAATGAAAAAGATTTGAATTTTCGTTCAACAGATGCCCAGAACTCGATCAAAATCGTTCAAGAACAAGTCCAAGTGGTTAAGGCTATTTTTAAATTTAAAATCCTCAAGTATTCAAAAATATCTCCCAGAGGTCGATATATCGCCCACCCTAGGCGATATATCGCCTGGACCTATACCCCGAGTCTTTGTGGTTTCGTTCGTGCGAAGGCAACGTGTTTTTCGTATCTCCCGTAGGCGATATATTGGCCCCTATAGCTGCGATATATCGGCATAAGTTGATATATCAAACACATATTTGTACTTTTTTAGCATATTTTGAATTTATTAAACAACTTTGACTAAGTAAAAACGTGATCCTAACAGTTGCTGGAAGGTTCTAGAGCTTCTCGATCTTTCTTTTAATTAAACTATTTATCAAAAATACTTAATTCCTTAATAAACATGCTTGTAACAAGTGTCACGCTCTTATTAATTCTATCTAAACCTTAGGTTATAATAAACAATATTTCTAGGACCAGCAATATTAATCAAACCTTATGTTATAATTAATATTTCTAAACTATAGGTTAAACTTATAAAATCCATAATTGTTGCTATGAGTTTCCAACTAAGTCCCAGCTTGAACCAAAATCCACAGAAACTAACATACTACAAGCTACTACTAGGTACTACTACTACTATCTAGCTAAGTAAAATTCTGAGACACTACATTACCCATATATTTTCTGGAGATATACTACCTAGACCGCATGTGACATTTTTTAAATGTTGTGTCATCTCAATGTTGTCTCCAAGACACCACTAGCATTATGGAATGGTCGTGAACCTAGTTTACGTCATTATGAAATTTGGGGGTGTCATGTTTATGTCCTGAGGAAAAAAGTAAGAAAGCTAGAAAAATGAATTGAGGTTTGCATGTTTGTTTGCTATTCTAAAGGTACTCAGGGTGATCTGTTTTATAGTCCAGTAGACAAGAAAGTGTTTAGCTCTACAAATGAGACTTTTCTGGATAACGACTACATAATGAATTTCAAGTCTCGTAGAAAAATAGTATTAGATGGAAAAATGATAAAATATTGTTCCATCCTCACCGACGCAAGTTGATGAAAACAAGGTATATTTAGAAACCACTAATCCAAGTCAGAAAGTTACGATGCCTCGTCATAGTGGGAGGGTTTCTTGGAACCCGGTAACTATGATATGGATAGTGAAACCCACAAGTTGGTTGGGGACACAAGTAACAATGATCTGTTGTCCTTTAAACATGCAATGTGTAAGTATGAAAGGGATCTTTGACTCAAAGCCAAGTACTAGGAAATAGAGTCTAAGTACTCTTAATTTTTCTGAGATCTTGTAGATGTTCCATTGGACTTTAGGCCCATGGGGTGCAAGTGGATCTATAAGAAGAAGAGAGGAGCTAATGTAAAGGTCGAGACAGATAAGGCTCGACTCGTGGCAGAGAGAGAAAGTTGACTTAGAGAAAAAAATTTCTCCAGTAGCCATGTTAAAATTCATTTAGTATACTCTTATCCATAGCCATAACTCTTGAGATTAAGAGATAAGGCAAATGGACATCAAAGAAGCATTTTTATTGGCTATCTTGATGAGACCATTTACATGGATCAATCAGAAGGATTTAAAGTAGTTGGACAAGAATGTTGGCATGCTAAGTAGGTCAATCTATGGACTTAAACAAGCTTCGCGCTCCTAGAATTAAGGTTAAATGGAAACGTTAAGACCTGTGGTTTTGAACAAAAGTAGTTGACCCTTATGTTTAACAACTTATGGAAAAAGACATTGTGGTGTTCTTAATCCTGTATGTAGATGATATCTTACTCATTGGAAACAATGTTAAGAAATTATCAGACATAAAAAACTGGCTGGAAACGAAATTCTAGATTTTGTTGTAGCAAGTCGTGTTCCTGGTATCTAAAACATCAGGGATAGAAATAACTTAATTTTGGCTCTAACTCAAGCGACCTACTTAGGTGAGGTGCTTGGTCGTTACTCCGTAACAAATTCTGAGAAAGGATGTTTAGTGTCTTGACATGGAATTTATTTTTCTAAGCAGCAGTCTCCACATACTCCTCAAGAGAAAGAAAAGATGTAGCAAATTTCTTATCCATTTGCAATTAGAAGTCTAATGCATGCTATGTTGTGTGTTGTGACCGAAGATCTACTATGCAGTGGGAGTGGTGAGCAAGTGTCAGTAAAACCTTGGAAATGAACAATAGATGGAGGTCGGTATCTTTGATGGACTAGAGACTATATTAGTCTTTTCAGGTGGATCTTTGAACCTGTTAGGCTACACAGATTCAGATTTTAGGCTACTTCTAAAAAATGTGTTTACTCTTGAGGTGGAGCTATGATTCGGAGAAGCAATAGTTTGTCTGTTATCTCAGTAGTTGTGATTTGGAGAAGCGTTAGGCTATCTTCCATTTCAGAAACCACCTTGGAGACTGAGTACATAGTTGCGTCTATGGCGGCTAAGGAAATAATCTGGCTAAAGAAGTTCTATGCGGATCTCGATGTTATTCCAGAAATGGATAAACCACTCATTTTGTCTAGTGACAATAATGAGGAAATAAAAAATTTGAAAGAACCTCGAAGCTACAAAAGAGCAAAGCATATAGAGAGAAAGCACCACATTATCAAGGATGTGTGGCGAAGGTGTGATGTGAAGGTGATGAAGATAGCATTGGAAGGAAATCTTTCATATCCCTTTACAAAGATATAAGCAGAGAGCATAATTGTGAAGCATGTAGAATGCATGGTTTTCAGAAACATGTTGATAACTCTACAAAATAGAGTTATTTTACCACTTTTTATGTGCTAATTGTTGCTTAATTCTTGAGTTTTTAATTGATTTATTTAGTTTTTAAGTAATTTTGAATTTAGTAGTCTTATCATGATTTTATATACTTTTGTGTGTTTTTATAAGTTTTTTGTTGTAAAATGTTGTAGTTAATTATTTGAATTATTATTGTTAAGTTAGTGGTAAAAAAATGTTGTATTATTGAACTTAAATGTAAAATATAAATTAAATTATAATTAATATTTTCAAAGAATTAAATTGATTTATTTTATAGTTGAAAATATTGTATTATGATTTATTTTATATTTATTTTGTAGGGAAATTTATGACATTTTGCTCTTGAAAAGAAAGAAAAATAAAGGAATTGTGGTATTTTCAAGGAAGGAAAGGAAGAAAAGAGTGGCATTTTTAAAAAGCCATAAGAAAGCCCACTCCCCACTAGCCATCAAAGGCTCGCCTGGCCCAAGCCTCCAAAGCTCCAACCTTGCACCACGTGGCAGCACACTTGACTCCAAACTCAGCAACTCAACACACAGCTCCTTCACGCCTATCTGCCCATTTGCATCAATCTGAAGCTTCAGCAAAGCAAGCCCATTCCAGCCCAATTTGCACCCCATGCCAGCCTAGACCAAGCTGCCAATAGCCACAAAAAGACCCAAAAATCACATTTTCATTCCCAATATTTTTCACTCAAATATCAATTCACTCTTCCCTATTTTTCTTACCTAAATAAACACTCCTAATTTATTTTTTTTACCCTAACTTTTCACTAATCTTTTACCCAAACAAACATTTCATCTTTCCAATACTCTTACACTTACTCTATTTATCCTACCACTTCCCAACACAATTAAATTAATCAATTTATTTATTTTAATTTGATTAATTTAATCTCCATATTTTGCCTATAAATAGAGTCTTGTAAGACCATTTGGGGAGCTCTTCTTCTTCATCTTTTCAACATCTTCTACACATATTTTTCTCTCTTCTTTTCACTATTTTCTCTCTACCATTTTCATCTTTTGAAGAGCATGTCAAGTATGTTATTTTGTAATTTTTATCTAGTTATAAGCTTCTAATCTTTTTCAAAGGTTATTAAGATGACGATGAAGCAAAATGTAACTAGATAGTATTTTTTGTTGTATGTTGATTTCCCATTTGTACAACATTGTTTATGGATTTTTCTATCAAAGATATGCATTTTTCATCTAGTGTTGATTGTTAAAGCATATTACACTTAGTTCTTCATTATGCAAAAATATGATATTCTTTGATTAAATGTTTTTCATTAAATTGTTCACATCTAATTCTTAGAGCATAAGTATTATATTTTGCCTAAACATAATCTCTTTGATTTTTTGTAGTTTCATTAGGTTGTAACACAACTAATGCTTAGAAATTATGTCTTATATAGGTGAAGAAAAATCCTACATTTTTGAAAGAGTAACTTGTGCATGAATAGAAAATATATTTTGAAAAAAATATATATAGTGTGATTTATTTCAACTATATCAAAACTTGGGAATCAATATACTTATAAATACTATTGAACTTGCATTTTGTGGATTCTAAAATCTTAATAATCTTATTTGAAAACCATTTTTCTATTTAATCTTAAATCTTTTTATTACTTGTCTTTTATTTTTCTAAATCAAAAATCTCATCAAATATTTGGAACTAGGTTAGAATATTCTTGCTTTGTTTGAAATAGTTTCTTTTGATGTTAGTCAACTCCCATGGGTTCGACCTCGTACTTACATGAACATTATATTTCGAAATGATTCGTGCACTTGCGAGTTTAAATAGTAAAACACCCTCTTTAGGGATCAACACATGTCCCATTTGTTTTAAAGGGCAAGTGGAAGTTTGTTGGGTTTTATGCCCTTATAAAACCATGTCAGACATGTAATACGATTTCATATTGTCAATAAAAGTAGTCGAAATCATTTAGTTGGACAACCGTGTTGCTTGCTTGTTTTATTACATGATTATTGAAATAATACAAACATTCATAAAATCCCAAACATATGGGTAGTTACAATTATAGTGACAAAGTCACATTGGATTATAGTTGTAATTATATGTTCAAAAGAGCGAGTCCTAAGATTAGATCAGTGCATTGGATTTTCACTGATTAAGCAATCTACAATATGATCTACTTACACATTCGGGGTGTGATGTCTTGTCTAAGGCATTGACCAAGTAGATATGATCGGATGTATTTGGATACATTGGACTAGGACCGATATTGATTATTGATTGATAAATAAGTATCGTTGTTATCGAATCTAATCAATGTCACAACGTTGACCATAGGTTAAGTCGATCTTAATTCTGAGTGATAATATTCTGCTAATTATATTATTTAAATCTTTTGACTTGTTCGTTACTAGCTTACCCTACGGTCAAGCCCATACTTACATCTTGGAGATTTAGTAGTGTAATTGAGTGGGAGTATTATTCATAGATATGAAATCTATAACTTCTGTATGAGAACTGAAAAGATGATTTCCTTAATTGCTTTGTTCAAAAGTTTTAATGATTGAGATCTCATTTCTGTGATTAAGTTCATAGAAATATCATTTATAAGGAACTTAGTGGGAGTTAAGGAAAAAATACTGATGAAGGGTAAAACGGTAATTTTCACCCAGCTCGTTAGTAGGTCATCGATAGAGGATTGACTGGATGTAATGGTTATAACAATAGATAACATATTTATGGTTTGAAAAATATGTTCTATGAATTAAAGAGTTCAATTCCGAATATATAGTGGAGTCACGAGGAATTAATAAGGTAGTAAAATTATTCGTAAATAAATTCACGGTAACTTATTGGAGCTTGATTTCATGGATCCATGGTCCTTGCATCACCTTTGAGTAAATCATCTAGAATGTCTCAATTAATTGATTTAATTATCAATTAGGATTTTTTTTTTTAAGTTGACTAGGTCAATTTTGGAAAATTTACAGAGATATGAGATTTAGAGAATAAAATAGAATCTTTGGGTAAATTTATTAATATTGATAAATTGGTGTCAATATAAATAAATGAAATTAAATCAAGTTTAAAATTAAAATTAGTTAATTTGAACAAGGATTTAATTAATTAATTAAAAAAATAAATAAAAGGTTTTGAATTTGGGCCCAATTGGGATTTTAATTCAAAATAAAGAGATTGGGTCCAAGAACATTTGTTGGAGCCCAATGCTTTTATCTTTTTGTTTATTATTTTAATTAATTTAAATTTAAATTTAAATAAAGTCCATTAAGTTGTCTATATAAGAAATATCATATCTAGGGTTTTCATAAGTGAGTCTCAGTTGATTCATTGGGTAAGTGAAAACCTAGACACTCTAATCCTTTCTTAGCCACTATCTCTTCTTCTCGTCTAGATCTCTATCTAATGTGTTGAGAACTAGCCACACTAGTTCTAGGTTGATCAAAGGTTTGGTGAGGAAGATTGTGTTGCTGATCTAGTTCAATCTCTTGATAATACTCTGGTATAGAAAGGAATCAAGGGTTAGAGAGATTGAAGGAAGGAGTTGTTCCAGTTCCACTGCGTATTCGTAAGCTTCTACATTTTTGTATTTATGTTAATTTACGAATCTGATTTTCATATGTATGTCATGTTATTCTATGTTTCTATTATGTGTTTGGAAAAATAATAGGAAGCATGCATCTAGATTTAAATTCCAAGGTCCAACAAGTCCACCAATGCTTCTCGGACTTCCGACTTCAAGCTTCCCCCAACTTTTATTTTTCTATCGAAGGTGGAGGTATCAAGAACTACCTCCTCCACCTCCTCTATTGGTTCAATAGCCCTCTCCTCTTGAACCCTCAGGTCCAATTTTCTAGGCCCGGTCTCCTGGATAGCTTGTACTTCCAATGCCTCGGATTGCTTAGGGACTGCTATCTCCACCACCATCACAGGGGTTTTGAGAGACACGTTGTAACACTGCCTCACCTCTTTCTGGTCTCTGCAGACTGTACCGATCCCTGCCTTCATGGGGAACTTCATGCATAAGTGGCGGATGGAAGTGACGAGTCTAAACATTACCATCGCAGATCGTCCCAAGATGGCTTTATACGTCGAGGAGCAGTCTACCACCACAAAAGTGCAGTATTTGAAGGTCTGGAAAGGGACTTCTCCAAGTGTTACAGGAAGCTTTATTTGCCCCATCAGGATGAGAGCTTCTCCCGAGAATCTGTAAAAAGTCGAGGCGCGCGAGGACAAATCTACAGTGGTCAGCCCTATCTTCTTGAAGGTTGACTTAAATAGGATGTTCACCGAACTCCCGTTATCCACCAGAATCCGCGCCACCATTTTGTTTGAGATTTGACTTTCAATTACCAACGGGTCGTGATGTGGGAAGTGTACTCTTCGAGCATCATTTTCAGTGAATGTTATGACTTGGTCAGTCATTCGGGGCATTTGGGCAGACAACTAAGCCAAAGCCACCACCTCATCGTCATGGTTTAAAGCTTGCGCATGCCTATTCTGGGAGACTCGGGAGGTGCCACCCAGGTGGGGCCCTCCTGAAATGGTTCCTACTTTTCCATTCTCCGGAGGAGGTCCTCGGGTTACTGGATGTTGCGGGGCCACAGGAGCAACTACTGGGTTCTACGGAAGAACGGGCAGCACGAGTGTTCCTACTACGGGGGGTTGTGTCTAATGCGCTCCACCCTTAGCGTATTGGTGGAGATGTCCCAACTTAATGAGGTTTTCAATCTCATCCTTAATCTGGCAGCACTCATTGGTGTGGTGCCCTATGTCATTGTGAAAATGACAAAACTGGCTGGGATCTCGCCTTTCCCTGTCCCTCCGGATTGGTTGTGGCTTCTGATAGTGAACATGTTGTTCTATGTCCATGAAGATATTCTCTCGGGAGTCTACCAAGTCATTATACTCGGAGTACTGCAAGACATACTTCTCTCCAAATAGTGAAGTTTTATAATAAAAGATATTTTGAATGAATAGCTCAGCTCATTGTGAGACTGAGTAAGGCTGTGTATTTATAATAGCAAAAGAATTACCAGACTATTATGGAACCGCCAAAATGATTGGCTGTTGTACAATGACAGCTATCTAGGAATACACAGAGGAAATCCTAAAGGAATGATATGCAAATCATTCACCACCATGACCTCATAACAACCTCTGACATCCGTACATGACCAAAAGACTAAAATGTACAATATTAGACTAATAAAACTAATAGCATGTAAATAACACTTAGTCTTAATTAAACCAGAATAAACTCATTTCTTAACATCCCCTCTCAAACTGAGCGGGGATTGAACCACGCCTAGTTTGTCGATCAAGAAATGAAAGCGAGAGTGGCTAAGACTTTTGGTGAGACAGTCGGCAACTTAATCATGTGAGGGAATATATTTGACTTCCAAGGTCTTGTTTAAGACTTTATCTCGTACAAAATACACATCAAGTTCTATATGTTTTGTCTGAGCGCGATAGACGGGATTTGAAGCCAAAGCACTCGCTCCCATGTTATCACACCATGTGATTGGTGTTGCTTGTAAAGGGAACTCGAATTCTTTAAGTAAGGATTGGATCCACGAGATTTCTGCTGAGAATTTTGTGAGAGCCCTATATTCAGACTCGATACTAGACCGAGACACTAATGGTTGTTTCTTTGAAGACTAGGAGACTAAGGAATCATCCAAATAAGCACAGTAGGCGACAATAGATTGTCGATCATTTGGGCAACATGCCCAATCAGCGTCACACTACCCTGTTAGAGCCAATCTATCACTATGTTTTAAATTAAGATCGAGCTTTGGTGTTCCTTTCAAGTAGCGCAGAACCCTTTTGGCTGCATACCAGTGAGTAGTTGTTGGTGCCTTGAGAAATTGGCTGAGCTTATTCATGGAAAAACCAGGTCTGGCCTTGTGTACGCAAGATATTTTAGTCCTCCAATCACACTATGGTACATAGTAGGATTTTCTAAGAGTTCTCCATCAGATATAGATAAGTTTTTCCCAATTGTCATGGGAGTTGGACAAGGAATAAGATGCAACAACCCTGTCCATTCCAGTAGTTCTTCAATATATTTTGATTGAGTCAAATACATTCCAGTATCATCAAGGTGAACCTCAATCCCAAGGAAATTGTTTAAAGCTTCAAGGTCTTTTAAAGAGAACATCTTATTTAATTTGGCTGTGAATTGCTTGAGTTTGTCGACATTATTTCCAGTTACAATAATGTCGTCAACATATATCAAGACAAACATAATCAGTGTTGAGGATTTGTAGAAAAAAAAATAAGGATTCAGCCTTGGAATTTTTAAAATTCCAACTGATCAAAGTGGACTTTAATATGTCGAACCACGCCCTCGGTGTTTGTCGTAGGCCATACAGTGATTTGTCGAGTTTGCATACAAAGTCAGGTTTTTCTTTGTCTTCAAATCCTCGGGGCTGCCTCATAAACACTTCTTCATCAAGCTTTCCATTTAAGAAAGCGTTATTAATATCCAACTGTCTCACATCCCAATTCCTTGCTACTGCAATTGACAAGATAACTCAGACTGTGGAAGCTTTAACCACAGGGCTAAATGTCTCACTAAAATCAACTCCTGGTCTTTGAGTGAACCCCTTCGCCACTAAATGTGCTTTATAGTGTTGACAAGTTCCATCTGAGTTTATCTTCACCTTGAACACCCACTTGTTGCCTATCACATTCATCTGAGGTGTCTTTGGAACTAACTGCCAAGTTTTGTTACTGATAAGTGTTTTATACTCATCTTCCACAGCTTGTTTCCAGCCACTATGAGCCAAAAGAAATTTCAACTGATGAAGGTTCCTCACTGATAGATTTCCAATTTTATTGTCCCACATACAATTTTGGTTTGAAAATTCCTGATTTTGATCGAGTGATCATAGGATGTCCAGGGACTGCTTGTTGTGTCATCTCGGCATTGTCATTCTCCATTTCAGGTTTCGCAATGGCTTGACTTGATCTCTGAGACAAGCTTGGTGAGAGATTAGGCATATCAAACATGGGTGAGATATTTTCATTGTCTCTTACCTGATTAGTGTTTTGCAACTGGTGGTCCAATTCTGGTAGTACTTCTGTGACTTCTCTTACAAAACCTCTATCAGTAGAATCATTTTGAGCTTTGTCGAGGGAAGGATGTGACTGTGACTATGGAGTTAAGGTGGATGTCCAAAATGGTTACTTAATAGAGACATTTTTCTCAGGTTGGTGAGTGTTAAAGAAACTTGATTTGCAAGGAAAATCATCTTCATTGAAGATGACATGTCGAGAAATATTTAGCATCCCTATACTGCTTAGGAACTTATATCCTTTGTGAGACTCACTATATTGTAAATTAAGACATTTAGTTGAGTGGTATTGGAACTTATGAGATTGGTAGGGACAAAGACATGGGAAACAAGCACTACCAAAAAATTTAAGAAATTGATAATCTGGTTTTCTTGAGAAAAGAACCTCGTTGGGTGTTTTGTTTTTGAGAACAACTGTTGGTAGCCTATTTATTAGGTACACAGATGTTTGGAAAGAGTCCCACCAATATTTTTGGGGTACCTCGGATTGAGCTAGAAGTGTTAGACCTATCTCCATGATGTGTCTATGTTTTCTTTCTGCCCATGAGGGCACGAGTGTTAAAAATCAATGCCACAATTAGTCACGATTTTAGTGAAAGCCTGAAACTCCCCACCCCAATCAGTCCTTAATTGCTTAATTTTTCATTCAAATTATGTTTCAGCAAGATTTTTGAATTGCATAAATACACTAAGTGCATCAGATTTGGCACGAAGAGGAAATATCCATTTTTAGCGACTAAAGTCATCTACAAAATTAATATAAAATTGAAAATTGGTGTTAGAAAGAACTGGAGTGGGTCCCCATACATTTGTATAAATGAGATCAAGTGGATGTTTAGCACGATTTGAATTTAGTTTGAATGATAATGAATGCGATTTTCCAAGTTGGCATGCTTCACAAAAACTTCCAGGTGATGAAATAGAAACTTTTTCATTGATTTCATTAAGAACTAGGGACATGACACGATTGGATGGATGGCCTAAACACCTATGGCATCCATCCTTGATTAAATTAAAAGACTTCTCAACCATAGGCTGGGTTACATTTTGATTGGAGGTAATGGCTAGAACAGTAAAAAACTTAGATTCAGGCTTGGTTGGATGAGTGAAAGGAGCTGATGAGAATGAAGTGGTTGCTAGAGATGGAAGTCCAAGTTGATAGATGTCATCTTTAAGTCTCCCTTGAAGTACTACCCTCCTTGAAACCTTGTCCTTCACAAAACAAAAATCAGAAAAGAATTCAACAAAAATATCATTATCCGATGTTAGTTTTGATATGCTAATGAGATTCTTTGTAATTGGAGGCACTAACAATATATCTTTAAGTATCAGAGGTTGTGAACAAGTTTGTAATAAACCAGTACCAATGTGAGATATGGGGAATTGATTACCATTTCCCATAGTACGTTTTTCCTTACCCTGATACTCTGATTTCTAGTTTAGGTTGCTTGAATCAGAGGTGATGTGGTTGCTTGCACCACTATCAACAAACCAAGCCTCATGATCAAGTGCCTCCTAGTTTGCAACAAATGTTGATGCTTCTTGACCACTCTTGTTTGTATTACTGCTTCCAGGAACACTCCCCATATAAGTCTCATCAAAATGATTGTAACAGATTGCAGCACTATGACAATACTCGCCACACACTTGACAAGTTGGTTTAGGACCATTTGATCGACCCCCATGACCACAGGACCTTCCACCACATCTGCTGCCTTGTGAACCTCCATGTGTGCCACAACCTCCATAATGATTATTAGATGAACCACGACTTGTCCCAAGAGTGTTAGGCTTGCTGGAAAAATTTGCAGTAGGAGTGGAGAAACCATTGTTGAGTTTATTGGAACTAAAAATAGCATTAAGTCTCTCCGTTTTTCCATCATAACTGAGGAGTATGTCTTGTAGGTCTTGCCAAGAGTTAGATGGTCTGGCTTCAATGAGAACAACAATGGGCAATTAATGTGCATCTAGGCCAAATAGCACATTAGCAATCAGGTGGTTTTCAGGGTGGGGATCACCTGCCAGAGCTAGTACATCAACCCACTGTCGTTTTTGGCGTAGGTACTCCAGCATGGTGGAAGCACCCTTGCAAGTGGTTTGTATTTTGGTCCTGTATTCATCCATCCTTGACTTTGAATATGCATCGTATAAAGCTTCTAACGAACTCTAAAGGGAAGCAAAAGAATCACAACCCATTACTTTTGTGGCTACACCTTCAGTCATAGAACTATAAAGCCATCCAAGTAAAAGTTGATTATGAACTATCCAATGCTCAAAGGCAGGGTTTACCTGGATTTCTATCTCAGTCTAACCATCCTCGGTCGTAACTAAGTTAGTGAAGACCTCCAGCGGCTTGACCTTTGAACCGTTGAGGTATCCATCAAGGCAGTGACCTCTCACGATTGCTAGCACCATGGTTTTCCATAGGGTGTAGTTATTTCTGTCAAGCTTGAGTGTAAATGGTTGGTTGAGAGTACATCCAAACTGAGGTGTTGGAATTGGTTGAGAAGATGAAGGGGTTGTTGCTTTTTCTACTACTGATGGAGTAGAGGTGTTGACGGCTAAGCTTCTAGAGTCATCTCTGGGCTGCGTCTTAGGAGTTGGCATCTTGGGAGCTGGTAGTGGTGTCTTTCCTCTTTCAGTGGACATGGTTGGCTACATGCTGTAGCTGTGCTCTAATACCAAGTGAAGTTTATAATAAAAGATATTTTGAATGAATAGCTCAGCTCATTGTGAGACTGAGTAGGGTTGTGTATTTATAATAGCAAAAGAATTACAAGAATATTATGGAATTTCCAAAATGATTGGTTGTTGTACAATGACATCTATCTAGGAATACACATAGGAAATCCCAACGGAATGATATGCAAATCATTCACTACCATGACCTCATAACAACCTCTGACATCCGTACATGACCAAAAGACTAAAATGTACAATATTAGACTAATAAAACTAATAGCAGGTAAAGAACACTTAGTCTTAATTAAACCAGAATAAACTCATTGCTTAACACAAATGTAGTTCCCTGCTCGGCCTGCATGCTTCCATTTCCCTTAGGCTTCTTTCCCTTGCCCTTGCCCCTGCGTCTACTGCCGCCGGGGGTTCAACTAGGTGCAACAAACTAGGACGGAACAACAACTTCGACACTGAATGTAGGCTGAAAAGTGTTGTATCTAGTGGGCGCTGCTCCATATCCTGTCGGGGCCACGCTGAATCCAGGAGTCGGCACGGCATTGAAACCTGTGGACGGGACGCTCATGCTGGGTTGGACTCCTCCCAAGCCTGATTGGACAGGAGCGTAAGGGGAATAATGGATCCCCGAAGCCACAGGGACAGACACAGTCGGCGCGGGGAAGGTGACAGGTCCTCCGAATACTTCAATCTGGGCCTCTTCCCAGCTGAAATACTCTTGAGCCCGACGAATGAAGTCGGCAACCCGTCGGCATCCTCTCCACTGTAGGTCATCCCAAAGTGGGGACCCCGCATAGATACTAGCCTGCAAGGCCATCATTGGCTGGCCATCATCAACCCTCTTGGTTCTCACCGCCTCTTCCTTGAAGCGTTTGATGCATGCCTTGTGGGTCTCAAAGGGCCCTTGTTTAATGTTGGTCAATGCATTGACCTCGAAGCTCACCTTTTGAGCTCCTATGAATTGTCTTCGGAAGGCAGAAGACAATTGATGCCACAAGTGAATGGATCCTGTTCGGTGCTTCTTGAACCACTCATCTGCTGGTCCCGTCAGAGTGATCGGGAACACTTGACATTTAGCATCATCGGAGACGCAGTGCACCGACATTAATTTTTTGAACTTAGAAAGGTGGTTGGTGGGATCCCAGCCGCAATCATAGGGTGGGATGGCTGGCATCTTGAAGCCCTGCGGCAATGGGGATTCCACAATGCGGGAAGCACATGGCTCCTGTAACGCCCTGGGTAACCAAGACTATTACACTGTGTGTTTAAAATAGTGCAAGACTTGCTAATCAAGTCATTTAAACAAAATGTGAATCTAACGTCGTCAACAGATTAGGAATAAAAGATTTTGGTCATAAACATGTTATTTAATTAAAAATGATTGTTTAGTATATGGAATCTCAAAACAGGGTTTAGATGACATATTTACAAAAATTCCAAAAGTTATAAACAACTCAGGCCATTCTAATCGCAAAATACACATTTTAGGTTTCTGTCCCTGTACAATCCCTCGACCATGGCGGCCGAGCAGCTGACCATGTACACCTCGCCCCCAGAGCTCTCCAACTCATGGTTGAATCTACATACCCTTGCCTTTACCTGCACCACAAAGCACCCGTGAGCCGAAGCCCAGCAAGAAAACATAACAACATAGCATGATCAATATCAATAACCAACTATTCCACAAAGCATAACCAAGTATTCAAAAAATCATAACATTCACCTATTCAGTGATAACAAATGACAAATTAACGATTCGTCATCTAGATAATCAACATATCATGTTCATCAGGTTAACAACAATAATCACGTTCATAATCAATAGTTTATCACAACCAACAAATGATACTCAGAGTTGGCGCCCTTAGGTCGCACCCTCTATTTAACCCACTGTCTTCGACTCAATTAGGCCGCCCCCAGTGTTATACCCACTGACTCCGGCCAGCTTAACCGAGCTCAGTGATTAATAAGCTGTCCTCAGCTACCAGTGGCTGAGCCACGCCCTGTGCGCAAATATTGATTCCGGCATTCTTAGGCCGTTTATCATATGTCTCCATGGCATAATACCATCTCATGACATCATATTCAAGTATGGGGAGATCTTATTCCCTTTATGTTCACATGGTTTATCACAATCACATAACAACGCATACTAACATAGGGAACACTTAGTTCCAACCTAACCACATAATCGGGTGCAATTTTCTTACCTCTTGTTCGAGCAAGAAACACATTACGAACGACCCTTGAGAACGATCGATCCTTTGATCCCTTAGCGGTCACCTAGTCATAACCAAATATAGAATCCAAATAATGAAAACTTCAATAAAAGGGGCTTAACCTAAACCTCACTCCTGGGACCCTGAATTGTACCCAAACGGTGAGTAGATTCGATCCCGAACCCTAAGGATTGAAACCCCAACCCAAAAATCCTTTAAAACACCTAAAATGAGCATCTGAGAAAACAGGGTAGCGCTGTAGCGCTACCCCCCTAGCGCCCCAGCGCTACAACCAGGGACATTTTTCCCTGGCTAGCGCTGTAGCGCTACCCTCTAGCCGCTATAGCACTAGGATCAGGCAGGCATGGCCCTGGTTCTTCTTCCTTCGAATTCTCCATTTCCCACCTAATTCAAAAGCTTCCAAACACCATTTAAACCCTCAATTGAACCCAAATACCATATATACTAGTCCTAGGCATCATAACCTACCCAATCTTTGCCAAAAACCCCATTGAATTCTCTACTTTCAAACCCAAAATCCCAACTGAAAAAAATAAGAAAACAGAGTAGAAAACCAGAGTTCTAATGGTTAGAATCTTACCTCAAGCTCAGTATGAACTCCTCTTCAATGGTGGAGCAATACCCTAGATCCTCAAAACTTGATTCCGTAGCTTGGTTCCTCAAAAGAAGCTTCAAAATCCAAAGAAAAATGGAGGGGAGATGATGTACGGGAGAAGAGGTGAAGTTCTATGTCTTGCTTCCTATTTTCTACAGCCTTCCTTGATCCATATACATCCTTAAGGTAAAAAGACCTAAATGCCCTCAAGTCTAATTAAAATCCTTAACAGCCACCAAGGGCAAAATCGTCCTTTCACACCTATCTCATTAACCATAATTAACACCCTCCAATTCCCGTTATTTTAAAAATTCTCAAATACCAATAATTCATATCCCGTTACCCCCCTTAACTCCCGGAAACGCTCTAATCACCAAATTACCCCGGGACTCACCCCGAGCCCCGAACTTAATCCCGTTATGACCAAACTGCTAACTTATACCCAAAGATCGTCTCATGCTGAACAGCTCGAACAAATCCACATTACAATGTGGCCTCAACAATATCTTACTAATATGCACACAAATATACAATTACGCCCTCAATGGGCCAAATTACCAAAATTCCCTCATAACAAAATATATACCCATATGCATGCATTTATCATCATATAATAATATGATCCACATAATCATGCATATAATCTTATAATGGCACAATAAATCAATTATGGCCCTCCCGGCCTCCTAATCGAGGTCCTAAACCTCATTAGGAAATTTGGGTCGTTACAACTATCCCCTCCTTACAGAAATTTCGTCCTCGAAATTTTATCTGTACTGCCTGGATATAAATTTTGCACTACTGTTTCTAGTTTCCCAAGTCATTCCTTGACCTTGTTGTCTCTATAACATTACCTTAAGGTACAATCTTATTCCTCAAAACCTCATTCTTTCTATCTTATAACTGAATTGGCCACTGCACGTAGAATAACTCCATCTTCAGCTGCAGACCCCCCATAACTCAACACATGAGTTTCCTCTAACCCATGTCCTTAACATGGAATATCTACTTACACTGAGTACAGCTGACAATGCCAAAACTGTTGTCAACTTAAAAGCAAGCTAATTGATCCTTTCCAGGATTTAAACAACCTTAATACTTTAGGGTCCAACTTGCTCTTATCCCCTCTCCCCTTTATCCTTGGTGATATTCTTATAAAGGTACAATCTTCTAATTGGAACCCCATGTTTTTGCTTTTCAATTCAATAAAACTCTTCCACTTACTTTGAAAAGTGAGCCTCCAAGCTCTAATCTTTAATAATTTTAATGATCCCCTAAGCTACCTCGGGATCCAAATATAACATCTCACTTATCTCATTCCAACAAATGGATGATATACATTTCCTATTATACCCCATTCATCAAGTGTCCTTCCAATAGCTGGATAACTCCTTCTCTCTATCTCTGATTTACCATCAGTATAAAAATTAGCAACCGTACCAAATTCCAATTATATACTCATCATCTTCCTTAACCCTTTTAAGACCTGGAAGTAAAACAAAGTCTTTATTCAATAAAGTAGACCTTGGATTCCATGAAGGTATACTATCTATCTCACATAATGATTTGAATACTGATCAGCTGTGTAACTTGTTCTTACTGATAAAAGTGAATTCACCCCAAATGATGGTCCATAATGACCCAACAATCCCACGATGACCCACCGTCTGGCAGTCCACTGTGATACCCATCGCGATGTTTCCTTATTCCAATTACAAAATACTCAGAGGCTGCAATAGCCTTACTGGTTTCTGACACCTTGTCCTGACCTGCTAATAGATTAAGAGCTTTGTCATATATTCCATTATGTCCCTCTCCACCCCAGGCCGCCAATAAAAAAAACCTTCAAACTCTGGTACCTTTTCCTGACGCCTGGATGAAAAGACCAAGAGAGTAGTATGAGATTCATCCAGAACTTCCATGTAATTCTGGTGTCCATCAGATTCCAGATCCGATCCTTATATTACAGTAAACTTATACCTGACACTGCATAATCCTTAGCTAATCCAGCTAGGACTTTGCCTTAAATTCTCCCATCTGTGGTTCACTTAACTGTCTTTCTTTGATCCTTTATGAGATAATAATTCCAAGTATCAAACTGGCTACCTAGCCCACTAGAAACTCCACTTTAGTTCTAGTCGGATCCTTTAACCAACATCATGCATAGGCAATCACCTTTTTCTTTTCCTGTCACTGAGGTGTCATAACAACTTACAAATTTATTCTCACCTGTAAAAAGACGTAGAACTCAACCTGAAATACATGTACCACCATGCCTGCCTAAGGAAACTCCTATTCCTAAGGCGTCCCTTAACCTTGGAAAATTTCCAATCAAGAATACATCACAATACTGTTGATCAAGATAATCACAAATCCAGTTTAGATATTCTTTGAATACTCTGTTCACCCATTTCACAAAAACAATTTGGCATTGACCAAATCCTCAACACATGACTCAGCATCCCCAGTGCCCTTATTTAATATAACAACAATCTTTCGCATAACCTTCTCCCTGATCTCTAGCTGGTAGTAACCAGATCAAAGATCCTTAGTTGTCCCTAATCTCTAGCTGGTAGTAACCACATCAATGATCTACCTCGAAGAACATCACCCTACTCAATAATTGAGCCTTTAGTTCTTACAGCTTCGTTGAAACCGTTCAATACAGCGCCCTAGATCTGATTCCATCCCTGGCACCAATACAATCACCATTCTATCTCTTTGTACAGATGTACCCTTGACAAATTCCTTGAAAACTTATCCAAAAACTCACAGACTAATCCAGTCTGTCTTGATCTCACTGGTTCAGCTTAAGTAGTGTCCAACACACTAGCTAAGGTTCTAACACCCCCTGCAGTAAACCTCCAACTCTAAATACAAACGCATTATATACAACGCCACTTACTGCAAGGGCTTCTCCCTTTTAAACTCAAGAATTACTATTCCTTCCTTACAATCCATCACCGTCCCCGTACTTGACTAACCATTACATATTCAAAATCCTTACATTGTAGCTGTCTTCGAAGGTGCTTTGGGTGGTGGCTGACATGTTCACCGGCCTTAATGTGCTTCTAACAAAACTTCTTCATACATGATCTCTTCCCTTCCTGTAATATGACCTTGAGTACCCTTGAAAAAAATGAAGTTAATACCTTCTGAAACCTTACCTATGGCCCTGCTGCTTCAGTCGTAATATCATCAGTGTAATAGTTGTTCACATTCTGGCTCTAGTTGGGGAGTAGTTCAACACATCGCTAATGACCCTGAATATAACCCATTCATGTCGTTCATGTATTCTCTGCTTGTCGGGCCTATCCATGTCATTGAAATATAAAATGATTAGGAACCCTTACTCTTAATCCATCACACCACACTCGGTACAAGTATTAATTCCTAAAATGTCGCTTTCCTTGATCCTTATCTGGTAATAACCAGATCAATGATCAACTCTTGAAGACATTGTGATGTCTTGTAACAGGGCATTTAAACTCTTCATCCCTAGCAGGTGACATCAACGAGTCCCATAATGCAATGTTCCGTCCAATCCACTTCTAAGTCACATACTTCTTCAGGTGAACTAGTAGTTCCTTAAGCCCAACTAGTATCATTCTTCATAACGCCCCTGATACCAAATCCACCCATTCCCAAGTTCTGAACCGTACCCAGCAATTCCTTGCATACTCAGTTGCATCCTTTCTAACCAATTTAGTTTCCATTCAGTCTAATCCATATACTTTGGGTGATGCCCTTGACGGACCAAGGTTGTCCCTTATGTAACACTTTAGCTTTCCCTCAGGCCCTTATCATAGCTCTCATACGACAAGCTCAACCACTTCCCCTATGAATCCCTTTACCACTCATATTCTAACTTTTCCTTGCAAAATTTACTAATCCTTCCTCAACAAGTACTCATATCTCAAGCCCCCCGTATATCAACCTTGCAGTATGTACCTCCCGTCTAAATATTTTCTGGGTAACACGCAACACTGAAATTTTCCCAGCTCATTATCTAACCAAAAACAAAAGCTACCAAGTCCATTGGTCACTTATGAGGAACTAGCCTCGGGGTCTGTATGTAACAAGGTATCCCAATCTTGATGGCCAACCTGTGAACTAGACCCCCTTCCTGTCAAGACTAGGAGCCATAGAACTATCAAGGGTTTTTCCTTTTTCCGATCACTGAGTAGCCACCCTCACTAACTTCCATGAACGAGAATATCATCACATGTATTCCTTATATCTTAAATAACAGGGCCCTCTCTACTGCCCAAGCACAGATAATCATCTCATGCACTAGAGCAGCTCTGACTCTCCGACCCATCTCAGAGTTTAACTTATAAATGAATCATTATCTCCAGCTACATCGATTTGTATCATAATCCAAAGTGGGTTGGTCAACCCACCAACCTCATTGACATATACTGTCGCTATCTTACCACTTTCGGCATCCTCCTGCCACAAACACTTAATACAACTACTCTGTTTCAATGTTTCCTTCTCATATTATCAATAGTGGGATTAGCTATACCCATTTACTAACCAATTCCTGTACAAACCCAAACCTTCCTCAAAATTAGAGGATAATGCTTCCAAATTCTTCCATACAATAATTCCTATCTGTTTCCCCCTAGGTTTAACCAATACTGGTGTCCCGCGGTCATGGTATACAAAGCAGCTCATTTCCCCCCAGTAAACCTGCTGCAAATCTCATGGGCAGATGGAGGATTCCAACCCTAACTATCATCTGCAACCCTTACCAAAACAAATCCAGGTCCAATTAACCATTCTGAGCACATACAATCTGAGTTAATCTGTCTTCACCAACTAAACCCCTCAGCCTTGAAGTTCATACCCAAAACCCTCCCAAGGGCATATCCAAATAACCATAATAATCAAGCACACATAAAGCATACCAAGCACAAATTTATAATACTATGCATAAATTATCAAATTTCATTACCATTAGATGCATACATACTTACTATGCTTTCCATACCGATACACAAGTATAGCATATAAGTTCAATTCAAACATATAATCACCTGCAATCCATATACCAATCATTATCCAACTATTCATCCACATTCAACAGCAGTGCTAGTCAGCACGCCTCAATATCACCACACAGCAGTCAAGGGCCAGGCCCTATCAGTTTCTCATGCTCCTTATTAATCATACCAATTAATACACTCATATTTCAGTCAAGCACTTAAGCATACAATTTCATGTATTCAATTACAAACCCTTGAGTCGAGCTTGTCTTTAGTGGAGAGTGTACATGTCTAGCCAGTCTTCAAGAACCCATAAACCTAGACCGCTCTGATACCAAGTTATAACACCCTGGGTAACCAAGACCGTTACACTGTGTGTTTAAAATAGTGCAAGACTTGCTAATCAAGTCATTTAAACAAAATGTGAATCTAACATCATCAACGGATTAGGAATAAAAGATTTTGGTCGTAAACAGTTATTTCATTAAAAATGACAGTTTAGTATATGGAATCTCAAAACAGTGTTTAGATGACATATTTACAAAAATTCCAGAAGTTATAAACAACTCAGGCCATTCTAATGGAAAAATACACATTTTATGTTTTTGTCCCTGTACAATCCCTCGACCGTGGTGGCCGAGCAGCTGACCATGTACACCTCGCCCCCAGAGCGCTCCAACTCATGGTTGAATCTACATACCCTTGCCTTTACCTGCACCACGAAGCACCCGTGAGCCGAAGCCCAGCAAGAAAACATAACAACATAGCATGATCAATATCAATAACCAAATATTCCACAAAGCATAACCAAGTATTCAACAAATCATAACATTCACCTATTGAGTGATAACAAACGACAAATTAACGATTTGTCATCCAGATAATCAACATATCATGTTCATCAGGTTAACAACAATAATCACATTCATAATCAGCAGTTTATCACAACCAACAAATGATACTCAGAGTCGGCGCCCTTAGGTCGCACCCTCTGTTTAACCCACTGTCTTCGGCTCACTTAGGTCGCCCCCAATGTTATACCCACTGACTCCGGCCAGCTTAACCGAGCTCAGTGATTAATAAGTTGTCCTCAGCTACAAGTGGCTGAGCCGCGCCCTATACGCAAATATTGATTCCGGCACTCTTAGGCCGTTTATCATATGTCTCCATGGCATAATACCATCTCATGACATCATATTCAAGTATAGGGAGCTCTTAGTCCCTTTATGTTCACATGGTTTATCACAATCACATAACAACGCATACTAACATAGGGAACACTTAGTTCCAACCTAACCACATAATCGGGTGCAATTTTCTTACCTCTTGTTCGAGCGACAAACACATTACGAACGACCCTTGAGAATGATCGATCCTTTGATCCCTTAGCGGTCACCTAGTCATAACCAAATATAGAATCCAAATAATGAAAACTTCAATAAAAGGGGCTTAACCTAAACCTCACTCCTGGGACCCTGAATTGTACCCAAACGGTGAGTAGATTCGATCCCGAACCCTAAGGATTGAAACCCCAAGCCAAAAACCCTTTAAAACACCTAAAATGAGCATCTGAGAAAATAGGGTAGCACTACAGTGTTGGGGTTTTATGCCCTAATTAAAACCCAAATTCTTTGTAATCTCATTTTATTATCAATAAAAGAATAGAAATCATTTTTTGACTTGGTCAATCACTTTGCTCACATGTTTTATTTTCATGATTATTTGTTTAATATAAACTTTTATTAAATCCCGAGCATATAGCTAATCTTATTTATAGTGACGTAATCATAGTGGAATATAAATATGATTATATGTTCAAAATAAGTTAGTCCTAAGATTAGTCAGTGCACTGGATTTACA
This sequence comes from Humulus lupulus, assembly GCF_963169125.1. Classification (NCBI taxonomy): domain Eukaryota; kingdom Viridiplantae; phylum Streptophyta; class Magnoliopsida; order Rosales; family Cannabaceae; genus Humulus; species Humulus lupulus. Next base: position 85,455,270 of record NC_084796.1, on the reverse strand, counting down.
CTGACTTGCCAATCTACGATATGATCTACTTACACATTACAGTGTTATGTTCTTTCCAGAACATTAGCAAAATAGATAAGATCGGATGTATTTGTTACATCGGACTGGACCGATATTGACAGTTGATAAGATAAGTAAACATACCGTTATTATCTATTCTAGTCATATTATATAGTTGACCATAGATCAATTCAATCTCAATTCTAAGTGGTTAGTATTCTAACTGATTGTATTATTTGAGTTCTTTGACTTGTTCGTTACCAGCTTACCCTACGGACTAGCCTATACTTACATTTTGGGAACTCGGTAGTATAATTGAGTGGGAGTGTTAATCATAGATATGAACATCTATAGCTTCTAATGAAGAAGTGAAATGATGGTTTCCTTTTATTTTTGTTCAAGGTGCTAAATGATAGAGATCTCAGTTCAGTAATTAATATTAGTTTACTGAAATATCATTTACAAGGAACTAAGTGTTTTAAGGATAAAATACAATGAGGGATAAAACGATATTTTAGTCCCATCTCATTGTAGACCGTCTATAGAGGATTGAGTGACAATTATGGTTGTAACAATGGATAACCAATAGCGTATCTATATTTGTTATAGAGTGTTCTATGAATTCAAGAGTGCAATTCCAAGTCTTTAATGGAGTAATTAGCAATCAATAAGTTAGTAAATTTATTTGTTAGATTTATGATAACTTATTGGAGCTTGATTTCATAGGCCCATGGTCCCCATTGTACCTTGGATAAAATCATCTAGATAGTCTCAATTAATTGATTTAATTATCAATTAGAATTATCAAAGTTGACTAGGTCAATTTTGGATAGTTTCACAGAGTTGTGTAATTTTGAGAAGAAAAGAGAAATTATGGCAGATTTATTAATTAAGATAAATTGGTATCTAAATTAATAAATAAATTTAAATCAAGGTTCAAATTATAAATAATTAATTTGATAAAGGATTTAAATAATTATTTAATTAATTAAATCAATAGAAAATAATACAGGCATTGATTTTAAGTCCAATGGGCTTATAATCATATGGGAAATTTCACGGGCCTATAGCCCATGATAATTTCGACCTAGGGCTTCAAAATGGCTATTATTTTATTGATTTTTTAATTAAATTAAATGGCCTAATTGAGTCTATAAAAGGAGTGCTTAGAGAGAAGTAAAAAAAGAAGTTTGATAAGTCATAAGTCAGATTTTCTGATAGTTTTATATTCTCTCTAAACACAAGTCCTTTTCTAAGCCACTTTGTTATTTTCTCCTCTTCTCTCTATATCTATCTCATGTGTTGAGAATTGCCCACACTAGTCTAGGTGGTTCTAAGGATACATTGGAAGATTGTGAAGAAAATAGAAGATCGGTTCAGTTTCTTGATAATACTCTGCGACAGAGAGGATACAAGAGTTAGAGAAACTGAAGGAAGGACTCTTTAATTTCGCTGCGTATACTGTAAGTATTATATTTTTTTTTTTTAATTCAATTTTAGAAACATGTTTTAGGCTATCTTGTATTAATTTGTTTAATATTAGATATACATGAAAATAAATAAAGATCCTGTATAAGCTTTTCCAACATACAGAGCTACCCCCCTAGCACCCCAGCGCTACAACCAGGGACATTTTGCCCTGGCTAGCACTGTAGCACTACCCTCTAGGCGCTATAGCGCTAGGATCAAGCAGGCATGGCCCTGGTTCTTCTTCCTTCGAATCCTCCATTTCCCACCTGATTCAAAAGCTTCCAAACACCATTTAAACCCTCAATTGAACCCAAATACCATATATACTAGTCCTAGGCATCATAACCTACCCAATCTTTGCCAAAAACCCCATTGAATTCTCTACTTTCAAACCCAAAATCTCAACTGAACAAAATAAGAAAACAGAGCAGAAAACCAGAGTTCTAATGGTTAGAATCTTACCTCAAGCTCAGTATGAACTCCTCTTCAATGGTGGAGCAATACCCTAGATCCTCAAAACTTGATTCCCTAGCTTGGTTCCTCAAAAGAAGCTTCAAAATCCAAAGAAAAATGGAGGGGAGATGATGTACGGGAGAAGAGGTGAAGTTCTATGTTTTGCTTCCTATTTTCTACAGCCTACCCTGATTCATATACATCCTTAAGGTAAAAAGACCTAAATGCCCTCAAGTCTAATTAAAATCTTTTACAGCCACCAAGGGAAAAATCGTCCTTTCGCACCTATCTCATTAACCATAATTAACACCCTCCAATTCCCGTTATTCTCAAAATTCTCAAATACCAATAATTCATATCCCGTTACCCCCCTTAACTCCCGGCAATGCTCTAATCACCAAATTACCCCGGGACTCACCCCGAGCCCTGAACTTAATCCCGTTATGACCAAACCGCTAAATTATACCCAAAGATTGCCTCATGTCGAACAGCTCGAACAAATCAACATTATAATGTGGCCTCAACAATAGCTTACCAATATGCACACAAATATACAATTACGCCCTCAATGGGCCAAATTACCAAAATGCCCTCATAATAAAACATATACCCATATGCATGCATTTATCATCATATAATAACATGATCCACATAATCATGCATATAATCATATAATGGCACAATAAATCAATTATGGCCCTCCCGGCTTCCTAATCGAGGTCCTAAACCTCATTAGGAAATTTGGGTCGTTACAGCTCCACTTCTTCATCTTCAAAATCTGAGTCGTGGCCTTTCCGTCTGGCCATTCTTAGCATGATCTTCTTTAGACTCTCTAATTCTACGCGGAGTGGGTCACGGTCTCGGTTGACGCTCTGCGTCAGGTTATCACTTCTTTGGGCATTGAGGTTGTCCTGCAAGTTAGATAAACCTTTGTTGGCGGGCTCACACCCATTGGCCTTATTTCACCTTCGGGCATTAAGGTTGTCTCATAGGTCAGCCTGACCTCAGAACGCATCATTATCATCGGGATGAGCCACCTCAGTCTTTCCATCGGACTCGATATTTTCATCATTTACCAAGATACTGACTCCACGTTCTTAGTTCTATGCGATGTTCCTCAGGATGATCCCTGGATTGTTGTTCCTACGGGGTTGGAGAGGTCCCGAGGGGACACCACCTTCAAGCCTCGCATGTTCTGTATGGGCGTGTCGAGGAAGAACGCCTCAAGCTCCACCGACACTGACAGTCTGGCAGTGTCCTCGGGCCCCTGGGCCATTACCCTTGCCAGCCTGCTTGGGAACCTAGTGGCCCTCTGGATCTTGACGAGCTCTCTTCTACTTTGGAGAAGGATTATCATCAACTTTTCCTTTGCCACGACCCTATGGCAGCACTGGGGTTCTAACTCCAGCTGGATGCTTGGTGGGCACTCCAACTGGCAGATTTCGCGCCTCTTCAGCTAGGTGCTCAGGGGGCACACCAGCTGTATTGACATGTGGTACTCCAACAGGGTGCGCAGGTGGCACGCCAGTTGGGTGTCCAGCTGGTACATTACCATTGGGGTCCAATCATAGCCCTTGGGCTGCAAGAGTGGCCTTCATGGGAAGTACCATCTCTTGTAGGGCGGTGATGTTACCCTCTTAGGCATCAATCTTTTGTAGTTGGGTGGTCACCTGCTCACGGAGGACCACAACCTCCGGTGTCTCCTCCACGTATATGGGCTGAGGGTATTCTTCCTCAAAGTATTCTTGGTCACCACCGTCATCCTCGTCGTCATACTCGGCATCTTCGTCATAATCCTCCACCATTTCAGGCAAGTGTTGACGTAGTTGTCGATTGGTTTCCCCTCCTTCAACTCCGGTAGGAGGGACTACATCGTCTGTGACATTTCTTCGAGTGTTTACCATGGCTGTAAATGTTCTAAATGCTTTCTTCAATCTCTCAATGAAAGCACCAAAATGTTGACTGCCTTTTTTACTATCAACCTTAAAAAAAAAGATTAATGAAATAAACAACATGAACACAACAATTTTTACGTGGTTCATTCTACAAAAGAGCCTTGGTCCATGATTTTCTAATATTAAGTGGATTGGAAGCTTGTTAGGGCAAGCTCCAATGGAGTTTTCTCAGACACTGTTTAGATTACTCTGAGTACAAGATCTTTCTCTCTCTAAGAAACTGAACCCTTTACAATGAGATCCCCAACCCTATTTATAGAGGCTTGGGTCATTAATTGCTAATCATCTATAATTAATACACATTGGGCTAATTAATATGCATTCTCCCCGTTATTGGGGTATTAATACCACTTTAATGCATTAGGATGCATTACCTAGAGACCATGACCCAGGCAATAAACGCGGGACCCACTGTACAAATTTAACTACTTTATGGGGAACATGCCCCTGGCACTGTCAAAGCATGCTGCACGTATTTCCTTGTCAGGCGGCGTAGTGGGAGTGCGACTTGTCAAGTCGTACAATTGACAACATTGTGGACGAATCGCCAAAAATGTTTTCAGACGATTCTCTGACGCTGCAAACCTGCATTGGTTAACATCTGGCTAGCTTTCTAGGTCTCAAAGACAAGGTCCTTGGCCTGGAAGACAACTGTTTGTAAAGATTTCAAGGACTACTAACTAGTCCTCGAGGCAAGGCCTCAGAGAGACGTCCGTGCCCTACCTTTATTTGAGGGATGTGGCCTCTAGTCGACATATCCACCCTCCGAGGACTAACCCTCTGGGCGTGGCCTCACTTAAAGAGGCATGCGTCCTCGCCGTGTGCCCTACCCGCACCGATTTTGGATTGCCACGTGTCCTTTGGTGAAAACACGGACAACAGGTTCCCTTAAGGGTTAATTCTGGAACTAATAGTTATTGAGCTAAAATTTATAATATGATTGTAAACTAACTGTTCACTATTGAATTAATGGTACTTAAAGTACAAGAGGTAATTATAAGGGTAAAACGGTAATTTTGATCAGTTATAATTTACGAACCAATACTTGAAGGACAGAACTACATGAAGTGGTTATATCAATGGATTGCATGAGATAATTTTGTAAATATCAATATATAATTACTAAGAGTGAAATTCCATATTTATAGGGGAGGAATGATGAAATTAATAAATAAGATTATTCAATTAAAGAGTAATTAATAATTTGGTTTATTGGATCTTAGTATTATAGGTCCATTGAATTAATAAATAATAAGATTATTCAATTAAAGGGTGCTATGTTTTTTTTTTTTTGTTAAAATCCTATTTACCCTTATAAATTAGGATTTATTTAATAAAATATAACATTAGGGAACTATGTGAGCCAAATAGTAAAGATAGGGGGTCTAATTGCTACAAAATAAAGGTTGGGGACCTAAGTCATATAACTCAAAAAGCTTAGGACCCCAAGTGCTATTTACCCTTAATATAACGAGGCTAATGACTTTTTCTTTGGAGATTCAATAGCATGAATGGCTAGGAACATGATCTTACAAGATTTGGAATCCAAGCTTTCCTAATGGATCGAATATTGGTTCCCTTAAGGGTTAATTCTGGAACAAATAGTTATTGAGCTAAAATTTATAATATGATATGGTACTTAAGGTACAAGAGGTAATTATTAGGGTAAAACAATAATTTTGACCAGCTCTAATTTACAAACCAATACTTGAAGGAGAGAACTACATGAAGTGGTTATATCAATGGATTGCATAAGATAATTCTGTAAATATCATTATATAATTACTAAGTGTGCAATTCCATATTTATAGTAGAGTAATGATGGAATTAATAAATAAGATTATTCAATTAAAGAGTTTAATTAATAATTTGGTTTATTCGAGCTTAGTATTATAAGCCATGGTCCCCAAGTCACATCTATACAGCTAGGGTGTGAATGTTTTTGAAAAAATAAAGGAGAAATGACTAAATTGCAAAGAAATTGAATTTCAAGGGCAAACATATAATTATGTGATAATTATATATAATTAATTAATTATAATTTAATTAGTTTGTTTGACTAATATGTTTTATTTGAAAACTATATATTAGTTAAAGAAAATATTTATTAGTTCTGAAATAATTAATATTGAAAGAGAAAAATATTGTCTTATTATAAAATAAAAAATTTAGGTTTCATAAGTTAAAGTTAATTTTAAATTAACTGATATTTATGAACATTCAAAATAATATATATTATTTTAAATACATAAATATTTTGTCTTAATTAATTGAGTAATTTTTTTTAAAATAAACGTGTGGAGCATCATGTGGTGCTACATGTATAGTGACTGGCAGAAGCCTAGGGCTTAACCCAATTTTGAATAGTTCAATTGTATCAGTTACAATTTGAATAATTTATTTTATTAATTAATTATTTAATTGGTATTTTGATTTGATTAAAATATTAATTAAATAAATAAAACCCAACTTTAACCATATTAGACCTAGACTATATATAGAGATTTCTAGGTTAGCTGAGAGACAAGTTCACATAAGCTTGAAAATTATCGACATATTTTTCTTAAGAAAAAAAACTTTCTCTTCTCCAAAAACTCTAGATCTAATGTTTTAAGAATGTCTAGAGTCATAAATTTTTCCCTAAACATTCGACATGCCTACTCACATTCTAGTGTGCGGATGATTGACTTGGAAGATCGTGGTGTGGATCTCATAGTCTGTCTGCATGGATTGGATGTTCGTTATTATATTGTAATAGATAGTGATGAAACTTGATAGACTACAAGAGGTATTATATTTTGATCTATCTTTTGTGTTAATGATTTAATATATTTATATATATATATTAATCCTTGCTTGGTATTAAATGAATTATTATTTTTTTGTGTACATCTTTCGTTGCACACTTTGATTTACATGTTTAATACCAACACTTTCTAAATAAATGACATGTATTTATATAGTAATTTTTTCCTATACATTAGACGTGCCTACTCACATCCTAGTGTGTGGAGGATTGGCTTGGAAGATCGTGGTGTGGATCTCATAGTCTGCTTGCATGGATTGGATGTTTGTTATTATATAGTAATAGATAGTGATGACATCCGATAGGCTACAAGAGGTATTTGATTTTGATCTATCTTTTGTGTTAATGATTTAATATATATATATATATATATTGATCCTTGCTTGGTATTAAATGATTTTTTTTGTACATCTTTCGCTGAACACATTGATTTACATGTTTAATACCAACATTTTCTAAATAAATAACATGTGAATAAAATAAAAATATAAGTGAAAACATTTTTTTATTAAATACTTAGTAAATAAAATGTTTTACAGAAATACGTTTTAAGGGCACATATCCCAACAACATGTGGTTGGAATAGCTGTCACTTTAAGGATACTCTCGTGTCTGTAAAAAACGACGCATTGTCCTTTTCTGACCCGATAACATTTCTTAATTTTAGTCATGAACCATTCCCAAGACGAGTCATTTTTGGAATCTGCAAATTGCAAATGTTAGTGGGAAGACTTTTTTATTTGCATTTTGTTCACTAGTTGTCATAAGTGTTCTGCCAATTAATGACTTTACGAAGGTATTGTCCACTACCATTACTGGTGTGTAGTGTTTCTATTGCGTAAATTTAAGAAAATAAAATTGTGCAAGTGTACACAGTCGGCAAACAAGTAATAAAGTGATAAGTTGAGTATCGTCTCCACAGGGATTGAATTAGCAAATAATTTTGCACAAATCAATTACCAAACAATTTAATAGTGATGAAAAATAAATTGAAAATGCTTCAAAATAAACTAAGATGACAATATAAAAACAATAAAATTAAATTTGGTGAAATGGGCTTGAATTATTAAATTCATCTATGTCAATTGACCTGTACATTTTGCTGCAGCAAATTACCGAGAGTTAACAAGAATTCCAAATTAATTCATAGGACTTTTCCAAATCCTATGGTATTAATTCTTTCACCTAATTTAACATATTCCTATGCCAATCAAGTTTAAAATCCCATAATTTAAGCATCAATTCCTAATGGTTACACAAGGTAAATAACACATTCCTATGCTATTCACAAACATAACCTAACAAGATTATTCACTTGTGTCATTCAAATCTTTCAATTATATTCAAACTTCCCAGCACAAATATAACTCAATATCTTGCCATTGGTGGCCAATCAACAACAAGATCAATAAGGACATTTGAATGAACAATGGGTAAATTGCTAAAATAAAATGCTAGAAAATTAGAATTAAGACATAGAGTTAATTAATAATTCAAGCCTCAAAAGATTTAGTTCATGGCTGAATTCAAAAGCACAAATCCAAAATCAAAACAACCCATGACAAAATAAATCATAGTTTAGAAAATACAAGAAAAAGAAAATAAAATATTAAGGAGAAGGGTAAGAGAATCAAGACAAAAAGATGTTCCCAAAATGGTCCTCCTCTCTTGAATCCTTCTCTTTCTTCTTCTTTTTCTTTTTCTTCATTCTCCAATTTTCCTCTCCAATGGTTGCTGGTTGTCCCTTGCTTTTACTATGCGTGCCCTTCCAAAGAAAAAGGAAAAGGTTCATTATATATGATATTAGGGCTTCTTTTCCTTACCTCACGTGAGCTACTTTTCTTTCTTTTTTCTATATATTTTTTTTCTTTTAACATATGGATCAACTCATTTAAAGGCCCATATATCATCATTTACTTTCCAGCCCAAGTAAAGTTAATTGAAAATGTTGATTTATACTGCTGATGTGGCAGCTCCTCATATTGACCCAATATTGCTTGCTGCCTGGATAGAATGTTTCAGCATTGCTGCAGCAACCTGAGAATTCCTACACCAAAAATTATCATATTAAATCACATTAACTCATTTCCAATTCACTCAACTGCATCCAATTTATCATTCTCTTACTTATTTTCCCTCATAAAACCAAAACTAACTCGTGAACCCAAATAAAAGAAAATTACTTAATTCTATAGACAAAGACACAAATCACTCATCTTTTTTAATCAAATTATAAGCTAAAAGTATTAAAGATAACTCTATATTCTAGAGTTATCACACCCCCAAACTTATCTCATTGCTCATCCCGAGTGATGAATCTAAAAAGATGAGTAAAGAAACAAAAGACACCACAAATTGAACAACAAAAGAACAAATTTGGAAGACAACAAAAACAAGACACAACAAGAGAGGATAAACTTTGTTTTACCAATGCTTAAAAATGGGAAAACTCTCGGGAATTTTATTGTTGAATAAGAGAAACAGAATTTCACACTTACACAAGCTTTAAACCAAAATATTCAAGTATTAATGTTGCCGTCAAAATATGAGTCAAGTGTTTCTCCCTTTAGTGCATTCATAGCTTTTCCTAAACATTTTCATTCACCAAAAATCAAACTAGACCTTGGTCCTAAAGCTTAAATAATGCCTCCATAAGTTACTTTGTGATTCCACCTCCACTAATGTAGACAAACACCACACCAAAGATCAATAGGACTTTATCAAGCTTGTAATGATAGGCTAGGGTGAAGGTAGGATAAGAGATATTAATTTTGGCTCGAGTCACCCTAAGAACCTCAATCTTTCTAGGACCAAAATCAATGCACACATTAATTTCCCCAAAGAACACCCCACAACAAAATATAACTCTTGTCACTAGCCTTTATTACTAACATACAAAGACAAAAACTAAAACAAACTTTTCTTTTATTCGAAGAGTTACACCCCCAAACTTATTTACAAACATACTTGATTACTTTTTTTTTTCTTTTCTTGACTTTTTCTGAATTTTTTTTTCAAAACTTTCCTTTGATTCAAGGGAGTGCACTCTTGAAATTTTTTTGCTTTTTTTTTTTTTTTTTGCTTTTTTTTTTACATTTTCTACTTTTTTTTTAATAATGATAAACAAACTATATGGCAAGAGAACAAGAAAAATGAGAATACACTCTCCCCCGAAACTTAAAATTCAACATTGTCCCCAATGGTGAAAATAAGAAAAAGAAGAAAATAAAAACGCTCACCCAATTTCCTCTCTCACACTCAACTCCTCTCAACCCCCCAAAATTTACAAATCTATCCTATAAAGATCAAGGTGCTAAAGGGGTATGGTTAAATGAAGTTATTATATCTAGCTAGGCTAATGAGTGGCTAAGAAAGAAAACTGTCTACTAAGCTCAACAAGGTGACTAGGGATAAAAATGCATAACGAGTAGGCTTCAAAGGCCCAAACGGTCCAAAGATGTCCTAAATCATGTCATTGGTGTAGTGATGCCCAGAATTTCGCCTCAAGGAAAACCACTAAGCAATTCTAGGAACTTAAGCTCTCACAAGAAACTAGCTCTTTCTAGGGTCTCAAAAATGTTTAATCAATCTATGCACACATTAAAAAGAAAAATACTCTCATCAATCAATTGCTAGCAACATTCACACCCAAAGAATTTAGTTTAAAGCTTAAGTAAGAGAGACATTCAACTTCAACTTAATTTTATTATATATTTTTTTTAGCTTTTGCAAGATCGTCATCGAGCCCCCTAGTTAACACTAAAAAGACAGAATATCCTCAAAACAACAACAAAATAACGACAAGACAAGGACAAACTAGAAACAAAACAGAGATACCGACAAGAAATAAAAGCAAGGTTACAACCATAGAACAAAAAGAAATAACAAAAACAACAAAATTAAAAAAAAATGAGCTGAGATAAGAAAACTCTCCGCCTATCCTTCAGAATTGTCATCTAAAAGGATATGGTCGATTTTGAATCGATGGCCTTCTTTTTGGTTGGTTGTGGGGTTGAGGAGTTGGGTGTTTTCTCAAATTGCAAAATTTTGCTCCAGCAAAAGTTTACAAGTAAAAATTTTGCTGCAGCGGGCGGAACCCTTCATTTTTTTGGAAATTTCACACATTTTGCTCCCCATTTTGCTTCAGCAAAATTTCTGCGAAATCGTCAGACCCCCAAATAACTACCAAAACACTATTTTCTTGCTATTTAACACCTGAAACACAAGAACAAACGTAAAACCACTCCAAAAACAACACAATAAAATTAAATTAAACTAACAAAAATTAAAATTAAAATAACTTTGTTCTTTTTTTTCAAACATAAAAATATTTAATAAAGGAAATGCAATGAGCTTAACTAAACTAAAACAAAATTAAAAAACAAGTTTAGAAACTTTGGTTGCCTCCCAAGAAGCGCTTGATTTAAAGTCGTCGGCTTGACTTTGTTGAAAAGTGCTCATCAAAGAGTGGCTTTCGCCCATAGAGAGTGGCATACGCCCTCACACATGGGTCTTCATTGTGGATGCCCTCAAGCTTGGTGAGATATGATATTGATGGGTTCATGTGCTCAACTCAACTTGCTTTTAATGAATGTGCATGATGGATGCCAAGGAACCATGCAATTGGTGGTGGAGGTGGTGGTGGCCAAAATGGATCTTTATATGCATACTCTTCTATGACAATCAACTCTTTAAATTGGAGACCAAAGACTTGATTATCTTAGAAATTCATTTTCTCCCTCTTTTCTTCTCTACTTTGGATTGAAGTGGGCTCCTTTTTCCTTTCAAAATTTTCCCAAAGCATCTCCAAATCTTCATCATTTCTCAAAATGACCTCCCCACTTTGTTATTTCCCCCTTGAATTTTCCATATCACTAAGCACATCATTGTGGGGTCTATGGCATAACTCATTGGCCAATAGCTCAACTTGATTCTCCAAATTCCTCAAGAATATAGCTTGGTTTTGAATGAAGGCATCATTTTTAGCCATAAACTCCATCATCAACACCTCCAACGAACTTGAGTGATCAACTTGTTGAGATTCTTCCATGATGAGGTCTTGAAAATACTCAATTGCCTCCCCCAATGGTTCTCGACTGCAATCTTCAAAAATAGGCTCCATATGGCTAAGATTATTCTCCCAAACTTGGTTGGATATTGGAGAATTTAAACAACACCACTCGTCATATTCCGCCATGTCTTCCAACATCCAATAGGCTTTATTAATGGATATTTGGTAGAAATTGATGGTACCATCTCCTATTTCTACCCATTCTCTTGTGGTGGCATGCAACCCATTGAAAAAGACTTTAAGTAAACACTCTCTAGAGAAATCATGGTAAGGGAACCTCGTGAACAAATTTTTGTATCTCCACCATGCTCTATGTAAAGGCTCCAAGTCATGTTGAACAAAGTTAATGAGAACTTGTCAATGAGACATTTCAAGTACCTCGCAAAAGAACCAAACAAACAAAGTGTAAAATAGAACAACGAAAAACAAAAATAAAAAAATGAAAAATAAGCAACCAAATTGAAAAGTAATTGAATTCTACAAACAAAATTTCACTAAAAACAATCCCCGGCAACGGCGCCAAAAACTTATTGTGTAAATTTAAGCAATTAAAATTGTGCAAGTGTACACAGTCGGCAAACAAGTAATAAAGTGATAAATTGAATATCGTCTCCATGGGGATTGAATTAGCAAATAATTTTGCACAGATCAACTACCAAACAATTTAATAGTGATGAAAAATAAATTGAAAATGCTTCAAAATAAACTAAGATGACAATATAAAAGCAATGAAAATTAAATTTGGTGAAATGGGCTTGAATTATTAAATCTGTCTATGTCAATTGACCTGTGCGTTTTGCTGCAGCAAAATCTCAGCAAATTACCCAGAGTTAACAAGAATTCCAAATTAATTCATAGAACTTTTCCAAATCCTATGGCATTAATTCTTTCACCTAATTTAACATATTCCTATGCCAATCAAGTTTAAGAACCCAAAATTTAAGAATCAATTCATAATGGTTACACAAGGTAAATAACACATTCTTATGTTATTCACAAACATAACCTAACAAGATTATTCACTTGTGTAATCTAAATCTTTCAATTATATTCAAACTTCTCAGCACAAATATAACTCAATATCTTGCCATTGGTGGCCAATCAACAACAAGTAATCATTAATAAGCACATTTGAATGAATAATGGGTAAATTGTTAAAATAAAATGCTAGAAAATTAGAATTAAGACATAGAGTTAATTAATAATTCAAGCCTCAAAAGATTTAGTTCATGGCTGAATTCAAAAGCACAAATCCAAAATCAAAACAACCCATAACAAAATAAATTATAGTTTAGAAAATACAAGAAAAAGAAAAGAAAATATTAAGGAGAAAGGTAAGAGAATCAAGCCAAAAAGATGTTCCCAAAATGGTCCTCCTCTCTTGAATCCTTCTCTTTCTTCTTCTTTTTCTTTTTCTTCATTCTCCACTTTTCCTCTCTAATGGTTGCTGGCTGTCCCTTGCTTTTACTGTGCGTGTCCTTCCAAAGAAAAAGGAAAAGGTTCATTATATATGATATTATGGCTTCTTTTCCTTACCTCACGGGAGCTACTTTTTTATATATATATATATATATATTCTTTTATCATGTGGATCAACTCATTTAAAGGCCCACATATCATCATTTACTTTTCAGCCCAAGTAAAGTTAATTGAAAATGTTAATTTATACTGCTGATGTGGCAGCTCCTCATATTGACCCAAAATTACTTGCTGCCTGGACAGAATACTTCAGCATTACTGCAGCAACCTGAGAATTTCTGCACAAAAAATTATCATACTAAATCACATTAGCTCATTTCCAATTCACTCAACTTCATCCAATTTATCATTCTCTTACTTATTTTCCCTCACAAAACCAAAACTAACTCATGAACCCAAATAAAAGAAAATTACTTAATTCTATAGACAAAGACACAAATCACTCATCTTTTTTAATCAAATTATAAGCTAAAAGTATTAAAGATAACTCTATATTCTAGAGTTATCAGTTTCCAACCTAGGATTGAAGATCTAATTGCAACTGATGAATGGCAACACATTAGTTTCTTATTCTGAAATCATAGTTAGCAACAGTTTTATTATTATACTATTAATGGATATGATGTTTCTAGATTACATGTTTGTAGAATATATAGCATATCAAATATAATGTATTATGCCTTTTGTGGGTTACCGCTGTTCCAAGGCTTTTTCTTTTATTCTCCATGTCTTTTATTATGAGATAGAAACATTGTACTCTCGAATCATGTCATTGACAATGTCATTGGGCCAAACTATGTTTTTTGAATTAAGAAACGTTTTCTTAATACAATCTCCAACAAATGTTGCTTGTTCCTTGATGATGATGATCTACAAGGAGATTCAATGAATATATGTTTATCTCATCAAACTTTCTACCTTGAACATTTCCATCTTCTGAAGTTTTGATGCACGAAAGTGCCAATGATACTTTTTATCCAAGGATATGCGTGTATAATCTCTTGTTGATGATCTTTGTACTTTATGCTGAAATTTTATGTGAATTGAATATAGGCTAATTACATTGATCACTATACTTTTGTCTTGAAATATTTTCTTAATGGAGATTGTATCCAGGTGCAGGGTTTTGATCATGGAACATTCATTGTCATCATCTTCATCCTCTGATAGCATATTTTCTTGCTCCACAACATAGGTTGTCATGTCATTTGCTACCTCAAACATATTTGGCAACTCATTAGCATCTTTGAATGAAGAAGCTTTTTCCATTAATTACGAGTGTCCTTCAATCATCTCAATGTTGTCCATAATGCACTCAACATTGTTAGGACATGAACCATTATTGACTATTTCGATAAAAGTTGCTAACAATGAAAAGCTTGTGTGATCACCGATTATTGCTACCTAGTTGCATGTAGAAATGAAAACTATTGTTATCATTTATTCTCATACTTTCTTTTGATTGCAAAAACTGACATCAATACTTCGGGAATGCTACAACAAACTGAGTATTATTAACTTGGAATTCCAAGAAAGTTTATAGACTTCCACCGTAGTCAGTATGATTTAAATTCTTAGTTAAAGTAAACATATGTCTGCCCATCTAACTTCAAGAATACATTTTATAACACCAATTTCATCAAGATATACAAGGTAATAATATATGTTTGTACCTTTACAAATTACAATCCAAGAGAGTAATCTTGCACCATTCAAGTTTTATGCCCATTAATTATAACCATTTTCATCAACCACAATTAATTCAATCACTCACTAAAGGTGATCAAGCAATAGTAAGCATGAAAAATACTTGAATGAATAACCCTCAAATTGCATTAAGCATTCTTAACAAAGTACCAATTTCACATATTAGAGTAAATCAATTATTCTAACTACTGAGAAAATTAGCTCATAAATAAAATCATTAAAACACTAGTATTAAGTTCAAACATTGTTAAGAAAAATATAAGAACATAAATTAAATATTAAGAGAGATGAGAAGATCAAGCCCCAATACGTGTCCTTAAGTGGTTCTCTCATCTCCTCTTTGAATCTCCTTCATTTTCTTTCTTTTTACTTTTTTTCTCCTTCATTCTCTACTTTATTTCAAAAAGATGGTGCCTGCTACCCCCTCTTTTCTGCTGGTTGTATCTCCCCTTTTCGAGGGAAAAGAGATGGTCCTCCTTTAGGACATTAATTCCCTAAGTTTTTCTCTAAGCCTATTTTTCTCTAAGCCCACGAGGGCCTTTTTCCTCATTTGAAACCTTGGACCAACAATAAAACAAAAAGACCCAACTTCTCATGTTGACCCAAAATCTCTTGATGTATGGGCACAATGCTTCAGTGTTGTTGCAGCATATTGAGAATTTCTGCACCAAAAATTAGTATTGCAAATCAATTTAACTTTCTTCGAAACTACAAAAAAATTGAGGTAGATTGATTAATTAATGAGAAACTAAATAAAAAATCCAAAAATTATAAAAATTAATTTAAAACTAATATAAAATATTAAAATTAATTTTTTTCAAAACTAATTAAAATTATCTAAATTAAACAAAAAAATTCTTGAGAACAAAGATAAATTAATGCACCAAAAGAGATCAATAACTCTATTTTTATAGAGTTATCAACCAACATGAGAGAGAGATGCCATCAGAAAAATTAGACAACGTAGTTTTTATATATAAAAAAATAATACCGAGTGCTGGGAATTTATGGCTCACAAATCATTAAATCAACAATGATTAAAGGAATTAATTCAACAATTTAAACCCTATAAATTAATCAAAAAATAATATTCATAGTATGAATGCAAATCTTTGTAATCAAATAACCATACTCAAAGTGTGAAAGAAAATCTTGAAAATTAAAGTTTAAATGAGAGAATAATCATAACATGATTTTAGAGATATTTGATTATCAATACTAACATTAATAAACACATTTAAGGGATGAAAACACAATTAAGATATGAA
Organism: Humulus lupulus; assembly: GCF_963169125.1. Taxonomy (NCBI): domain Eukaryota; kingdom Viridiplantae; phylum Streptophyta; class Magnoliopsida; order Rosales; family Cannabaceae; genus Humulus; species Humulus lupulus. The sequence continues at coordinate 85,439,061 of NC_084796.1, read as the reverse complement.
AACACAATAAAGAAACAAATCATAAAGTTAGGGTTAGAAAGATAAAACGTTTAGTTGTAGAACACCAAGACTTGACACAATAAGTATATTATTATCCAAAATCTCTATTCCAAACATTCACAAAGTTTCTTGAAGCTTCTACTATGGTGGGATGAGAAGTGAGATGTATCAAGCCTTGAAACACATACAAGTCAAGCAATTCTTGATGAGTTTCTTGTAGAAAAGTAGTGATCTTAGGGAATTAGATAGAGAATTAAAAAGTGTGTTCTTAGATTTTTCAACTCCAAGGATGACTTTTGTAGTGTAGGCACTGTCATGAGGATTAACCAATAAATTTATTTCTTTTAAACACATTATTCTGGAGTCAAAATACATATTATTCGCCCAGTGATAGGTGGCGCGTCGCTGCCTATATGGTGATGCGTCACATGTTGTAGCCATTGTGGCCTTTAATGGCTATAAGAGATGTGTCGCCTTCAGGCCTAATCAACCTCTCCAAAAGTGACCTAAATCATTTCCAAATGTTCCCAAACTTTTTGGGTATACTTAGATACATCATTGTATCACTTTAGACCCAAAAAGATAATTTTTTTATGCCAACAGAAAGTCAAATTTCACATCACCATCATGTGAAACCATTAAGTATTTTGCACCACCTTACTGTTCAACCAATCTTAATACCCAGTTCATTATTACAAATTTCATTATTGTTCAAAGCCAAAACAAGAGAAATAGAGTTTAAAGAAATTACATCAAGTGGAAGGCCAAGTCTTTGAGCCCATGTGAGTGCAACAAGTAGCGCAAGAGCTTCTACTTGAAAAGAAAATAGGACCCTTGCATGGCAACACAACCCTATAAAGATTAGGAAGAAAAATCCCTTCAATTAGGTTCCTAGAATTTGCAATTCCAATACCACTTATTTACAAGAAATGATATACAAGAATCTTTAAAATGCTAAGAATTAGTGTAAAGAATTTTGTTGGTTTAAAAGGATACCAAGACACTTTTTAGTGGTTTTGATAGAGCTACCATTTACTTGTTGATTGGCCAAAAATGGTTGCTCCAAATCCTACTTTATTTATATGGGTAGATATTGTTGTTAGGATTTTATGCCCTAATTAAAACTCAATTTCTTTGTAATCTCATTTATTATCAATAAAAGAAGAGAAATTATTTTTTGACTTGGTCAATCACTTTGCTCACATGTTTTATTTTCATGATTATTTGTTTAATATAAACTTCTATTAAATCCCGAGCATATAGCTAATCATATTTATAGTGATGTAATCACAGTGGAATATAAATATGATTATATGTTCAAAATAAGTTAGTCCTAAGATTAGTCAGTGCACAAGATTTACACTGACTTGCCAATCTATGATATGATCTACTTACACATTGTAGTATTATGTTCTTTCCAGAATATTAGCAAAGTAAATAAGATCGAATGTATTTGTTGCATCGGACAGGACCGATAATGACAGTAGATAGGATAAGTAAACATACCGCTATTATCTTTTTTAGTCATATCATATAGTTGACCATAGGTCAATTCAATCTCAATTCTGAGTGGTTAGTATTCTAACTGATTGTATTATTTGAGTTTTTTGACTTGTTCGTTACCAGCTTACCCTACGGACTAGCCTATACTTACATTTTGGGAACTCGGTAGTATAATTGAGTGGGAGTGTTAATCATAGATATGAACATCTATAGCTTCTAATGAAGAAGTGAAATGATGGTTTCCTTTTATTTTCGTTCAAGGTGCTAAATGATAGAGATCTCAGTTCAGTAATTAATATTAGTTTACTGAAATATCATTTACAAGGAACTAAGTGTTTTAAGGATAAAATACAATGAGGGGTAAAACGATATTTTAGTCCCATCTCATTGTAGACCGTCTATAGAGGATTGAGTGACAATTATGGTTGTAACAATGGATAATCAATAGCGTATCTATATTTGTTATAGAGTGTTCTATGAATTCAAGAGTGCAATTCCGAGTCTTTAATGGAGTAATTAGCAATCAATAAGTTAGTAAATTTATTTGTTAGATTTATGATAACTTATTGGAGCTTGATTTCATAGGCTCATGGTCCCTACTGTACCTTGGATAAAATCATCTAGATAGTCTCAATTAATTGATTTAATTATCAAAGTTGACCAGGTCAAATTTGGATAATTTCACAGAATTATGTAATTTAGAGAAGAAAAGAGAAATTATAGCAGATTTATTAATTAAGATAAATTGGTATCTAAATTAATAAATAAGTTTAAATCAAGGTTCAAATTATAAATAATTAATTTTAGAAAGGATTTAAATAATTATTTAATTAATTAAATCAATAGAAAATAATACAGGTCTTGATTTTAAGTCCAATGGGCTTATAATCAAATGGAAAATTTCACGGGCCTAAAGCCCATGATAATTTCGACCTAGGGATGATTATTGGCTATTATTTTATTGATTTTTTTAATTAAATAAATGACCTAAATGAGTCTATAAAAGGAATGTTTGGTGAGAGTTGAAGTCAAAAACATAAGTTCAAAAAGATGTCAGACCATGGTTTTCTAATAGGTTTTAGATTCTCTCTAAGCACAAGTCTTTTTCTAAGTCTTATTGTTCTTTTCTCTTATTCTCTCTGTATCTATCTCATGTGTTGAGAATTTCCCACTATAGTCTAGGTGATCCTAAGGATACTTTGGAAGGCTGTGAAGAAAATTGAAGTTCGGTTCAGTTTCTTGGTAATATTATGCGACAGAAAGGATACAAGGGTTAGAGAAACTAAATGAATGACTCATTCATTCCGTTGTGTATAATGTAAGTATTCTTATCATTATTTCTCTTTGAATTCAATTTTAGAAACATGTTCTAGGTTGTCTCATATTAATTTTTTTAATATTATATCTACATGAAAATAAATAAAGATCATGTATAAGTTTTCCTAACAATTGCAGCATCAACAAATAAAGTAAAGGGATGATTAAATGATTCCTCTCTTCTTTGATTTGGAAATCTTTGGTTTGGTAAAGTTGCTCAATTGGTCTTTGTGCACTTCTTATTGACTCACAATAATGGGTTACCTACTAAAATACTTGGTATATTTGTTTTACTAGTTGTCTATGAGTTCTCTTATTCCTCTCAAACCATAAGGCCCATATTACAATTAACATATTTTAAAAAGATTCGTTTTCTAGAATTTCATGAGCATAAAGTAAATTTCCTTGAAGGAAATGTCTTCTTTTCATATGTATCATAAAATGGTAATCCCAAAAATCTCATATTTCTCTAGAAAAGGGATACCAGAAAACAACATATTCATAAGAATCTTCTTCAAAACCACATAGCATGCAAACACTATAGGAAGAGATATTGCGATGCTATAAATCCCTAAAAGTGGGCAAGATTTCGTGGAACCTTGTTCATGCAAAGTGCAAAATCTTACGTGGTATTTTAATTCCCCAAAAATATTTCCACCATATTGATAACACAACACTGGATGGGGAGGTAATAAACTATCAGTAGACACATCGAGAATATACCCACTTTTGACTTAATAGTGCCCATGAGTTGTATAATGCCAAAGCCACAAATATGAATGCTCAAATGGAGAGTTAATGATATGGATAAGATGTGTTGGACAAATGTTGAACTAGTATCATGTTCCATGATTCAGGTGCTTCTATGAGGTCAAAGACTCTAAGGGAGTCAAATGTGTTACTTGTACTATGAAGGAAAGAAGGAGGTCTTCGAATCCACAAATCATTAAAGGGCAACCGTTTTTATTCAATAACTATTTGAATTTACACCATAGTGGTCAAATTGTATATGGAATTTTTCAAACCTTGTAGATTAGGAAAAGTAAAGTTTATATATATACTAGGTATAAACATCGTGCAATGCACGTTTGTTTAGTTTTATTTTTTAAATATTATATTTATTAATTATTATTTAAATTTTAAATAAATAAACAATGCCATATATTATAAAAGAATGACACAATCATATTTTTAAAAAAATAAGCTAAAATATTTTCTATAGTTTTTTAAAAAAAAAGTAATATCATAAACTTTATTTAAAAAAAATCGTTAAACTAAGAATTCATTAGATACACACTTTTTACATATAAAAATATGACACATTCTAGTTTTAAAGTAAATTATCTTATGTTGTTTATTAGTTTTAAATTTAGTATTCATAATAATTTAAATTGTTGTATTTGTTGTGTTTTGATTTATATATTATATATGGTAATTTAAATTTTGAAATTAAATACTTTTTTTTCTAATTTTATTTTAGGAAAAATATTCAATATACTTAAATATTAAGAAATTCTAAACTAAAAGTATGAATTTAAAATGTTTATTTGATGAAATTTTAATTATTTAATTAAAAAAAATTGAAAGCGAACAAAATTTATATATAAATATATATTATTCAATTAATGGCTAGAGAAATTAAAATAAATAATTTCTTATTAAAAAACTAAATGAAAAAATAAGAAATATATATTTATGTCTTATGTCACTATTACATATATGTTTGGATGAACAAAATATATTAAGTTACAAAATAAATAATTAATAAATAAAAGAAAACAATAAATTTAATCACATAAATATTTTTTGGTTATAATTTTTAAATCATAATTGATAGAGTAATTTAAATGTTTTAATATGAAATTTTAAAATATGTGATGAGAAATTATTATGGCTTATCATTTTTTTTGTTTTATTTTCAATTTATTCAGCTTATTTAGATAACTTAATTATTATTATTTTTAATTTATTTACCTTATTTAGATGACTTTAAACTAACGGTGTTAGAAAACAATAAAAAAAAGTTTTAAATCGAACGGGAACCAACAATTTCTGTTTGTTCTACGTGTTTTTATTCAAGGACACGTGGCAATCTGAGTAGGACATGTGGCAAGGACGCGTACTTCTTGAGATGAGGCCACGCCTCGAGGGTCAGTCCTTGAAGGGTGGATTTCTCAGTTAGAGATCACACCCTTCGGATAAAGGTCGGGCAGGGACGTCTCTCCAAGGCCATACCCCGAGTACTGGTTGGTAGTCCACGGTTTTCTTACAATCAGTTATCTTCCAGGTCAAGAACCTTGTCCTCAAAATCTAGAAGGCCAGCCAAGTGTCAACCGATGCAGGTTTGCAGCGTCAGAGGATCACCTGATAACCTTTTAGGTGATCCATCTACAGTTTTGTCGATAGTACGACTCGACAATTCGCACTCCCACTACGTCGTCTAACATGGAGATACGTACAGCATGCCCTGACAGTACATGGGGCATGTTCCCCATAAAGTAGATACCTTTCTGCAGTGGGCCCCGCGGATCTCGCTTAGGTCGTGGTCTCTATTCAATGCAGCCCAATGCATTGAATTTAATTTAATCCGCCAATAACTTGAAGAATGTATATTAATTACAAATTATTAGTATTAATGACCCTAACCTCTATAAATAGGGCTGGGAGTCTCATTGTAAAGGGTTCGGTTTTTTATATAACTAAATACATGTACTCAGAGCAATAGAAACGCTGCCTGAGAAAACTCCATTGAAGCTTGCCCTAACAAGCTTCCAATCCTCCTAATACCAAAGACTCGTGGACTAGGACTCTTTTATAGCCTGAACCACGTAAAATCATTTGTGTTCTTGTTATTTATTTCTTCAATCTATTGTTTAAGGTTGATAGCGAAAAAGGCAGCCAACATTTTGGTGCTTTCATTGAGAGCTTGAAGAAAGCATTCAGAACACTTACAACCATGGTAACTACTCGAAAAAAATGTTACAGATGATGTACTCCCTCCTACCAAAGTTGGAGGAGGGGAACCCAGTCGACAGCCACATTAGAACATGCCTGAGATGGTGGAGGATTACGACGAAGACGCCGAGTACGATGACGAAGATAACAGTGTCGACTAGGGGTATTATGAGGAAGAATACCCTCAGCCCATGGACATGGAGGAGACACTAGAGGTGGTGGTGCTCCATGAGCAGGTGGCCACCCAGCAACAAAAGATCGATGCTCAAGATGGCAACATCGCCGCCCTACAAGAGATGGTGCTTGCCATGAAGGCCATTCTTACAATTGAGGGGCTGCGAGTGAACCCCAATGGAAATGTACCAACTGGGCACCCAACTGGCGTGCCTCTTACACACCCTATTGGAGTGCCACCTGTCAATACATTCGGAGTGCCTCCCAAGAACCTAGCTGTAGAGGCACGAGATCCACCAGCTGGAATGCCTTCCAAGCAACCAACAGTAGTTGGAACCCCGGTGCCACCACAGGATCGCGACAAAGGGAAAGTCAACGAGAATCCTGCTCCAAGGAAGAAGAAATCTTGTCGAGATCCCGAGGACCACCAGAGTCCAAAGCAGGCAGGAAATGATAATGGCCCAGGGGCCCAAGGACACCGCCAAGTCGTCAGCGCCCGTGGAGCTCGGGGCATTCTACCCTAACGCGCCGATACGGATCGCACGAGACCTGGAGGTGGTGTCCCCTCGAGACCTCGCTAACCCAGTAGGAAGAATGGTCAAGGGGCTCGCCCTAGGAACGCCTCACTGAACCAAGAATGTGGCATCAGTGTCTCGATAAATGATGAGAACGTCAAGTCCGATGGTGAAACTGAGGTGGCTCTTCCCGAGGATTACGGGGCGTTCCGGGGTCGGGTTGACCTGTGAGACAACCTTAATGCCCAAAGGTGCAATAAGGCAGGTGGGCACAAGCCTGCATGGAGAGGTCTATCAGACCTTTGGGACAATCTCAACGCTCAGAGAAGGGATAACCCAGCTTAGAGTATCAACTGAGATCGTGACCCACTCCGCGGGGAGTTGGAAAGCCTGAAGCGGATCATGCTCATATTGACCAGGCGTCTGGGCCACGAATCTGACTCGAAAGACGAAGAAGTGGATCCATGCACTCCTCACATTGTTAAGGCCTCTCTACCATAAGGCTTCAAAATGTCAACCATACCGCCCTATGATGGTAGTTGGGACCCCATAGGCCACTTGTCTAAGGTCAACAGATTAATGTTGGTGCATCGCGTCTCCGATGATGCTAAGTGCCATGTGTTCCCGATCACCCTGACGGGACCAACAGACGAATGGTTCAAGAAGCTCTGACTAGGATCCATTATCATGGCATTAATTGTTATCTGCCTTTCAAAGACAATTCATAGGAGTTCGGAAGGTGAGCTTCGAGGTCAATGCCTTGGCTAACATAAAACAAGGGTCCTTCGAAACTCTCAAGGAATACATCAAATGCTTCAAGGAGGAAGCAGCGAGAACCAAGAGAGTTGATGATGGCCAGCAATTGATGGCCTTATAAGCTGGCATCCGCGTGAGGTCCCCGCTCTGGGATGACCTCCAGCGAAGGGGATGCTGACGACTCGACGACTTCATTCGTCGAGCACAAGAATATATCATCTGGGAGGATGCCCAGATTGGGGCATTTGGAGTACCCTCTGCTTTCCCTACTTTGACCACGCCTGGCCCCGTGGCTTTAGGAATCCAATATTCCCCTTACGCTCCCGTCAAACCTGGCTTGGGGGGAGTCCAACCCAGCCAAAGTGTTTTGCCTTCCAGTTTTAGCGCCATGCCCACTCCTGGATTCAGTATGGCTTCGACAGGGTACAGGGCGGTGCCCACTAGATACAATGCTTTTCAACCAGAGATTAGAGTGGTCGGAAGAGTGCAAACAGGCATTCCAGCAGCTTAAGGCGCACATGGAAAATCCTCCGATTCTGTCCAAGTCAGTAGACGGAGAACCTCTCCTACTCTATATGGTTGTCTCGAAGAATTCCATCAGTGCTGCATTGGTGCGGGTGGAAGGCCGTGTCCAGCACCCCGTCTAATATGTTAGCAAAAGACTCATCAATGCAGAATCTAGGTACTTGTTGATGGAGAAGTTAACTTTTTGCCAAATGGTGGCTTCTCGAAAGCTAAGACCCTATTTCCAGGCGCATCAAATTAAGGTCTTCACAAATCATCCCCTTAGGCAAGTCCTCCAAAAGCCACGGTCTTCGAGAAGACTCTTGAAGTGTTCGATGGAGTTGAGTCAATTCGACATCACATACCATCTGAGGACTGCTATAAAAGGTTAGGCACTCGCTGATTTCATCACCGAGTGCACAATGAATCAGGAAAAGACTGATGGTACCCCAGTAGTTTGACTAGCATGTAAGTTGTTTGTGGACGGGTCTTCAAACGAAAATAGTGTCAGAGCTGGACTTATTTCGGTTTCCCCCGAGGGGCACAGAGTTCATAGTGCCCTCTACTTTGGGTTCATCACCTCTAACAATGAAGCGGAGTACAAAGCCTTAATCGCTGGGATCCACATGGCACTGGAGCTCAAAGCCGAGGGCCTCCAAATTTTTAGCGATTCCCAACTCATTGTGAACCAAGTACTTGGAGGGTACCAGGCCCGGGGGACAAAAATGGCAGCGTATCTGGCCAAGGCTCAAGAAATGATGCATAAATTCAAAAGATTAACTATTCAGTAGGTGCCGCAAAAGCAAAATTCCAATGTTGACGCCCTAGCTAATTTGGCCACAACCAAAGACGTTAAGTTGATCAATGTGGTACCCATTGATTACTCGGAGTCTCCGAGCATTCAGCTCCCGACGAGGTGGAATCTATACAACCCCTAAATGGGTGGATGGAGCCAATAGTAAAATATCTCGTCTCTGGGGAGCTGCCCCAAGATAAGAAGGCAGCTCAGAAGTTGCTTTATCAAGCACACAAGTACATAATCATGGACAATACGCTTTATTAGTGAGGTTACTCTTTGCCTTTGCTTCGGTGTGTGTCCAAGCAAGAAGCCAGTCTGATACTCCGAGAAGTACATGAGGGTTTTTGCGGAGATCACGCTAGGGGGTAGAGCCTTTCCAAAAATATCTTAAGGCAAGGATACTTTTGGCCCACCATGAATGGAGACGCGATGGATTATGTCAAGAAATGTGAAAAGTGCCACTGCTTTGCTAACATCCCCCGAGCGCCTCCAAATGAGCTTACGCAGATGACCAGCCCATGGCCTTTCGTTGTTTGGGGTATTGACCTTATCGGGTCCCTGCCTACTGGGAAGGGAAAAGGGAAATATGTCATAGTGATCATCGACTACTACATGAAGTGGGTCGAGGCCGAGCCACTCTCTACGATCACCTCTAAAAAGGCCTTGGATTTTTTTATCAAGAACATCGTTTGCTAGTACAAGCTCCCAAGGAAGATAGGCTCCGACAATGGATTGCAGTTCGACAGCGAAGTATTCATGGACTTCTGTCAAAGGCATGGAGTCATCAAGAGCTTCTCCTCCATGGCCCATCTGCAGTCCAATGGCCAAGTGGAAGCAGTTAACAAGACACTCAAGTCCACTTTGAAAAAAAGGCTGGAACATGCAAAAGGAGCTTGGCCTGAGGAGTTTCCTAGGGCATTGTGGAGCTACCGCACCACTGCCAGGATCTCCATCACCCATTCGCTGTTCTCGATGGCCTACAAGTATGAGGTTATGCTCCCAGTTGAAGCAGAAATCTCCACACACCGACGAGACATCTATGACTCAATCACGAACCATGTTTTACTGGGACAATCCCTGGACCTCATGGAGGAGCTACGCGAAGCTTCTCAACTTCGGGTAGCGTCCTACCAGCAGAAGGTAGCCAGGTATTTTAACTTTAAAGTGAAGGATCAAAAAGTTTGGGGTTGAAGATCTGGTGTTGTGAAGAGTCTTCTTAGCCACCCGAGACCCCGGTGCAGGAGTGTTGGGACCTAACTGGGAAGGCCCATACCAAGTCAAGAGAATTGTATGTCCAAAAACATACAAGTTAGCCCGACTAAGTGGGGAGTTGATTCCCCACGCCTGGAATGTTGAGCATCTTCGCTGGTATTACCAGTAATATGAGCAGTAAACCTTATTTATTTACGTGGTATCCCTTATAGCCTTTGGGCACATTGAATGGAAACTGTGTATGTATAGCACAGTAAGAAATTTATTATTTGCTTATATTTTTTATTTTCTTTATTCTATTAATGTTATGTAAGAGCACCCGCTCGTCTGGACAAGTGATCGCAGACTAGTCTCCGATCACTTGGGGGGCATGGAGTTAGGGCAGCATCATGCCTCACATGGAACGACCTAGGAAACTAAGCTTGTCAAGCGGAGTAAGCCTAGTGTCACCACCCTGAGTATAGAAAAACCTAGGAAACCAATTGAGTCTAGCCTAGGAGACTAAGCAAAATAGGCTTAACACCTAGAATTAGACAATCTTAGTAGCAGGAGAATAGACTTTTGTTATCCCACGTGGACATCAAGCATGAGGAGAATTGACCAAGTCTTTGACCTTGATATGCGAACGGATGACCGAGTACTACGTACTTGGTCCCCAAGGTAGACTTGGGATGCCTCCCGAGGACATCGCGCCTGAGGAGTATGTTCAAATCCTCTGAATGCGTAGAATATTATAGCGTCAGGAAGTCCATGACATGGGAGCCTGGCAAGTCGACGAGTGAAGCAGCCCTAGTGTTGCGGGATCCCATAGCTAAAAAACTTGGAGAAAACCCAGCGTAAAAAGTCCAGTAACGCGAATTTAGAGATTCAGGTTACCTCCCGAAGACAGCGCATGCCCGAGGAGTGATAACCAAATCCTAATATTCGAGATGTGAACAGATGCCCTTCATTTGTACTTGGACACCCCATTAACATCACCTCCTGAGGACATCGAGCCCGAGGAGCAGGGTTAAAGCCCCTGACTAACTTCCAGAGTAATGTATACTCGAGGGGCAGGCAATCAATGTGCAAGAACTCCTGAAAGCCTGAGTCTTTGGACTACAGAGGCACAGAGGGACAATAGACCGGTTCCACCTCGAGCCGTAGGATCTTGGGGATGCTGAGCTGTGTTAGATTAATGCTAAACTTTGCGTTAAAGCTACTTCTAGGACTACGAGCCTATAAGAGACACTAAACGCTGGAACCACCTATAGAATAGTTTGAGTTCTTGTTCTCGTGGGCATCATGCTACGTTGAATTTATAGAACCAAATCAAGTGTTTAAAATGGTTTTAGTTCTTGTTCTTGTGACAGTCGTGTTACGTTGAATTTATAGAACCAAATCAAGTATGTAAAACGGTTTGAGTTCTTGTTCTCGTGGCAGTCGTGCTACGTTGAATTTATAGAACCAAGTTTTTAAAATGGTTTGAGTGCTTATTCTCGTGGCAAGTTACGTTGAATTCATAGAACCAAACCAAAAAAAACAAGACCTAAGGTTCTGGTTCTCGTAAATGCAATATATTACGACAAACTAAAAGAATCAAAGGAGTAAGAGTAATGCAAGCTGCGTATATTTTAAACGAAAAAATAGTTACAATTGTGCTTAGGGCTCGAGCGTTGGTTCTCTATACCCCAATAAGCTATGGCACGCAGGCCTACTTAGTTTAAAAAGAAAAAAATTATAAACAAGGCAAAATTACTGGGGCACTTCGACTGAGAGCACCTCTACCACCAACTCGATCACCGAGTTAGCCTCGGGGGCACGACCCACCGCCGAAGCCTCTCTCTCCTGAGCCGCACGGGTATTGTCCGCCTCAAGACGTGCCTCGAACTTAGTACACATGTCTTTGTTGCTCTGCCACGCAACGAACAGCATGTCCTCGGCCATCATGTTGAGATCTTTGGGCAGTTCTCTGTTGGTTTTCTCTAGCTCATCGACACGAGCTCGAGACTCCACTCGGCTCAACCAAAGCTCCTCGCGGACTTGGACCAGTTCCTCTTCCACAGTCTAATGTACCCAAAACGGGTATGTTTTAAATATTTATAAATCGCAAGCGCACGAATCGTTCATATAGAATAATGATCGTGTAAGCAAGGATGTCGAACCTAAGGGAGTTGTCTAAAATTAAAAATAAAACTATTTTAAATCAAAATTAATAAATTCTAACCTAGCTCCAAAGATTGATGAGAATTTGTGATAAAAAAATAAAATAAAAGATAATAATAAAGATGTTGACTGTGTTTTTAGCCAACGACGTGAGAACGTCAATTACAACAAGCCTTCAAGAGAAATAAAAACGACACAGACGGTTTAATGAACAAAAAATAAATATAACAGGAGATTTTTATAGTGGTTCAGCCCCGATTGTCGGTAATAGCCTAATCCACTTAGAGTTGTGATTTATAGATCTGTACTCAAGATCAGATGGACTGAGCCAACTGAGTTTCTTCAGTACAGATGGCAAAAATACAAGAATTCTCTCTCTAGAATACTCAGACCCAACTTTCTCTCTCTAGAATACACAGACCCAACTTTCTCTCTCTAGAATACACAGTCCCAATTTTCTCTCTCTAGAAAGAAGAAGCAGAAGAAGCCCTTCTCTCATCCTATCAGCTCTCTATTTATAGGTCTGGGATCCTCAACTGATATCCCCTTATGATAGGGATATTTTATTATATTTATTACATTTAAACATTCAAAATTCGAAATGTAACAAACCCCCCATTTGTGGGAAGAATGAGAGATTCCCGCGTATGTTGTTGGAGTTGTGTCTGACTTAGTCTCCTCTAGCTAGTTGGTCCACCTCCTACTCACTACCCATGCAAGTGCTGGTTGAACATGCACGGTGGTAGGATATGCATGGTGGTAGGACATGTTTTTGGTGGGTTGAACGTGCATGGTGGTAGGACATGCACTTCTCTCCTCTAACATGGCACTCTCCTCTAGCATGCCATGTTCCTCCTTGAACCAATCTCCTTGGCTTCTCCTCGGACCAAGGTGGTCCGAGGCAACCTCCTTGGCACCTCACCTTGGACAACATTGAGGCAACCTCACCTTGGACAACATTGAGGCAACCTCCTTGGCACCTCACCTTGGAAAACATTGAGGCAACCTCCTTTAGCATCTCCCAAACATGTCCGATCGAACATTGTATAGGCTCTCCTTATCAAAATCTAAGTCTCCATTCTCTTGCATGAGACTCCTCCTCCTTAGCTATTTACCTTGGACACGTTCGAGCCAACACTTAGAAAACCTTGGGAGGCTTACCTCCTACACACCCTTGGGGTCTCCTAGGACCACATCCTCCTTGGGGTCTCCTAGGACCACTCACTCTCTTAGGGTCTCCTAGGACCACATCCTCCTTGGGGTCTCCTAGGACCATTCCCCTTAACTCTCCTAGAATGCACCTTCCTATTTTTTGGGTATAACAAAAGATATTAAAGACAAATATATATATACTTAAATTAATTGTAGAAATCAAGGTGGTAAAAGAAGATTATTAAGGTATTAGAATCCACAAATTATAACTTCAATAATATTTATAAGTACATTGATTCCCAAGTTTTAGTGATAGTTAAAATAAATCAAACTATCATTTTCCAAATAGATTTATAATTTTAAGCACAAATTACTTCTAAAAAGATAAGATTTTTCTTCACTTTTCAAAAAGTACAATTTCAAAGTATTTAATTTGAATCAACCTAATGAAACAACAAAAAATCTAATGACATTATTTATAAGGCAAAACATAATATTTTTGTTCTAAGCATTGGATGTGTACAATTTAATGACATATCTTACACAAAGAACATTATGTTTTTGCACTAATGAATAACAAAGTGTAAATATGTGCTAACAATAAAAAATACATGATATTTAAGATGAAAGAAGATATTTGAAAAAGAAAATTCCATAAACTTTGTTGCACAAAATGGGAAATCAACATACAAAATAAATACTATCTAGTTACATATTGTTTCATCATCACCTTAATAATCTTAAAAAGATTAGAAACTCATAACTAGAATAGAAAATACAAACATAACTTAGGAAAATTTGGAGGAAACCCCCCCCCCCCCCCCCCCCCAAATTGTTCCTCTAAAAATACATAGAAAATTAACCAAAAGAAGAAGAAGATGAAGAGAATAGAGAGGTTTGAAAGTGTAGAAACTTTGTGGTATGACCTCTCCTCCAAAATTAAGCACTCCTAAATGGTCTTGAAAGTTCTCAATTTATAGCCAAAATGAGAGTATTAAAATAATCAATTTAAATTGATTAAATTAATAAGAATATGGCAAAATAGGGGTAAAATGTGTAGAAAATTTTGGGTAAAATGGTATTTTTGGGTAAATTATAGGGTGTAATGATGATTTTGGGGTAAAATGTGTAGAAAATTTTGGGTAAAAAAATGGTATTTTTGGACAAAGGGGACAAAAATGCTTTTGTTGGGCTCAAAATGCACAAAGGTGTCTGGGCTTTTGGTGTGGCAGTCGGCTGAATGGAGGCAGGCCAGGCGTGGTTTGTGTTGGGCAGAGGAAGGGGAGTTGTTGGCGTGATTGGGCCTGGGTGGTGGCAGGCGGCCCAGAAGCTGCAGCAGGTGGCTCGGTGGCAGCTGACTTTAGGAGGGCCGAATGGGCTGGGAAGGCTTAGGGCGTGTTGGCCTGGAGAGCTAAGTAGGAGGCGCGGGCCCAAAAGAGGCAGGGAGTTGTTGCTGGGTTGATTGGGCCGAAGGAGGTCTGGTGGTGGGTCGAATGGATTGGATCAGGCCCGAGCTTGCTGGCTGGGTGAAGGCAACGGCTGGCAGGCGGGTAGGCGCAAGAGGAGGCACGGGCCTTGGGCCTGGTGGGCTGTTTTATGGCATTTTAAAAATGTCATTTTTCCTTTCTTTCATTCCCTTACTTTTCAAAGCCCAAAAATGCCATAAATCCCCTACAAAATAAATATAAAATAAATCATAATAAAATATTTTCAACTATGAAATAAATCAATTTAATTCTCTGAAAATATTAATTATAACTTAATTTATATTTAACATTTAAGTTCAATAATACAATATTTGTTTACCTCAAATTAAACAACAATAATTCAAATAATTAATTACAACATTTTACAACAAAATAACTATAAAAACACACAAAAATATATAAAATCAAAATAAACCCAATAAATTCAAAATTACTTCAAAACTTAATAAATCAATTAAAAACTCAAGCACTAAGCAACAATTAGCTTACAAAATGTCGTAAAATAACTCTATTTTGTAGAGTTATCACGGTTCACGTGCGGCCCGTGACATTTTCCAGTAACTTGGAGGAGGTTTCCTCTAAGGTAGACAACTTCAACCTCTCAGTGACTAGTTGGTCCTCCACCTCTACAACACGGGCCCGGGTGTCCTCCACTTCTTTCTGGAGCCGCGAATGTTCCTCCAGGAGGACTGCGGTCTCCTAGAGTTGAGCAAGTTCTACCTGGACCCGGGTCAGCTCCTCCCCAGTTTTCTTCAGTTCGAGAGACCACGTTAGCACTAGGTCCCCGAGTCATTGATTGAGGGTCGCAGTCTGTAAAATCAGAATACCAAGTCAGCCAAAAAGACAGAAAATACACACTGAACTTGGACAGAAATCAAGAAACTTACCCTCGTGGAAGAGTGGCGACTGATTGCCACCAGCACCACTTCATTGTCACTACCGCAACGAGCAAAGCTGCTGGCGGGCATCTCACATAAGGACATCGCTAGTCCCTGCATGAGCTCCGTGTCGAGCGGTAAGGCCCTATCTCATATTCTCCTCGCAAGGAGAGATTCCAGCTTTTCGCGAAGAGGAGGAACGACATGTTCCTTTGGCCAGTCCTCGGGGAGGTATTCGGCAAAGTGTCGGTCATTCTCGTTGCCCTCCCTGATATGAGCATTGTAGTACTCAGTGACCTCCCTGTGCAACTCCGACTCATCATCTTCATAGTACTCTGGGAAGATGACCAAACAGGTCACATTGGCTTGAGGGGGTTGGAGGGGATCTCTTTGCCTGTCCCGGAGAATTCCTCATCTCGGGGAGAGGAGGTCTCGAGGTCAATGACCTCACCAGCAGTTGTTGCGCTCAGGGTAGGGGTCGTTGGAGCAGCAGCAAAGGGCGCTTGGGCAGTCGATGTGGGTGTGGGCACCACTATTGGAGCTATCAGGATATCAATCTCAGAAGGCCCTGACACCTTTTGATGTTTCGAATGCACCAAATCAGAAAGGCCCATACTGTCTGTACAGTGGAAACACCCTGGTCAGTCCCGATAAAAGAAAGGGAAACGATAAACAGAATAAAACATGTGCAGAAAGGTAAATAAAACTCCATGGGAGCCCCACCACGATCAGGCTCCTTGGAATGGAGGACATTATTAGTGAATTCACGTATGATTTGGCCCATCTCTTGCGTTAGGTTGATCTCGTACTGACAAAACCAAGACGCGTACAGGGTCATCGTCTCGTAAAGAGGCACAAAGCCTTGAGGGTGCCTCTTCCTCCTCGGGTTGCGGGGGAACACGTTGATGAGATCCTGGTAATCTTTGTACTCCTTCGCGGACCAGCGACGCTCCGAGGCTTGGCCACATTCAAGAAGGGAGGGAGAAAAGAATGAATGTTCGGGACTAGTTCCCTCCCCTACATGCCTAGAGTAGTAAAGTATAATCGAAGATTTACCTTGAGGCATGGAAGACGATTCGATTCCCGCCTTGAGCTTCGCCTCAAGTTCCTCATCTTCCTTCGCCTTCGTAGATGCCTTAATGGCAAGGAAGCTCTCCATGTGCTCCTCGCGAAGGTGTTGTAAGTAATGATGTTGTGCCTTGGCCGCCATATACTCCATGTGTAGCCTTACTGCATTCCGAGATTGCTTCTAATCCTGGAATTTGGTTGACACCACTGGATTTATACTTTGCCTCGCTTGCAGCAGCCCGTATCGTCTGAGGTGGGCATCGGTGATGAGGAAGCCAAGCTCTAGCTCCTCGAGGTGAATGGATTCCATCGCCCGAAGTCTTTCGTCGAAAGAGTCGACAAAGGGAGTGCAACAAAACGGACCTGATTAAGACGACACGGACAAGGATGAGTCGCGAACTAAACACTATCGTACTAATTTGTGCAAGGACAGAAGTACTTACCAACTGTAGCGAAGTCTAGGAGTAATGTAAGGTTGGTCCTCGTCGGGAAGCCATCTGCCCAAAAGAACTGGCCCTTGTAGGCCCGAGCATGATTCTCGTTGCCGCATGGAGCTTTGTAGCCTCTCCCTGCGACCGTGTGTTTCATTAGGGTGTAGTATCCCCCTTTTTCTCCCTTCTTTGCGCATGGGTGAAAACTGTAAATGAACAATATTTTAGCTGGGGATGGAGTAGGCCAGTTTTGCCTCTTGTACAAAACGTACAGCCCTGCAAGTACCCGATATCCATTTAGGGACAGTTTGAAATGAGCTATGTCAAAAAACTTAAGAAAGTTGACATAGTACTAGTGCAACAGCGGGGCTACATCTACTTGGAGATGAGAGGCACTCCAAGGCCCAAGCCCATGAATGCTCTCATGCGCCCTATCGTCCTTCAAGAGACCACCAGTATTTCGCTATCGTCAACCCCGTAGTATTTGAGGATCCTCTGTAGGGCGCCTTTATGCCGTAGTTTTCTCGGGAGGTCTACCGCTTCGAACCCTTTGGCAGGGTAAGGGGATTCTGAAGGTGTTGGGCCTGTATTGGCCTCTTCCTTCGAGAGACCAGCTCTAAGAGGTCTTGTCGACACTGGTTCTGAGCTCTCCCGTACTACAAGAACTTGGCTGCTACCAGCCACTTGTTTCCCCTTCTCGGGCCATTTGAAGGATTTCGTTGTCGAAGGTGTAGAACTCTTGTCGATGGAGCTGACGAAGCTCCTCGGACATCTGAAACAAACACCAAGCAATAAGCACCTTGACCTAAAGAAAGTTAGGCCAAAATGAGAACCCCTAAGACAACTGCTCAGGGATAGGGGAAGAAAGAGAACGACTAATGACATTGGGGTGTCCTCGGAGCCAAGCACCTAGCGCCAAAGACACCACCGATAAAGATGAACACCATTGGAGATGATGAACATCGCCAAAATCTGGAAATTTGCTAGATTCCGGTCAAAGGCCCAGAATGATGAGAAACGCCCCAAAACACTTCAAAACACCTAAATGAGCCATTTAGGCCATTTTCGACTACAAATAAGGGGAAAAAAGTCTCTAAAAGGCTCAAAAAACAACTGCTAAGCATGCATCCTAAATTCTCAAACACGCACGAAAACAGAAAGTTGTAGTTCAAGGATACTTACTCAAAATGTAGCGTTGGATTGTGCTTAATCGAGTACGAACTCTGAAGAACTGCTTGCCTCTTACCCAGAAGTACGAAGCTTCACGCCAATTGTCCAGAATGACAGGGGATTTGGAAAGGATGCAAGGCTGGAAAATGGTTTGAGAGGATGAGAGAGTTGAAAGCACATGAAATTTGAAATGGGCTAAAATAACGTTGGAAAGTTGACCTTTTATAAGTCCAGTGCTTGCGGGTGAAGTAAGTTCACCCCGATCGTCGGATTACTTAGGACATAGGTACTCGAGAATGATCCAAGGGTCGAAGATCAGAAAGGTGCGGATCGTGATCATTGCCATTGGAAAAGGGAAATCTCGAGTATAAGCTGAAAGGACACCTAGGGTACAGAAAAGACGTTTTGGGCCGCGGACCTATCCCTTCATTAATTGCACGAATTGATGGGCCCAGCAATGGGAGTTCAGCATGTTGCAGGAAATCTTGTAGTGGCGTCAGCATAAGTCCAAACATTTCCATCCGATGACTATTCGAGTTTTCCCTAGTTTTGAGTCTCCACTGTCCAAGGACAAGTAGAGACTTAGGGGAAAATATTATCCATGTTTTCACTCAAGGACACATGGCAATCCAAGTAGGACATGTGGCAAGGACACGTACTTCTTCATATGAGGCCATGCCCCGAGGGTCAGTCCTCGGAGGGTGGATTACTCAGTTAGAGATCACACCCCTCAAATAAAGGTAGGGCATGGACGTCTCTCCGAGGCCATGCCCCGAGAACTGGTTGGTAGTCCACGGTTTCCTTACAATCAGTTATCTTCCAGGCCAAGGACCTTGTCCTCGGGATGTAGAAGGCCAACCAAGTGTCAACCGATGAATGTTTGCAACGTCAGAGGATCACATGATAACCTTTTAGGCGATCTGTCCACAGTGTTGTCGATTGTACGACTTGACAATTCACACTCCCACTACGTTGTATGACATGGAGATACGTACAACATGCCTTGGCAGTACCTGGGGCATGTTCTCCATAAAGTATATACCTTTCTGCAGCGAGCCTCGCGGATCTCGCTTGGGTCGTGGTCTCTATTCAATGCAGCCCACTGCATTGAATTTATATTAATCCCCCAATAACGGGAAGAATGTATATTAATTATGAATGATTAGTATTAATGACTCCAGCGTCTATAAATAGGGCTGGGAGTCTCATTGTAAAGGGTTCGATTTTTTAGAGAACTAAATACCTATACTCAGAGCAATATAAACGCTTCCTGAGAAAACTCCATTAAAGCTTGCCCTAACAAGCTTTCAATCCTCCTAATACCATAAACTCGTGGACTGGGGCTCTTTTATAGCCTGAACCACGTAAAAACCTTTGTGTTCTTGTTGTTTATTTCTTTAATCTCTCGTTTAAGGTTGATAGCGAAAAAGGCAGTCAGCACCGTTAAACTCACATTTATAATATATAAAGACCTTTAATATGAAATTTTAAAATATGTGATTAGAAATTATTATGGCTTATTTATTATTTATTTTATTTTATTTTCAATTTATTTACATTATTTAGTTAACTTATTTTTTATTTTTTTAAAACTAACAGTGTTAGAAAACAATAAAAAAAAATGTTAAACGAACAATTTTCGTTAAACTCACATTTATAATATATAAATATATATATATGTAATTTATATGTGTACATGAATAGATTTCTTGCCAATATAGTGTTAAATTTAGCACAAAAATTGATAAATGATGTATTTGACAAAACTTTTGCAATTGTACTTTAATGCACATAAATGCAAATTGATGTAAAAATAAATCTTCAATTAATAATCATTTAATATTTATTAAAAAATAATAATTTGTCTTTTTCGTTTTTTATCATCCAAAAATCTACAATTAATGTAAATAATAAATGAGATACCAAAAATAATAATAGAAAATAATTTATGGAAAAATAGTAAATAAAAAAATGATTATTTATTGATGATCCAAATTTGGATCATGTTATATTTTGTGTCATATTTGCCACAACTTTGATCACACTATTAGAGTAGCTTATCCTTAAAGTGTTCCAATGTATAATAGATATGATACTCCATTAGAGATGGTCTAGTATACTTGTCTAGAATGTATCACATTGTTATAATAGTTGTATAAATAAAATAAAATAAAACCATCATTTTAAGGGAATTTTACACAAAATTAGTCGTTTTCTTTCTTTTTTACTGTCAGACACTTTTGTTTTTCTTTTTTACTGTTTTGTTTTATCTTTTATATTGTTTTTATAACTTTTAATTTACAGAAATATTGTTTTGCTTACTGTCACACTATACTCACTTCTCCTCTATTACGTTTTCTCTTTCTTTTTCTTCCTCCATCAATTTTTCTATCTTCTTCTTCCTCCATCACTTCCTTGCCCAAGCTCGACCTTCTCGCCCTCCTTAGTTCCGATCACCACATCGCATCACTCTGATAGTTTCTAGTCATTTTTCTTTGTCGTCGACATGACCCAACCGCCTATTGCACTATTGAAATCAGTGAGTCTACAAACGACACTTTCACACCCACTAGATCTGTTGTTCTTGTCGTTCACAACATCTTTGCCATCTGCATGAGTGTTCCATAAGCTCATATTCAAAACCCAGTTGTTCACATCGCCCCATTGGCATTTTGTCTATTTTTATTTCAAGCTATATGAGCTCTCACAACCCAATAGTTATCGATGATCATTTCTCTTACAAATTGGCTGAATCATTTCTTCTCAGATGTACACAAATTACTCACAGATGTGGTAAATTATTATGGCTATGTTATTTTTAGCTTTCGTCTTGTTGCTTTTAAGTTTATGTTGTATTTTTTTTTGGTTGTCTTAATGAATCCAAATGTTGTTTTTAATTTATGATTTCATCACTTCAAATTTTTAAAAGTGTTGTCCCAATTTCAGTTTGAGCAAACTATATGTCAACCCCAAAGCAACACAACATACACTGTTAAAAAATTATCATCGACACTACAACAACACAAAAGCAACATAACATAAACCTTTTAAGAATTAAAATGATTATGTTTTCAAACTTTTTCCCCACATTAATAACATAGAGTGTTCCAATTTAAATATAAAAAATCAACCTCTTTCAAACAACTTATAACACAAATATTAAGAAACAACAACTACTAATCAACAAATATTTATTATTTTCTTGTTTAATGCCCAAAATGTGACTACCACTAAGCGGTAGTTGTAGTAAAATCGGGCGGTCGATCCACAAGGAGGTAACCTAAAACCAAAAGATTAGTAGAAAATAACACAAAAAAGTTAGTAACATGAAATAAATAAAAATGGAAATGAAAAGAGATTTGAGATTTTGGTGTTGTCTTTTTTATGAATGATAAAATGAGATAAGTGAAATAAAAGTAAGGTGTAATCAAGAGTTTGAGAAATAGAAAGGTTTTAAGAATCATCCATATGCTTGTTTTGTTACTTAGTTACTTGATTTACAAAAATACACAAGTAAATAGTTCACACCCCAACATTTACTTGGAAAATCTAACATTAACGTCCATATTCTTTTCTAACAAAAGTTCATTTGAGTTATAAAGTTCTTCACTTTAGGAGCACAATGTTAATCTTATGAAAAATCTACAAATGACAAAATACCCAAGGGCAATAATGCAATAGAAGATTGGACATAAAATTATGTATCAATATTACTTTTACTAATTAGAAGCGCATAGAAAGAGCATGATTAATCCTAATAATATTAGTGTAGTAAATAAAGATAACAAAATAGAGATGTAATAAAGTTAACAAAATAGAGATGAGGATAAAAGAACATAAATAACTCAAATACATTATATTAAGAACATAGTAAATCAAAGTAGCAAAATAACATCACTAGCATATGGAATCATCCCTAATCTTCCTAGGAAGATTATGTCATTATGCCCATGATTCTCACAAAATTCTAAGAAGAAAATATGAGAAGAAAGTGAGTTAAAATTTTACTATAGTTTCTTTACTCTAAAAATTACATACATGTGTGAAGGAAAGAGTCCCTATTTATAGAGGGAAAAAAGGACTAAAAAGAAATTAAACAACAAATGGGGTTTACACATTAAATCTGAAATACTAATAATAAAATATGATTTTAAAAAAATCAAATCTTATTATTAATGGTCAATTTGCTCTTTTTCGAAAACACCCAAAAAAAGAGCTTTAAAGTGTAAAATGGGAGGTACAAGGCCCAAAGAGCACACAAAATGGGCTGGTGGGAGCTGGAAGTGTTGACCCAGCCGCAACCAATCAGAGGCGGACACATGGCACTGTTGGCTGGGCATGGAGGCAAAAAGAGCAGCTGGGAGTTGACGTGGCGTCGCGTGGTTGGCTAGCAGGGAGGCTGGCAGGTGGGCTGGCAGGCAGGCTGCAGGCGTCAGACGGCTCGCTTGGCTCGGCTCGGCTAGGTGTGGCAGATGGCAGGCGTCAGGCGGCTCGCTTGGCTCGGCTCGACGTGGTAGACGGCTGGCTTCAATGGGCTTGGGGAGGAGACAGGCCTAGGCTTCTCCTTCCGATTGGGCCACTTTGTTTCAAGAAAAATGCCACTTTCAATTCTCTTTTTCAGATTTAATTGTTTTCTTTTCTCTTCTTTTCAAAGTGTCAAAATACAACTTTAATTCCTACAAAATAACAATAAATTAAGTCATAATCAAATATTTTCATTTATAAAATAAATCATATTAATTCCATTAAAATATTAATTAATACTTAATTTATTTTAACTATTAAAATCAATAAATGTGTATTTTTCACCACTAATCACAACCCCCAACTAGCTTATTACTAGTCCCTATCAATTCAAGCAAAAAATAAAATTATCAAGTTGAATAATCAAGTCAAACCAAGCAAAATCATCCAAGCATTTTCAAAGTATCAGAAAGAAGTCATAAATTACTATCTAAACTACTTCAGTTGCGATTCAAGAGTTGTGTGTGTGTGCACCAAACCGTATTCTTTTTATGGCAAGTCATAACACAAATAGTATCTAGTCGAGTTTTTCTCTCAGCAGACGTTGGAGCTATGGCGAAGAGAAAGACGAAGCAAAAGTTAGGCAAAACGTCGGTGACAAAAGGAACAAGGAAAAGAGGTCCGTCTTCTTCGGATCCGGTGGTCAAGACTAAAGCAATGGAGGAGATCTTAGGAGTGGAGGCGATTGAGTTCTCGGAAGATGAAGGTGATATGAAGGAAGGATCAATCGCAGAAGGAATCGATCAAAGCAAGGAACGGATTCTACAGCAGCAGGATCTCCAAACGGAATGCAATCGATATATGGAAAATATGCAGAGGTGTGCTACGCAAATAAGGTCAGGTAAATCTGCTCTGGCTCCGATTCTTTGATCAGGGCAAGTGATGCAAAACTTAAACACTAAATTTGATGATTCATTGGATGGGGAAACGATAGCATCTGAAGGAGTTAAAATCGATATGGAGGATATAGAGGATGAAATAGCATACTAGAATTCAGCAATGGTCTACTATGTAATAGGGGCCAATCCACCATTAAGTGTGTTTGAGGGGTATGCTCGAAGAATCTGGAAAGATAAAGGAATTGACAAAATAGGAGCTATAGCACATGGAGTATATATCATTCGATTTGAGGACCCAAATATCAAGGACAATATATTGAATGGAGGTTACATGTTCTTCGATAATAAGCCTGTAGTGATGAAGCCTTGGGATGCTCGTACAGATTTCAAGAAAAAAGATATTACTTCAGTCCCAATTTGGATTCAGATTTATGGGTTAGACATCAAATACTGGGGCGAACGTGCCCTGTTCAAAATAGTGAAACAAATTGGGGATCCACTGATGACAGACTCATTCACCAGGAATAAAGAAAGATTACTCTATCCTAGGGTGCTGGTTGAGGTGAAGTTAAAACAAGATTTTCCTGAAATTATTTCATTTACTAATGAGCTGCAACAGGACATTCATTTGACAGTGAAATATGAATGGCTCCCGATTACTTGTGGGAAATGTCATGGATTAGGACATCGGTCTGAGTTGTGTAAGAAGGAAGGAGAGGTGAGACAGAAATGGGTGGTTAAAAAGAAAGAAGAAGGAGATGGACAGGTGGAGAAGCCTCCAGGGGTGGATGAGGAAGGATTTATCCCAGTTAGACATGGCAAAAAAGTGATCTCAGCAGGAACTAGTGTGACTACTGTCTCTAATAACTTCCAGATTTTAAGGGATACGGCCAAGGAATTGGAAGGACAGATTAATGGTAATCAGAAGGGAGGGGGAGAGCCTCCCCAAGGAAATGGATAGAATTTTAAGTTGGAATGTCAGGGGGATCAACAATCGCCACAAACAGGAAGAGGTAAAGAAGTTGATCAGCTCAATGAAGGTGGGATTGGTAGGTCTCCTTGAGAATAAAATACAAACCCATAAATTGGGGTCTGTATACACTAGTATGTTCGTAGGGTGGTGTTTTTCTTCAAACAATGCATGGCATAAAGGAGGTCGAATAATATTAAGCTGGAATCCGATGATGTTCTCAGTCAACATAATGAAATGTACAAGCCAACTAATGCATTTAGAAGTATGCTCAAGGGCAGGGAAGGAAAAGTTTCTGGTCTCATTTGTATATGCTTTAAATTATGAGAAAGGTAGAGTACCACTATGGAGTGACTTAAAATAAATTGCAGCCATGAACAGAGGTCCTTGGCTTATCCTAGGGGATTTCAATGATATATTAAGTGTTGAGGAAAGAATAGGTGGAAAATGTAAGCAGGCAATCTCAGGTGCTTTCAAGGAGTGTGTGGAGAGTTGTGGGGTGGAGGATATAAAATACACAGGGTCATTTTACACCTGGAACAACAAACAAGATCAGCCTACACGGATTTTCTCAAAGATTGATAGGGTAATGGCAAACCAAGATTGGATAGAAAAATTTCCCATAGCTGAAGTTGTTTTTTTACCAGAGGGAAATTTTGATCACTGCCCAGCCGTGTTATCTGTGTATCCTGATATGGCAGAAGGCAAAAAACCTTTTAGATACTTCAGAATGTGGCAAAATTATACATCATTTCAGGAGGGTTTGAAAGCAATATGGCAGGAACAAGATACAAGCACACCAATGTTTCAGCTGGTGAAGAAGTTAAAGAGAGTCAAACAGTTATTAAGGGACATGAACAAATCTGAGGTAGGAGATATTCAAGCAACAAATACTCAGTGTTATCAAGCAATGGTTAACAGTCAAATAGCATTACAGCAGAATCCATATGATAAGGAACTAATAACACAGGAAAAAGAAGATAGAGCAAGATATAATGCAATAAATAAAAGATATTTGTCATTTCTTTCTCAGAAGGTGAAAGTACAATGGCTGAAAGAGGGGGATGATAATACCAGTTTTTTTCATAAGAGCATCAAGATGAGAAGGGCAGAGAATAGGATCTACGCAATTCAAGATATGGAGGGGAAATGGGTGGATAACCCACAAATAGTAGTCACAGCTTTCGCAATTTTATCAAAGGCTACTCGGAAGTAAATTTGAGGAAAGGAAACCAGTACAGACCAACATAGTTCACAGAGGGCCTAGGATAACAGATGCTCATTGCAAAATTCTACTTTTAGAGTATACTAATGAGGAAGTTAAGGCAGCAATGTTTGAGATTCCAGGTTCTAAGGCCCCAGGCCCCGATGGATTTAGTAGTTTCTTTTTCCAGGATAATTAGAAGGTGGTTGGAAATGAGGTTTGTGCGGCTGTGAGATCATTTCTACATTCAGGGAGGCTGTTGAAGGAAATTAATTCAACAACTCTAACCCTGATACCTAAAGGAAAGTGCCCACAATCTGTGACAGATTACCGCCCCATAGCCTGCTGTAATGTGATATACAAAGTGGAAACCAAGATGATATGCAAGAGACTTCGGCAAGTTCTACCAGATATTATTGCCCCAAACCAAAGTGGTTTTGTCCAAGGTAGGTCCATCACTCATAACATAATGATTTGCCAGGATTTGATTAGGCATTTTGGTTGGAAAAACTCAAAACCAAAATGTATGATAAAATTGGATTTGCGGAAAGCCTATGACACGATTGAATGGGAATTTTTGGAAGAGATGTTAACTGCTTTTAATTTCCCTGATAGATTTGTTTGTCTGATTATGAACTATGTTAGGACTCCAAGATACAGCCTAATGTTTAATGGGGTTTTACATGGATTTTTTGAAGCAAAAAGAGGGATGAGGCAGGGAGACCCTTTATCTCCTCTACTGTTTATAATGGGGATGGAATACCTATCTAGAATCATGATGAAAATAGGCAAGAAAGAGGGTTTCAAATTTTATGACAGATGCGATAAACTTAAGCTTAATCATCTCTGCTTTGCAGATGATGTAATGCTTTTCTGTCATGGAGATTTTAAGTCAATATATACTTTGCTTTAGGGACTTAAACTTTTTTCCCTTACTTCTGGTTTGTATCCGAATGAAACCAAAACAGGGATATATTGTAGCAACATGGTCGAGGCAGAGGTTAACAGGATCACAGCAGCTTCAGGATTTATCAGAAGCAAAGTGCCATTCTGCTATCTAGGGATTCCTATATGCCCAACAAGAATTTCAGCAGCTGATTGTGATATTTTAGTGGAGAAAATGGTTCAAGGGATCAAAATTTGGAGTACCAAGAATATATCATATGCAGGCAGAGCTACATTGGTGAATTCAGTCCTTCTTTCCATCCATTCATACTGGGCACAGGTATTGATCTTACCACAAAAAGTCTTACATCAAATAGCTTCAATATGTAGGAATTTTTTATGGAAAGGAGGGGCTGAGTTTAGAAGACCAGGAGTAGTATCATGGGAAGACATGTGTACAGCTAAGAGAGAAGGAGGATTGGGGTATAGGAAGATAAAGGAATGGAACATAGCAGCAATGGGGAAATATGTGTGGGCAGTGGCAGTAAAGAAAGACTCCTTATGGGTAAAATGGATTCATGCTGTATATATCAAGGATACCAGCTGGTGGACTTATAAAGCACCAATCACAAGTAGCTAGTATTGGAAGCAACTGGTTAAAGTCAAGGAGAAATTAAAGGATATGCAGATGCTGAAACTTTTATCAAGAGGAGAGTACAAGACGAATGAAGGGTACCAAGCTTTGGTTACTGCTAAACAGTCGGTGAAGTGGTACAAGGAAGTCTGGAATAAGATGGCAATACCAAAACACATGTTTATATTATGGCTTGCGGTACTAGATAGGATGCAGTTGAAAGAGAGGCTATTCAGATTTCAAATAGTTCCAGATGAAAATTGTCTGCTATGTGGAACAAAAAAGGAAACCATAGAACATCTGTTTTTCGATTGCCATCTGTGTTATCAAGCGCTGAATCAAATCAAGGATTGGTTAGGATGGCATACAGCAGCAAGCACAATACCGAAAATACTGAGATGGGTAGCTAAGGCAAGGATGACAAGGTTCAGAAAGCAAGTGTATTCAACTACAGTTGCTGCTCTGGTTTATCACCTATGGTGGTGTAGAAATGAGGCTCTGTGGAATCACAAAGTGTATAGAGTGAGCATAGTTGTAAGAAGAATTCAAAGTAATGTAAAAAATAGAGTTAGGAGTTATATGCCGAACAAAATACAACATATAGATCAAGATTGGTTTGACCAGCTGTAATAGAGAAATGACAGGCCTAATATGGTGCTGAGATAGGTGTAAAGTGTTTGTTTTTGAGCAATATACAGATCTGAATTACCAAAAAAAAAAAACACAAATAGTATCGAAAAATCTCAAAAGTATAAAGGTCTCAACTCCAAATTCCTCATGGGCATTGAAAGTATTTGTATGGGAAGGATTACACTCTTGGAGTTGGGAATGTAACAGTTTACGCTCAAATGTTAAAAGATAAACTTTTTAGGACAAGCAATTTGAACAAGTATTGATCACAAGATAGGCATATCAACTTATTGGAATTGAAATGACAAACAACCTTTGAGATTTACATGAGAAAGCTCAAAAATAAAATGACAACTAACAAGAATTGATAAATAAGAAAATGAAACTATTAATAATAATATACATATATATATTATTATATATTATATATATATTACAATTGCACAAATAAAAAATAATAATACTAAAAAGATTTTTTTTTCAACAACTACAAAAATAATAAAGGAAAAGGTTGCTCTTGTTCTTCTTCTTTTTTTCATTTTTTCTTTTTTTTTCAACTTTTTTTTTCTTTTTTTTTTTCATCATCATTTTTTTTTTCATTTTTTCATCATTCTTTTCCTTTTTTTTCTTTTCTTTTTTTTTCTTTTTTTTTTCTTGACAAGAGGCAACACAAAAATGAAAGGAAATTACAAACAAAATAAAATAAATTGAACATAAATTTAAAAATTATTACAAAGACTCATTGTTAAATGAAAAACATCCCTCTAGTAAATGTCCTGTTTTAAATTTCAAAGATGTGACTTTACTAACTCAAATGATCAATAAAAGTTCAAAAGGTTGTTTTCTCAACTCTCACAACTCACCAAGAAATGAAAAACTTTAAACTCGAAATTTCTCTTAACTATTTGTTTTAACAACCAATTTATCACATGTTTGGAAAGTGCACAAAAGAACTCTGAAAATCACTTCTTAATAGCTGAACATAGTAAAAACTGACTCAAACCAACAAGTTGTACTCATGCTTGGATAATTTTGAAAAAATTTGACTCAAAAAAAAATTCAACAAGACAATAATGTGATCCAAATGAATGCTCACCACCCCCAACCAAAAATCGGACAGTGTCCTCAATGTCAAAAATGAATAATCAAGGAAAAAGGTAAGGAAAGAGAATACCTGGATGATGACCATGTCCATGAGGCGAGAGCGTAAATAGCCTAATAACAATACCCCCAAAAGAGACAATACAAAAACGAAAAACATACAAAAATAAAAGAAAGACAGAAAAATAAAGATAATAATAAAATAAAAAATAAAAAGAACAAACAAACAAACCATTCAAAACTTCAGAGTGTATAAATTGGGTCCTTAAGAAGGACCTCTTCAGCATGACTCACTCTCAATGTAATGCTTCAGTCTTTGGCCATTGACTCAAAAAATTATCCCATCGGTTGGGTCCTCGACCTCAACAGAACCGTTGGGAAATACTTGCTTCACTACAAATGGACCAGTCCATCGTGATCGCAGTTTACTGGGGTGCAAGTGAAAGCGAGAATCATACAGATGCACTTTCTGATTTGGCTCAAAGTGTTTTTGTAGGATTTGTTTATCGTGAGCGATTTTCAATTTTTCTTTATAAATCCTGGAATTGTCCTATGCATCGTTTCTCAACTCCTCAATTTTTAACAATTGGAGTTTGTGATTTATACCTGCGGCATTCAGATCAAAGTTTAGGGCTTTGATATCCCAATACGCTTTATTCTCAAGCTTGACAGGTAAATGACAGGCTTTTCCAAAGACAAGTCGATAGGGAGACATCCCAAGAGGGGATTTGAAAGCAATGCGGTATGCCCAAAGAACGTCTAGAAGACGTGTAGACCAATCTTTGCAGTCGAGATTTACCATCTTTTCCAGAATGTGTTTTATCTCCCTATTGGCTAACTCAGCTTGACCATTAGTCTATGGATGATAGGCATTTGCAACTTTATGAAGTACACCATACTTGCGCATAAGAGCCTCAAAGGATCTGTCGCAAAAATGAGTGCCTTGATCACTGATGTTAGTGCGAGGAGTACCGAACCTTGATAACACATTTTCTTTCAAGAATTTGACAACTATAGCGTTATCATTGGTTCGACATGGTACAGCCTCGACCCATTTGGAAACATAATCCACAACGAGAAGAATGTAAAGGTAGCCAAAAGAAGGTGGAAATGGTCCCATAAAGTCTATCCCCCAACAATCAAATATTTCGATAATAAGAATTAGGTCCAAGGGCATCATGTGCCGACGGGATAAGGAACCTAAATTTTGGCACCTTACACAAGAACGACAGAAATCATTGGTGTCTTTGAACAGAGTGGGCCAGTAAAGTTCACATTGTAAGATTTTTGCAGCGGTTTTCCTCACAGAGAAATGAACACCACAAGCATCATTGTGGCAAAAATTCAGCACACTAGACACCTCATTGTCGTGGATGCATCTTCGCATGATTCGGTCGGGGCAATACTTGAATAAATATGGGTCATCCCAAAAGAAATTGCGCACCTCGACCAGAAATTTGAGTTTGTCTTGTGAACTCCATTCAGATGGGAGTTCACCTGTTACTAAGTAATTCACAATGTGATCATACCACGGTAACTTAGTAACATAAAGCAATTGTTCATCGGGGAAATCATCATGAATAGGTGGACCATCAGCGGGATCGTTGAATTCAAGTCGGGACAAGTGGTCCACGACGACATTTTCAACACTTTTCTTGTCTTTGATCGTTATATCAAATTCTTGCAAAGAAGGATCCACCGTATTAATCGCGCCTTAGCATCCTTTTTGGAAAGGAGATACTTAAGGGTGGAGTGATCTGTGAAGATCGTAATAGGTGTTCCAATCAAATAAGATCAGAATTTGTCAAGGGCAAAGATGACAGCAAGCAACTCTTTTTTAGTAGTGGAATAGTTCATTTGAGCACTATTGAGAGTCTGGCTTGCATAATAGACAACAAAAGGTTTCCCCTCCCTTCATTGTCCTAGCACAGCTCCCACAGCAAAGTTGCTGGCATCACACATGATCTCGAAAGGAAGACTCCAATCGGGTGACTAAATGATGGGAGCGGAAGTGAGTGAATTTACAAGCGTTCGAAATGATTCCTCACACTTAGGTGTCCACTCAAAAGAGACATCTTTGGCTAGGAGGTTGCTTAGCGGACAAGCAATCACTGAAAAATTTTGTATGAACCTCCTATAGAAACCAGCATGACCAAGGAATGACCTAACGTCTTTGACAGTCTTAGGAGTAGGCAGGTTAAAGATAAGGTTAACTTTGCATTGATCAACCTCAATTCCTCTTTCAGAAACAATGTGGCCTAAGACTATGCTAGAAGATACCATGAAGTGGCATTTCTCCCAATTGAGCACAAGTCCTTTCTCAATACACTGTTTTAAAACAACTTCAAGATGAAGAAGACATGTGTCAAAGGAATTTCCAAAAACGGTTAGGTCATCCATGAATACTTCAATTGATTTTTCAATCATGTCACTAAAGATGCTCATCATACATCTTTAGAAAGTAGCTGGTGCATTACACAAGCCAAATGGCATTCATTGGAAAGCAAAAGTGCCAAAGGGACAAGTGAAAGTGGTCTTATCTTGATCCTCTAATGCAATCTCAATTTGATAATAGCCAGAATAGCCATCAAGAAAGCAATAGAATGGAGGCAGCATTTAATTTTCTATAATCAATGCACATGTGCCACCCTGTCACAGTTTTTGTGGGGGACAAGGACCCCTTTTCGTTCTGGATCACGGTGACACCAGATTTCTTAGGCACGACTTGAGTAGGACTGACCCATTTTCTACCAGCTATTGGGTAAATAATACCAGAGTCTAGCAATTTCAAAACTTCATTTTTTACAACTTCTTTCATTGTGGGGTTCAGTCCCCTTTGAGGGTCTCTTCGAGGGATAGCCTCGTCCTCCAGATTGATTCGATGGGAGAAAATTAAAGGGATAATACCTTTGATATTAGCAAGCATCCAACCTATCGCAGATTTATGTGTTCGTAGTAGCTCGAGTAACTGCAATTCTTGAGAATTTTGAAGGTTGGACGAGATGATAACTGGAAAGGTTTCATCTTCTCCCAAGAAGACATGTTTCAAGCCCTCGGGAAGTTGGGTCAATTGAACAATTGGAACCTCTTCGAGTGAAGTTTTTGGTTGTGACCTCTCACGAGGTAGCTCTTCAAAGCGAGGTTGCCAAAAGTGAGTCCTTCTATTGCGCGAGTCTATGTGATCTAATATTGCAAGAGTAGACTCAATAGAACTAGGACTTTCGTTGTCAGACAGAAGGAGGAGTTCATCAAGATTATCGAAGTTGCTTCGCAATTGAACCTCCTCGGGAATTAAAGATTCAATCATGAATGTTTGATAGCATTCATCATCTTTTTGGGGTTGTTTCCCGATGTGGAAGATATTGACTTCAAGAGTCATGTTTCCAAACGATATCTTCATTAGACCATTCCAACAATTGATCAAAGCATTTGTAGTAGCAAGGAATGGTCTTCCGAGGATAATATTTTAGACTCCATGTTTACCACAGATTGGGTATCAAGAATAAGAAAATCCACAGGGTAATAGAATTTTTCAATTTGAACTAACACATCCTCAATAATACCCCTAGGCTTTTTGGTGGAACGGCCAGCAAGTTGTAGCACAACGAATGTTGGCTTCATTTCTCCAAGAGCGAGTTGCGAGTATACAGAGTAAGGCATGAGATTTACACTCGCACCAAGATCAAGTAAGGCTTGTGACTTCGTGGGTCCCGATTTGGCAAGAAATGGTGGGACAATCGGGATCTTTGTATTTTGGCAGTGCCTTTTGTTCAATCACCATACTCACTTGATCAGTCAAGAAAGCAGTCTTCTTAACATGGTGCTTCCTTTTTGCAGTGCATAGATCCTTGATGATTTTGGCATAAGCTGGCACTTGTTTTATGATGTGAAGCAAATGAAGATTAATCTTCACTTGTTTCAAGTGCTCAAGGATTTCAGCTCGATTATCAGGAAGTTTCCCAACGGGTTTCAAAGCCTGGGGAAATGGTACTTTTGGAGAGGCAATGAGTGGTGGATTTTCGGGCATAACTTTTGGAATACTGGGAAAGTTGGATTTTATGGGTGGGTCTTGCAAAGTCTTACCGCTTCTAGTCGTGATGGCATTTACTTCCTTGACATTTTGATCATTAGAATGTGAAGATTGGGCCATGTGTAGGCCTTGCACATTGAATTTCGGTTGGGAAGGAAGTTTGCCTTTTTCCGGAATGGCCAAGGATTCAGTCAATTTTGAGAATTGACATTTAATTTCCTTGATTTCTTCCATCATTTAGCGATTTAGTTTGGATTGTTCCTCTATGAATGCATGAAGTGTATTCTCGAGAGAATTTCATTGTGGATGAGCATTGTATTGAGGTGCTGAATACGTCTTTGATGGTTGAACTTGTTGCTAATTTCTCCATTGGCCTCTAGACTATTGAGCTTGGTTGGAATCTCTCCAACTGAAATTTGGGTGGTTTCTCCAACCAAGGTTGTACGTATGGGAGAATGGCTTGTTATATGTCCCTAAGGCATTGCATTTCTCCTCATAAACCCCCCTCATCTCATTAAAAGCTAAGCAGTCCTTAGCTAAATGCTTCGTCCCTCCACAAACAAAGCAAGGTTCTTGCGGTTCCGCTTGAGCGATCATGTGCGGTTTTTGGCCATTTTTCGTCATTAAGACCTCAAATTTATTTTTCAAAGCTTCGAGTTGGGCCTTAACACTATCCTCTTCTTGAAGTTGATAGATCCCAAATGGTTTGTGTCGGTTGGTGCTATCAGTAGCACTTGGACCAGTCCAGGTGTGAGACTTTTTCGCGGTTTCTTCGAGATATTCAAGAGCATCATCTGGCTATTTTTCGAGGAATTCACCATTGCATAGAATTTCTACAAACTGGCGCTCACGACTCATGAGGCCTTCATAGAAGTAATTGACCAAACGCTAGTTCTCATAGCCATGGTGCAGGCACTGATTCAACAGATCTTTGAATCTTTCCCAGACTTGATAGAACGTTTCATTGTCCTTTTGGGAAAATGTGGAAATCTGTCGTTTTAGACTGTTTGTCTTATGGCTAGGGATGTGTTTCAGAAAGAAGGATTTGGTCATCTCCTCTCATGTTCCAATAGACCTAGGTCTCAAAGAGTATAACTAGCTTTTGGCTTTGTTATTCAAGGAGAAAGGGAAGAACTTTAGTCGCACAGAATCGGCATTTTCGGTTCGGTTATAGAATGTGGCTACTACCTCCTCGAATTCTCTAATATGCACGTATGGGCTTTCGTTTTCCATTCCATGAAATGTGGGCAAGAGTTGAATCATGCCACGTTTAAAGTCTAATACGGGCATATTAGGAGGGAAGATAATGCATGAAGGTGTGGAAGTGCAAGTATGATGGAGGTAGTCATTGAGAGTTCTTGGTTGGATTTCATCATTGCGAGCCATTACGAATGCATTATTATCAACTAAAGTTTGTGGAGAAGCATGGTTGGTGGAAAGAGTTTCGGAAGGAGTGGTGGATGAATTGGAAGAAGTGTCACTAGAAGTTTCATGATGATTCATCCACTCACGGAAATCAGAATTAGATTTATTTTTTTATTTTTTTTTTAAAACTTGTTCCCATGTAGATTTGGAGGTTTTGGGGTGATCTCCAACGCCTTACTAGAACTCCCCGAGGTTACTGAGTAAGTATAGTGGATCACAAGTTAACATTTTCGACCAAACAACATTTAAGTAGGATGAAATTGCTTATTTTGACAGAACAAGCTTGGTTTTCTTATAGTAATAAGTTCAACAATGTAATAGTGCAAAGGTATATGCTCGAAATGTTCCCAGACTGATTGGGAAGGTTGCCAAGGTACCACTTTAGACCCACACTTGCCTAGACATAACTTGTTGGAACTTTTTTTTATGAATTATTAAAAATTGAAAAAAAATTAGTTGTGTGTGATATGGGAAAAGTCCCACATGGAATTGAAACACTCTTCTAGGAGTGTATATAAGTTGCAAATACTATATCTTGGGGTGTGCCCCAAGGGGTACCCAGTTTTGTGCGCATGGGTGAGGACTCACACACTTGACCACCACACGCGCGCACGCACCGCCGTCCGTCCAACCGAACCGAGCTGAGCTGGCTGGCGGGTGGGTGGTGTGGTGTCGTATTTTTAATTTTTTCAACAAAGGTTACTAAACGGTTATTATTTTATTAATTAAACTAATCTTAAAACATTTATTTTTCAAAAAATGGTTTTTATTCTGATTAAATGAAAATAAACGTTTTTAGCCGTTAATTCCTCTCTGATTAAATGGAAAAACGTTTTTAGCCGTTTTATGGAGTCTTATTCTCTGTATAAGTTAGATCAAACCTTTTTTTGAAAAAAATAGTCTTTTTCTCTTGGTTCTACGAATTTTCTCAGAGCATTTTTAAGGGTGTACAAGAACGATCTTCTCGGTGCAGGGAGGAATCGTACAGAGGTTGTTTTATCCTGGGGACGGCGTGGTTGATAGACTAACGTGCACACTTAGGGCAGAGCCACGAAACAACTTAAAGAGAGCGACATTGTCCGCGACTCAGCCAGAAAAATTGATCGGTAATTTCGTTCCAATTTTATTTTCTATTAAGGAATATCAATTTTAAGACGTATCTATTCTGCTATGGCTGCCACCGATTATTTTTCTGGCTCTACCTCTGTTGATATTAACAAGCCATTTCATTTTGAGGGTTTGCACTTTAAGCGTTGGAAACAGAAGATGTTTTTTTATCTGACCATGAAGAAGGTTGCGTTTGTTCTCACTGCTCTGAAGTCAGTTGTCTCTGAAGCCTCGACCGACAAGGACAAGGAGACTGAACGCGAGAAGCAACATAAGGACTTGGACTCCTGGGTGGAAAACGATTTCCTCTGTAAGAATTTTATTCTTAATGGTTTATCTGATGATCTTTATGACTACTATAACTCAGACAAGTAAGCAAAGGAAATTTGGGAGGCGCTGCAAAAGAAATATGATACAGAAGAGGCGGGGACTAAAAAATACGTTGTTAGTCGCTACCTGAAGTATCAGATGGTGGACGATAAATCTATGGAGGCCCAATCTCACGAAATTCAGAAAATTGCTCATGAGATTATCTTAGAAGGTATGGCCCTTGATGAACAGTTTCAAGTTGTTGTTTTAATTGACAAATTACCTCCTTCCTGGAAGGACTTTAAAAATGTTCTCAGGCATAAGACTAAGGAATTTTCCTTAGAAAGTTTGATCACCCACCTTCGTATCGAGGAGGAAGCAAGGAAACAAGACCAGAAAGAAGAGGTGCTTGTTGTCTCTAACAGCATCCCTAAGAAGCCCACACCTGCGGTTCTGAAGCCAAATGGCAAAAATTTTAAGAATCAGAACCGCAACTCGAATTCAAATTCCAACCGCAACAACCAGAACAATCCTCGAAACAACAATCAGAGTTGAAACCATAATACGAACCAACATGGAAGGCAGCAGCCTCCACCTAAATAGAATGACTTTGGACAATTCCTTTGTTACGTCTGTAACAAGCCAGGTCATATGGCACGTAAGTGTAGGAACAAGCCAAGCACTGCTCCGCAGGCTAACTTGACTGAAGAAGCTTTTACAGCTATGATTTCTGAGATCAACCTTATTGGTGGATCAGATGGGTTGTGGGTAGACACTGGCGCTTCTTGCCATGTCTGCTATGATCGTGCTATGTTTAAAACATACACTGCTGCTGATGATAAGAAAGTGTTGTTGGGAGATTTCCACACCACTATTGTTGCTGGGATTGGAAATGTGGACCTTAAGTTTACCTCAGGAAAGACTTTATTACTGAAAGATGTAATGCATACTCCTGAGATGAGAAAAAATCTGGTTTCTGGTTTTCTGCTTAATAAGGTTGGGTTTACTCAAACTATTGGGGCTAATTTGTACACCATCCCTAAAAATGGTATTTTTGTTGGGAAGGGTTATGCTACTGATGGCATGTTTAAGTTAAATGTTGAATTCAATAAAGTTTCTCCTTCTGCTTATATGCTGTGTGATTTTAATGTTTGGCATGCTAGACTTTGTCATGTTAATAAGTGCATTATTAAGAACATGAGTAACATAGGATTGATTCCTAAAGTGTCAGATAACGATTTTGAAAAATGTGATTTTTGTAGTCAAGCAAAAATAACTAAGACTCCTCATAAGTCAGTTACTAGAGAATCTAAGCCTCTAGATTTAATTCATTCATATATTTGTGAACTTGATGGAACATTAACTAGGAATGGTAAACGTTATTTCATCACTTTTATTGATGATTGTTCTGACTTTACTTATGTGTACTTAATGAAAAATAAAAGTGATGCGCTTGACATGTTCAAATTATTTGTGACTGAAATTGAGAATCAATTCAATAAGAAAATTAAAAGGTTTCGTAGTGATAGAGGAACTGAATATGATTCAAGCATGTTTATTGAGTTTTATAATTCACATGGCATTGTACACGAAACCACTGCACCATATTCACCTAAAATGAACGGTAAAGCTGAAAGAAAGAATCGAACTTTTACTGAATCTGCTGTGGCTATTTTATTGAATTCTGATGCTGCATCTCATTGGTGGGGTGAAATTCTTTTGACTGTTTGTTATGTGCTGAATAGAGTTCCTAAGTCTAAAAGTAAAGTTTCACCTTATGAGATCTTGAAAAATAGGCAACCTAACCTGTCTTATTTTAGAACTTGGGGTTGTCTGGCTTATGTTCGTATTCCTGATCCTAAGAGAATTAAGCTAGCAAGTAGAGCCTATGAATGTGTATTAATCGGATATGCAATTAATAGTAAAGCATATAGGTTCTATGATTTAAATGCGCATGTTATTGTGGAATCAAATGATGCTGATTTTTATGAACATAGATTCCCTTTTAAATTGAGAAATAGTGGGGGCGCATCTACTAGCAACAATCCTGTGATTAGGAATAATGAACATATTGAGGATAGAGAATTAGAACCTAGGAAA
The DNA here is from genome assembly GCF_963169125.1 of Humulus lupulus. Taxonomy (NCBI): domain Eukaryota; kingdom Viridiplantae; phylum Streptophyta; class Magnoliopsida; order Rosales; family Cannabaceae; genus Humulus; species Humulus lupulus. The sequence continues at coordinate 85,401,237 of NC_084796.1, read as the reverse complement.
AGTAAGAGAACTAGAGTTGCTAAAGATTATGGTTCTGATTTCTGTGTCTATACATTAGAGGAGGATCCTGCTAACCTCCAAGAATGTAACGCCCTACTTCCTTAGAGCCGTTACTAAGTGAGTTTTTAAGACAAAACAGTGTGCAATGAACTCGCTAACCGAGGTTTTTGAAACAAAAGTGTGGCTAATTAAAAGTTAAGGCTGTAATCTTTGAAAATGCATCGTTTCATCAAAACTTCTATTATTAAATAGTTGGGATCCCAAAATAAGGTTTGAAAACTAATTACATCTTGAAATAAGGTTACAGTTTGAGAAATTATAAAATTATAGATTATTACAGCCATTTTCGAATAAACCCCCAACCAAAGCAGTCGGGCAGGCCAAACATGTACACGTCGCTTCACGCTCTCCGTACTCATGGTTGGTTGACTCAGTCATTGCCCTTACCTGCAACACAGAGCACCCGTGAGCCGAAGCCCAGCAAGAAAACTCATGCAGGACATAACATATGCAATGTATACAGTTTATCAAAACAGATAATCCACAATAAACAAGTCAATCATTAGACTAAGCAAACACGGCCAAGCCGCCCCAGAGCCTTACCGAAGCCTGGGGTATCGGTTCTCACCGCGAGGATAACTCATGTATCCCTTGGGTCCCACCCTGAATATAGCATCCCATGTGCTAGGTGTTACTTTCGGCCCACGGCCGCCCCGGCTTACGCCGTACTCGGCCCACGGCCGCCCCGGCCTACGCCGTACTTGGCCCACGGCCGCTCATTTCATCATAATCACACATATAGTACATTCGAAATAATCATTCACACACATCATGATTCATTTAAGTTTAAACATTTGGACATAATACAATCTGGGGCCATGCCCTAACCTCGGGTGTTATAGTTTTCTTACCTGCATTCCGAGCCTCCTGATGCACTAGAGCCACGAGCACGGTCCTCAAGCACGAGCCTCACCAACAACCTAGTCACAACACACAAGAAACATCCCTCAATACTAATCAACCCAAAACCACTTCCCGGGACCAATCCCGCACTCTCGGGACCTCTAAAACCTTAAAACAACATCCCGGAGACATCCCCCGAAGCCCCGGAGCAAAGGCCTAAAATTGCCTAAAAATGCCATCCTGAAATTTGCCTTGTGCCGCGGCACCCAGAAACCAGAGGCTCCCCGCCGCGGCAAGCAAAACCCGTGCCGCGGCACGCCCTCGCAGACCCAGAATTCTGGGTTTTTCCTTCGCGTTTTCCCGAGCTTCAACCTCTCCAAATCATCCTAAACCAATACCTAAACCCCAAAACTCAAATCCAAACTTCATATGAACATTCTATCAACTTACAAACACTAGAATTAAGATCCAAAACACACTCATACCCAAAATTCAACCCTTGATTTCTAACTTCAGAAAAACTCAAACCAAGGCATGAAACTAACTCAAGCTTTAGATCCACAACTCAAAACAGAAATCAAACTTAAATATGCACAAGATCCTTACCTCAAATGGAGAATCCACTCAAAAGCTCCCTAGATCCTCCTCCCAAGTTCCCACTTCAGCCCTTCACCCTTCTTCTTCTTTTCTCTTCACTTGCCCTAGCTCTTCTTTCTCCCCCTCTTTCTTCTCTTCAATTTCTATCAATGCCACAAGTGACCCCAAATGCCCAAACCGTACCCCCTTAGATCACAGCTGAAATTTTCATAATCCCCTTGCCAAAAGACCAAATTACCCCTTCCTATTAATCTTTCCAATCTAAACCTTCAAGGGCACTTAAGTCATTACTCTTCTATTTCATTTCTACCATTTTCTTTCTAAAACTTGTTACTCTCATCAGTAACTAATGGTTACCCAGGTTACTAAATCTCCAATAACCATTACCCGCTAAATCTCAACTTAACCATAAAATTCCCGAGGTACCCCTAGGCTCCTCCCGAGCCGGGTATAGAAATCCCGTTGTGACTCTTGAGTTAACTAGCTCTCTAGGACCGTCTCGGCACGTGCATCACAATAAAACAACCACACCCACGTGGTACAATTCACAGAATACAATTATCACATATCAATACAGTTATGCCCAACATAGCCAAAATTACAATTATGCCCTTCTAACATGATCCGGGCCTACATGCATACTAGTAAACATAGCCATGCATCTCAGTTAAACAAATAGCCAAATAACATGCTTTAAATCATAATCATGCATTTAATTCATAAAATCACACATAAATCCCAACCTGCCCTCCTGGCACACTAATCAAGGCCCTTAAGCCTTATTAGCGAATTTGGGTCGTTACAAAGAAGCCTTGTGCTCTTTAGATGCTGACCTCTGGCAAGAAGCAATAAATGATGAGATGGACTCTCTTGAGTCTAACAAAACGTGGCACTTAGTTGATTTACCTCCTGGTTGTAAGCCTATAGGTTGTAAGTGGATCTTGAAAAATAAATTGAAACTCGATGGAACTGTTGAAAAATACAAGGCTCGTTTGGTAGCCAAGGGTTTTAGGCAGAGAGAAAATATAGATTTCTTTGACACTTTTTCACCTGTTACGAGGATAACATCCATTAGAGTTTTGATTTCCCTAGCTGCCATTCACAATCTAGTTGTACACCAAATGGATGTTAAGACTGTATTTTTGAATGGTGAATTAGAAGAAGAGGTCTATATGGATCAACCGGAAGGGTTTGTAATCCATGGCCAGGAACATAAGGTTTGCAAGTTAGATAAATCTCTGTATGGTCTTAAGCAGGCACCTAAGCAATGGCATGAGAAATTTGACAATTTAGTTATCTCACATGGATTTAAAGTGAATTAAAGTGACAAATGCATTTATTATAAATCTGATAATGACATTTGCACTATTGTATGTCTATATGTGGATGACTTGCTCATATTTGGTTTGAATATTCATGCTGTGAAATCTCTGTTATGTGCTAACTTTGATATGAAGGACCTCAGAGAAGCGAATGTAATCCTTGGTATTAAGATTACTAGGTCCGGAAAGGGAATTTCTTTGGATCAATCTCACTATATTGAGAAGATTCTAAAGAAATACAATTACTTTGATTGTAAACCTGCTTGCACACCATATGATCCAAGTATAAAGTTATTTAAGAACACTCGTGACGGTGTAAGACAATCGAAATATGCGAGCATCATTGGCAGTCTTTGATATGCCACTGATTGTACAAGACCCGACATTGCCTATGTCATAGGATTATTGTGCAGGTTTACTAGCAGACCTAGTATAGAGCATTGACATGCTATTGAAAGGGTCATGAGATACCTAAAGAGAACCATGAACCTTGTATTACATTATCAAAAGTTTCCAGCTGTTCTTGAAGGTTATAGTGATGCAGACTGGAACTCTCTATCTGATGACTCCAAAGCAACAAGTAGCTATATCTTTAGTATAGCTGGTGGAGCTGTTTTTTGGAAATCTAAGAAACAGACTCTTTTGGTACAATCCACCATGGAGTCTGAAATGATAGCACTAGCTACAGCTAGTGAAGAAGCAGGTTGGCTGAGAAGCCTGCTAGCTGAGATCCCTTTATGGGAAAAACCGATACCAGCTGTGTTGATCCACTGCGATAGTACCGCGGCTATTGCGAAAATTTAGAACCGTTATTACAATGGTAAGAGATGACAAATACGTCGTAAGCATAGTACTGTTAGAGAGTTTCTCTCAACAGGAGCTATTAGAGTGGATCATGTACGCATTGATGATAACTTAGCAGATCCTTTGACGAAAGGATTAGCTAGAGAGAAAATCCATAAAACATCGAAGGGAATGGGACTATTGCCCTTAGAATGATGAATCACTCATGATGGTAACCCAACCTAAAGACTGGAGATCCCAAGAACTAGGTTCAATGGGTAATAACAAGTTGTGAAGTGATATGAGTTGAATCATGCTATTTTCATTAAATCATATAGAAGCATGAATTCCTAAAGCGATGAGAGGATGAGTTAATAGAAACTCTTAATGAGATCTATACTCTATGTGGAGTAGAGTACCGAGCTACAGGAGTACTCTTGATAGACTCACCTATGTGAATGTGGAAGTGGGGCCGCTTCCTATGGAATTTGGGCAAAATTTCTAGAGCATTCACTATACTGGGATAGACGTGCATGGCCATTAACGCACGAGCTTTTTTTATTACACCCTTGAAAGGTTGGTGCGTGGTACGATGTTAGAAATAGAGTTCAAGACTACATGTCACTCTAGTATAATCTAAATCGTATTCACTACGCAAATGTTCAAATCGAAAGATACATTTGTTTATGAACAATCTTATAGATTCTGAAATTGCTCGAGAAAATATTTTTAAAAATTCAAGTGGGGAATTGTTGGAACTTTTTTTATGAATTATTAAAAATTGAAAAAAAATTAGTTGTGTGTGATATGGGAAAAGTCCCACATGGAATTGAAACACTCTTCTAAGAGTGTATATAAGTTGCAAATACTATGCCTTGGGGTGTGCCCCAAGGGGTACCCAGTTTTGTGCGCATGGGTGAGGACTCACACACACGCGCGCGCGCCGCCGCTGCCGTCCGTCCGACCGAACCGAGCTTAGCTGGTGGGTGGTGTGGTGTCGTATTTGTAATTTTTTCAACAAAGGTTACTAAACGGTTATTATTTTATTAATTAAATTAATCTTAAAACGTTTATTTTTCAAAAAACGGTTTTTATTCTGATTAAATGAAAATAAACATTTTTAGCCGTTAATTCCTCTTCTGATTAAATGGAAAAACGTTTTTAGCCGTTTTATGGAGTCTTATTCTCTGTATAAGTTAGATCAAACCTTTTTTGAAAAAAATAGTCTTTTTCTCTTGGTTCTACGAATTTTTTCAGAGCATTTTTAAGGGTGTACAAGAACGATCTTCTCAGTGTATGGAGGAATCGTACAGAGGTTGTTTTATCCTGGGGACGGCGTGGTTGATAGACTGCCATGCACACTTAGGGCAGAGCTGCGAAACGTCTTAAAGAGAGCGACATTGTCTGCGACTCAGCCAGAAAAATTGATCGATAATTTCGTTCCAATTTTATTTTCTATTAAGGAATATCAGAACTCCCCGAGGTTCTCAGGTAAGTGTGGATAGTAACACTATCACAAACCTTATTTAACAAACAATTTTTCTAGACAGAACAATATCAGTTTCTACAATTTGTAATATTACACAATTGTTCCCATTACCAAACGTTTCATGATTGAAATTTTACCAACAATTTTATGCAATTTTATGTTTTTTTTTTTTTTTTTTGAAAACCTAAATTCTTAGGAAACCTAAGACAAAGAAAAAGAAAAGCCTAAACTAAGGAATCTAAATCAACAAAACAATCAACACAAAAGTAAAGTAAAAAAAAAAAAAAAAATTGAAGTGAAGATAAAATAGCAATCTTAATCTATTTTTTTACAAATATTTATTAAACTAAAAAAAAAATTAAGAAGGAGAAATGGAATAAAAATTAACTAAAAAGGAAAAAAAATTATATATATTTATATGATTCTTTTTTTTAACCAAAGAAAGGAAAATAAAAAATATATAAATATATATATTTTTACGTTTATATATATAAAATTTTCTTATTTTCTTTATTTTGTTTACCGAAAAATAAAGAAGGAAAGAAAGAAAATATATATATATATAAATATTTTCTAATTTTTTTTTTATGATTTTTAGTTTTTTCTTTCGTTACAATAATAATCCAATTAACTAAAAATTAGTAAATAAAAAAATTAAAAAAACTATACTAACACAATATTCATACCAACAAAAATACAAATAAAGTTAATAACATTTTGGTAAAAATTCACTAAACCTTTGAAATCTACATTCCCGGCAACGGCGCCAAAATTTGTTTAACTCCCAAAATGTGACTACCACTAAACAGTAGCTGTAGTAAAATCGGGTGGTCGATCCACAAGGAGATAATCTAAAACCAAAATATTAGTAGAAAATAACACAAAAAAGTTAGTAACATGAAATAAATAAAAATGAAAAGAGATTTGAGATTTTGGTGTTGTCTTTTTGATGAAATGATAAAATGAGATAAGTGAAATTAAAGGTGTAATCAAGAGTTTGAGAAACATAAATGTTTTAAGAATCATCCATATGCTTGTTTGGTTACTTAATTAATTGATTTACAAAAATACACAAGTAAATAGTTCACATCCCAACATTTACTTAGAAAATCTAACATTAAAGTCCATATTCTTTTCTAACAAAAGTTCATTTGAGTTATAAAGTTCTTTACTTTAGGAACACAATGTTAATCTTATAAAAAATCTAAAAATGACAAAAAACCCAAGGATAATAATGCAATAGAAGATTGGACATAAAATTATGTATCAATATTACTTTTACTAATTAGAAGCACATAGAAAGAGCACGACTAATCTTATATACTATTAGTGCAAGTAAATAAAGATGACAAAATAGAGATGAGGGTGAAAGAACATAAATAACCCAAATACATTATATTAAGAACATAGTAAATCAAAGTAGCAAAATAACATCACTAGCATATGGAATCATCCCTAACCTTCCTAAGAAGATTATGCCATTATGCTCGTGATTCTCACAAAATTCTAAGAAGAAAATATGAGAAGAAAGTGAGAAGAAATTTTGCTATAGTTTCTTTACTCTAAAAATTACATACTTATGTGAATGAAAGAATCTTTATTTATAGAGGGAAAAAATGACTAAAAAGAAATTAAACAACAAATGGGGTTTACACAATAAATCTGAAATATTAATAATAAAATATGATTTAAAAAAAATCAAATCTTATTATTAATATTAACCTAGCTATTTTGGTGAATGGTCAATTTGCTCTTTTTCTAAAACACAAAAAAAAAAGAGCTTTAAAGCTCAAAATGGGAGGTCCAAGGCCCAAAGAGCACACAAAATGGGCTGGTGGGAGTTGTAAGTGTTGACCCAGCCGCAACCAATCAGAGGCGGACACATGGCACGACTGGCAGGGCATGGAAGCAAAAAGAGCAGCTGGGAGTTGATAATATTACAATATTTTCAATGGCAATTTTACATTTTATATCCCAAATTCAATGATATAAACACAAAAAAAAAACCTATAAAAAAATACCACATAAGTGTTTTATTAAATATAAAATTTAAAATATCTCACTGTTTCACTATATCTTTTCATCTTACCTCGTTTATTTAAAGTTGTTAGCTGATTTTTTTCTCCTTTGGTTCTAAATCTTATTGAAAAGTGGAGGGTTTTTTTTTTTGTTGAGTTTTCATTGATAGTTTGATGGTAGCTGAAAATGATTTTCTATTGCTAATCGCCAGTAATTTTCAAGTTGTTGGTTGATTTCAAGTTGTTGTTCATTGGATTTTCTTACTGTTGTTTCCTAAAGCTTGATCGCCAACATTCACAGAGTTTTTTCATTGTTCTAAGCTTCTTTGACGTGAGTGATTAGCGAAGGAGAAGCTTCGTGTACGAGACCCACGACTAAACACTATATATTTTTTTTAAAAGTTTAATATCGTATAAATGTTAAAATACTTATGTGGCAGTATATACGTAAATTTTAGTGAGTATAAGAAAAAAAATCCTTTATTTAAATCCCTATTCACTAATTTCATTGTTTAATCCATCAATTACGTGTCTACCTACACCTAATTTGATCTAAATAGAAGGATATTTAATATTAGATGGTTTTGGATTTAGGAGACAATAAATAAGCAAATATGTAAACAAATACGTAGTAGTAAATTATCTTAATTAAATCTTCAACATTAGTAATCTTAGATTAAGTATGGCACCATGGTTACAATTTTTAAATTAATATTTGTATGTTTAAGTTTTCAGTGTTTATATAGTGTCAATTTGTGTTTTCACTAAATTACTTTATGCCAGTTTGTATGTTTAAGTTTTCTTGTATGTTTAAGTTTTCAGTGTTTATATGGAGTGTCAATTTGTGTTTTCACTAAATTACTTTATATTGATGGAGGATTATGTACCGTGTCACTCGGTTAGGCAAATAAACAAGTATCTCCAATATTACAAGAAACTAGAAACTTTAAGGAGCTGTAATTGTAAAATCTACAGAGCATAAAACCAGTAGTTGGTAGTGTTAAGAATCGCCAGGTTCTATTTATGGCTTCAATTATCACAGTGGAGACTAATGGCTCACTTATAAACACAACTTCAGCTATCGGTCAAGTATTTCATCTTTAGAAAAATGAGGAGCATCTACTACTCAGAATCGGAATCTGAAAATGGCATCTGGTAAGCATTTTTAGGTTCTTCATTGGTGATGGAAGGAGAAGGACGGTCATTTGACACAGTTCTCACTCGTTCTCTCCTTCTGGCTTTCCTTTTTTCCTGGAACTACACAAATTCCAAAAGTTAATCTACTAGTAGCGTCCATTCTACCTGTTCCGAAACTAATGTGTAGACTAGTCTGCAACTAATAAGTTTTTTTTTTAAAAAAAAGCTATTAGTTCAGTAGGAGAGTTTATAAGACTGAAACAGAGATGTATGAAATCATCACATACCTTAGAACTAGGTTGAGTTGGTTGGTTTGAATCTGGTTCATTAGGCTGTTGAGGTGGTTGACTTCTTCGCAGCCAGATGCTACCAAAAGATATTAAAGCTGCCAGAAGAAGGATGGGACCAATCCTTGGATCTCCAATGAAATCATAAAATTTGGTTATAAGGCCACGAATACCCTGCTTCATTGTGGATGTTGAAGGTAAGCTTTGAACACCTTTTGACCAGATAGGTTGTGCATCGTCGGGAACCAGTTCAGGAGTCTTTGTTCGCTGCATTTGGAGCACACAGAAAACTTAAATCAGCATAAATCCCAGAACACATGAAGCGATGAAAGTTCTTATATCCCTAAATGGTTTGAGATGATGGAAGTACAAGGGAACATATCAATGTACCACGAATTGGTAGCATACATGCCTTAAATATATATCATTAATAGTACTCTAACAGAATGAATGTAGATTAAGGACCTTCATAGAAATCTTGATGGATGGACTAAGAAGTTTTAATACAAACTGCTCAAAGGAAATAATAATAAAAAAAAAAGGTTTACATAATGAGGCAGATCCCTGGAGTCACCATCCTTGATTATTTGTGAGACCCATTTAATGATCTGCAGGAAAAAGAAAAGGCAGCCATATTAGAAAGGAAAAAGTAACGGACTAACGTGCCTTTGAGACCATGAGGTGATTAAAAGTATTAAAACCACCTGCTTAGTCTTGTACATTAATCCTCTTCATTACTAGATGTATAGTTAATGGTTCTCAATTTACTAAATGTGTAGTTAATGGTTCTCATTTTTATAGGTCACATGATCTTCCTAGCATCTTATCCTTTACATCAATTGTATATCATCTCTTAAAACTTATTATTAAACCAAATTACTGCCAACATCTAAAGCTGCAATTTTCATCTGTGAACCAACACCTGCAAAACATTTAAGATTCTTGATGAAAGGGTTTTATATCATATAAAATGGGATGTCTCTGTAATTTCATGCCCAATTTGTTATTAAAGGCATCTAATTGCATTTTGAACCTCAAATAACCAACTTTAGGAAAAATTACAAAAATTGTTATTGATGGCATCTGATGGCGTTTTGAAGAACTCAGTAAAACGCCAGAAATTTCATACCTCTGAAGTTTCATCTGAACCATTGTACTTTGCCACAAGTTGTGATGCAGGATCCAATTCCTGTTCTTGTAATGAGTCCCATATGCTTCCTTGCTTTCTCTTAGGCTTTGTGTCCTCTTCGCTAGCATTTCTTTTGTAACGCACTATAAATAACCGTGGTACATCAGCCAGATCTCTCCTTGGTCCACAAGTATCATAGCTGGTTTCAGAATTGAGGTAAAAGAAACAATATTTCTGGACAAAAGAAATAAATGATCACCATTATAAATCCCAAATTCATTAAATAATTTTAAAGAACTCAACCAGAAACCAACAATTAAACAAAAAAAAAATGACACTACCAATCCTACTAAAAACTTTATGGCCTCTAACAATGAAAATTAACACCAGTGCTCTGGCATATTTACCCTCTTCATCTGTTGCTAAAAACAGATTCAAACATAAAATTATACCAGGCCTTTGCCAAATGGGTTCTTCATTAACATGGAAACAAATTAGAGATAAAGAAACTTTCAACAAACAATTAGAATTTAGTCAGGATAATGAATGGAGCATCTAAAACTCAAGCTAAAAAAATGGATACATTTTCTCATTCATTTTTCATGTTCAACCTAATAAAACTCTCAATGGATCATTTATACATATCAATTGCCATTAATACAGGTTATCAAATTAATTAATTCAAACTGCAGACATTTAACAAAGTCATCAAAATCTCAACATGAATTAATTAACTACTCAAAAGTAAAACTAAAAGGAAACGAAAATTTATTTTACCTTTTGAGTTTCCCCTTCAAGCCAAGCAAAAGTCAATCGTTTGCTTCTTATTGCACCCAATGCTGGTGCTGTGGTTTGATCATCACTAGACTCAATATCACCGGATAGTATTTCTTGAACCCTGTGTATGGTCTATCAACTTATTTAATTCACACTATTTTCTTAACTCAATGTATAGATGAATGGTCTATCAACTAACTCAAATCAAACTATTTGCTTAACTTGTATTATATAGATGAATACAAATGAGAAACCATTTAAAATAGTATATTTCACGCGACCCTTTAAAAACCTTTAGGTAAATTTTGTGAACACATGATTGCCAAAATTATTTCTGACAAGGAATTGCCTGAGTTTATAAAAACATAAGCATAGGAAAGATGCTTACTTCACGCATTTTATTGAGTTCTGGGCAATGCCTTCCTGCAAGAATGGCGCAATACCAAGTAGAGGTATCAAATCCAGCACGAGAATAGCCTCTAGCATCACAGCCCAATTCCATTGATGTTGCACTTCTCAACTGAGGAAGCTCTGAAAACACAAGCTAGACAAATAAATAGGGTCTCTCCACAAAATACTGTGTAATCATGAAAACTAGTTCAATTATTTTGGGTTTCATTGGTGAAAAGAAAGAATGATCTGTAGAACACACTACAAGAAGCCAAAGTGGAAAGCAAAGATCATCCAGATAAGCAATTTAGATGGGTGACCAACCATCAGTAACACACCATTACTAACTTATAAACACAGAAGACAAGCAACGGGATATGCATACCAGAATCCCAAATCACCACCTTTACTACCTAAAATCCTATATAAAGGCAAAAAGTACAAATTAAAAAAAATTATGCATTTCAAAATGAATAGACATATTTATAACATATATTAAACAATAAAACTTGTAGATAAAAAAAAATAGGCGCCACCAGCAGAGTGTTGATAATGTATAGTAGAGGCAAGAAAAATATAGGGCGCAAGTGGTGTGAAATGAAGCATCATAATCATAAGGTGCTTGAACATATAAGGTAGACAATCTATTTGACATGACCACACAGAATTTATGAAAATATATAAGAAGACCTAAGTAATGATAATAAGACCAATTCTTCACCTAGCTGTTTGTTCTGTTCCATAATAGTTGAAAACCATGAGTTGTTAATTGCTCCTGCAACATAAATCATCAAAATTGATTATACCACAAAGCAAAGAACTCAAATCAAATTCTTAGAGCTCCTGAGTTATAGAGAGAGAGAAAATTACCATGGTGCACTACAGGTTTGGCACCTGGATCTTTCAAAAATACTATTGCTGGTGCACTCTCCACCCCAAACCTGTTGTGCATTCATTGTCAAAACTTCCCAAAGTCAGACATTAAAGTTATTATCCATTGTAGAACAAGATAAGACTTTATCACAATCCTTTCTAACTGAAATAGAAAGTAGATCCACTCACGCATTGAACCAAACAGAAGATTCCTCTTCTCGCCAAAGCACAAATGCAAAAGAGGCATGAGACCAATACTTTTTAGCAGCTTGACGTACAACAGGAACTGCTCGTTCCCCTGTTCTTGAGAAGATAATGACTTTTACCTACAAGCCAGGAGCATCAAAACCACCAAGAGTTGAAAAGTTTTATAAGTTTATCGCCCTGCACAAGCATATGAACACAGTAAAAGTAAGAGTGTTGCAGGTTTGTAAATGAAAAGTCTACCTTATGAGGACTAACTTTTGCCAGGAAATTTTGTCCCTGGAAAAAAAAAACACAGGTTTACATAATTTCAAGATAAGGTTACATGTTTCACAAAAAACAGAAGAACAGGAAAGAAAAGAGGCAAGGTAGCATGAGTTGTGGAAGATGTAAACTATCGTTAATGCTACAACGTAACACGTTGATGAAAAGTTTATTGAATTCATTATTTTATTTTGACACATGACATAAGCATGAATAAGATGAATCTTCCATTAGAAAATTGTAAATAACTGAAACTTAGAAGTATGGAAATATTACCAACGACTCTTTTGAGTAGTAAAAAATCCGAGGTAAACCGACAATATTTGTTGCGAACCACTCTGTAACTGCATCAACAGACAGCTCCCCATCATACCTGGTAAAATGGACCCAGTGACAAAATCATGCTACCATATTTACTAATGGACATGTGACTTGTCACGTCACAGGAAAAAAAAAATTCATAACATGAAAGTAAATAAAGGCTCACCTAATAAGACAATCAGCAGTTCTACACCCTTGGGGAAAAGTAACAAGAGAAGGAAAGCCTACACACATTACCGTCTAGTTAGAGGAAGAAACAAATAAAGTGCACCGAACTAATTAGATGAATCCATTTATAGACAAAAAAAAAAAAGTACTTGGTACACTTAAAAATCTACGATAACGGTTCACATATCAATTACTTTATAAATATAAATAGTTTATATATAAAGAAAATGCTCGGTAGTGAATTTTTTTTATCACTACCGATAAGAACTAGAGCTTATATGGAAAAAACACATTTTATATTAAAAAAAAATATTAATCACAGCTTGGGTTTTGAACCTCAGATTCCTTATTCACACACTCGCCTGACCACTTGAGCTAGCCTCAAGTAGCAAGTTGCTAATCATAAAATGAAACGAGAAAAATTATTTGAAATTATGTGTCAGAGAATGTACAATCCTCTTAATTGCAAATTACATAAAATAAAATCTACGAAGCAATGAGAGAGAATAACTGATAACTCCATTTTAGTGTCATTTTAGGATGTGTTTTTGTTGTAATCTTGAGTCGTTATGTTTGTTTTGTGCAAGATTACGCTTGTATTTGTCTTTGTTGTAGGTTGGTGCGTTGAATCACGAGTTAAATGCGAAAAGAAGAGGAAATGGTGGAAAAATGGAGCTTTTGGTGGTTGTTCAACTCAAATTGGTGTTAAGGATGATTTATAATAAGTTTTGATGAAGGAAGGATGTCAAAAGGTTAAAATCTAAAAAAAAATGGAATTAAAGTCGCGGCATGGGCTTAAGGGCTGCGGCTCTAGCAAAGTCAGAGGCTGAAGGTTTTCTGAAAGGAATTAGAGCCGCGACTTGGTCAATAGAGTCGCAGCGCTAGAAGAAACAGAGGCAAAACCCAGGAGGTCCTTGGAGAGGCGGGCCGCGACTTGGATTTAGAGGGTCGCGGCGCCTGGAGGGCTAACTAGATTTTGAAGAGCTTTAAAAAGACACGGGCCGTGACCTAGGAAATGCCAAGTCGCGACCCGCTTATGAGAAAAAAAAAAAAGAGGAAATCATGTTTCTTTGGTATAAATTCAGACTTTAGGGTTTAATTAGGGTGAGGTCAGATTTTAATTACGAGTTTAGAAATTAAATTTGGTTTTGAGACTAGTTTTTTTGCACTTTCATATTTTTTATTTCTTCTTCAAGTCTTTGAATTTTATGTTTTGGAATAATTATTTTGTTATTTTAATCATGTTTGATATGAACTAAACACTTCTATCTAAGGTATAAGGTATAATGTAGTCACTTGGATTTCTATTTAATTTTATTATGATGTTCTATTGATTCTTCTTCTTTATTCTAATCTATATAATGTTTGCTTAATGCTAATAAATACCTGATCAATATTTGCCTGATTTATGATTTTGATTCAAAATTCGAAAGATGAGAATTGAATATGCTACCATTATATAAGCATAGGTTACATATTAGACGAAAGTACCTGTATGACTTGTGCAGTAATTAGGTTTATATACTTAATGCATGCTATATGTTTAAGTTTATCACAGAGATGTAGAAAACCTGCATATAGGTTGAGATCTTATATCTTGAAAAATAATAGGAATCAATTTATGTTAATCTGCTATTAGAATAGGAATAAAGAAATTTAGAACGGAATAATAAAATGAAAAGTTGATGAAGTTAAAACCCTAGGATTTTTAATTATTGAATCAATCCTTACTTTTGCAAAGTTTATTTTAATTTTAAATCTTAGTTTAAAAAAATCACTCTATTTTCGACAGCCAAATAGAAATTTAAAAGCACTTATTGGTAATTGGTTGATAGTCCTTGTGGGAACAATACTTTATTTACTATCTATATTACTTCTTGAATCGATTACGTATACTTGCGTATCATATTTTAACGATCAAGTTTTTGGCATCGTTGCCGAGGGCTTAATATCTAATATCAAAATTAAATTTTTTTGTTCTAATTTGGTTTTTTTTATATTTTATACTCATTTGGATCAAGGTTGTATTGTGTTTCAGGAATTATTGGTAAATGCGGGGAAGTAGACAAAAGGAACTCATACCTGTAGATCTTGAAATTGAAAGAACGTGCAGACAGAACCAAAAGATAAAGAAAAGGTGGGATTTTTCCATGGCTGCAAATCAAGGGAATGCAGTAAATCATGTTGCCAACGATATCGAAAGGGCAGTGGCTACTGAGGTCCCTGCTGATCAAGGGGTTAGAAGTTTAAGAGATTATGTACTCCCAACTGTTACAGGAGTGCATTCATTCATCAGACCTCCAACAATTGTTGCGAATAATTTTGAGATTAAGCCGGCGATTCTGCAAATGGTTCAATCTACTGTACAGTTTGGAGGTGATAGACCTCCCCTCACTTATGTGTATTCTAGGAAGCACAAGAAGAATACCAGTGGGGTTGCAGCAGGGGATAAAAACTAACAGTTAGTTATTTGAGTTGTATTAGAGTATGGGAGAGTGCACCGTATTTTCCTAGTTTATTAGAATAAAAAGGCTGGTCTGTAGAGAGGGAAGGTTGTCAAGTATTTTGTAAAGGTTTAATACCTGTTTGGAGAGAACCAAGCTCTCGAAATCTTGGTAATCAATACAATTCAGAATTTTCTACTACCTTTCTTTTCCTTTTCTCTACTGTTTTATGCCATTTTGAAAGGAACTTCCTATCAAATTGGTATCAGAGCCGTAGGATTCAATGGGGCCAAAGAAGGATGCTCAAGTCGACGTGATGGAGGAGAAAATGGAGTTGGTTCAAGCGGACCTCAGGCGAGAAATCACAGAGGTGCGATCAGAATTTCGGCAACTTCCCAAGGATATCGACCTGATGAAAGAAGATGTTCAAAAGATTCCATCCATGGAGAAGAAGCTGGACTTGTTGGCTGGCCAGGTGTCTGAGATATTCCAGCTGCTTCAATCACAGGTTCGGCCATCAATGGAGACCACCGCTGCGAGTATAGATCGGGAGAAGCAGGTTGAGGATGGAGAGTTCCATTCCAAGTCGGCTCAGGCGTCACCCAGTGTTCAATCGGTACCGAGAACGACACCTACAGCAAATCCGTTTGCTCCTACGTATGGACGAGATTATCGAGCGCCGAGAATGGAGCTGCCCTTGTTCTCAGGAGACAACGTTGGGTGTTTAGAGTGGAGAGATATTTTCTTCTGAATCACTTAACTGAGATTCAGATGTTGGAGGCAGCCATTACTGGATTGGAAGGAGATGCTCTGACTTGGTTTCAGTGGGAAAACAAACGGCGACCGATTGGTTCTTGGGCATCGATGAAACACCAGCTGCTTTCTCGGTTCCGAGCGATTCCGGTGGGCTCGATATCGGAGGAACTTCTTTCAGTTCAGCAAGAGGCGACGGTGAGGGAGTACAGGGTGAAGTGGGAAGCATTGGCGTCTCGCGTCCCCAATGTACCCGAACATATTCTGGAAGGGAGTTTTAACAAGGGTTTGAAAGAAGAAATTAAGGCCTCAATCCATATACTGCAACCCACGGGACTGGCCCAAATTATGGAAATAGCCCAACGAATAGAGGACCAACAATTTTTTGCTGCAGCTCAGGTTACGGCCCAACCCACGAAAAGCCCAAACACTAAACCCAACCTTAGCCCACTCACCTCCTCCAGATCCACGATTAACCCATTTAGCCACAAATCGTTTTCCCCCGTTTCATCACCTTCATCCATCGCATCGTCTTCTCTGACCACGGTAACCACCAGAACAATGCCAGCCTTGCCGTCCTCCCTTCGAATGTCTGAAGCCGAGAGTACCATGAAAAGAGAGCTCGTGGGGTTTGCTTCAAGTGTGATAAGCAATATTATCGTGAGCATCAATGTGAAAAAAAATCCTTACAAGTCATGTTAATTACTAATGAGGAAGACCTCAATTTGCCTACCGATTCACCGCCAGCGAGTCCAGACTCGGAGGAAATAATGGCGACTGAAGAAACGCTGGCCATGTTATCACTTCACTCACTAGCTAGTTTCTCATCCTCTCATACCATGAAATTGGCTGGCCATATCGGACAGCGACCAGTCACGGTATTGATAGATAGTTGGGCTTCTCATAATTTCATATCTATGGATGTTGTTTCGGCCTCTGAAATACCAATCACTACCACTTCTTGTTATGGAATCTTGCAGGGCACAGGTGATAAGGTTCGTACGAAGGGAATTTGTGCTCAGGTTGAATTGGATTTGGGGTCCCTCAAGGTAGTTACTGATTTTTTGCCCTTGGAACTTGGCGATATGGATGTGGTTCTTGGTGTCAAATTGCTGGAAACATTGGGGAACATCCAAGTTAATTGGAAAACCATGGTAATGAAGTTTCAAATGGGCAGAGCTTGGGTCACTTTACAAGGGGATCCCAGTTTGTGTAAGTCACCAATAACTCTCAAGGTTATGTTTCACACCGTGGAGCAAGAGGGTTATGGATTTTGGGTGCACCTTGGAGTTTTGGCAGCAGCACCCCGGAGCTAATCGAGCGTCTACCTCAGGCCGTACTTTACCTTCTCCATCGGTATAGCTCAGTATTTTCTATGCCTCCCGGGTTACCTCTGACACATTCCCGAGAGCACTCGATTACCCTTTGAGAAAGGGCTGGTCCGATTTCGATTCGTCCATATCGATATGCTCATGCACAAAAAGATGAGATAGAGCAGTTGATCTATGAAATGCTTCAATTTGGTACTGTACAACCTAGTACAAGTCTGTTTTCCAGTC
This sequence comes from Humulus lupulus, assembly GCF_963169125.1. Taxonomy (NCBI): domain Eukaryota; kingdom Viridiplantae; phylum Streptophyta; class Magnoliopsida; order Rosales; family Cannabaceae; genus Humulus; species Humulus lupulus. The sequence goes on along the minus strand of NC_084796.1, from coordinate 85,383,819 downwards.
CGGTTCTCTTGGTGAAAAAGAAAGATGGGAGTTGGAGATTTTGTGTCGAATACCGGGCCTTAAATAGAGAGACGGTCGCTGCTAAATTTCCTATCCCCGTCATTGATGAATTGTTAGATGAATTACACGGAGCTCAAGTGTTTTCTAAGCTGGACTTGAAGTCTGGTTACCACCAAATCCGTGTAGCTACTCGGGACGTAGAGAAAACAGCTTTTCGTACTCATGAAGGACACTATGAGTTCCTTGTCATGCCATTCGGTCTCACCAATGCTCCGGCGACATTTCAAGCTCTCATGAACGAAGTATTTCAAGACTTTCTACGAAAGTGTGTGCTGGTGTTCTTTGATGACATCCTTGTGTATAGTGCATCCTTGGAGGAGCATTTGCAACACTTAGAGCAAGTGTTGGCCAAGCTGCAGCAACATCGCCTTTATGCCAATAAAAAAAAGTGTATGTTCGCTCAATCTCAAGTGGAATATTTGGGTCACATCATTTCAGCTCAAGGAGTATCAGCCAATCCAAGCAAGCTGCAAGCTATGACTAGTTGGCCAGCCCCAAAATCCATCAAAGAGCTGCGGGGATTTCTCAGTCTCACTGGTTATTATAGAAAGTTTGTTAAGGGGTATGGAGAGTTAGCAAGACCTTTGACAGATTAGCTACGCAAGGATGCCTATTGCTGGTCCCCAATAGCGCAAGAAGCTTTTGACAAGCTCAAAGATGCCATGTGTTCCGTGCCGTGTTAGCTCTCCCTGATTTTTCAGCACCATTTGTGGTGGAAGCTGATGCTTCCGGATCAGGTTTAGGGGCTGTTCTCATGCAAAATCAGCGCCCAATCGCCTTTTACAACAAGGCTCTATCCCTGCGGGCAAGCACCAAGTCAGTTTATGAGAGAGAGCTGATGGCCATTGTGCTCGCAATTCAAAAATGACGTCCATACTTGTTGGGGCGAAGGTTTTTAGTGCATACGGATCAGCGTAGTTTAAAGTACTTGCTGGAACAATGATTGGTGGCTTCGGAGCATCAAAAGTGGCTAACAAAATTGCTGGGGTACGACTTTGAGATACAATATAGGCCTGGATTAGAGAACAAGGCAGCAGACGCCTTATCTCGGATTCCTCACGCACCTGCCCTTGCTTCCATTTCTGTTCCAAGTGTGGTGTCTATTCTGGACTTGCAAGCTCATATTGCTTCCGATCCTATGCTTGGCAAGGTGGTCCAGGATTTAAACTCAAGCTGCGATGGTGGGGGGTATTCGTTGCATCATGGCGTTCTTCGCTTTAAGGGGCGGCTGGTTTTGCCGTCTACTTCACCATTTATTCCTTTGTTCCTTCAGGAATATCACCGTAGTAATATGGGAGGACATTCGGGTACTTTCAAGACATTTCAGAGAGTGGCCGCAGACTTGTATTGGCCTGGTATGAGGAAGGATGTCCAGAAACTTCCTATCAGGAGGCTTGCCGACAGAGGACCCTAACTTACACATAACTAATTTCTTAAAGCTTTGTGCGACCTTTAAGATGAATGGGGTGAGCAATGACGCAATAAGGTTGAGGTTGTTTCCATTTTCACTAAGGGACCGAGCAAAGAGTTGGTTGATTTCCCTACAGGCTAATTCTATTACTACATGGGAGGAGCTCGCTCAAAAGTTCCTTGCAAAATTCTTTCCTCCATCCAAGGTTGCACGGTTGAGAGGGGATATTAATAATTTATGTCAGATGAAGAATCAATGTATGATGCATGGGAAAGATTTAAAGAGTTGTTAAGGAAGTGTCCACATCATGGTATAGAGAAGTGGATGCTAGTCCATAATTTTTATAATAGGTTAGGTGATACAACTCGCACTATCATAGATGCAGCAACAGGAGGGGCATTTATGAGCAAGAGTGCCAACGAAACTTATGATCTACTAGAAGAGATGGCCATGAATAATTACTAGTGGCCTACTAAGAGGAAAAATACAAAGAAGGTGGCTGGGATGCTTGAATTAGATGTCATTTCAATGCTTACAGCTCAAGTGGCATCCCTGGCGAAACAAATACAACAGAATAAACTCACAGCTCAAGCCATGCAATTACAAAGTGTGTGAAATATGTGGAATGGCGCATCCACCTAACAAGTGTCTTGTAATGGATTTAAATAATTTTCCTATGGAATAAGTTCAAGCCATAGGAAATAACCAAAGGCCAGCCAATAACCCATATTCCATGTTCTACAATCAAGGGTGGCAGAATTACTCTAACTTGTCTTGGAAAAATAATCAAGGAGCACAACCACCATACCCACAAAATCAGCAACCATATCCACCCCATCAATCAATACATGGGCTAAATCGTCGACCGTTTTATGATCCTCACCAAGCAATGCCACAATACCCACCATTACTTCCTCAAGTTAACCCACCAGAAGTACAGTCAGACACGTTGAACCAATTTATGACAGAAATCAGGGCATCTATAAGTAGTTTGGAGACTCAAATGGGGTAGTTGGCTACTTTGATGACAAATCGTGCTCAAGGGAACTTACCAAGCACTACTAAGGTAAACCCAAAAGAACAGTGCAATGCAATATCCTTGAGAAATTCCAAGGAGTTAACAGAGCCAAAAGTGGTTGATAAGGAGAAGGAAGTGAGTGGGTCTAATGTTACTGAGAACTTAGAAAAGCAACCAGAAATAAGCATAGATCACCATATAAAGATGTCATATCCTCAAAGGCTTCAAAAGAATAAGCTTGATAAGAAGTTTTCTAAATTTTTGGATCTCTTTCGAAAGCTACACATTATTATCTCGTTTGCTAAGGCACTTGAACAAATGACAACCTATGTGAAGTTTATGAAAAAAAAAAATTGTCAAAGAAAAGGAAGCTAGAGGATTATGAAACAATGGCACTTACTGAGGAGTGCAGCGCGATACTTCAAAAGAAGCTACCTCCCAAGCTTAAAGACCCTAGTAGTTTCAATATCCCATGTTCTATACGGGGTTCAGTAGAAACAAAGGCTTTGTGTGATTTAGGAGCCAGTGTGAATTTAATGCCTTTATCAATCTTTCGGAAGTTGAATTTGGGAGAAGCTCGACCAACTACCGTGTCTGCAAATGGCAGATCGCTCAGTTAGCACCCTAGGGGTATTATTGAAGATGTATTAGTAAAGGTGGACAAATTCATTTTCCCTGCAGATTTTATTATTCTTGATATGGAGGAAAGTGAAAATATTATCATTATTCTTGGAAGGCCATTTTTAGCAACTGGTAGGGCCTTAATAGATGTACAAAAAGGTGAACTAAAGTTGCGAGTGCAAAAAGAAGAGGTAATAATTAAAGTTTTTGTAGCAATGGAGGTTCCAAATTGTTGTAGAGTTGATGTGAAGGAAAATGAGGGTGATAAGCTGGAAGTAACTAAGAAGAAAACTATGGTGAACAGTGGAAAATGAGCAGTTCGTCAGAAAGTGAAAATGATATTTAGTGAAAAAGCTTGATTGTTTCATGAGCGGTGGAAAGTTCAAAAAACATGCAATATCAAGAAAAGAGTGTCTTCTTATGATACTATGGCTCTCAAGGACATGAGGGGTGGTTTGGATCCGAGTTGATTTTGAAGAAAAAGTTAAAGCGTCTGGCTAAATGTCATTAATGACAGCGCATTTGGAGGCATTTCAATATTTTATTTGCATTTGTCTTTATTAGTTTTATTTAAGTTTTGGATTATGAACATTTTAATTTTAGTATTTTGTTTATTTATTTTTATTAGATTTTAATTTCTATTAAATATGAGATTAATTTGAGTTGCAGTGCTACTTCGGGCCCAGGAAATAAAAAATTTCCTTTCCCCATTTTCGATTCACCATCTTGATGCGTATCATTTTAAGTAGTATGAAGTGTCATGTAAGTTTCTTTTTCTTTAGCTTTTATTTAAACATTGGGGACAATGTTTAGGTTAAGTTTGGGGAAAGAGATTTATTATTTTGTATATGTTATGTTATTTTGTTTGTGTGTGTTATGTTTTGTCTAGGTTGTTTATAATGTTAGTTGAATCAAGTTGACAATGATTAGCCAATAATAATATGATTGAATGATGTGCTGTATAAATTGAATGGGAATGAAACTATAAAAACCTATGTGCGTGGTTGAATATTTTTTTCCATATTTGCGTTGTCTGCTTAAATAATTGAGAGCTTAATCATGATTTTTAATAAATATTGTGTGACTAAATATTATTTATGCTGGCTGAATTTTGAAAATGAAAATAAATTGTAAAAATTTAGTTATCCTAGAACTTGTTTGCTTGCTATTTGAGATGAAATCTTAGATTATGCATGCTTAGGAAAATGATTTAGGAAATTCTTTGGAACGTTTGTGCCTTTCAAACCAACCTTGATTTATTAAATCCTTAGCTACCCAATTTTGAGCCTAATTTGATTCTTTTTGTTTGACACTTATTTTGAGCTCATTTGAAACTTTGTTATTTTTCCTTCCCTTTGATATACTATGAGCATATGAAAAGTAAGTGGGGATGGTTTTTAATAGGGTTTATATTTGGAAATTTTGTCATTAGAAGAAGAAAAAATTGAGAGAAAGAAAAAAAAAATGAAGAAAAAAATCAATTTATGAATTCTCTCTCAAAAGAAGAAATATTGGGAAATTCGAGATTGTTTTTTTTTTTGGTTTCTGAGTGGATAAATGTTGAATTGTCTGGTTGAGTGCTTATGGTATATTTTGAGCCTAAATGATTTTTTCATCTACCTTAACCTAAGTCTTTCAATTATAAGCTATGAAAGTCCTATTGATTTATGAGCATGTATTTATGAAAATCCTATTGAAAGTCTTATTTTTTATTTTTATTTTTGACTGAAATTTTGGATTATAAGTTCATTTTCCTGAAGATTATACAAGTGTGTTAGTCATCATAGCTTGAGGCCTGAATTATAGTTGTCCGCTTGATTCAAGTGTGTTTGTTGTTTAGGTTTTTAGTCGAGTCTGTTTATTGTTGTGTTCTTTACTCGAGGGCGAGTAAAGAGTAAGTTTGGGGGAGTTTGATAACTCCATTTTAGTATTGTTTTAGGATGTGTTTTTGTGGTAATCTTGAGTCGTTATGTTTGTTTTGTGCAAGATTACGCTTGTATTTGTCTTTATTGTAGGTTGGTGCGTTAAATCACGAGTTAAATGCGAAAAGAAGAGGAAATGGTGGAAAAATTGAGCTTTTGGTGGTTGTTCAACTCAAATTGGTGTTAAAAATGAATTATAATAAGTTTTGATGAAGGAAATATGTCAAAAGGTTAAAACCTGAAGAAAAAAAATGGAATTAAAGTCGCAGCATGGGCTTAAGGGCCGCGACTCTAGTAAAGTCAGAGGCTAAAGGTTTCCTGAAAGGAATTAGAGTCGCGACTTGGTCAATAGAGTCGCAGTGCTAGAAGAAATAGAGGCAAAACCCAGGAGGTCCTTGTAGAGGTGAGCTGCGACTTGGGTTTAGAGGGTCGCGGCGCTTGGAGGGCTAACCAGATTTTGAAGAGCCTTAAAAAGACACGGGCCGCGACCTAGGAAAGGCCAAGTCGCGGCCCGCCTATGAAAAAAAAGAGGAAATCGTGTTTTTTTGGTATAAATTCAAACTTTAAGGTTTAATTAGACTTAGGTCAAATTTTAATTATGAGATTAGAAATTAAATTTGGTTCAGAGACTAGTTTTTCTGCACTTTCATTTTTTTTTCTTCTTCAAATCTTTGAATTTTATGTTTCTGAATAATTATTTTGTTGTTTGTCATGATATGACCTAAACACTTCTATCTAGTGTTTAATGTCGTCACTTTGATTTCTATTTAATCTTATTATGATGTTCTATTGATTCTTCTTCTTTATTCTAATCTATATAATGTTTGCTTAATGCTAGTAAATACCTGATCAATATTTGCTTGATTTATGATTTTGATTCAAAATTCGAAAGATGAGAATTGAATATGCTATCGTTATATAGACATAGGTTACATATTGGACGAAAGTATATGTATGGCTTGTGTAGTAATTAGGTTTCTATGCTTAATGCATGCTATATGTTTAAGTTTATCACAGATATGTAGAAAACCTGCATATAGGTTGAGATCCTATATCTTGAAAAAGAATAGGAATCGATTTATGTTAACCTACTATTAGAATAGGAAGACAAAAATTTAGAACTGATTAATAAAATAATAGAATGAAAAATTGATGAAGTTAATACCCTAGGTTTTTTAATTATTGAATCAATCTTTATTTTTGCAAAGTTTATTTTAATTTTAAATCTTAGTTTAAAACAATCAATCTATTTTTGACAGCCAAATAGAAATTTAAAAGCATTTATTAGTAATTGGTTGATAATCCACGATACTTTATTTACTATCTATATTACTTTAATCGATTACGTATACTTGTGTATCATATTTTAACCATCAATAACAAAACTTCAATCGTACAAAAAATTTTTGACTTCTCTGAGATTTTGCTTTAGTTTAGAAAGTAGAATGTATATGAGTGTATAAAATAGATAAGGTAAATCAAAGGGCACATGTTTCAAAGAAAGGATCAATTATAATCAGCAAGGATCTTGCCACACAGGAAGGAAACCATGATGTTTTAATTATATTAAACATAATTTTTTTATATACATACAATGGGGATTAGAACCCCTTGCCCCTCCCACACACACTCACACTGATATGCCCCGACCACCTGTACAGTCACAACACTAATGGAACAGTACACAGAAAATAGAAGAACAAGAACCAAAGGTAGAGCTGTTATTGAATTAGGCAGAAAGCCAAACACCAAATACACTTTCCACAGGTATTAGAGAGCCTGGGACTCTCCTGATGCAGAAAGTAGCAACTAGATTCAGCATGCCCCTTACTCCCTCCCCTACACAGAGACACTAAATCAACTTTCTAACAACCAGCTCTACAATTACCAAAATACCCTCCCCACACCATAAGGCCTAGAACGCATTACACTTGACCATTCCCTTTCTTACCTCTCCTAGCATAGGTGAACCTTCTCTCGGGTCTATCACACACCCAACCACTTGAGGCTGCTATCATATAAAACACAATCATAACTGAAGCAAGATTATCAAATTATTACCCTTTTTAGTTTTCATTGGTGAAGACTGCACTAATATCCCTAATTCTTACATCATTTGAACATGTTTTATACAGATGAATGTCAATGAGAAAATTTATTATTTTCAAAGACCTTACATCTGAGAGGTGAAGAATGCAGCTTTGCCTAAAATCAGACTACAAAAATGGTAATCACGTACCATTTCTAAAAAAAGGCCGTCCTGTTGGTTTCTTTTCAGAAAGATATGCCACAAGTTGAAGGTTCCCAAGTTCCACAGAAGCAGTAGTTGCAACCCCATCCAGCAAAACAGCTTATATGGGAAAGTAAAAATAATGACAACGTGAGTCAAGAAGCAATTATTGTTCATACAAGAATTCTCTCATACTCAACTCAAACAATGTTCCAAAAAGAAGAAGGAAAAAAATGCAGAAACCATTATAAAAAAGGTGGGCTACTTCCAAAGGGAAAAAAAAACATACCAATTCTTTTCCAGGCATCAGAAAACTGAAAAGAACTCTTGCTCCCAAATGAAAACAGCTGGACCGAATTTCAGTCAACATATAGTCAATAAATATAAAATTGGACCAAATAAAAGCTATATAACAGAATAGCAAATTCAACAATGATAGCAAAAGTTTTCTTTGAATAGGAATAGACCTTTGAAAACTGAAGGTCCGTAAACAGTGCAGCTTATACCCAACCAACCACGTTTAACTTATATTTTAGCATTATACAAATATCAAACATGAGGACCTAACAGGACTAAGACTCTAGAGATTTCCAAACTTCAATCAATAAACTGTAGATACTTAATTTAATTATGTACATAAGCAATGTACTTGTATAATGAAATCATTCTTGAAAAATCTACAAAACAAATTACGGATATGTGCAGTACATCACTCAGGAATATCACCATTATTGCATAAATTAAAAAAAAAAAAAAAAAGCAGTTATTCAGCCATTTTATCTAAAAAATATTATAAGCGGGTGATACTTTATGTTAAATCATAGTGAGCCATGAAAGTGTGTACATGCTCAAGGATTTCTCTTCATTTATATATCTTTTCCTTTATTCCATAATTTAAGAGAAGCCTTTCTTAGGCAAATCAGCAGTTTTGTTTTAACATCTTTAAATTTGTTAGATGTTTCTAAAAGCCAAAGGGCACACATTCTACCCTTTCTTATCTTTTCGTTTTCTAAAAACAGCAAATCACCAGTTTTTTCTTTAAACATCTTTAAATTTGTTAGATGTTTCTAAAAGCCAAAGGGCACACATTCTACCCTTGGACATCAACTACCTTTTTTCTATGACTGATTAGTAGATGGCTAATCTTCTTTTTCTTTATATTATCTCTATTGAATTTCAAATTTGATAGACACCAATAGAGGGATCAAGTGGGATATATAATGTAGTATAGAAAATTGAAGGGAAACTGTAACGAGGGGTAGTGAATGAGATGGAATGGAGTAGTATGAATGGGAGTAGAAAGAATGGGAGCAGCATGAGAATTGTATGGTAGTTGAGCTTTGGCTCTTGCAAAGAGTTGAGGTTCTAGTGTGTTCTTATCATTTTCTTCATTTAATATCAAATATCAGATCTGCCTAGTCGTTTTTGTAGTTTCCTATTTTCAATTTTCTCTCTATCTTTGCTTATTAACTCTGCCATTTGTTGAAGAACCTAGTTGGGGTAAATCAAAATTCTTCTAATCACTACCTTAAGAATAGTAAGCATAGACATCCAAATAGCTATATAAAATCTTCTAAGCTTTTAGACCGAAAACCGATAAATAGACTAACACTTAAGTTCTGATAAATGTTCAAAGTTATTTTATATGAACAATTTACTCAACCCCACTTATGATCATTGATCACCCCGTAGAGGTAAAGTACATTTTAAATGAAAAACTTAGGAGCTGATTAATTTACATACTAAAACTAGTAGCTGACATACAGGAGGGAAAAAATCACTGATTAATTCAAAGAAGGTCTGATGTACGATAAGACGAAGAGGAACATGAGAAAAGACAAACAAAAATGACTTGACATGGGAACTGTTGCCTGTTCTAGGATGTGAGGGTACCTGGATTAGTAAGGGCTGGGCATCCTGCAACATAGACTGAAAGCCCTCGGAGGTTATGACATTAAGACTATCATCTCCAGTATCTAAAAGGACAAAAGTACACACTGTTATTTCTCCCACATAAATGCATGTAAGAGTTGATCGATTGCAATAAACGATTGAGATCTTAACCAACCTGGAATTGCAGAATCTAATAACGGAAGGTCTATGGTTGAAATACTACTTCCTGCATACTGTTCTTTGGCCTTCTCAAAAACACCCTACCAAGTATAAACAAGAAATCCAGAAATTACCCGAACAGTAAAGGACCTCGCAATGATTAAAAGAGAAGACAAAGAAAGGTTCATTGAACTGAAAGTGTACTTTTCTCATATTCATTAGCTGGAGATTGACAACTTACTAATTGCTCTTCAATACCAAATATATCATAATTTTTCTTCCATGTTGGGTTTGTCAGCAACTCATAAGCATAGCGAATCTGCAACATGATAGTCAGTCCCAGATTTAAAGCAACAGTATCAGGAATGACCTAGCAATCCTCAACCTCAAAAGATCACATGCAGAGGATGTATTTGAATAAAATACTTCAAACTGACTCCTATATTTGTAATGTGGGGGTGTAATGCTCCACCATGAAATGTGTACATGCATTTGTAAGCTACTAGAAATATGGCCTTTTTCGATACAGAAAACATAAAAAATGGTCTAAAACCATCTCATGTCAGCATGTACCAGAACTTAAAGAAAAAAATAGACAACTTCCATATACCCAGAGCTAGAACCTAATCCGTTGTTTTATTCTTAACATGTTCGTTTTTTCAAGTATTTGAATTCAACCCATATTAGCAGATGAACTACAGAACACAAAGCAAGAAATTGCTGACCTTGATAAAATCAGAAGCAAGAGGAACGTCAATGTCTGAATTCCTGCAATAGATAACAATTTTTTTTTAGTTATATTACATTTAAGAACATTAAAACGAATGCATTCTCCAAACAGTCAAAACACATAACACTATACTACCTACTATCTACTGCCAATGACTCCTAAGCTTAAATATATGCATACATATATATAATACTAATAAAACAAACGAAGTTACACCGGAGTGACCAAAAAATAAAAGAAAAAAAAATACTTCTCTATTTAATGTTTACGAAAAAAGTTATGAACTATAACCGATTAAAGACGAGTAAAATATTTCAAACAAAAAATAATAGGGTTATGGAAATTGCAGAAATTACCACTTGGATGAAAGTTTCTCGTAGGCTTCCTTCACTTCTTCAATTGAACTGTACTTACTGATAAGCAGAGCTTCAAATTTACCAATCAAAAGCGCTCACTCAGTATATGTACATATATACACACAAACACAATCTCATATACATAATATATATGTGTATGTATATGTATGTGTGTATATATATATGTATGTATGTGTATGAGTATGTGTGTGTATAATGTTGAGATAGATTGCGAAACAGAGAAACTAAGGAAGTACCGTCGTAATGAGAAGGAGGAAAGGATTTAGGAATTAGAACGACTTGATAGAACATAGCTCCTAAGAAGAGAGCCAAAGGCACCGAGTAGGCTTTGATCGTCGACGCCGCCGCCATTGACAAGCTCGGAGCCGAAGTAGGAGGAACCTTGGTCATGGTGACGATTCCCACTGAGTCCACACTCTACTCCACTCGAGACTGAGTTATAGAATCTTTAAATCTGGGACTGGAAAATGGAATAAACAAATATTTATACGAACGATTAGACGAATCTGATTGCGGAGCGTACAAGTCTCCGGACCAAACGCGGTCTTTAATGGCAAATTTGTTAATTTCTCTAGGGTTGAGATTCAGAGTGGTGAGGTACATGGTAATTTCCACGTGGGTAAATATTACTGGAAGGTTTAAAGAGTAAGTAGGGAAAGTAATGATTTAAGTGCTCAACTTTTTAAACTTTGATTGGAATTGATAGTTAGTGGGAATAATTTCTGCAAGGAAGAAGCCAACGAGGCGGACTATATTAAGGCGAGGCCCTGTTTGGAAAGAGAATCATTATGTACGAGGAATCATTTCCTAAAGGAATAGAGCCACATAGGTTTGAATTTTGGGAATATACTCATTTGTTACTTTATGTTTTTGCAAAATATTATTTTGGTACTCTTTGTTTTCAATAATATTCATATGGTACTATGTATTTTAAAATCGTACATATTTGGTACCCTAAACTCAGATTTGATAGATAAAATTTTGTCAATATGATCAAATTGTCATCAGTTATATGTAATTATGTAATTAAATTCAAATTTGTAACTTACATAATTGACAACAGTTTGATTAAATTAACAAAATTTTATCTATCAAATCTGAGTTTAGGGTACCAAATATGTACGATTTTAAAATACAGAGTATCATATAAGCATTATTGAAAACAGAGGGTACCAAAATGATACTTTGCAAAAACATAAGGTACTAAATGAGTATATTCTCTTGAATTTTAGCTAAATATCATTCATAATCGTAGGTTTCTAAATATTCAACAACATATTTTCATTGTCAAAATGAATGGAAAATACACTTTGGACCTAAATATAGTTAATTTATAACTAAAATTTTAATAAAAACTCCAAAATATCATTATTGAAATTATATTATTTAAGACTTTTTGGCATGAATACTCCTAAACTTTTTGCCTATTAGCATTTAAATCCGTGATTGCATTTCAATCCCTGATTCGGCCAATAAAGATTTTAATAATTATATGTTACATGCCATTAAGAGGAAAGTTGATTAAAAAAAAACCTTAACTAATTTTAAAAAAATCCCCAAATACCATGAATTGTTATAAAACTATTAAAAATAAAACTATTAAAAATGTTGAGATATAAAGTATAATGAAAATAAATACAGAGTAACAGAGATATGTAAAGAGAAAGCGAAACTCTTGTGTCACATTTCAATAGGCAAAGAATTCCTATTTATACTGCCATAAGAAAATTGGGTAACTACTCTGAATACAATCAAGAATTAATGATTATATTTTACTTTGGGTAACCTAGTGATTTTTTATTATTATAGACATCCATATATATAATATTTATAACACTCCCTTTTGGATGTCCATGAAAACTACCTCCTTAAAAACCTTGCCAGAAAAACCTAATGGGACGAAAACTCGGCCAAGGAAAAAAGAGTGTAGTGTGTATTTACTCCCCCTCATTTCGACGTTCTTGAAGATCATTTAATCGACGCATTCCGATCTTATGTACCATCTTCTCAAACATTGACGTTAGTAATGACTTTGTAAATATCTGCAAGATTGTCACTTGATTGAATTTGATGAACATCAATATCGCCACTCTTTTGAAGGTCATGTGTGAAAAATAATTTCGGTGAAATGTGTTTGGTTCTATCTCCTTTAATGTACACTCCTTTTAGTTGAGTGATACATGTAGCATTATCTTCGTAGAGAACTGTTGGTACTTCTTTATTGGGTGTTAACCCACATGTTCCTTCGGATATGTTGTGTTATTGATCTCAACCATACACATTCTCGACTTGTCTTGTGAATTGCAAGTATTTCAGCATGATTTGAAGAAGTAGCTACTAGAGTTTGCTTTGTTGAACGCCAAGATATTGCAGTGTCACTGCGTGTGAACAAATAACCTGTTTGAGATCTAGCTTTATGTGGATCAGATAAATATCCTGCGTCTGCATAACCAACTAGTTGTGACCGACATTTATTTGAATAGAATAACCATTTATCAATAATACCCTGAAGATAGCGTAGTATATGCTTAATCCATTTCCAATGTCTATACGTTGGAGCAGAGTTATATCTTGCTAACAAATTTACAGAAAATGCTATATCAGGTCTTGTGCAGTTAGCAAGATACATTAAGGCTCCTATTGCACTAAGATATGACATTTTAGGACCAAGGAGCTCTTCATGTTATTCTCTTGGTCAAAAGGGATCTTTTTTCACATCAAGTGATCTAACCACCATTGGACTACTCAATGGGTGTAATTTGTCCATATAAAATCATTTCAAAATTTTTCCGACATATGTTGATTGATGAATAAAAATTCCATCCTTTAAATGCTCTATTTGTAAACCAAGACAAAATTTTGTTTTCCCAAGATCTTTCATCTCGAACTCTTTCTTTAGATATTCTACAGCTTCTGAAAGTTTTTCAAGAGTTCTAATAATATTTAAGTCATCAACATATACAGCTATGATAGCAAACTCAGAATCTGGTCTCTTTATGAAAACACAGGGGCAAATAGGATCATTTTGATAAACTTAGTTTAACAAATATTCACTAAGTCAATTGTACCACATGCGCCCAGATTTTTTTAGTCCATACAATGATCTTTGTAGTTTAATTAAGTACATTTCACGATGACTTGTGTTTACCCAAAAACGGACTACCTAATGACATGGCAGGATTGACCTACATGTGGGATGCACGTGGCAGTTGAAGTGAGTATAATCTATTCGACCATCGACCAGAAGAGCATTGGCTCATCAGACATCATAGTTATGGGCAACCAACCTGGTCGCATATATTCATTTATTTCCTTCAGATATGCAATCTTATAATTGCATATTAATTGTAATTTCCATTATTATTTAGATACGCCTGTATTAAATATAATTAAGGCTCATTGGCCCATGTAAAACTCCTTGAGCCTATAAATAAGAATCAAAGGGCTTAAGAGATGGGACTTTTGGCTTTTTGAACTTTTGAGCTTTGGAATTCTAAAAGATAAAAAAAGTGTTGTTATCCACCACAATTGTATTCATCTGAGAGCTTGTGAAACTCGTGAACCTTAGTTCATTGATCACAGTTCTTGGAATTCTACATCAATAAGAACACTAAGTGGACGTAGGTCATTACCATTTGATTGGGGTCGAACCACTATAAATCTTTTGTGTTATTTATCTTTTCGTCTTGATTTCATCTTATTTTATATCGTTTTGTCTAACTTCACGTCGTTGACCAATTCGAGGGTCAACATTTTGGTGCTTTCATTGAGAGCGAAACTCAAGACTTCCAACAAGATCAAATGGCGAAAACATCCAGAAAGACTGGACAAACTTCTGGTGCCGTACCAACCCATCCTCCTCCACAAAATGTGGCTGAAGATGAGCCACAATTGGAATTTGAAGAGGAGGAAATGGATTCTGAGACCTTGAGGACAACACTGATTATGTTGCAGGAGAAGTTAGCCAATCTGAGGGCTAATTAGGAGAATGTGGTTGAAACGATGGCGTTGCAGCAGAGAGAAATTGGCCGACAACGTCAAGAGTTGAATGAGCAGCATGCTGACATGGACCGCCGATAGAGGGACGCCATTGTCGCTCTAGAGGCAGCCATCCAGCTGGTCCGGGGACAACCTGCGCCAGCCTCTCAACTGGATCAGCCACCAAGTGTACCATCACAACAAGGTCCACATCCAAATCATCCACAACATCACTACACTCTGCCTCAACCGACAAGCCCTCATAGGCCGGAACAACCTCCTGCTGCTCAACAGGATATTCTATTTCAGGATCCTGAGTAGCAGCCTCCTTCCCGCGCTGGTCGAGATAATCCCCAGCATCAAAGGCAGAATAGGGTCGGGCAGCCTCCCCGAAGTCCTAGATGCCAAACTACTGAGAAGCCAAATTTGTCGAGCAAGGGACAATGTCCTTCTGTTGGCAGAAGATAGGTTGAGTCAGGCTCTGCAGTCAGGGGCCCCCCACGACATAATAATGCCCGGGGACCCACCGACCAGCGCAGGCCTCCACCTGACGCTCGGGACATGCCAGCAAGGGAATGGGGAAATAGTGTGATCAGCAGATCGCGCCATAGTCGGTCACATTTTAGGGATGGCCATGAATCAATGAAGTTGATTCTGGTAAAGGAAATGCTGGTCGAAGGCAGGGAGAGAGGGGTGGAGAACGGAATCCCCCACCAAGAGAAAATAGGGCGATGAGCCAGAATGCTGGGGGGGCAGCCTAGGCAACCTAACATCTTTGATCGACTAGGTGCTAGCGAGCAACATTGTAGGGATGATGATTTGAGGGACATACTCAATGACAGGAGGGAAAGGCACGACGAGTATGCCCCTCCAGCACCGGTCGCTCCAACAGTACTGGATGTTGTACAGGCCCAACTTGATGCGCTGAATTAGGTCGTCCAGCAGTTAGTGGGGAGTGGGACATCCCACATTGAGTATGATCGGAGAAGAGGCACTCCATTCATACAAAGGATAGCAATGGCTGAGACTCCAAGCAAGTTTAAGATGCCGGTCTTACCCAACTTCAATGGATTTGGAGACCCAGTATCTCATGTGAATAAATTCGAGATACAAATGAACATTCAGAAGGTGTCAGATGATGCTCGATGCATAATCTTTCCGACCACCTTATTCGACACTACTCAGGAATGGTTTTTTAAATTCTCTCTTGCTAACATAGTGTCTTGGGAAATGTTCGTGAATGAATTCTACGGACAATTTTACGCTGGTCGAGTACATCCGACCGAAGCCAACCAACTAGTCGAGATACACTAGAAGGAGAGCGAATCCTGAAGGAATATGTCCAGCATTTTATGCGAGCCACCGCAAGAGCTAAGACAGTTGGCGATGAGGGGAAGATGATGGCACTTACTGCTGGAGTACGTCGCCATTCATCCATCTAGATTAGTTTAAGGAAGAATGGGGTGAAGAGCACCCAAGAATTCCTGGACCGAGCAGACAGGTACATTAAGCTCGAAGAGGCAATTGCCAACGAAGGAAAGGCACCCGCAGACGACTAGGGTTCGAAGGAAGATCCCGCCAAAGCCGCCAATGGGTCGGGGAAGCCCAATGGCAACAACAAAAATAACGAGAAAATGGAGGATAAAGGGCGAGCCACGAGCCGTCAACATCTGAGAGCAAGCGCCCTAAAGGCAACAGATACGAGCCAAGGTTCACCAATTACACGACCCTAGTCGAAAGTAGAGCGGAATTGTACTAGGCTACTAGTACCATTGTTCCCTTCAAGCAACCAGCCTCGATTAGGAAAGATATCTCCAAAAGAGACACAACCAAGTTTTGTCATTTTCACAACGACTATGGTCATGACACCAACGAGTGCAACCAGCTTAAAGATGAGATTGAGTTCCTTATCAAACAAGGACACCTGAGAAGATATGTACGAGCCACTGGAGGTTCTCAGGGAGAGGCTCAAGGAGGCAATGAGCAGGCACATGTACGCCAATGCTCGCCCCCTTTACAGCCAGCTCCAGTGGCAAGTACATTGCTGACCATCTGTGGCAGCCCACACCTGGAAAGAGATAGTGGGAAGGCAAGGGAGCGATATGCCTGAACCTTATGTCACAACCAGGACATTGAAATGTTGAGCATAGAGGAGCGAACTCCCAAAAGAGCTCAAACAGAGGAAGAACTAATAACTTTCTCTGAGTTTGATGCATAGCATGTCCGATTTCCCCATTCAGATCCTCTGGTCATGGACGTCCAGATCGCCAATATGATGGTTTAGCAAGTGTTAGTGGACACAAGGAGCTAAGTAAACATTTTGTACAAGTCTTCGCTGAAGAGGATGAAGTTGTCAGTGAAGGATTTGGAGCCATGCAACCAAACCATTTATGGTTTTTCTGGCGAGGGGCTCGCGCCAACAGGGTCGATCAGGCTTCCGGTCACAGCAGGAATTGCACCTGCGAACAGGACATTACTCACTACTTTTATAGTAGTTGATTGTCCTTCTGCATACAATGTTGTGATTGGAAGGCCTATTCTAGTCAACCAGCGAGCCATGACCTTGGTCTGGCACCTAGCCATGAAGTTCCTAACTGACGCAGGGGTGGGATGTGTGTTGGGAAACCAACGAGAAGCACGAGAATGCTACAATTCCTCGATTACCAAGACGAAAAGGGGTGGATCGAGAGAAGGATTCGAGAAAGGGTTGTTATTGGCTAATGAAGTACAAGCCCAATCAAGTGAGCAAGTCACCAAATAGGGTGTTGCCCAAAGTGAGGATAGGGATTTAGATCCTCACTTTAGGGATTTTGAAGAAGATGTAGGACCACTCGAGGACCTCGAGGAGGTCCAACTTGATGAGGCAGATCCGACCAGGGTTGCGAAAGTCGGTAAAAACTTAGAGACAACAACAAAGCAAAATCTGGTGGAATTTTTGAAGAAGAACCAGGAAGTGTTTGCCTGGTCGCATAAAGATATGGTTGGGATTGACCCAGCAGTTATCAGCCATGTGTTGAACATAGATAGAAGTTTTCCACCAGTACAACAAAAAAGAAGGCTGCTCAACAAAGATAGATCGAAGGCGCTAAAAGAAGAAGTCGAGAAGCTAAAGGAGAACGGATTCATCAAGGTGGCATTTTATCCATCTTGGGTTTCTAATCCCGTGCTGGTTCCTAAGCCGAATGGCAAGTGGAGGACGTGCATGGATTTCACTGACCTCAATAAAGCCTGTCCGAAGGATTGTTTCCCACTCCCAAGGATCGACCAGCTGGTCGATGCCACGTCAGGGCATGAGATCCTGTCATTTATGGATGCATACTCTGGATACAATCAGATTAGTATGCACCCGCCTGATGAGGATCACACTAGCTTTCGGACCGATACAAGGCTTTAATGTTACAAAGTAATGCCTTTTGGTTTGAAAAACGCTGGTGCGACTTATCAACGATTAGTCAATCACATGTTCAAAGAATTGATCAGTGTGAAAATGGAGGTATATGTTGATGACATGCTGGTTAAGTCAAAGACGGCAGAAGAACACATCGGGGACCTGCAAGAGTGCTTCAACGTTTTGAACAAATATCAGATGAATTTGATTCCCCTCAAGTGTTCATTCGGAGTTGGATTGGGAAAATTTTTGGGATTCATAGTGAAATCGCGAGGTATTGAAGTTAATCTCGAAAAGATCAAGGCCCTGATCGAGATGAAGTTGCTAGCTAAAATTAAAGATGTTCAAAGTCTAATCGGGAGGATTGCCGCTTTGAGTATATTCATTTCCAAATCAACGAACAAGTGCATTTCATTTTTTAATCTACTTAGGGGCAATAAGAAATTTGAGTGGACAGAAGAGTGCGAGCAGGCTTTCCAAGCGCTAAAAACTCATAAGTCACAACCACCAATTTTATCCAAGCTGGTTGAGAAGGAAACTTTGTTCATATATCTGGCAATCACCCAGTATGTTGCTAGCGCTGTCATGATCAGAGAGGAGGAACATGTGCAAAAAGTTGTGTATTATATAAGCAAGAGGCTAGTAGGAGCCGAAATGCAATATCCGCCCATTGAGAAATTAGCCTATTGCTTAATTTTGGCCTCCAGAAAGCTGCGACCTTACTTCCAAGCTCAACTCATCGTACTACTCACCGACCAGCCATTACGGCAAGTCCTGCAGAAACCAGAAGCCGCCGGTCGATTGTTGAAATGGGCGGTTGAACTTGGACAGTTCGATATTTCTTTCTCACCACGAGCAGCTGTGAAGGGACAGGCTCTAGCAGACTTTGTCACAGAACTCACTGGGCTCCAGGATACCGAGCTGATAAAGGAGCCTGAACTCGAAAGCCAAACTCCTTCCTGGAGGTTGTTCGTAGATGGCTCTTCCAACGAGCACAATGCTAGAGCAATTTGATCTTAATCACGCTTAAAGGACATCGATTTCACTGTGCAATCAGATTCGACTTTACATCGTCTAATAGTGAAGCCGAATACGAGGCTCTACTCGTAGGATTAAGATTAGCCAATGACATGGATATAAAGTCACTTGAAATTTACAATGACTCTCAGTTAGTGGTTAATCAAATCATTGGAGAATATCAAGCCCGAGGTCTGAAGATGGTTGCTTATTTGAACAAAGCAAAGGACTTATTGGCACAGTTTGAAAAATATACTCTCCAGCAAGTACCTCGCGACCAGAACTCAAGCGTTGATGCTTTGGCCAAGTTAGCAAGTGCGAAGGATGCTGACACCTTGAATATAGTACCTGTTGAGCATTTATCCGCGCCAAGCATTCAAGAAGAAGAGTCTTCCTTGGTAATCCAAGCAACAGACATGTAACGTCCTACGTTTTCGGGTACCTTTAAACGACTCGGGTCGGTATTTTTCCCCCGGGTTAAGAATATTATTTTAAATAATATTATATTTTGTTTGTAAGTATTCCATGAGTTATTGCTAGCCAAAATATGAATTTTGTGATTTTAAAAGTCAAGATAAGACTTTCGGTCCTGGACCGACACAAAAACCCTGATCGGGTAAAAATCTCGGAAAATAAAATGAAAAATCATGGCAATTATATTTTGGGCATAAAATACATTCATAAAAGTTAAAGTTTGGTCAAAAATAATAAACCTAAAAGAAAATGAAAATTTTAAGGCATTTTGTGGTAAATGCCTAATTTTGCCGAAATGGGGAATTTTATTCCATGAATGGACCTTAGGTTAAATTTTATTTTGTGGTTAATTAAATTAAATATGAGAGACATTTAATTTAATTAATTAATAGTAAGTTTGGTGATTAAAACTTAATGAGAGTGAAAAAAGGTGTAAGAAGTCAAGTGGGCAAGTGGGTAGAAAAGCACTCAAGTGTTTTGTGATATTTTGAAGAGTTGTGTGAGCCATTCTAACCCCCAAATCCGACCACTCTCCCTCCCTCATTCACTCTCATCTGATTTTTTAAGACTCTCTCAAGTGTTCTCTCCATTTGCAACCCCAAGAACACCAAAGAAACTTGGAAGCTAAGTCTTGGTCTAGGAAGGGTTTTCCCTAAGGTAAAGTTTCATTAATCTAGACTTTTGTAAAGTTTTAAGCATAGAGTTTCAAATAGCTAATTGACTATGTTGTTGGGGGAAGTTTGTTATGGTTTTTGAAAGGTTTTGAAGGAGTCAAAGCTTATAGGAAGGTCCAAACCTTAAGCAAGAACACCAAAGAGGTAAAAAGTTTACTTTTGATGATTTTGTTGTAGGGTTTTTAGTTTTAAGCATTATTTTGTATATCTAATGCTTAGAGTTTCTTGTTGATGATGTAATAAGGTTATGGTAGTTGTTTAATAATTTTTATGATGCATGAGTATTGATTTTTGAAAATGGGAACCAAAATCCCCAAGGGTTTTGTAGGATACCCTAAAACAAAACATATTTTGAGCTGTGACTTCCAAGGGGTCAAGCAGCCACTGTATATTGTTTTTGTAAAATTAAATTGTACTGTGATGTTGTTGAGATTGAGTACATAAAATTGAGCTTTTGAAACACAAAAAAATGTTTAGAAATGAGTAAGTTATGCTATTTCAAAGATTAGGTAAAAAACCGTTTTTTCGTATTCTTATTTTTGGAACCAAGTTTGGACAGCCACTGTATAGGTCAACTGAACCCAGTTTTTTCTAAAATTTTGTGGACATATTACTTGCATAACCTATTATTCCACTGTAAAATTTGGTAAGAAAATATTGAACGGTTTGAAAGTTATTAACTGTCAAAGTTTGAAAAAAATAAGGACTTGAAAATAATGTCATTTTTACCTCATTGTTGGAAAATGATTTCACCAATAAAAAATGCTCATTTTGACCTAAGATTTTTCAAAGACCTAAATGGCATAACAAAAATGGAATTGGGAAATTTTGGTAACAATTGGGTAAGTAAATTTCAAGTTATGAACTAACGAAGTATGTAGTTAAAAATGTGAAAAATAGGTTTTTCACACTTAGTGTAAAAATGAGATTTTGGAACATAAGGTAAAAAGTAAAATTTTGTTTATTTCAAGATATAAAATGGTAAGTCTTGAAATCATATTTTCACTAAAATTTACCCTTTGAGTTTAAATGAATTATTTTTATTAAAGAGTTTTTATTCTTTCTAAAAATAAGAGATTTAATTTATTAATAGTTAATAAATTAAAAGAGGGATTAAAACCCTATATTTTGAGAAAAATAATTAAATAAATTATTTTCCTAGTAAGTAAAATTGATTAATTGCTTTTGGAAAATTAATTAGTCAAGATGAGAAATTTATAACGGTTTTCCTAATTAAGACAAATTAGGCAATTTTCTTAAAACGGTTTTTAGATATTAAAACCTTAAGAAAAATAAAAGGAAAATTTAAAGAGTTTATTTTCTTTAAAAATAATTAAGGAATTTATTTGTATTTTCTGGATATAATACCGGCTAAAATCTTACATATTTTAACCGACTAGTCGAAAGTGCGGGTTAATAACGATACCTGGAAAGAATAAGATTTTTAGCGGATTGTGGGAAATACCATTGTGATACCCGAGCCTAGGTATCGAGACCTTAGGATAGGTCTCCCCGAGACTTAAGGTTTAGTCTCGAATATTTTGTATAACTTTCCTTAATAAGTTTAAAACCAAATAAGGATTGTAAATCCTTACAAATGACTTTTATTAAAATGACCAAACTGCCCAAAATAATAATAATGAATTATGAGTGCCATAATTAATCCGAGTATACTGTATGGATAACTACAGTATTGGCTAAGCGTAACTGGACTGAACGTTGGAGGGTGAAAACTTCCTGAGCTCTAAGGACTCCAAGTAAGTCAACTTATATTGTATGGCTGCAACATGAAATGATTATTGTCTTGTATGTTAGTATAGGGATACATGCATATACATAGGCTGTCATAGAAAGTTGCTTAGAGACGTTAGTGTAGTGAGTGCTGATTTAGAAAATATGAACGGTAGAAGTCCGTCATATCCTAGACGGTTGATCCCCGTCACACTGCTTGATTTTATTTATGTCCGGTTCATTACCGAGACGAGTGGCCATGAGATGAGGATAAGCTGGTTAAACCTAGGGGCGCCAAGATAAATGGGACCTAGGGGCCCTCATGCTTACTTAATCATTGGACGGTTAGAATCCGAGCAAGTGCTCTGATAAGTTATTCCCGGATAGCAGCCGTGAATATTGGCCATTCCGTGAGAGTGCCTAGAGATACTAGGGGTTGCCAAGATAGAGTGAGGTTGAACACCCTAGGGGCAGCTGCTCACCAGCACCACTGATTAACATAGAAGTCTCCATAAAATCGTGTAAATTGGATTACACTCTTGAATATGTAGCGATGCCCTAGGTAACACGATAGTTACCCTTGGTGAGAATATTTATTGGCTAGATCTTAGTGTGGGGACTCAGTTCTCTTTTACAGATTAGCAATTATGTTGGAGGGCGCATTACGCATGAATTGTTGGAAATTGTCGAGCGTTGGTCTCGAATTATAGTTGTGATATAATATATCTGCTTGCTCTGGGATTTTCTGAGTGCAGGGATATAATTGTTGATAAGATGTAGTTGTGATATAATATATCTGCTTGCTCTGGGATTTTCTGAGTGCAGGGATATAATTGTTGATAAGATATAGTTGTGATATAATATATCTGCTTGTTCTGGGATTTTTCTGAGTGCAGGATTTTTATCTAGTTACGAATTAATTTATCATTGGTTATCAGGCATGACCATAAGTTTTCCAGGACGCTTTACCGTTCTTGAAATTGATTGTGTAGGGTCCGGATGGGTCCGGATCCCTATTTCTCTATCTGCTTTGTTTGGAAGTTGATCTTACTAAGCGTTTTCGCTTACCTAGTTGTTTCATGTTGTAGGTAAGAGCAAGGGCAAGGAAGAGCAGTGAGCGCTGGAGTCTTCCTTGCAAATGTACATGTGGACCGACCTTTTGGGAAGCCTTTTTATTTTTGGAAATGTTGTGTAATTTTCCTAAACTAGGCTCACTCTAATCTTTGTAAAACATGTTTGTAACTAAATGTTAAGTATGGCCATATGAATTTTTAAAAAGTTTTTTTTCTATGGGTTTTTGAGACATTTTGTTAAATGAAAACATTTATATTTCCGCATTATCGAGTCTTGAAAATCCGGGTCGTTACAGTTGGTATCAGAGCTCGAGTTGAGCCGGTTCTGTAGACAACCCACATGTACATTTCGCAAAGATAGACCGGCACTCACTGTAAGTACTGTTTCTTCCTTTAGTATGTTGTTTTCTTTTAATTCACCTCAATTCTATAAATTGTAGGTTATGGTCGATATACCTGAGATAGGTGACCCTGTGATAGGAAAACTACCCATGATCCCTTCCCCTAGAATCGATTTTCTATAGACTCTTTAACGATGAGAATTCCTTGCCATTTCGTGTACGAATGACGACATTGGCGTACCATTTGGCAATGTACGCAGTACATGACGGAAGTCTTCAGTAGAGCCAGATGAGGATCTCGAGCAGTCTGACGAGGATACCGACATAGAGCTGGATATGTTGATGGACAGCTTAGATTAGGTTATGCTGTGAGGGTCTTGTTGATACATTTTGTAAAGACCTTGCAAAACTACTAGGTTGTAGGACTTTGGTGTAGTTGTAGCTGAGAACCTGCCAGTGGAGGAAGTGGCTAATGAAGAACTCGGCGACGGGGTAATTTCTTATGAGGAGCTGATGGACCAGACTGAGGAAGATCTCGAGGAGGATCCAGATGGAGGTCCTGATATGGCCGCTGACAGCGACACCGACTAGGTGTTAGGCGCTGCACAGGTGTTAGAAACCGACCTAGTTTTGAAATATGTACCTACCTTGTATATGATTAAGGAAATTGTAACTGGTCTAGCAGGGTTATAAGTCCATTTTTTTTTAGGGCTAATTTTGTAAATCCCTTAGACTTGCCAACGCAAACTTCAAACGTTGTTGTATATGGTATAGGTTATGAAATGAAGTTGCTAACTTTTTGTTAAAAAGTGTTGATTGCTTGTTGTGCTTGATATGTTTGGTGTGCTTAATTAGGTTGATTAACTATCTGTGTCAATATTAACTTCTCGTCCTTATGCGCTTAAGAGCTTTTGATTGAAATCAAAAAATTGGTAAGGACAAGAGCTCAAAGAGGAAGGGGTGTTGCTGGCCGAGGCCAGGCCACACCTGTTGATAGAGCTCAGAACGCGCCTGCCGCTAGAGCTCCAAACCAAGCTGATAGAGTTCGCGAGATAGCCGATCGGATGAACAATCTGCAAAGGCTAGTGGAGACGCAGGGAGCTCAAATAGAAAGAGGGCAAAAGAGACAGGAGGACGCTGATGCCCTCCAAGCTGAAAGATTTAACACCCTTCTGGGACGACTCCCCATGCCACCCAACAATTCTTAAAACTACGAAGTACCACCTGCAAACAATGAAGAACAAAACCTTGGCCCGCAGGTTATCATTGAGCAACCTGTACAGCCAGTAGAAGCGCCAAGAGCTGCCCGAGCAAAACCTATATCAGAAAGGTTCGGGAACCAAAATCCACCTATATTCGAGGGGAGTAGTGACCCTTCAATGGCAGAGGAATGGATTAGTATTTTGGAAAGAATCTTCGACTTCATTGGAACTACTTAGAGAGAGAAGGTAGTCTGCGCGACCTATATGAAGATGCCCACATCTGGTGGGATGCAGCCAAGAAAGGGCATAATGATGCCGAGATGGAATGGCTAGAGTTCTTGACCATGTTCAATGGCAAGTACTTTAGTAAGGCGGTGATTGAGCACAAAGTGAATGAGTTCACTAGTCTGAAGCAGGGAACATCGAGCGTGCACGACTACGTTCGAAAATTTGACCAACTGTCTAGGTTTGCGAAGAACTAGGTGAGCACTGAAGAGAATAAGACCTGGAGTTTTATGAAGGGCCTACGCAGAGACATTGCTAGGTGTGTAGACACTGGTAGAACTGGCCCAGAGACGTATGCTGAAGCTGTGGAACGGGCTCTTCGCCAAGAGTCTTGGGCCGTGTCTGACAAGCCAGATCCACAGAAGAATGAAGACAGGAGGTACACTCCCAACAACCCCGGACAGTTTCTGGCCAATCAGAATAGCCCAAGGGGAAGGTTCAACCCGAGGTTCGGCCAGAACTCGGAGCGAACAAACAATCCAAGAGGCACAAGACCGATTTTTGGGGGAAATAACAAAAGAAAAGGGGGACCTCCCAATCAGGCAATGGCTAGTCACAACAAACAGCCGAGACGTGAGTTTGAACAATGGCCACTGTGCAACAAGTGTAACCGCCGCCATCGGGGCGAGTGCGGGTTCTGTTTTAACTGTGGAAAGCCAGGGCACTTTGCTAAGGATTGTCGAATGCCAGACAAGGGCAATGGAAATGACCAACATAAACAAATTGGAGCTCCGCCTCGAGTTTATGCGCTTACACAAAGCGACAAAGGAGCTGGCCCATCTGATATGGTGTCAGGTCAGATTTCTATCGCCCAAACCTCAGCATATGCATTAATGGATACTGGTGCATCACATTCTTTTGTATCTGCATCCTTTGTGGAAAAATTAAATAGAAGTCCTGAGCCTATGCCTGTTATTGGTGGGGTATCCTTGCCTTCGGGTGAGGATATGCTGGTGCGGACATGGGTTAGAGCCGTACCAGTTTGGGTTGAAAATCGTGAGCTAATGGTGGATCTGTTAGTCTTGGACCTACATGAATATGATGTCATATTTGGGATGGATTGGTTAACCAAATATGGAGCAGTTATCAATTGCAAGCGCAGAAAAGTGGTCTTCACCCCAGCAGGAGAAGAACCATTCGAGTTCAAGGGCACGTCAAGAGAAAAGAAGTGTCCCATGATTTCTGCGATAAAGGAGAGAAAAATGTTGAATGACGGGTGCATCGGTTTTCTGGCAAACATAGTGGATAAGGATAAAGAAACGAGTCAACAACCATCGGATGTACCGGTTGTGTGCAAGTTTTCTGATGTATTTCCTAAAGGTCTCCCAGGGATTCCACCAGACCGAGAGATTGTGTTTGAGATAGAGTTGATTCCGGGAACTGCGCCGATCTCAAAGACTCCTTACAGAATGGCACCAGCTGAACTCAAGGAGTTGCAGTCACAACTGCAAGAGTTACTGGACAAGAAGTTCATAAGGCCAAGCCATTCTCCATGGGGAGCCCCGATCTTATTCGTTAAGAAGAAAGACGGTACGATGAGAATGTGCATTGACTATCGGGAGTTGAACAAAGTGACGATCAAGAACCGATATCCATTACCGAGGATCGACGATCTTTTCGATCAACTACAAGGAGCATCAGTATTTTCCAAAATAGACCTGTGATCAGGCTATCATCAGCTCAAGGTTAAGGAGACGGATATACCAAAGACGGCCTTCAGAACGCGCTACGGTCACTACGATTTCTTAGTGATGTCCTTTGGACTAACCAATGCGCCTGCTGCATTCATGGATCTCATGAACCGAGTATTTCGTGAGTATTTGGATAAGTTTTTCGTCGTGTTCATTGATGATATTCTGATATACTCGAAAATCCAGGAAGAGCATGCAACACATCTGGAACTGGTCCTCCAGTGTCTGCGAGACGAAAAGCTTTACGCTAAGTTTTCGAAGTGCGAATTCTGGCTAGAGAAAGTAAGTTTTCTGGGGCACATAGTGTCAGGAAACGGAATTTCAGTAGATCCCGCCAAAATAGAAGCTGTTAAGTAGTGGAAACCTCCGAAAAATACGCATGAGGTTAGAAGTTTTCTTGGGTTAGCGGGATACTACCGGTGATTTGTGGAAGGATTTTCCAAAATAGTCGCACCAATGACTGCCCTTACCCGCAAAAACATCGAATATGAACGGACTGACAAGTGTGAGGAGAGTTTTCAGGAGTTGAAAACAAGATTGACGACTGCCCCAGTGCTGACAATCCCCAATGGCATAGAGGGATATACTATTTATAGCGACACCTCAGGCCGAGGGTTGGGAGCAGTGCTGATGCAGCACGGAAAAGTAATTTCTTATGCTTCTCGACAGCTAAAGAATTACGAGAAGAACTATCCCACTCATGACCTGGAGCTTGCAGCAGTGGTTTTCGCTCTAAAAATATGGAGGCACTACCTATACGGGATACACTGCGACATCTACACTGATCACAAAAGCCTGAAGTATTTCTTCACTCAGAAGGAATTGAATATGAGACAGCGTCGATGGTTGGAACTATTTAACGACTATGACTGCGACATTCTGTACCACCCGGGAAAAGCAAACAAGATGGCAGATGCATTGAGTCGACAACCAGGTGCTTATGTGATGACAGTGAAGAAAATTTCGCCGCAGTTACAAGCCGACCTTGCTACCTTGGATTTAGAGATAGTAGTTGGTCAATTGGCTAACCTTTCTATCGAGCCTACCATTATGGAAGCTATAAGAGGCGGGCAGTTAGTCGATCCTTGGGTTCAAGGATTGATGCACGAAGTGAGGAACGAGGGGCGACCAGGATTCCATATCTCCGAGGATGGAGTATTGGGGTTCGAGGGAAGAATATGTGTTCCTGAGGATGATGATCAAGAAGCAGATCTTTTTCGAAGGACATAATGCTCCTTATGCCATGCATCCGGGTACCACAAAAATGTACCAAGACTTGAATAAGTACTTTTGGTGGCCTGGGATGAAAAAGGAGACGGCAGAATATGTGGCACACTGCTTGACTTGTCAGCAGACAAAGGCCGAGCATCAACGACCAGCCGAATTGTTACAACCCTTAGAAATTCCGGAATGGAAGTGGGAGATGGTCACTATGGACTTTGTCACAAGTCTACCAACCACTCCCAAGGGGCACGATGCCATTTGAGTTATCGTGGATAGGCTGACTAAGTGCGCTCATTTCTTGCCGATCAAGGTAACTTATGGCGCACATAAGTTAGCAGATATTTACATTGCAGAAATAATGAGACTGCATGGTGTACCCAACTCCATCATATCAGATCGCGACGGACGTTTTACCTCGACATTCTGGAATAGAATCCAAACGAGGTTGGGTACTAAACTGAAGTTTAGCACTTCTTTCCACCCACAAACAGACGGTCAAAGCGAACGAACAATTCAGACCCTGGAAGATATGCTAAGAGCCTGCGTGCTCGACTTTCAAGGGTCATGGAATGAGAAGCTTCCACTAATAGAGTTCGCTTACAATAATAGCTATCATGATTCCATCAAGATGGCTCCATATGAGGCGTTGTATGGAAGGAAATGTCGATCACCGATTCATTGGCACGAGACCGGTGAAAGAAAGTTTCTCGGATCGGATGAGGTTGATCAGATTACAGAGGACATCCGACGGATAAGGCAACGCTTGCAAACTTCGGTTGATCGACAACGCAAATATGCTGATAGACGCAGGAGACCCCTGGTGTTTGAGGTTGGCGATAATGTGTTGCTGAAGGTAGCTCTGCTACGAAGGGCTATGCGATTCAGAAAGAAAGGAAAGCTTAGTGCAAGGTTCGTTGGACCTTTCGAAATCATAGAGAGGATCGGGGAAGTAGCTTATCGTTTAGCTCTTCCGCCCGCCCTGTCTAAGGTGCATGACGTGTTTCATGTATCCTTATTGAGAAAATACATGCGTGATCCCTCGCATGTAATCAGCTATGAGCAGCTGAGCGTGGATCCTCAGCTCGTCTATGAGGAAAAACCGGTTACGATACTAGACCGAAAGGAAAAAGTGTTGAGGAACAAGACGGTGCCATTGGTAAAGGTGCAGTAGTGTAACCATGGCATTGAAGAGGCAACCTGGGAAACAGAAGACAAGATGAGGGAGATGTATCCTCATTTATTTTAAGTTTCGAGGACGAAACCTTTATAAATTGTAGGTATTGTAACGTCCTACGTTTTCGGGTACCTTTAAACGACTCGGGTTGGTATTTTTCCCCCGGGTTAAGAATATTATTTTAAATAATATTATATTTTGTTTGTAAGTATTCCATGAGTTATTGCTAGCCAAAATATGAATTTTGTGATTTTAAAAGTCAAGATAAGACTTTCGGTCCTGGACCGACACAAAAACCCTGATCGGGTAAAAATCTCGGAAAATAAAATGAAAAATCATGGCAATTATATTTTGGGCATAAAATACATTCATAAAAGTTAAAGTTTGGTCAAAAATAATAAACCTAAAAGAAAATGAAAATTTTAAGGCATTTTGTGGTAAATGCCTAATTTTGCCGAAATGGGGAATTTTATTCCATGAATGGACCTTAGGTTAAATTTTATTTTGTGGTTAATTAAATTAAATATGAGAGACATTTAATTTAATTAATTAATAGTAAGTTTGGTGATTTAAACTTAATGAGAGTGAAAAAAGGTGTAAGAAGTCAAGTGGGCAAGTGGGTAGAAAAGCACTCAAGTGTTTTGTGATATTTTGAAGAGTTGTGTGAGCCATTCTAACCCCCAAATCCGACCACTCTCCCTCCCTCATTCACTCTCATCTGATTTTTTAAGACTCTCTCAAGTGTTCTCTCCATTTGCAACCCCAAGAACACCAAAGAAACTTGGAAGCTAAGTCTTGGTCTAGGAAGGGTTTTCCCTAAGGTAAAGTTTCATTAATCTAGACTTTTGTAAAGTTTTAAGCATAGAGTTTCAAATAGCTAATTGACTATGTTGTTGGGGGAAGTTTGTTATGGTTTTTGAAAGGTTTTGAAGGAGTCAAAGCTTATAGGAAGGTCCAAACCTTAAGCAAGAACACCAAAGAGGTAAAAAGTTTACTTTTGATGATTTTGTTGTAGGGTTTTTAGTTTTAAGCATTATTTTGTATATCTAATGCTTAGAGTTTCTTGTTGATGATGTAATAAGGTTATGGTAGTTGTTTAATAATTTTTATGATGCATGAGTATTGATTTTTGAAAATGGGAACCAAAATCCCCAAGGGTTTTGTAGGATACCCTAAAACAAAACATATTTTGAGCTGTGACTTCCAAGGGGTCAAGCAGCCACTGTATATTGTTTTTGTAAAATTAAATTGTACTGTGATGTTGTTGAGATTGAGTACATAAAATTGAGCTTTTGAAACACAAAAAAATGTTTAGAAATGAGTAAGTTATGCTATTTCAAAGATTAGGTAAAAAACCGTTTTTTCGTATTCTTATTTTTGGAACCAAGTTTGGACAGCCACTGTATAGGTCAACTGAACCCAGTTTTTTCTAAAATTTTGTGGACATATTACTTGCATAACCTATTATTCCACTGTAAAATTTGGTAAGAAAATATTGAACGGTTTGAAAGTTATTAACTGTCAAAGTTTGAAAAAAATAAGGACTTGAAAATAATGTCATTTTTACCTCATTGTTGGAAAATGATTTCACCAATAAAAAATGCTCATTTTGACCTAAGATTTTTCAAAGACCTAAATGGCATAACAAAAATGGAATTGGGAAATTTTGGTAACAATTGGGTAAGTAAATTTCAAGTTATGAACTAACGAAGTATGTAGTTAAAAATGTGAAAAATAGGTTTTTCACACTTAGTGTAAAAATGAGATTTTGGAACATAAGGTAAAAAGTAAAATTTTGTTTATTTCAAGATATAAAATGGTAAGTCTTGAAATCATATTTTCACTAAAATTTACCCTTTGAGTTTAAATGAATTATTTTTATTAAAGAGTTTTTATTCTTTCTAAAAATAAGAGATTTAATTTATTAATAGTTAATAAATTAAAAGAGGGATTAAAACCCTATATTTTGAGAAAAATAATTAAATAAATTATTTTCCTAGTAAGTAAAATTGATTAATTGCTTTTGGAAAATTAATTAGTCAAGATGAGAAATTTATAACGGTTTTCCTAATTAAGACAAATTAGGCAATTTTCTTAAAACGGTTTTTAGATATTAAAACCTTAAGAAAAATAAAAGGAAAATTTAAAGAGTTTATTTTCTTTAAAAATAATTAAGGAATTTATTTGTATTTTCTGGATATAATACCGGCTAAAATCTTACATATTTTAACCGACTAGTCGAAAGTGCGGGTTAATAACGATACCTGGAAAGAATAAGATTTTTAGCGGATTGTGGGAAATACCATTGTGATACCCGAGCCTAGGTATCGAGACCTTAGGATAGGTCTCCC
This sequence comes from Humulus lupulus, assembly GCF_963169125.1. Taxonomy (NCBI): domain Eukaryota; kingdom Viridiplantae; phylum Streptophyta; class Magnoliopsida; order Rosales; family Cannabaceae; genus Humulus; species Humulus lupulus. The sequence goes on along the minus strand of NC_084796.1, from coordinate 85,352,795 downwards.
CGAGACTTAAGGTTTAGTCTCGAATATTTTGTATAACTTTCCTTAATAAGTTTAAAACCAAATAAGGATTGTAAATCCTTACAAATGACTTTTATTAAAATGACCAAACTGCCCAAAATAATAATAATGAATTATGAGTGCCATAATTAATCCGAGTATACTGTATGGATAACTACAGTATTGGCTAAGCGTAACTGGACTGAACGTTGGAGGGTGAAAACTTCCTGAGCTCTAAGGACTCCAAGTAAGTCAACTTATATTGTATGGCTGCAACATGAAATGATTATTGTCTTGTATGTTAGTATAGGGATACATGCATATACATAGGCTGTCATAGAAAGTTGCTTAGAGACGTTAGTGTAGTGAGTGCTGATTTAGAAAATATGAACGGTAGAAGTCCGTCATATCCTAGACGGTTGATCCCCGTCACACTGCTTGATTTTATTTATGTCCGGTTCATTACCGAGACGAGTGGCCATGAGATGAGGATAAGCTGGTTAAACCTAGGGGCGCCAAGATAAATGGGACCTAGGGGCCCTCATGCTTACTTAATCATTGGACGGTTAGAATCCGAGCAAGTGCTCTGATAAGTTATTCCCGGATAGCAGCCGTGAATATTGGCCATTCCGTGAGAGTGCCTAGAGATACTAGGGGTTGCCAAGATAGAGTGAGGTTGAACACCCTAGGGGCAGCTGCTCACCAGCACCACTGATTAACATAGAAGTCTCCATAAAATCGTGTAAATTGGATTACACTCTTGAATATGTAGCGATGCCCTAGGTAACACGATAGTTACCCTTGGTGAGAATATTTATTGGCTAGATCTTAGTGTGGGGACTCAGCTCTCTTTTACAGATTAGCAATTATGTTGGAGGGCGCATTACGCATGAATTGTTGGAAATTGTCGAGCGTTGGTCTCGAATTATAGTTGTGATATAATATATCTGCTTGCTCTGGGATTTTCTGAGTGCAGGGATATAATTGTTGATAAGATGTAGTTGTGATATAATATATCTGCTTGCTCTGGGATTTTCTGAGTGCAGGGATATAATTGTTGATAAGATATAGTTGTGATATAATATATCTGCTTGTTCTGGGATTTTTCTGAGTGCAGGATTTTTATCTAGTTACGAATTAATTTATCATTGGTTATCAGGCATGACCATAAGTTTTCCAGGACGCTTTACCGTTCTTGAAATTGATTGTGTAGGGTCCGGATGGGTCCGGATCCCTATTTCTCTATCTGCTTTGTTTGGAAGTTGATCTTACTAAGCGTTTTCGCTTACCTAGTTGTTTCATGTTGTAGGTAAGAGCAAGGGCAAGGAAGAGCAGTGAGCGCTGGAGTCTTCCTTGCAAATGTACATGTGGACCGACCTTTTGGGAAGCCTTTTTATTTTTGGAAATGTTGTGTAATTTTCCTAAACTAGGCTCACTCTAATCTTTGTAAAACATGTTTGTAACTAAATGTTAAGTATGGCCATATGAATTTTTAAAAAGTTTTTTTTCTATGGGTTTTTGAGACATTTTGTTAAATGAAAACATTTATATTTCCGCATTATCGAGTCTTGAAAATCCGGGTCGTTACAGTTGGTATCAGAGCTCGAGTTGAGCCGGTTCTGTAGACAACCCACATGTACATTTCGCAAAGATAGACCGGCACTCACTGTAAGTACTGTTTCTTCCTTTAGTATGTTGTTTTCTTTTAATTCACCTCAATTCTATAAATTGTAGGTTATGGTCGATATACCTGAGATAGGTGACCCTGTGATAGGAAAACTACCCATGATCCCTTCCCCTAGAATCGATTTTCTATAGACTCTTTAACGATGAGAATTCCTTGCCATTTCGTGTACGAATGACGACATTGGCGTACCATTTGGCAATGTACGCAGTACATGACGGAAGTCTTCAGTAGAGCCAGATGAGGATCTCGAGCAGTCTGACGAGGATACCGACATAGAGCTGGATATGTTGATGGACAGCTTAGATTAGGTTATGCTGTGAGGGTCTTGTTGATACATTTTGTAAAGACCTTGCAAAACTACTAGGTTGTAGGACTTTGGTGTAGTTGTAGCTGAGAACCTGCCAGTGGAGGAAGTGGCTAATGAAGAACTCGGCGACGGGGTAATTTCTTATGAGGAGCTGATGGACCAGACTGAGGAAGATCTCGAGGAGGATCCAGATGGAGGTCCTGATATGGCCGCTGACAGCGACACCGACTAGGTGTTAGGCGCTGCACAGGTGTTAGAAACCGACCTAGTTTTGAAATATGTACCTACCTTGTATATGATTAAGGAAATTGTAACTGGTCTAGCAGGGTTATAAGTCCATTTTTTTTTAGGGCTAATTTTGTAAATCCCTTAGACTTGCCAACGCAAACTTCAAACGTTGTTGTATATGGTATAGGTTATGAAATGAAGTTGCTAACTTTTTGTTAAAAAGTGTTGATTGCTTGTTGTGCTTGATATGTTTGGTGTGCTTAATTAGGTTGATTAACTATCTGTGTCAATATTAACTTCTCGTCCTTATGCGCTTAAGAGCTTTTGATTGAAATCAAAAAATTGGTAAGGACAAGAGCTCAAAGAGGAAGGGGTGTTGCTGGCCGAGGCCAGGCCACACCTGTTGATAGAGCTCAGAACGCGCCTGCCGCTAGAGCTCCAAACCAAGCTGATAGAGTTCGCGAGATAGCCGATCGGATGAACAATCTGCAAAGGCTAGTGGAGACGCAGGGAGCTCAAATAGAAAGAGGGCAAAAGAGACAGGAGGACGCTGATGCCCTCCAAGCTGAAAGATTTAACACCCTTCTGGGACGACTCCCCATGCCACCCAACAATTCTTAAAACTACGAAGTACCACCTGCAAACAATGAAGAACAAAACCTTGGCCCGCAGGTTATCATTGAGCAACCTGTACAGCCAGTAGAAGCGCCAAGAGCTGCCCGAGCAAAACCTATATCAGAAAGGTTCGGGAACCAAAATCCACCTATATTCGAGGGGAGTAGTGACCCTTCAATGGCAGAGGAATGGATTAGTATTTTGGAAAGAATCTTCGACTTCATTGGAACTACTTAGAGAGAGAAGGTAGTCTGCGCGACCTATATGAAGATGCCCACATCTGGTGGGATGCAGCCAAGAAAGGGCATAATGATGCCGAGATGGAATGGCTAGAGTTCTTGACCATGTTCAATGGCAAGTACTTTAGTAAGGCGGTGATTGAGCACAAAGTGAATGAGTTCACTAGTCTGAAGCAGGGAACATCGAGCGTGCACGACTACGTTCGAAAATTTGACCAACTGTCTAGGTTTGCGAAGAACTAGGTGAGCACTGAAGAGAATAAGACCTGGAGTTTTATGAAGGGCCTACGCAGAGACATTGCTAGGTGTGTAGACACTGGTAGAACTGGCCCAGAGACGTATGCTGAAGCTGTGGAACGGGCTCTTCGCCAAGAGTCTTGGGCCGTGTCTGACAAGCCAGATCCACAGAAGAATGAAGACAGGAGGTACACTCCCAACAACCCCGGACAGTTTCTGGCCAATCAGAATGGCCCAAGGGGAAGGTTCAACCCGAGGTTCGGCCAGAACTCGGAGCGAACAAACAATCCAAGAGGCACAAGACCGATTTTTGGGGGAAATAACAAAAGAAAAGGGGGACCTCCCAATCAGGCAATGGCTAGTCACAACAAACAGCCGAGACGTGAGTTTGAACAATGGCCACTGTGCAACAAGTGTAACCGCCGCCATCGGGGCGAGTGCGGGTTCTGTTTTAACTGTGGAAAGCCAGGGCACTTTGCTAAGGATTGTCGAATGCCAGACAAGGGCAATGGAAATGACCAACATAAACAAATTGGAGCTCCGCCTCGAGTTTATGCGCTTACACAAAGCGACAAAGGAGCTGGCCCATCTGATATGGTGTCAGGTCAGATTTCTATCGCCCAAACCTCAGCATATGCATTAATGGATACTGGTGCATCACATTCTTTTGTATCTGCATCCTTTGTGGAAAAATTAAATAGAAGTCCTGAGCCTATGCCTGTTATTGGTGGGGTATCCTTGCCTTCGGGTGAGGATATGCTGGTGCGGACATGGGTTAGAGCCGTACCAGTTTGGGTTGAAAATCGTGAGCTAATGGTGGATCTGTTAGTCTTGGACCTACATGAATATGATGTCATATTTGGGATGGATTGGTTAACCAAATATGGAGCAGTTATCAATTGCAAGCGCAGAAAAGTGGTCTTCACCCCAGCAGGAGAAGAACCATTCGAGTTCAAGGGCACGTCAAGAGAAAAGAAGTGTCCCATGATTTCTGCGATAAAGGAGAGAAAAATGTTGAATGACGGGTGCATCGGTTTTCTGGCAAACATAGTGGATAAGGATAAAGAAACGAGTCAACAACCATCGGATGTACCGGTTGTGTGCAAGTTTTCTGATGTATTTCCTAAAGGTCTCCCAGGGATTCCACCAGACCGAGAGATTGTGTTTGAGATAGAGTTGATTCCGGGAACTGCGCCGATCTCAAAGACTCCTTACAGAATGGCACCAGCTGAACTCAAGGAGTTGCAGTCACAACTGCAAGAGTTACTGGACAAGAAGTTCATAAGGCCAAGCCATTCTCCATGGGGAGCCCCGATCTTATTCGTTAAGAAGAAAGACGGTACGATGAGAATGTGCATTGACTATCGGGAGTTGAACAAAGTGACGATCAAGAACCGATATCCATTACCGAGGATCGACGATCTTTTCGATCAACTACAAGGAGCATCAGTATTTTCCAAAATAGACCTGTGATCAGGCTATCATCAGCTCAAGGTTAAGGAGACGGATATACCAAAGACGGCCTTCAGAACGCGCTACGGTCACTACGATTTCTTAGTGATGTCCTTTGGACTAACCAATGCGCCTGCTGCATTCATGGATCTCATGAACCGAGTATTTCGTGAGTATTTGGATAAGTTTTTCGTCGTGTTCATTGATGATATTCTGATATACTCGAAAATCCAGGAAGAGCATGCAACACATCTGGAACTGGTCCTCCAGTGTCTGCGAGACGAAAAGCTTTACGCTAAGTTTTCGAAGTGCGAATTCTGGCTAGAGAAAGTAAGTTTTCTGGGGCACATAGTGTCAGGAAACGGAATTTCAGTAGATCCCGCCAAAATAGAAGCTGTTAAGTAGTGGAAACCTCCGAAAAATACGCATGAGGTTAGAAGTTTTCTTGGGTTAGCGGGATACTACCGGTGATTTGTGGAAGGATTTTCCAAAATAGTCGCACCAATGACTGCCCTTACCCGCAAAAACATCGAATATGAACGGACTGACAAGTGTGAGGAGAGTTTTCAGGAGTTGAAAACAAGATTGACGACTGCCCCAGTGCTGACAATCCCCAATGGCATAGAGGGATATACTATTTATAGCGACACCTCAGGCCGAGGGTTGGGAGCAGTGCTGATGCAGCACGGAAAAGTAATTTCTTATGCTTCTCGACAGCTAAAGAATTACGAGAAGAACTATCCCACTCATGACCTGGAGCTTGCAGCAGTGGTTTTCGCTCTAAAAATATGGAGGCACTACCTATACGGGATACACTGCGACATCTACACTGATCACAAAAGCCTGAAGTATTTCTTCACTCAGAAGGAATTGAATATGAGACAGCGTCGATGGTTGGAACTATTTAACGACTATGACTGCGACATTCTGTACCACCCGGGAAAAGCAAACAAGATGGCAGATGCATTGAGTCGACAACCAGGTGCTTATGTGATGACAGTGAAGAAAATTTCGCCGCAGTTACAAGCCGACCTTGCTACCTTGGATTTAGAGATAGTAGTTGGTCAATTGGCTAACCTTTCTATCGAGCCTACCATTATGGAAGCTATAAGAGGCGGGCAGTTAGTCGATCCTTGGGTTCAAGGATTGATGCACGAAGTGAGGAACGAGGGGCGACCAGGATTCCATATCTCCGAGGATGGAGTATTGGGGTTCGAGGGAAGAATATGTGTTCCTGAGGATGATGATCAAGAAGCAGATCTTTTTCGAAGGACATAATGCTCCTTATGCCATGCATCCGGGTACCACAAAAATGTACCAAGACTTGAATAAGTACTTTTGGTGGCCTGGGATGAAAAAGGAGACGGCAGAATATGTGGCACACTGCTTGACTTGTCAGCAGACAAAGGCCGAGCATCAACGACCAGCCGAATTGTTACAACCCTTAGAAATTCCGGAATGGAAGTGGGAGATGGTCACTATGGACTTTGTCACAAGTCTACCAACCACTCCCAAGGGGCACGATGCCATTTGAGTTATCGTGGATAGGCTGACTAAGTGCGCTCATTTCTTGCCGATCAAGGTAACTTATGGCGCACATAAGTTAGCAGATATTTACATTGCAGAAATAATGAGACTGCATGGTGTACCCAACTCCATCATATCAGATCGCGACGGACGTTTTACCTCGACATTCTGGAATAGAATCCAAACGAGGTTGGGTACTAAACTGAAGTTTAGCACTTCTTTCCACCCACAAACAGACGGTCAAAGCGAACGAACAATTCAGACCCTGGAAGATATGCTAAGAGCCTGCGTGCTCGACTTTCAAGGGTCATGGAATGAGAAGCTTCCACTAATAGAGTTCGCTTACAATAATAGCTATCATGATTCCATCAAGATGGCTCCATATGAGGCGTTGTATGGAAGGAAATGTCGATCACCGATTCATTGGCACGAGACCGGTGAAAGAAAGTTTCTCGGATCGGATGAGGTTGATCAGATTACAGAGGACATCCGACGGATAAGGCAACGCTTGCAAACTTCGGTTGATCGACAACGCAAATATGCTGATAGACGCAGGAGACCCCTGGTGTTTGAGGTTGGCGATAATGTGTTGCTGAAGGTAGCTCTGCTACGAAGGGCTATGCGATTCAGAAAGAAAGGAAAGCTTAGTGCAAGGTTCGTTGGACCTTTCGAAATCATAGAGAGGATCGGGGAAGTAGCTTATCGTTTAGCTCTTCCGCCCGCCCTGTCTAAGGTGCATGACGTGTTTCATGTATCCTTATTGAGAAAATACATGCGTGATCCCTCGCATGTAATCAGCTATGAGCAGCTGAGCGTGGATCCTCAGCTCGTCTATGAGGAAAAACCGGTTACGATACTAGACCGAAAGGAAAAAGTGTTGAGGAACAAGACGGTGCCATTGGTAAAGGTGCAGTAGTGTAACCATGGCATTGAAGAGGCAACCTGGGAAACAGAAGACAAGATGAGGGAGATGTATCCTCATTTATTTTAAGTTTCGAGGACGAAACCTTTATAAATTGTAGGTATTGTAACGTCCTACGTTTTCGGGTACCTTTAAACGACTCGGGTTGGTATTTTTCCCCCGGGTTAAGAATATTATTTTAAATAATATTATATTTTGTTTGTAAGTATTCCATGAGTTATTGCTAGCCAAAATATGAATTTTGTGATTTTAAAAGTCAAGATAAGACTTTCGGTCCTGGACCGACACAAAAACCCTGATCGGGTAAAAATCTCGGAAAATAAAATGAAAAATCATGGCAATTATATTTTGGGCATAAAATACATTCATAAAAGTTAAAGTTTGGTCAAAAATAATAAACCTAAAAGAAAATGAAAATTTTAAGGCATTTTGTGGTAAATGCCTAATTTTGCCGAAATGGGGAATTTTATTCCATGAATGGACCTTAGGTTAAATTTTATTTTGTGGTTAATTAAATTAAATATGAGAGACATTTAATTTAATTAATTAATAGTAAGTTTGGTGATTTAAACTTAATGAGAGTGAAAAAAGGTGTAAGAAGTCAAGTGGGCAAGTGGGTAGAAAAGCACTCAAGTGTTTTGTGATATTTTGAAGAGTTGTGTGAGCCATTCTAACCCCCAAATCCGACCACTCTCCCTCCCTCATTCACTCTCATCTGATTTTTTAAGACTCTCTCAAGTGTTCTCTCCATTTGCAACCCCAAGAACACCAAAGAAACTTGGAAGCTAAGTCTTGGTCTAGGAAGGGTTTTCCCTAAGGTAAAGTTTCATTAATCTAGACTTTTGTAAAGTTTTAAGCATAGAGTTTCAAATAGCTAATTGACTATGTTGTTGGGGGAAGTTTGTTATGGTTTTTGAAAGGTTTTGAAGGAGTCAAAGCTTATAGGAAGGTCCAAACCTTAAGCAAGAACACCAAAGAGGTAAAAAGTTTACTTTTGATGATTTTGTTGTAGGGTTTTTAGTTTTAAGCATTATTTTGTATATCTAATGCTTAGAGTTTCTTGTTGATGATGTAATAAGGTTATGGTAGTTGTTTAATAATTTTTATGATGCATGAGTATTGATTTTTGAAAATGGGAACCAAAATCCCCAAGGGTTTTGTAGGATACCCTAAAACAAAACATATTTTGAGCTGTGACTTCCAAGGGGTCAAGCAGCCACTGTATATTGTTTTTGTAAAATTAAATTGTACTGTGATGTTGTTGAGATTGAGTACATAAAATTGAGCTTTTGAAACACAAAAAAATGTTTAGAAATGAGTAAGTTATGCTATTTCAAAGATTAGGTAAAAAACCGTTTTTTCGTATTCTTATTTTTGGAACCAAGTTTGGACAGCCACTGTATAGGTCAACTGAACCCAGTTTTTTCTAAAATTTTGTGGACATATTACTTGCATAACCTATTATTCCACTGTAAAATTTGGTAAGAAAATATTGAACGGTTTGAAAGTTATTAACTGTCAAAGTTTGAAAAAAATAAGGACTTGAAAATAATGTCATTTTTACCTCATTGTTGGAAAATGATTTCACCAATAAAAAATGCTCATTTTGACCTAAGATTTTTCAAAGACCTAAATGGCATAACAAAAATGGAATTGGGAAATTTTGGTAACAATTGGGTAAGTAAATTTCAAGTTATGAACTAACGAAGTATGTAGTTAAAAATGTGAAAAATAGGTTTTTCACACTTAGTGTAAAAATGAGATTTTGGAACATAAGGTAAAAAGTAAAATTTTGTTTATTTCAAGATATAAAATGGTAAGTCTTGAAATCATATTTTCACTAAAATTTACCCTTTGAGTTTAAATGAATTATTTTTATTAAAGAGTTTTTATTCTTTCTAAAAATAAGAGATTTAATTTATTAATAGTTAATAAATTAAAAGAGGGATTAAAACCCTATATTTTGAGAAAAATAATTAAATAAATTATTTTCCTAGTAAGTAAAATTGATTAATTGCTTTTGGAAAATTAATTAGTCAAGATGAGAAATTTATAACGGTTTTCCTAATTAAGACAAATTAGGCAATTTTCTTAAAACGGTTTTTAGATATTAAAACCTTAAGAAAAATAAAAGGAAAATTTAAAGAGTTTATTTTCTTTAAAAATAATTAAGGAATTTATTTGTATTTTCTGGATATAATACCGGCTAAAATCTTACATATTTTAACCGACTAGTCGAAAGTGCGGGTTAATAACGATACCTGGAAAGAATAAGATTTTTAGCGGATTGTGGGAAATACCATTGTGATACCCGAGCCTAGGTATCGAGACCTTAGGATAGGTCTCCCCGAGACTTAAGGTTTAGTCTCGAATATTTTGTATAACTTTCCTTAATAAGTTTAAAACCAAATAAGGATTGTAAATCCTTACAAATGACTTTTATTAAAATGACCAAACTGCCCAAAATAATAATAATGAATTATGAGTGCCATAATTAATCCGAGTATACTGTATGGATAACTACAGTATTGGCTAAGCGTAACTGGACTGAACGTTGGAGGGTGAAAACTTCCTGAGCTCTAAGGACTCCAAGTAAGTCAACTTATATTGTATGGCTGCAACATGAAATGATTATTGTCTTGTATGTTAGTATAGGGATACATGCATATACATAGGCTGTCATAGAAAGTTGCTTAGAGACGTTAGTGTAGTGAGTGCTGATTTAGAAAATATGAACGGTAGAAGTCCGTCATATCCTAGACGGTTGATCCCCGTCACACTGCTTGATTTTATTTATGTCCGGTTCATTACCGAGACGAGTGGCCATGAGATGAGGATAAGCTGGTTAAACCTAGGGGCGCCAAGATAAATGGGACCTAGGGGCCCTCATGCTTACTTAATCATTGGACGGTTAGAATCCGAGCAAGTGCTCTGATAAGTTATTCCCGGATAGCAGCCGTGAATATTGGCCATTCCGTGAGAGTGCCTAGAGATACTAGGGGTTGCCAAGATAGAGTGAGGTTGAACACCCTAGGGGCAGCTGCTCACCAGCACCACTGATTAACATAGAAGTCTCCATAAAATCGTGTAAATTGGATTACACTCTTGAATATGTAGCGATGCCCTAGGTAACACGATAGTTACCCTTGGTGAGAATATTTATTGGCTAGATCTTAGTGTGGGGACTCAGTTCTCTTTTACAGATTAGCAATTATGTTGGAGGGCGCATTACGCATGAATTGTTGGAAATTGTCGAGCGTTGGTCTCGAATTATAGTTGTGATATAATATATCTGCTTGCTCTGGGATTTTCTGAGTGCAGGGATATAATTGTTGATAAGATGTAGTTGTGATATAATATATCTGCTTGCTCTGGGATTTTCTGAGTGCAGGGATATAATTGTTGATAAGATATAGTTGTGATATAATATATCTGCTTGTTCTGGGATTTTTCTGAGTGCAGGATTTTTATCTAGTTACGAATTAATTTATCATTGGTTATCAGGCATGACCATAAGTTTTCCAGGACGCTTTACCGTTCTTGAAATTGATTGTGTAGGGTCCGGATGGGTCCGGATCCCTATTTCTCTATCTGCTTTGTTTGGAAGTTGATCTTACTAAGCGTCTTCGCTTACCTAGTTGTTTCATGTTGTAGGTAAGAGCAAGGGCAAGGCAGAGCAGTGAGCGCTGGAGTCTTCCTTGCAAATGTACATGTGGACCGACCTTTTGGGAAGCCTTTTTATTTTTGGAAATGTTGTGTAATTTTCCTAAACTAGGCTCACTCTAATCTTTGTAAAACATGTTTGTAACTAAATGTTAAGTATGGCCATACGACTTTTTAAAAAGTTTTTTTTCTATGGGTTTTTGAGACATTTTGTTAAATGAAAACATTTATATTTTCGCATTATCGAGTCTTGAAAATCCGGGTCGTTACAAGACACATGGATGACACCCTTCATTGAGTACTTAGAGCATGAAGTGCTACCAACGGACAGAAACAAAACAAGAACCCTCAAGAGGCAGTCAACTCGTTTTATTCTGGTCGATGGAAATTTATACAGGAGAGGGTACTCAATGCCACTTCTAACGTGTGTTTCAAAGTAAAAGGCCAAAGAATTAATGCGAGAATTCCATGGAGGTTTCTGCGGAGATCATGCTGGGGGGCAGAGTTTATCAAAAAAGATCCTAAGGCAATGATACTTCTGGCCAACAATGAATGAGGATTCTGTGGATTTTGTTCGAAAGTGTGATAAGTGCCAAAGGTTCTCCAAGATACCGTGAGCAGCCCCTAATGAGCTAAAATAGATGTAAAGCCCGTGGCCACGCAATGTGGGGAATAGATTTGATCGGGTCTTTACCCACGGGAAAAGGCAATGTCAAGTATGATGTAGTTGCTATTGATTACTTCACAAAGTGGGTCGAAGCTGAGCCACTCGCAACAATAACGACCAAGAAGGTGCTGGATTTTGTGGTCAAGAACATCGTGTGTCATTATGGGTTGCCAAGAAAGATTGTCTCAGATAACGGCACATAGTTTGTCAACGATTTGTTCACAGATTTTTGTGAAAGGCATGGGATTAACAAGAGTTTTTCTTCAGTAGCTCGTCCATAGGAAAACAAACAAGTTGAAGCTGTCAACAAGACACTGAAATATTCCATGAAGAAAAGACTCGAGGAAAAGAAGGGGGCATGACCAGAACAGTTACCTGAAGTCCTTTGGTCGTACAGAACGTCCCATCGAACAGCAACGGGCCATACTCCATTTTCTTTGCCCTATGGATATGAAGCCATGTTGCCTGTTGAATTAAATCCACCCTCACATAGAAGGTTGGCATATGATCAGAATGTGAATAGTCAGCTATTGATGGAGTCTCTGGATTTGATTGATGAAAGGCGCGAGCAAGCTGAACTCCAAGTAGCAGCTTACCAGCAAAAAGTCGCTCGGTATTTTAACTCTAAAGTACGCCAAAGGGAATTTAACTTGCTCTCTAGATTTGGTACTTAGAAGAGTTTTTCTTAACACCCACGATCAAGCTGCTGGAGTGCTTGGAACTAACTGGGAAGGTCTGTATCAAATCGAAGAAGTCATTCAACCAGGCACCTATAAACTTGCTCGCTTGAATGGAGATCTCATTCCTCGCTATTGGAATGGAGAACACCTGTGCAAGTATTATCAATAAACAGTTTTTTTTAAAGAATTGTCTTGTATTAATTTCACTTTTTACAAGTTTATGAACAAGGGCTAGTCAGTCATATGGCTAGTCGCTTATAAGTGTAAGATCAATTTTTTGATCACTCGTACTGACACGATTGTCCATTTATTACGAGAAATAAAAGGAATTGTGTGCAGCCAGTTATTCTTGCCAATTATTGTATTTATTACAAGTATTTGCTCATTACGTGTGCTGTTTTGCCATATAATCACTTTTTATAAAGTATTTTTACGAGTAGTAATGTTTGAACAGGTCTTGGTCTTGGCAAGTGACCGAGGACCTTAAGCTCCTCAATCACTTGGGGGGAATATAAGGTACTAAGCAAGAAAAGCATATCAACATGCATATGTAAACACACGAGCAAAATAAGGGAAAGCATACTACGGTACTTAGAGTATTTTTCAAAATTTTGTTTAAATTTTGTTAAATCAAAACAAAGTGCTATGCTAAGTTTGGTCATGCGAACATATGTTATAATAAATTTCAAATATTATAATATCAAAAGTAAATTATTTTACACCATGAGCAGTTGTTGCTCGGATGTAATTGTTAATTAAAAGGAAAAGCTGTCCCTGCAGCAAAAAAATGTCTTAACATCACGAATCGTGGTTCGTGTGTCTTAAGTTACAAAATAAAATAAAATAGTTAAAATTATGGAGCAGCTAGAGGATTTTGTCGGATTTGCTGGTCGATGGAAGCCCTAACTTCCTCGTCGACGCCTTCAATACCCGTTGCCAAAGAGATTTCGGGGGATGCCTAAACTTTCTCCTCCTCTTCAAGGCGAGCAATGCACCTGGCCAGCTCAGCCTGCTTCATACGCTCTGGTAAATAATCAAAGTTTGCCTTGCAGTTGTTTTTCCAGAACATACAAAAGCAGTTAAATATGGCTCCCCTGAACCTCTTCAAGTCACTGGCGTTAGTCTCTTCGAGCGATTTGACTCGCTCCTCAAACTCAGTAGTTTCTTTCTTGCTAATCGCCAGTTCATCTTGGAGTTTAGAGGCCTCTCTATAATTAATCAATGACGCCTCCTTGCACTTCTCTTTGGATTCAGTTACTTTGGCTAAGGACTCCTTATGTTGCTTCAGCTCCTCGCCCAGCTTGACATTCTTCTCCTCAGCAGCTCTTAGATGTTCGACATTTTTCTCCTCGGCTGCCTTGAACTGCTCAGCGTGTTTGGCCTCGGCTACTTTGAGCTGCTCGCCAAGTCTCTCCTCAAACTCTCTGGCATACTCAACAGCCATCGCTTCCGAGTGGCGCCAACCAGAACTCAGGTTTAGAACTCCCTGCGATCAGAGAAAAGATGAAGTTGTTAGTGGAAATAAAAGGACGAGGTAAAAAAATAAAGCACAACAAAAATGGAAACTTACGTTGAGTATTTTTTTCAGCCCCCGGCTGAAGATCTGGTCGACCTTTATGGAACTAGTGCTGCTGAGGGCTTCTCGGCTGCACCGATGCCTCGATAGTTTCTTCAGCTTGTTGTTGGCTGAGTTGAAGGCTATGTTCATGAGAGCTTCTCCTTGAGCATTTCCTGTCCGATCATGAGGAGTCTGGTCGACAGGCGCTGGTGGAGGAGTCTGGTCGGCGGGCGCTGGTGGAGGAGTCTGGTCGATGGGAGCTGGTGGAGGAGTGATTTCCTTAGAAGGTATGAGAGCAAGAGGATCCTTGGTCCGAGCCCTTTTCCTTGAGGGATTGCTGTTGCTTTCCCTAGGATGTTGCTTGCTCTCCTTCTTCTTGTTTGCAGGAGCAGTGGTTTTGGGTAGGCTGTACAGGTCAAATGGGTCATCGAAAGACATGACTGCAAGATAGAAACAAACAATCAGGCAATATAAATTGAGATACTTACTAAAGCAAGGAAAATTCTAAGTAATATACCCGAGCCATTATTACTGGTCGATACATTATCTATTGTACTACTGCTACACTCACTCTATGCCTTGAAGAAATCTGAATTTAAACTAGTCGCATATTTAAAGTTGTTGTCCCCGTCAAATAAATGACAGGGAATGGGAAAATTTTCTAAGAGTGAGAAGCCAGTACCGTTCTCATCCGAGGACTCAAGTATGGGCTCGGGGTGTTCAGGAAGTTTCTGCTTGCCCTTCCGATGTTGAGCAGGGATAACAACTGCTCGTGGAGTGCTGGAAGGTTCCCTGATGGTCACTCCTGTAGCCTACCTCCTCGGGGGCTGTGACACATCCTGGTGCTGCTCAGGAATCTCTCCCCTAGTAGCACTCCCTGCTGTTAACTCCCTCACATCCTGGTGAGGTGCAAGAAGGCTGACCAGCCTTAGGTTGTTCTCCGTGACCAGCTCTTTGACACTCTTCTCAATGTTTGTCATGCTGGCCAGGGTTGCTGCCCTTATCTCCATTTTTGGAGTAGGGTCTGGTCGATACCATGGACCTAAACAACACCAAAGTTCTAAAGAATGTATAGAAAAGCTGAAATAAATCAAACGACCAGTAAGTAAAAGATTTACTTCCTTGAGTGAAGGCCAGGTTATTAGCGACCAAGTCTGTTGTAAGAAAGTACTCCTGCAAGTACTTCCCTATGTTGGACTTGTGGGTGATGTCGCTCAGGAAGGTGCGAGCGAACTCCTGGTGGTAGAAGTGGAAGAACCCCGTGTTGTTGTGATTGGGGTTAGACTTGAGATCGAATAGGTAGTTGATCTCATGTGGTGTTGGTACGAGCCACTTCTTGTGGTTATAAAGGATATAGAGTGCAAAGAGTACTCTATATCCGTTGGGGGTGATTTGAAAAGGAGCGACCTCAAAATAATTGGCCACCCCTTGGAAGAATTGATGCAGAGGAAAATTTGCCCCTGCCTTGATATGATATCTCAACCAGGCACTGAAGGCGCCCCCAGGCACATTTGCCTGTTGGTCGGGTGATGGTTTGATGATGGTTATCCCAGGAAGGTCGTACTTCTTGAGATAGTTGTTTACCATCCTAGCTGAAATGATGCTAGGAGGAGCTACATACCATTCGACCTTTGGCCTAAGGACATCGCGAGGTCGGGCTTTAGGTTGAAATTCTGGTGGTGAAGTGTTTGTGGGCTGAGGGTTGGTAGAAGGAGCCTCAGTGCGAGGGGCAGGCTGATTAGCAAAAGGGTTGGCTATTTTCTTCTTTCTTTGAGCAATAGACTTTACGCGACCCATATTCGTGGAGCTGGTCGGAGGTCTATTTGTGTGGAGTTGCATTGAGAAAAAGGAACTTATGAAAATGGAAATGACGGCTGTTCTTGATCTTCGAATAGTAGCCCGAGCAAATCGTCGTCAATCAGTCTCTCACCTACCCACGGGTCGTGCATGAAAATCTGTGAACAAAAAATGGGAGACGAGAATTTACTGCCAACAGACAGAAGAAGTGGAAACGTTGGGATAACGTTTCTCATGTATAAAAGTTAAGTTTTTATATGACCAGTAACATTCTGACGTAAACACTAAAAACATGCGAACAGTTTGGAAAAATAGATTAAAAAGTTAAAATGAAAAGTTTTTTCAGGGAAACTTTTCGACTCTGAGAAAAGGCGGGAAAAACCCAGATTTTTCTGAGTGTCTAAAAGTTGAATTTTCTCTTCGATTTTGCGCCCTAAATCAGTAATCCTAACTCCCAAGCCAATTACTAAGCCTCATTTAGTGTTTTTTCCCCTATCCTATCATGCTACTACCTACGAGCCTGATTACCCCAAATTAATTTTTTCTCAAGAACATTCAAAAACTCAAAGCCCAAGTATCAGAAAACTCAAGAGATAGACGTTGCATGGAAAAACAGAGATGAATCGATCAAGAAACTTACTTGAATAAAAGATTGAAGTGAAGACACGAACATTGATTCAAATGGCTAAACAGCACACTAGGGATCACAAAAGTTGTCTGAGTTTTGTTGAGTTCTTCTTACTTTGTTCTTCAGAGTTCTTGAGAAAATAAGTTTGGTGAAAAGTGAAAAGAAAGGGTTATTTATATTGATCGTGTCACTGTAAAAGAGGTAGTGATTGTAACGCCCTGGCTACCCCAGAACAGTTACGGTGAACGGTGGACCGGAAGTTTGACTCACTACCTGAGTCCTTTGGTCAAAAACGTGCTCTAAGTGTAATTAACAAGTTAAGGTATAAAACCAATAAAAAGAAATGGAGTTTTTATTACAAACTGCTCTGCAGAGCTAAACAAAACATTTATAAGTGGTTCTCAGTACAAAATGGTCATTACTGTTTAAGATTTACAATCCCACCGACCTAAGCGGCAAAAATAGGGTAAACCCCCTAGTTCCTCTGAGAACTCCTTGGCCATGGTGGTCAAGCGGCCGCATATGTACACATCACCACATCAGCTCTCCACTCAAGGCTAGGTGAGCTTTTCTTTCCCTTTACCTGCACCACATAGCACCCATGAGCCAAAGCCCAGCAAGAAAACATAATACTTTTCATAAACATTATCAAATGATTATCATTATAATCACATTGAGCATAAAGCTTTTAAACAAATGAATAACACATGATTTTAGCGGGAGAGTGGCTGTTGAGTAAGCCACTAGCCTCCAAGCTCTCTTTTCTAGCGGGAGAGTGGCTGCTAAGTAAGCCACTAGCCTCCAAGCTCTGTTTATTCATCGACCTTCAGGGTCGGTCAGGCATTAATGCTCCTTGAGCCATTCAATGCTAAAAGTCGATTAGATCTAATCTCTGTTGGCTTGTGACTCACGCTAAGGCCGTTCTGACAAATAAATCAGCGCTACCTGACCTGTGTCCAGTATCACTGCCGAACCTGACAAATAAGTCACAGCTTCACAGCTGATACTAACACTTTTGTCGATTCTGCATTCAATCCATGTCCATATTTATACAATCAACATGCCTCACAAATATCCACGCATGTCACACTTTGGGTGCAGTTTTCATACCTCGGTTTTCGAGCTAGAACAAAGAAAGGAGTGACCCTGAGAACGATCGACTTTTTGGTCCTTTAGCGGTTACCTGGCCATAACCAAATTATGGGATCCCATCAATAAAATGAATAATAAAAGGTTCCCAAACCAAAACCTAACCTCCGGGACCTCAAACACTACTCAACCGGGTAGTAGGTTCAATCCCAAGGCCTTAGGTTTGAATCCCCAAGCCAAAAAAGCTCACTTTGGCCAAAAATGCCTTAAGGGCCGCGGCCCTCCTTGGCCATGCCGCAGCCCGCCCCTCAAACAGAGGCGCCTAAACCCAGCAGCCCCCAAGGGCCGCAACTCACCCCTGCCATGCTGCGGCGCAAGCTCCAGTTCAGCCAAAACCCCTGTTTTTCTTCCCTTGCGTTTTCTCTTGGAACCAACCCTTCAAACCCAATTTAAACACCACCCAAACCTCTCTCAAACACCCATTTAAACCTCCAAACATCACCCATAACTATCACTCATCATAACCCAAGTAAAACATCCCAAGAACTCCCCTTGATTCCAACTTTCCACACCAAAATCAAGAGCTGAAATCCTAAAGCGAAAACAGAGCAAAACCAGTAAAACAATGGATAGAACTCACCTCAAATTCGAAACCAAACCCTCTTCAATGGCTGAGCTATGCCTACAACCTCAACCTCCAAGTTCCCTAGCTTAATTCCACACCTTGAGCTAAAAACTCCAAAGAGAAAGAAGAGAGGGATGAACGTACGGGAAGGATGAAGCAAACTCTGTTTTTGGTTCTGTTTTACAGCCATCTAAAACCATGTATATCCAAATCCCAAATGACCAATATACCCCTAGGTCTAATAAAGCTTCTAAAACCAACTCAAGGGTAATTTTGACACTTTCCACCTACACCGTTAATCATAATTAACGCTTCCCAATTCCCGCTAATCTCAAAATTCCCAAACACCAATAATTCACCTCCCGTTACCCTTTAATGCCCGGTAACACTCTAATCATTAAAAGCACCCCGAGACTCACCCCGAGCCCCGAGCTTAAGCCCGTTATGACCAAACCGATATTTAAAATTCCTTGATCGTCTCATGCCAAATGGCTCGAACAAACCCACATCATAATGTGGTCTCAAATTATATCACCAACATGCGAATAAATAACCAATTTACCCTCAACGGGCCAAATTACCATCACACCCTTGTAATAAGAAATATGGACTCACATGCATGCATTTCACATCATATCATAATATAATCAACATATACATGCATTTATCAATTAATAACATAATTAAGCAAGTATGGCCCTCCCGGCCTACTGTTCACGCCGTTAAACGCATCGGAGAATTCGGGGCATTACAGTGATGGGGGTGAATTTTCAAAACGTGGGGAAACCTGCTAGCCGTCAAAATGCTTTTGGGAAACTAAAATGACATGATTAGTTACTTTTTTTGAAAAGGCACTGACAGATGTGACTGGTCATACGGAGGGTCGGTTAAGTTTACCTTATGCTGGTTGCAGTAAAATAAACTTGGGGGGTAAATGTTTACCCAAAAACGGACTACTTGATGACGTGGTAGGATTGGCCTACACGTGGGATGCACGTGGTAGATTAAGTGAGTATAATCTGTTCGACCATCGACCAGAAGAGCATTGGCTCATCAGACATCATAGTTATGGGCGACCAACCTAGTCACATATATTCATTTATTTCCTTCAAGTATGCAATCTTATAATTGCGTATTAATTGTAAGTTCAATTATTATTTAGATACGCCCGTATTAAATATAATTAAGGCTCATTGGCCCATGTAAAACTCCTTGAGCATATAAATAAGAATCAAAGGGCTCAAGAGAGGGGACTTTTGGCTTTTTGAACTTTTGAGCTTCAGAATTCTAAGAGAGAAAAAGAGTGTTGTTATCCACCACAATTGTATTCATCTGAGAGCTTGTGAAACTCGTGAACCCTATTTCATTGATCACAGTTCTTGGAATTCTACATCAATAAGAACACTAAGTGGACGTAGGTCATTACCATCTGATTAGGGCCGAACCACTATAAATCTTTTGTGTTATTTATCTTTTCGTCTTGATTTCATCTTATTTTCTATCGTTTTATCTGACTCCGTGTCGTTGACCAATTCTAGGGTCAACAACTTGAATTATATGCATCAGACATCTTGAATCCTTCAGGGACTCTCGTGTAAATATCACTATCTAGTGATCCATACAAATAGGTTGTGACTACATCCATTAGATACATATCAAGATTTTCATGAACAACCATGCTAATCAAATATCTCAATGTAATTGCATCCACCACAGGAGAATGTGTCTCTTCATAATCAATACCTAGTCTTTGAGAAAAGCCTTGTGCTACAAGTCGTGCTTTGTATCTTACAAATTCATTTTTCTCATTTCTTTTTCGCACAAACACCCATTTGTATCCAACAGGTTTTACACTTCCAGGTGTTTGGACTACTGGTCCAAATCCTTGACGTTTAGCAAGTGAATTCAATTCTGATTGAATTGCTTCTTTCCAATTTGGCCAATCTTTTCTATTTTGACACTCTTTAACCGATTTAGGTTCAAGATCCTTATTTTCATTTAAAATTTCTAGCGCTACATTATAAGCAAAAATATTGTCGACAATTACTTCAAGTCGGTCCCATTCTTAAACTGTATTGACATAATAAATTGAGATCTCATTATTTTTAATATTTGTAGGTACCTGAATCTCTTCAAGAGATTTGTGATTGTTCATGTCAATATCTCCCTCGAAATTATCAGCCTCTTCATTAGGATCATCCTGATTATTTGCTCCTTTTTTTTTTCGAGGATTCTTATCTTTGGAACCAACTGGTCTACCACGCTTCAAGCGTGCTTTAGACTCATTAGGAGATCGTCCTTCTGGGACTTCAATTCGAATTGGAGCATTTTCAGCTAGAACATGTGATTTTGTAATTTTCTTTGGGTCAGTAAATGCATCTGGTAATTGATTTGCAATATATTGCAAATGAATTATTCTTTGAACTTCAAGTTCACATTGACTTGTACGAGGATCAAATTGAGATAATAATTGTGCATTCCATGTAATTTGTTTTTCCAGCTGTTTCTTTTCTCCTTCCCCTAAAGCTGGGAAAACTATCTCATCAAAATGACAATCAACAAAACATGTTGTAAATATATCTCCGGTCATGGGTTCAAGATATTTAATGATAGAAGGAGATTCGTACCCAACATATACTCCTAGACTCCTTTGAGGACCCATCTTAGTTCATTGTGGTGGAGCGATTGGAACATACACTGATCAATCAAAAATCCTTAAATGAGAAATATTCGGCTCCTGACCAAAAGCCAATTGTAATGGGGATAACTTATGATATGATGTTGGCCTAATGCGCACAAGTGCCGCTGCATGTAAAATGGCATGTCCCCAAGCTGAAATGGGGAGTTTTGTTCTCATAAGTAATGGTCTAGTAATTAACTGGAGGCGTTTAAAAATGATTTTGCTAAGCTATTTTGTGTATGTACATGAGCAACAAGATGTTCAACTTGTATCCCTGTTGACATACAATAATCATCAAAATCTTTGGTAGTAAATTCACCAGCATTATCTAGACGATAATCTTTATTGCATAGTCTGGAAATTGTGCTCGTAATCGAATTATTTGGGCAAACAATCTTGCAAATGCCACATTACGAGTAGATAATAAACAAACATGTGACCATATGGTTGATGCATCTAATAATACCACAAAATATCTAAACGGTCCACATGGTGGGCTAATACGCCCACATATGTCACCCTGAATTTGTTCAAGAAATCCAGGAGATTCAATCCCAATTCTTACTAGTGATGGCTTAATAATTATTTTTCCTTGAGAACAAGCAACAAATGAGAACTCATTTGATAAGAGAATCTTCTGGTTCTTCAATGGATGACCATGTGAGTTCTCTATAATTCTACGCATCATGATTGAACCGGGATGGCCAACCGGTCATGCCAAACAATGAAAGATCCTTTTAGATCTGTGAACTTTTGGTTCTTTGTAACATGTGTCTCTATTGCACTTATTCATGTAACGTACAAACCTGAGGACAAAGCGAGCAATTTTTACACTTTTTTCTTGAAGCAATAGATGTAATACATAGATACTCAATATTATTTTCATCTATTGTCTCGATATGATATCCATTACGACGTATATCTTTAAAACTCAATATATTTCTTTTTGATTTGGCATATAATAAAGCATCATCTATGATAATTTTTGTTCCTCTAGGCATTAATATAATGACTCTTCCAGAATCTCCAATCAAATTTGCACTGCCTGATATTGTATTAACATTTGCCTCCATTCTTGTTAACTTTGAAAAATATTTATCGCTTCTAAGTATTGTATGAGTTGTTGCTCTGTCTGCTAAACATATATCTTCACCATCATTCTTGGAATCAAGTAAGGGATGAGAAATGTCCATTTCTTTATTAACCAACAAAAAAAAAAAAATACATAATAAGTTTTAAATAGAAATACTTAAACACAAATCCATAAACTTAACATACCAAACTAAAGTACTTAAAACAAAATAAATAACGGACAAATATGACAAAATAAAATAATTCTAATTATGGACTTTATCATCGCCAGTAGAAATATTCATGTTGCCATTGATGAGATCATTAGCAAAAAAATCAGCAACATCCAAGTTTGTAAAATCCAAGGATTCATTGAGGAAGTCATTATCTTGATAGGCAAAGTTTGCTTCTATATTTTTCTCCTTCTCCTTCAAAGAGGCTTGATAAAGATCAACAAGATGTTTGGACGTACGACAAGTATGTGACCAATGTCCTTTCATACCGCACCTAAAACATAAGTTTTCATAAGTTTGTTGATTCTTATTTTGTTGACTCTTTCCCTTATGTTCATTGCTTGTGGTTTTCAACGAAGTAGAGGAGTTGTTATTATAACCACCATGTTGCCAAACATTACTTCAACCCTTACAATGGCTGCGTCCATGTCCATGACCACGACTGTGGCTTTGATTATGGTCACGACCACGACCACAATTGTTGGATGTTATAGCATTCACTTCAGGGAATGGGGCAAACCCAGTTGGGCGAGATACATGATTTTTCATCAAAAGTTCACTATTTTGTTCTGCTACTAGAAGATACGAAATCAATTATGAGTACTTTTTAAAACCTCATCCTTTGCATTGCTGCTGCAGGAGCACATTTGATGCATGAATTGTAGAATATATATTTTTTTTCTAACATATCATTGTCAGTAATCTTTTCTCCGCACAATTTTAATTTAGAAATAATTTTAAACATTGCAGAGTTATACTCACTTACTGATTTAAAATCTTGCAACCTTAGGTGCAACCATTCATATTGACCATTTGGTAGTATGACAGTTTTTTGGTAGTCATATCTTTCTTTCAAACTTTGCCAAAGAGTAAGAGGATCTCTTATTGTTAGATATTCAAATTTTATCCCCTCATGGAAATGGCGGCGAAGAAAAATCATAGTCTTGGCCTATTTTGACATGATGCTTTGTTGTTATCTTTGATGGTGTCTCCAAGACCCTTAGCATCCAAGTGGATTTCAGTATCAAGAGTCCATGATAAGTAATTTCTTCCACAAATATCAAGTGCCACAAAGTCGAATTTTGTGAGATTTTCCACGAAGAAAACTATCATAGAATAATATTCAAAGTATTAGGAAAATAGACATTTGAGAAATTATATTGCAAACATTATTAAGAAATAAAGTGATAATTGTGAAGTAACAAATAATTCTTTCATGACTAATAAAATTGAAAACAAGTGAACTAAATCTTGGTATTTTATTGTTATGTAATATACCACATAGAAACAAATAAATTAAAGCTAAGAAAATGTATAGGTAATATAAATATTAATTTAAAAAATTCACAAATATATAATTCAACACATATATTAACAGATAATTATATTTATAAGTATTATATAAATAGCGTATACACGTATATATGATAAACAAACATATATCTACGAAATTTGGGGCACACGTATTAATATATATCTAATATCATATATATTATATAATGTTAAGAAAATTGTAAGGCTAAATATTAAAAATATATAACATAAACAAAATAAATAAATGAATAGATAAAATGAATTGATAGAACACATAAATTAAGCGTCTTGATATATATTATAATCAACAAAATAAACAAAACACCTTATCATTCTAATATAACATACCAAGAGAGAGAAAAAAATACAAACAGCTTGAAATGGTTTTCGGTCACATGAGTCTATATCTCTAATATATATATATATATATATATATATATATATAGGTGCACTTTTAATGGTTATTACCCATAAATGGTTACTTTAATATTAATTATTATTTTAAGATCAATGATCCACATTTATAGTTGTTAATTAATATTTTTAGAAATAAATTTTGATTTTTTCAAAATTTTAGAAGTATTACCTGATGAAAAACATGTATTTATTATAAAAATATAATATTGTAAATTTTTTATTTTTAAAATGCATGTAAATTTCTAAATATTGCTAGTGTTTCTCATTAGTTGGAAACAATATTAATTATGACAAAAAAAATTAACTAAATTCGAAATTAATGTAGAAAAAAAATATTTACTTGTTGGTGACTTGCAATAACAAGTCACAATGTTATCACATAATCATAATTGTTAGTACCTATTTATGGGTAGTAACCATTGAGAAGTCTTCCATATATATATATGTATACATACATATATTTATACAATTCAAGAATTTTAACTAACAAATTTTTACGTTAGTTAGAAACTCGTGCTGATAACGTGTTATAAACTATTAAGAATGTTGAGATATAAAGTACAATGAAAATAAATACGGAGTAATGGAGAAATATGTAAAGAGAGAGTGAAACTCTTGTATCACATTTCAATAGAAAAAAAACCCCTATTTATGCAGATAAATATACCATAAAAAAATCAGGTAACTACTCTGAATACAATCTAACCTAATAATTTTTCAACATTCGTATATATAATATTTATAATATAATTAAAATTATTAATTGATTAAAATTAATAATTGAAATATAATAATAATAGTAATAGAAAAACTCATGGTGTTGCATAATAATGATTTTTCATTCATAATGAACAACATAAAACTGTTTGCCTTTTTGAGCAATTTGTCATAAGTGTCAAATATGGACAGATAACAAAATATATATTGTGCACTAGATTAGTCATTATTTTGACTATGGAAAATATCCCCAATTAGGCATTATTCAATATTCACACAAAAATAGCTGGTAAAAAAATAAACTCCAAATGTAGTGAGCAAGTGACTAAACCCACCTTTGACTTGGAAGATAATGGAATAAACTTCATATATATTCAATGATCTAGTTTGGATTCTCAGCTAACTTGATACTTATTACTTATGCCCCTCCGAACCTACATATTTTTCAACAAAGAAAATTATGTTTAAGTAGTAATTTATACATCAAATTTTTAATACGCTACTATTTTGAAAGTGTAATTACATGCAATTTTTTTTCACTCTACATACTAAGTTAGTGCTCACTTATGTCTTATTAGCAATGAGATCTTTTAGACTTCAAAGCACTGGCCTTAGTCTTCTCACAAATTTTTTTAGTCTTTGTTGTAACATTTTTGGTCTTCTTACCAATTTTAGATATTTGGCTATCATTAGTATTATCTTGAAATGATTTAGGACAACCTTTCTTGTTGTGTCTGTCCTCGAGAAAGTCGTCGGAAACCTCATGAGTAACTATATTCCCGAGGATAGAAGTCGAAGGAAGAAGCCAATACCCAAGAGTTCTTGAGAGAGAACTTCTCAGGAAGTCTCATGAAAGAGTATTCGAGAAGAAATACATATGTTGACCCCTTAGAGAGCCAGAGAAGCCTCCTCAAGAAACTAATCAACGAATTTTTCGGAAGGTCTCGAGGACCACAAGTGTAATTCCCTACTTCCTTAGAGTCATTACTAAGTGAGTTTAAAAATGTACTTACAACTCGCTAATCGAGGTTTTAGGTCAAATAGTGTAATTAAGCCATAAATAGAGGAAAAACTTTAGAAATAATTATGTTTCATTGAAAATCATAAAAGTTTGACATCTGGGATCCCAAAATATAGTTTCGAAACATTTACATCATATAGATTGAACCAAGCTGACTAAACGACAAAATATAAGTTTATTTACAACCATCTCCCAAAATTTTCTGGCTGTGGCAGCAAGGCAGGCCAAACAGGTACATGCCGCCTCATGCCTGCTACACTCATGGTTGGTTGAACTTCTCTTTACCCTTACCTGCACCACAGAGCATCTGTGAGCCGAAGCCCAACAAGAAAACCCACAAACAGATAACATATGCAACACATAAATCAAGCATATAAACAAGCCACCAGTGGGCTAAACACATTGTAAAGAACGCCCTAAGCTAATACTTATAAAACATTCGCATAACATAGTTTGTAAAAGAATACCACTCATTATCAAAGTCTCAGTGGGGATTTGCTTAAAACCATGCAAGTTGGCGCCATTAGTTTTAAAAGAAAACATAAATTTTATGCAAAGTTCAAAATAAACAAAAATTAAATAACTGAGTCCCACTGATAATTTAGGAAAGTCTCTTAAACAAAACATAATTCAAATGGCGTTCTACAATGATCGTTTTTCCGTCCATAGGATTACCCCACGCCATACACCCCATGATGATAGAACTCCTCACGTCACCACGCGTGCCATAAAGAAATCCTATTTGCTACTTGGAAGGAAAGTAAGGGGGGTGAGCTAAAAGCCCAGTAAGGAAGTACAAACAAATAAGCAAGTAAGAATACAACAAATACAAACACTAACGTTCATCTAAAACATCATGGTATATCATAACATAATCGTAACATATCATCATATCATAACATAATCGTCACATATCATCATATCATAACATAATCGTAACATATCATCATATCACAATCATACAACATACATGATGAGCATGGATCGCTAGTTGTCCATGTCACCCTATGAGGTAAACAGGAGATCTCTGGTCCTTGAATAACCTCGGCGCGTCCGCCCTAGAAGTTACGTCTCAATGTCCTTAGTAACTCGTTCGATGTATCTAACATCGTAATCTGTTTGATGTATCTAACATCGTAATCTGTTTGATGTATCTAACATTGAAATCTGTTTGATGTATCTAACATCCATACACATATCATATTCAACATATCATTACATTACGACATTCATATTTCATAACAATTCATTCATACAACAGTCTTACCATTCATAGCATAAAATCATAGAATCTATCTAACTTCCTTACCTCAGGTCCAAGCTAAGAAATTTCACAATCTTTCAACGAGCCTATATCATAATCAAAATAACATTTCTTAGGTCCATAAAATTACTATTTTTCCCTTCCACACAACTCACGTGTGCATGGGCCATGCACACATAATAACCGTTACACATAACATGCAATTATTCTTAACTACACATAAAGCCATGAAAAGAATAATGCTCATTTTACCCATTTTACATGCATGATCGTTTTATAAAAACCACATAATTGAATAATAAACATAATTTTGGACGTAAAAGTGGAGTTGCATGTAATATGCATACGTGGGAACATTGCGTAATAGAGACGTTTTCAAAAACGATAATTCTACATTTCTTACTTTTATTATTTTAAAATCAATAGACATATAACATGCTTTATTTTTCTTAAAATTTCTAAGTTGATTAAATTTCTCAAAACATTATTTTATTTTATAAAATTATTTTATTTTAGCTTAAAAAATAAAATATGTGACAATTTCATTTATTAATCTCAAATTACAAAGAATTAACCAAAAACTTGGAATTAATTAAAATACCTATGTTTAATATGTTTCTTTAGAAAAAATAAATTTTATCATTGTGTTACATAAATGATGTGAGAAAATATATTTTTAAGTGTGGAAAATATATTTTTATTTAAATTATTTAAGACTTAGTTTTATGTAACATAAATCCATATGTGACAATTAAATAACTATTTTTAACCCTTTTAAACCAAACTTTCAGCCACTATTTATTTTCTTCAAAAATCACAAATAAATAGAATCTAAATATTTTTCTCAATCAAAATAAAGGAAAATCATAACTTATCAAAATATGCATTCCTACCATTTTAAAAATACCATTTTTCAATATTACCATAACTTAGGAAAAATAATTTGTTCCAAAACTCATCAAATTCATTTTAGTGAAACTCACTTCACATTTTCTTACAAAAATTCTAGCAACTATTTTTATCTTTAAAAATCACCATATTCAATTTAAAAACTCATATTTTCACAAAAATTCAATAAAAATTATGTAGGTAATTATTTGAGTAAAATATCATTTTAATGAGACTTAAAATACCCCTTTTAATTTCATAAAATTAACATAACATCAAGGACATTACTTATGCATGCAAATAATTTTTTTATCAAACTTTTACCCAATTATTTACAAAAATCAGCAAGCTTAATTTCTCATGAGATTCATCTTTTATCCCAAAAATTTCACATAAAATCATACATGTCCAAAATCTCATCATACTCTTATTATATACATGATTCTAAGAATATTACTAACATATTCACATGAAATCTTATAAAACCAATTTTTCTATTCCATTGAATCTACATATGAAATCCAACAACAATAACAATGGCAATAACATACATAAATTCATAACACCATATCTCATGAACATGCCTTATAACAATCCTAACATATTTCTTATCATATTTCTAAAATCATCATTTACCATTTACATAAATCAAAGATTAAAAAGATAACCATAGCAATATAAACATAACATATATCCTCATTATAAACCCTATCAAATCCATTCCCTCAATCATACCCATGAACCCTTTTTAAACAAATCATATTCTCTTAAAAATACAAATCATAATCATCAATCCTACAATAATCAACCATTAGCATCACCATAAAAAACCTCAAAGATAAACCCATCAAAACCAATATATAGGCTAAGAAAGACCATTACCTCTCTTGATTGTAAAACCAAGAACACAATATGATCAACACCCAAACTTCACACCCCTTGTTCCAGCCTAGGGTTTTATTTGAAAACCACCATGAGGAGGAGAAAGAATCCAATCACACACAACAAATAAACAAAGTCAATAACATATAATCAAGAAAAGAGATTTGACAAACAAATATACAAGAGAACATACTCTAAAATGGGTTCCTCTTCACCTTCTTCTTCTTTCTTCCTTTCTTTCTTCTTCTCCCTCTCTCTCTACACGCCACTCTCTCTCTCTCTCTCTCTCTCTCTCTCTCTCTAGGTCACGACAGCCACAAGAAAATATGCCCTCTTCTTCTCTTCCTTCCCCCTTTATTCAACTCTCTCAATAAAGCCTCACCAACACAAAATGGTAAGTTTCCTTTTTCTATTTTATTTTCTTATAATACCTTTTTATTTTTCTTTTATTATAAAGGATTGGAGTCAAATGATAGTTTCCCAAAATGTCTGTCCTCATCCAATTAACTTTTATTCTCTTAAAAGAAAAATGGAAAACTATCAAACAATTCCTTACACTACACGTCCACTACTCTTTCCATATCCTTTATTTTCTTTTTTATTTTATTTAATTTCCTACTTATTAAAATAAACTACCCAAAAATATCAATAAATGGCAATTATAAAATGTGTAGAAAATCCACACATGTGCAACTTATTACCATATACTAGCACACACTAAAACACTAGAGTGCATCACTATCTACCATGCACCTTAGTGCATTCAACCATAACTCACATAATTACATCAATTGTCACACTTATTTAAAATGTAACACTAATAGTAAAATAAACATGTTACACAATTATTCACTTATTAAATTAATTAACCAAACAAACAATTAACAAATTTAAATTCAAAAGATTATACCAAACAATTCTAACAATTAAATAAAATAATAAACAATCAAATAAAACAAACAACAACTAAATAAAATAACAACACTTAAATAAAACAATTCATCACACTTAACATTTAAATAAAATAAATCACAAATTTTTTTTTGGTGCACTACACACATATGGCCTAGCCGTCCCAGGCATTTACCAAGCCCTGGGTTCGCGGTCCATGCCGTGAGGATATCCCAGGTATCCTTTTAGGGACTCGCCCTGGCAACTCGCACTCCACGTGCTCAACGCTGCACTCGGCCCCTTGCCGTACTCGGCCTTGCACTCAATGTGCCTAACGCCGTTCCCGGCCCTTTGCCGTTCCCGGCCTACATCGTTCTCAGCTTTTGTCGATCATTCACATAATAGCATTCATAGCATAGCAAGCAAGTACATAGTTCTAGCAAATTCAGTTAAAGGGCAACGCCTCGCAGTTCAAACACATTGGGCTCAGCCCTGCATACCAGTTCTATTCAAACACATTGGGCTCAACCCTGCATACAAGCTCTATGGGAACAAGGGTTTTCTTACTTGAGTCTCGAGCTTTCCGAGCACCGATGTCCCAAGCACAGTCCTCTAACTTGAGCCTTGCCGAAACCCTAGTCACAACACATTAACAATATCCATCCATCAAGTTCTTATCCAATAAATAACTTTGAGCCATAACCCTAACCTCCGGGACCTTGAATTCTATCAATCCGAGTGATAACATCCATCCCGAGCCTTAACCATTGAGTTCCCAAGCCTAAACACCCTTAAAAACACAGACTAGCACTAAGGGCCGCAGCCCTACCCTCAAGCGCCGCGGCTAGCCTCGAAACAGAGGCTAGCTTCCCACTGACACCCACACGGGCCGCGGCGCGCGCACCAAGCGCCGTGGCGTGCACGAACCTCTCGGCCTCCCATGGTCGCGCGCGAACACGGGTTGCGGTGCGCCCCTCCTAGGGCCGCGGCCCTCACCTCCAAACCCAGAATTTTCATCATCTTCCCTACATTTTTCCTCAAACTAACTCACCCAAAGCTTACCTAACAGACCCAGATAAACAACACAGACATTCCAGCTCAATATCAACATCAAAACCCCATTAAAACCTGCTCCAAAACTCTATTAAGATACCCAAAAACAGATCAAGTTCTACCCACATGCACAACCCAAAAACACAACTGAAATCCAAGCATAATCCCCATAGTTAGAGCTTACCTTTGCTGTGCTATGCTTCTGAACTGATTCCACAAGTGCTCAGCTTAACTCCTTAATTCTAACAGCTCAAAATCCTCAATCCTTGGCTATTTCCACCAGAATTCCCCTTTGATATGCCTTAGAGAAGGAGTAGAGTGAGAGAGTGATGAGAAGCTATCCTTAACTGAAAAGAAAGGTGTATGTCGGTTTCCCAAAGTTTCTAATTAATTCCTCCTTTTTGTTTTACTTAACTTAAGTCTATAGGGTTACCTCAAGGCTCGGGGTACCAAAACGTCCCCGACAATATTCCCTCCTAGACATTCGATCCTCAAATATATCTCCAAATATTTATTTTCACAACCCGATAACCCCATAACACGTCTAAAACCCGAACTACCCCTCGACTCACCTCGAGTCGGAATCTCAACCCTGTTGTGACTTTCTGGCTAACCGCTCATCAGGACTGTCTTGGATCGTGCTGCACAGACATATCACATAAATATAACATTTATCACGTTGATCACATTTATACCCCTAATATCCAGACGGGGCCCACATGCACATTTAACTCAACTAAACATGCATCATTATCATATATTCACATAAATCCACATATTAACATATTAAATCATTTATTGCCCTCCAGGCACACTAATCAAGGCCCTAAGCCTGATTAGCAAATTTGGGTCGTTACAACAAGTGACGCGTCCAGCGCTGGTCGCACCCTCAAGGTAGTCCTCCGCGCCTTTGTGTTAGGATATAGGGACCACACCTTAATCACAAAGAAATGTTCTAGAGGTTATTACCACCCAGTCGACCTCACTACCCGTCGAAACATGTCAAGTGCCTTTGGGCATGAAAGGGTCATTTGTAGGGACTCGAAACCATAGTTTTTGGACTCCCGTTTTCATAGTCTCGAAGCAAGACTATCCTTTGCCAAGCTCTAACCACTAAAAGGTTGGTGATTCTGTTAGGAAAATTTATACAGGATCTTATTTATTTTCATGTAAATCTTATATTAAACAAATTAATATAAGATAACCTAGAACATGTTTCTATAATTGAATTCAAACATAAATAATGATAAGAACACATACATTATACGCAACGGAATGAATAAGTCTTTCCTTCATTTCTCTAACCCTTGTATCCTTTCTGTCGCAGGGTATCACCAAGAAACTGAACCGATCTTCAATTTTCTTCACAGCCTTCCAAAGCATCCTTAGAATCACCTTGACTAGAGTGGGAAATTCTCAACACATGAGATAGATACAATGAGAAGAAGAACATAAGAGAATATCGAGGCTTAGAAAATGACTTATGCTGAAGAGAGAATCTAAAACCTAGAGCATCAAGAATAAATTTTCTGATTTTCTGTTAGATAGTCTTTCTCAAATCTGATTTCAACTCTCACTTAGAATTCCTTTTATAGACTCAATTATGTCATTTATTTTAATTAAAAAATCAATAAAATAATAGATAATATTAGCCTAACGGTCGAAATTCTCATGAGCTTTAGGCCCGTGAAAATTTTCATTTAATTACAAGCTCATTGGACTTAAAATCAAGACCTATATTATTTTCTATGAATTAATTAATTATTTAAATCCTCATCAAATTAATTATTTATAATTTGAACCTTGATTTAAAATTATTTATTAATTTAGACAACAATTTTTCTTAATAAATCTGGCCTAAAATCTCTTTTCTTCTATAAATTGCATAACTATGTGAAACTATCCAAAATTGACTTGATCAACTTTAATAATTCTAATTGATAATTAAATTAATTAATTGAGACTATCTAGATGATTTTATCGAAGGTACAACGGGGACCATGGGACTATGAAATCAAGCTATAATAAGTTATCATAAATTTAACAAATAAATTTACTAACTTATTAATTCCTCATGACTCCTCTAAAGACTCAGAATTGCACTATTGAATTCATAGAACGCTCTATAAGCAATATAGATACATTATTAATTATCCATTGTTACAACCATAATTGTCACTCAATCCTCTATAGACGGTCTACAATGAGATGAGACTAAAATATTGTTTTACCCCTCATTGTATTTTATCCTTAAAACACTCAGTTCCTTGTAAATGATATTTCAGTAAATTAATATTAATTACTGAAATGAGATCTCTATCATTTAGCACCTTGAACCAAACTAAAAGGAAACCATCGTTTTACTTCTTCATCAGAAGCTATAGATGTTCATATCTATGATTAACACTACCACTCAATTATACTACTGAGTTCCCAAGATGTAAGTATGGGCTAGTCCGTAGGGTAAGCTGGTAACGAAAAAGTCAAAGAACTCAAATAATACAATCAGTTAGAATACTAACCACTAAGAATTGAGATTGAATTGACCTATGGTCAACTATATGATATGAATAGAATAGATAATAACTATATGTTTACTTATCCTATCTATTGTCAATATCGATCTAGTCCGATGTAACAAATACATCTGATCTTATCTACTTTGCTAATGTTCTGGAAAAAACATAACACTATAATGTGTAAGTAGATCATATCGTAGATTGGCAAGTCAGTGCAAATCTTGTGCACTGACTAATTTTAGGACTAACTTATGTTTGAACATATAATCATATTTATATTTCACTGTGATTATGTCACTATAGATACGTTTAGCTATATGCTCGAGATTTAATAGAAGTTTATATTAAACAAATAATCATGAAAATAAAACATGTGAGCAAAGTGATTGACCAAATCAAAAATTGATTTATGTTTTTCTATTCTTTTATTGATAATTAAATGAGATTACAAAGAAATTGAGTTTGATTTGGGCATAAAACCCCAGCAAACTCCCACTTGCACTAATTGAAACTAATGCCTTAATTCTACTAATCCCATTTCCTTGATATGCTTATCAAATGTAGCTTCTGGTAGTGTCTTTGTAAACAGATCTGCAAGATTGTCTTCAGATGCAATCTTTATAACCTTCACATCTCCCCTGGCCACATATTCTCAAATAATGTGATACTTCCTTTCTATATTCTTACTCCTCTTGTGACTTTGAGGTTCTTTTAAGTTGGTTATTGCTCCTGTGTTGTCACAGAATAGCACAAGCGGTTTATCCATACTGGAATAACATCAAGATCTGAATAAAACTTCTTTAGCCAAACTATTTCCGTAACTGCTTTAGATGTAGCTATGTACTCAGTCTCCATGGTGGAATTTGAGATCGCAGACTGCTTTACGCTTCTCCATATCACAGCTCCACCCCCAAGAATAAACACCATTCCAGAAGTAGACTTCCTATCATTGACATCAGTCTGAAAATTTGAATCGGTGTAGCCTGCAGGGTTCATAACACCACCCTTGTAGAATAACATATAATCCCTAGTCTGCCTATATACTTCAGAATATGCTTAATTGCTATCCAAAGTTCAGTCCTGGGTTTGATTGATACCTACTCACTACTCCCACTACATAGCAGATATCTGGTCTAGTACACAACATAGCATACACCAGACTTCCAACTACAGATGCGTAAGGAACTTTTCTCATTGCATCTTCCTCTTCAGGAGTATGGGGAGACTGCTTCTTTGAAGGATGAATTCCATGGCGAGATGGTAGACGTCCTT
The DNA here is from genome assembly GCF_963169125.1 of Humulus lupulus. Taxonomy (NCBI): domain Eukaryota; kingdom Viridiplantae; phylum Streptophyta; class Magnoliopsida; order Rosales; family Cannabaceae; genus Humulus; species Humulus lupulus. The sequence goes on along the minus strand of NC_084796.1, from coordinate 85,318,655 downwards.
TCTTGGAATTTTTCATTGAGAAACCTTCAAGCGCTTTATTGATGTAAGCTGCTTAAGATAGAGCTAAGAGTTTTTTCTTTCTATCCCTAATAATCTGGATACCTAGAACATAATATGCTTCACCCAAATCCTTCATCTAGAATTGAGTGTTTAGCCAATTCTTCACATCTGACAATTTCTTAACATTGTTTCCAATGAGTAAGATATAATCTACATAAAGTACCAGGAATACCACTATTTGATTTTCCTTCAGTTGGTAAACACAAGGTTCATCAATATTTTGTTCAAAGCCATAGGTTTTGATTATTTAATCAAACCTAAGATTCCAAGAACGAGAAGCTTGCTTAAGTCCATAAATGGATCTATTCAACTTGCAAACTTTTCCTTCTTATCCAGTTACTTTAAATCCTTCTGGCTGATCCATATAAATGACTTCGTCAAGCTTCCCATTAAGAAAAGCTGTCTTGATGTCCATTTTCCAGATCTCATAGTCGAGAGAGGCTGCTATGGATAGGAGGATTCAAATGGACTTGAGCATGGCTTCCGGACTAAAAGTTTCCTCATAGTCCATGCCTTCTCTTTGGGTATAACCCTTTGCCAGTAATCTGTAATGACCCAACTAAGTTAAAGACCTCGGACCATTAAAACTACTAAGACATAACTATTGATTTCGAATTCATACATAAAATAATAGATCTTTATTAGAAAATCCAAAATACGGGATCCTATTGTTATTACATAAAAATCATAAAGAAAATTAAACCTTTATTTTAATCGTTCAAATACGAAATGCAAAAAATCATAAATACATAAATTAAAAAGACTCAAAACATAAACGTCATCCTCGATCGTTTCCATCAGTCCATTCATTTAGTCCTCTCCCAATACACATACCAAAACCGCCATGAATCCGTCCCGCCTTCCATGCTCATCTACCTGCACAATCTAAATAAAAAGGCATGAGCCTAATGGCCACTAAGGAAAAACTACTAAAGCATACCATAAATCATAAATCATAAAACATAAGACTGCAATATTAATGGCCATTAACTCATTATCGTAGTATGTGATAGAAACCATCTAGGTCCTCTTGCTACTATTTAGAGGTAGGTTTAAACACAAATATAGTATATGATATAAACCATCTAGGTCCTCTTACTACTATTTAGAGGTAGGTTTAGTCATAACTATAGTCTATAAAAATTATAAAAATCTCAGGATTTGCTTATTTGCTATCTAAGCAACCATATTTCCTAAGCGAATACAAACATAAAAACAACATACATACATACATACACACACACACACATACAAATAATCATAACACATAAAATCTAACTTATTTTCCTTACCAAAAACTGAGGTATTTGAGGCAAGAGCGGGATTAGAAACTCCTAAAACCAAATAGTAAAAATCATAAGTTTCCTAAAGAAAAGAAGATGAAGAGAAGATCTAAACCATTCAGAAAAGAACTTACCCAAAACCTTAAGTTTCAAGAAAATAAAACACCTAACCAAAAGCCATTATAACAAGTTAGGATTTGGAAGAAAATGAAAAGAATAAGAGGAACTATAATGAACTAAACTTGAGGATTGAGAGTACCTTAGACAACTTAGAACTTTGATCTACACCTTAATACCGAAATCAAACTCTAGCTTACTTCCCAAGTGCTTAGAAAAGCTTAGATTTGAAAGCTTTTAACCCCAAAACCCTAGTGCTTCTCTCTAAAACAAAATTAGCAGCTTGGAGGCTCTGAGAAGTGCTTGAATGATGATGCAAATGGATGAGTGAAGGGTCCTATTTATAGAGTTCAAGGAGTGAAACTAACTCCTTTAAAATGAATAAAAATTGAATTATGCTCAACAGATGCCCAGAACTCGGTCAAAATCGTTCAAGAGCAAATCCAAATTGTTGAGGGCTGTTTCTAGCTTGGATTCCATGGACTTTAAAAATATGCTTGTGGAGCTGATATATCGCCCCCACAGGCGATATATCGCCTCCCTCATATTCCTGAGGCTCCATGGTTTCGTTCGTGCGAAGTCGACGTGTTTCCATATCAACATAGGCGATATATCGTCCCCTATAGCTGCGATATATCAGCTTACGCTGATATATTGAATACGTTTTTGCACACTTTCATCACACTTGAAGTTTGTTTAAACAAATTTGACTGAGTAATACGAGATCCTAACAGCTGAGGGAAGGTTATAGACTTCCTAGGTTTATCCTTTATTTATTTACTCATCTAAAATCCTTAATAAACATACATGTGACGAGTGTCACATTCTTAATTATTATATCTAAACCTTAGGTTATAATAAATAATATTTCTAGGACAAACTACATTAATCAAACCTTATGATAAAATTAATATTTCTAAACTATAGGCTAAACTTATAGAATCCCTAACTATCTCTATGAGTTTCCAACTAAATCCTGGCTTGAACTAATAACCATGAAAACTTAAATACTACAACACAAGCTACTACTATCTAGCTAAGTAAAATTCTGAGATGCTACAATTGTCCCCTACTTAAAAGAATTTAGTCCCCGAAATTTACTTACCAAACAATTCCGGATACCGTGCTTGGATGTCTTCCTCCAACTCCCTCGTTGCCTCCCGTTCTGTATTATTACTCCATAAGACCTTGAATATCGGAATACTCTTAGACTGTAATTCCTTCACCCCCTTCTCTAGGATGCTAGCCAGTCATTCCTCATAACTTAGGTCTTTCTGAAGTACTAACGTATTGTACTTGAGAATGTGGGATGGGTCTGACACATATCTACATAGCATTGAGATGTGAAACACATTGTGGCTACTGCTAGAGCTGGAGGTAGGGCTAATCTATATGCTACAGGTCCCACCTTGTCCAATATCTCAAAAGGACCTATTAACCGGGGACTAAGTTTTCCTTTCTTCCCAAACTGCTTCACTCCTTTCATAGGAGATATTCTTAAGAAGACTTGATCTCCGACTTTGAATTTCACATCTCATCGCTTGGCATCCGCATAACTCTTTTGTTGATTATGAGTAGCGAGCATACACTTTCTAATCAGTTCAACTGCGTTTTGAGCCTCTCTAATAGCCTCAGGTTCAAGAAGTTATCTTTCTCCCACCTCATTCCAATGTAATGGCGACTGGCATTTCCTTCCATAAAGTAGTTCATAGGGTGCCATACCGATAGTTTCCTGGTAGCTATTATTGTAGGAGAACTCTATAAGTGGCATATACTTACTCCACAATCCTCCGAAGTCTAGTACGCAAGCACACAACATATCTTCTAAAAGCTGTATGGTACGCTCGGACTGTCCGTCGGTCTAAGGATGAAATGTTGTACTGAGACTTAGCTTGGTACCCATAGCTTGCTGCAAGCTTCCCCAAAATCTTGATGTAAACACCGATCCTCTATTAGATACTATGGTCTTAGGGATTCCATGCAGTTGTACAATTTCTCGAACATAAATGTCTGCGTACTGGTCCACAGTGTACGCAGTCTTGACAGACAGGAAGTGAACTGACTTTGTGAGTCTATCCACCACAACCCAAGCCGAGTCGTGTTGCTTACTTGTTCATGGTAATCTTGTCACGAAGTCCACGGCTATGTCTTCCCACTTCCATTCTGGAATACTAAGCGGTTGCAATAAGCCTGCGGGTCGCTGATGTTTCGCCTTTACTTGCTGGCATATTAAGCATTTGGACACGTATTCTACTATGTCTTTCTTCATTCTCGGCCACCAATATAGTGCCTTAAGGTCGTGAGTCATCTTGGTCGATCCCAGGTGAATAGAGTATGGGGTAGTGTGTGCTTCTTCTAAAATCTTCATCTTAATTCCATGGTCATTTGGCACGCATACCCGACCCTTATATCTTAAGAATTCCTGTCCTGATATAGAGAAATCTGTAGTCTTGCCTTCTTTGACTGCAGCCATAAATGATAATAACGTGTCATCATGCTCTTGCCCGATCCGTATATCATCTAGTAAACTTGACTGGATGGACAAGTTAGCCAGCTGACCCATGATTATTTCTATCCCGTCATTAATCAGCTCTTGCTGTAGCGGCTTTTTAATTCTGGATAATACTGCCAGATTTCCGTAACTCTTCTGGCTTAATGCATCTGCAACTACATTTGCCTTTCCTGGGTGGTATAGGATTTCACAATCATAGTCCTTTACTAGTTCCAACCACCTTTGCTGCCTCATATTGAGTTCCTTCTGCGTGATGAAATATTTTAAGCTCTTATGGTCCGTATAAATTTCACACCATTCTCCATAAAGATAGTGGCACCAAATTTTCAATGCAAAGACTACCGCTGCCAACTCCATATCGTGTGTTGGATAACGTTGCTCGTATTCCTTCAGCTGCCTTGAGGCGTAGGCAATCACCTTGTCATTTTGCATCAGCACACAACCTAAAGCTTGCTTAGACGCATCACAGTATACTACAAACTTGTCATTGGGTGTCGGTACACAAAGTACTGGTGTTGAGCATAATTTATCTTTGAGCAACTGGAAGCTTTCTTGACATTTATCTGTCCAGTTGAACTTTTGCTGTTTCCGGGTCAGGTTGGTAAATGGAGTGGCTATCTTAGAAAAACTTTCTACAAATCTCCAGTAATAGCATGCTAGCTCGAGAAAACTTCTAACTTCTGACACATTCTTAGGTCTTGGCCAATCCTTCACAACCTCTACCTTAGTTGGGTTTATTGCGACTCCATCTTTGGATACTATGTGGCCGAGGAACGCTACTTGTGATAGCCAAAATTCACATTTCTTGAACTTGGCATAAAGTTGATGCTCCTTTAGTCACAACATGGCCGGTCTTAAGTGTTCCTCGTGCTCGAATTTGTCCTTGGAGTACACCAATATATCGTCAATGAATACCACGACGAATTTGTCCAAGTAATCCTTGAAGACCCGATTCATTAAGTCCATAAATGCGGCTGGAGCATTGGAAAGACTAAAAGACATAACTAGAAACTCATAATGTCCGTATCGAGTCCTTAAAGCTATCTTTGGTATATCTTCTTCCTTTACCTTGAGCTGGTGATAATCGGATCGTAGATCAATCTTTGAAAATACATTCGCTCCTTAGAGTTGATCAAATAAGTCATCGATCTGGGGTAGCGGGTACTTGTTCTTAATTGTCACCTTGTTCAGCCCGCGGTAATCGATACACATCCGCATGCTTCCATCCTTCTTCTTTACAAATAGAACTACTGCTCCCCATGGCGAATGGCTTGGTCTGATGAATCCCAAGTCTAAGAGCTCTTGCAGCTACATTTTCAACTCCTTGAGTTCGGTAGGTGCCATCCGGTATGGTGCCTTTGAGATAGGCTCGGTTCCCAGTACTAGTTCGATTGTGAAGTCAATTTCTCGAGTAGGGGGTAACCCTGGTAAGTCATGAGGAAATATCTCTGGAAATTCTTTTATAATGCAAACGTCTCCAACCTTTAATGGTGTTTCCTATGCCACATCCGTGACACTTGCTAAGAATGTGTGACATCCTTTCTCTATCATCCTCTGAGCTTTGAGAGATGAGATAAGTGGTGTTCGTAGTCCTAAAACCTTTCCCATAAAACATAGTTTCTGACCCTCAGGAGTTTCGAACGTCACTTGCTTGCATCTACAATCGATGGTTGTGCCATGTCTTGCTAGCTAGTCCATGCCCAATATTACGTCGAAGTCCTTGATCTCTAGCTCTATCATGTCTCCTTCTAGCTTTGTGCCCTTGACTATGATCGATACTCCTCGTACTATTCATGATGATAGAACAACTTTGCCCGAAGACAGTTCCATGACAAACCTAGTTCTAATTCTTTCACAAGGTTTGTCTAATTTCTTTATCATTCCTAATGAGATATACGAGTGTGTTGCTCCCGAATCAAACAATAATGAACATATATTATCGAGGATAGGAAGATGACCTGTGACCACTTTATTACTAGTTTCAGCTTCTCCTTGGGTCAAGGAAAAGACTCTAGCTGGAACCATCTTGTTGTCCTTCTTTTCTTCTGTTTTGAGCTACAGACAATCTCTTTTCTGATGACCTTCCTGGCCATAATTGTAACAACCCTTGGTGTTTGCACGACACTCCCTAGGCTGTCTTTTGTGACACTTGGAGCACTGAGGGTATTCCACATAACCCGACCTATTATTACCATTATTAGTCCGTGCTCTTTTATTAGCGTCGGTCTGCTTATTATCAGGATGCTTTCTTTTTTGCCCATTATTGTTATGCAGGTTTTTTTTGTGGTTTTGACCATTCTGAGTTTGATTCTGCTGCTTGGGTTCAGACTTGATTGCCTCCTCTTTACTAACATTTTCTTGGAGCCTTTCCACCTCTATAACCATTTCCATAACATTGGTATAAGAAGTGGTTCTAGGGTTTGCAAGCTTGACCCTTAATTCAATCTTGGGTCTGAGTCCTCTGGTGAACTTGGTTACCCTTAAGTAGTTGATTGGGACCAACTCTGGTGGGAACTTGGCTAGATGATCAAATTGTCGAGTGTACTTGACTACTGTCAAATTGCCATGCTTCAGACTGGCAAACTCTTCTACCCTCATAGTGATGACTGCCAAGTTGTAGTACTTTTTGTGAAACAGCTCCACAAATATGGCCCAGTCATGGTGGTGATATCATGAGTCTGTTGTACCAAATCCCACCAGATTCTAGCATTCTTTTTCAGTAGAGAGGAAACAAAGGATATGCGATCCGCATTGCCAAGGTTCATGTGTGCCAGAATCGGCTCTACATTCCTAACCCATTCTTCAGCCTTAAAGGGGTCGGTTGTCCCTTCAAAATTTGGAGCATGTTGCTTACGGAAACGCTCGTAGACTGACTCTATGCACTGAGCTGGATAAGGCACGTAGTTCACCATCGGCCATCCCCCATATGTATATCCTACATTCTGCCCTTGCTGGGGTGCTTGAGCTGTTGGCTGAAGCTGTGGCTAAGTTTGCGGCTAAGGCTGCGATTGAGGCTGTTGTCGCTGTTGCTGTAGTAGTCTATCTACTTGTTGTTGTAACTGGATAATCTCAGCGTTGTTGTCAATCAGAGGTGGTGCATTTCTATTGGCAACAGTAGTGGTAGTATGCGTTCCCCTTCTTTAGACTGGAGGGGCCTCGTGAGTCTCGTTTCCGGTGTTGGGGGCATTGCCGTTCATGCGTGCAGACCTTCGTAGCAACATCTTCAGCAAACTTCTAATAGTTGAGAAAACACGTTAGAACTTACACTAATAGTTTCTATGGCAAAACTTAGTCTAAGAAAACATAACTCGGATCTATCAGTTATGATTTCTTATGAAAAAAATTATGTAAGTCGTCTTTATACATTAGGGTGTGTTTCTATACTTAGACTATTAAGCCATCTTTATTATTTTCTAAGTCTGTTTCTAACCACCCTATATGACTTAATTCTCAAGATCAAAACTTGTCGCTGTTTCAATGTTAACCATATTGAGGGAGGGTTGGGATCAGTAAAATCGTTCCCATTACTATGGCCCCCTAAACTCTCAATACAGAACTAATTCATTGATTTGTATCCACCCTCATTGAACTCAGTCATTATTTATTGAATTTATTCTAAATTAATTATGATTGTAAAAAAAAAAAATCAAACTTATACATGCCATAAAAATATAATAAAAACTTTATTCATTTGGAAAAAAGATTTTCATTTATTACAATAATAAATTCAAAATAAATAAAGAAACTATACTAATAATAACTAGGGTAAAATTTCTAAAAATCAGGATCTTCTACATCTGACCCTTCATCTAACATATCATCAGTTATTTCCTCATAATCATCCGTATCATAAGCCTCAAAACTACCACGGGGAATATTCATTAGGATATTATGCTTTTGTTCATTGGTGAATTGAAACTCAAATCTACAGGTAAACCTAAGTATAAGAAAATAATATCTCATGGCTATCGGTAAATCATCTTCATCATCCATAGTCTCCCATAATTCTTCCAATTTTGAAACTATAGAAGGAAAATCCTTAAAAAGCCTAATTACGAGGACATATTGTTCCATATCTCTTGTAGATGCGGTTTTTCGCCAACGAGATATTAAGAAATAAATTGGGTAGATTAGTGCTTAATAGTAAACCGTAATGAAATAACAAGAACTCACTCAAAAGCCCAGAACTTTTACATGGTTCAGTGGTTAAAATCCACCTAGTCCACGAGTCAATATTATTATTGTTTCTCTTTCTATTTTGGCAGAGTTTCGGTAATACAGAATAATGGTCCCTTTTCCTGTCCAATATTCCCAGTATTTATAGGGGAATTCCATGGACATGTTTGGGTAACTGTGTAAACAAACTGCGTAACTACACATATGGTATATAATTAATACAGATTATTCCCATTTACATTGGGATATGATTTGATAACATAATAAACACGTTCCTGCTATCTCGGGTAATAAATGAAATAAATACGATGTAGCCTAATCATTAATGAGCGTATAAAGAATCCCCGAGTCTCTTGGGATCCTTTTGTATGCGTTATATCCAGGTCCTCACGAGCTGAATATCTCATACAAGCTCAAGCTTGACAGCTACCTGACTCCGAGCTCGTAATAAGTCCAGGACGCCTAATACTAGATTTGACCACTTCGAGACTCGAGCTGCTCACATGGTTAATATCTAGATATTCTACTTGGTTATTTTCCCACGTATCTACCTGCCAGCTATACCCAAGCTGAGTGAGTGAAATCATGCTAAAATTAGGGTACAACATTTTCCCCCCAAGCTCCTGCTCGTGTTTGATGTCGTCACTTTCTGACATACATAGTAGGGGATTTTGGACTTCTGTCACACAAAATGTGTCTACCTACTACTCAAATATTGGACATGTGGTCTCCTACGATTGGCGTCTGTTCGGGTTTCGAGGACTGAAATAATTGTCCTGTTAAATTTTTGTCGCCATCTGGTCTAATTAATCTTGGCCCTTGGATCTCGAGCTAACCTAATCGGATGGCCCAAATTAATTTTCGGAGTTTATGTCTAAATAGGGTGATCAGTCCTCAGACCTCACCATCTTTGTATTCAAAAAAGAAAAAAATCTCCCTTTTCCAATTCTCAAGTTTCCTTTCTTCTTCTCCAGAATTCCCAGAACTATTCATCATACACTAGACCTTCAGAAGCTTTCCAGGAGATTCCCATGGCCGTATCTACGCCCTCTTCGAATCGAACATTTTTCCTGTAAGTATTTTATCCCCTGATTTGAAAAGTTTTTTTTTGTTCTTCATTATCCAATGAGATTTTTTTTTCAACAATGTTCATTATATGGTATCGTTAGGCTATTTCTAAGTGCTAACAGGAAATAGGTTTTGGTTTAGGCTCCATGAGCGAACCCAAATGTATTTTAGAAATATGACATTCATAAAACTGGGTGAATTTCTGGGATAATCTGGGGTAGCCCTAACGGCAAATCAGGTTAAAGAATACCTATTTGGGGTATAGAAACCGAAAGGTTTTTAAGTTAAATACCAGGTAGCTTAGGGGTTACGATTCCTTAGGCGGTTTTGCACTAAACCGCTATAGCGTCCCAAATTTGCTAATAAGCCTTAGGGCCTTGATTAACGTGCCTGAATGGAAATAATTGTTTTATTATGTTAATAGGTGAATTTGATGATTATATGATTAGAAATGCATGTTTAGGTGGATTAAATATGCATGTGGGCCCCTTTTGGTTATTGAGGGAATATTTGTAATTTTAGCTCGTTGAGAGCATAAGTGTTGTATTTGTGTATATTGTGATTGATACCACGAGTGAGTGGTGATATATTTGTGATGCATGATCTGAGACAATCCTAGGGAGCAAATTAGCTAGAAAGTCACAACGGGGTCAAATACCCGACTCGGGAGGAGCCTAGAGGTATTTTGGGAACATAATATGTGTTTGGGATTTATTGAGTAATGTGTAGTAATTTAATAATGATTTGGACATGTTGGGATTAAATGGGGATTATAGGAATACTCAGGGACTTAATGGGATTTGGAAAATGACTAAATTTCCCTTGGGTTACTTAAGGATTGAGGATAAGCTTACAAGGCAGTTTGGTCATTTGGCAGGGGTATTGCATAGCTCAGAATAGTCTTGGGAAGTCACTGGAACAAATCAAAAGAGGAATCTCTCTCTCTATCTCACGGCTCTCTCTCCCTTTAATGGTATTTAAATTTTGATGAAACTTTGAAGACTTGGGCTGGTGAATTGGAGGATTGGGAAGCTTAAAGCACATGGAATCAGTTCAGGAACTGATTTAAGTGTAGAGGTAAGTTCTTTAATTGAATCTTGTTGTTGAATTTCCTTGATTATGCTAAGAACTCAAGCTTGCATGAGGTTTGGTCTGGTTAGCTGTGCTTGGTTTGAATTTTGGTGTTAGTGCGGATTAGAGGGCTGTACTTAGGTGGATGTGATGCCTAGGTTGTGTAGACAAGGAATCCAGGTTCAATTTTGAGTGGTGTTTGGAGTATGAAATTAAGGTTTATGCTTGAGGAAAACGCAGGGTAAAATGGGGTTTTATGGGTTTGGAGGCTCGAGCCGTGGCCCTATCCTTCAGGAACCGTGGCCCGTGTGTGTCGAAGAGGCTGGAAGCCTTTGTCTGCCCAGGCGCGTCGTGGCCTAAGGATGGGAGTGTCGCGGCCTGTGTCCCTCAACCAGTGAGGCTTTTTGCCTCTGACTTGAGCGCGCTGTTGCCCTTAAGGGGATGGGTCGTGACTCAAGTTAGAGATGTTGGCTGTTTGAAGGTTTTTAGCATGGGAACCCTAATGTTAAGGCTCGGGAAGGATTTTACCACTTGGATTGGTAGAATCCAAGGTCCCAGAGGCTAGAATTATTTCTCGAAGTTATTTATTGGATCAGAACTTGATGGATGGCTATTGTTAATGCGTTGTGACTAGGTTTTCAGCGAGGCTTAGGTTAGAGGACTGTGCTTGGGATTCCGGTGCTTAGGAAGCTTGGGACACAGGTAAGAAAGCTGTTGTACTCATAGAGCAGGGCGTGACCTTATTGTTTGTATTGCAGGGCATGGCCCTTTGTGATTGAATTGCAGGGTGTAGCCCTATTGTTTGTGTTTAGTATATGTTTATATATTTGTTGATATTATGCTATGTATTACATATTTGTGAATGAATGGCGAAAGCTGGGGATGGCAAAGGCCGAAAATGGCAAGGGGTCGGGAACGACGTTAAGCACGTGGGGTACAAAGCCGAGTACGGCAAGGGCCGGAAGCAGCGCTAGCATGCGTAGTGCAAAGACGAGAACGACAAGGGGTCGGGAATGGCGTTGAGCACGTAGAGTGCGAGTCGTTAGGGTGAGACCCTCCTAGGATGCTGGAGTCATCCTCACGGTGAAGACCGCGAACCCAGGGCCTGGTAAAGCACCTGGGATGGCATGGACGCTATGTGTTTAGTCTGTTTGCTGTTTTGTTATATGATGCTGATAGATATGCATATGTTAATTGTTTTGTGTTGAGTTTTCTTGCTGGGCTTCGGCTCACGGGTGCTCTATGGTGTAGGTAAGGGCAAAGGAAAGGTCGACCAACCATGAGTATGGAGAGCGTGGAGTGACATGTACATTTTCAACCTACCTGGCAGCCACGACCAGGGGTATTTTCGGGAAAATGTTATGCATAGACTTGAATTTATTGCATAGTCGACCCTTAATGTATTTTGAGTTATAAATATTTTTTAAACAGTATTTTGGGATTCCAAGTGTTTAACTTTTAGTATTTTCAATGAATGATCATGTTTTTATATATATCATTCCTTTAAACGACCTTTAACACAGTTTAGCTACACTTTTAACCTAAAACCTCGATTAGCGAGTGATTAGCACGTTTTAAACTCACTTAGTAATGACTCTAAGGAAGTAGGGAGTTACAACTTGGTATCAGAGCGAGTCAAGGTTTATGGTTCTTGGAGATCGACCGAACATGTACGCTTACTGCCAATGACAAGCCCGACTCCGGGTTGGTTGGTAATTATTGAATTATATGCTTGATTGTGTGTTAAATGTCCTAGTTGCTTGAATATTTTATATAGAGCATGATGAATGAGTTGACATATGCATGATGTTAGGGCATGGCCCCTTGATTGTTGTATGTTATCTATGTTACGTGGATTTGCTAGTTGTGTTTGGTTGGTGCGAATTGGGAGGTGGTTTTGGAAGTTGTTATCATGCCTGATGGGCGGCGTCATTGATTGCAGGCATATTGTTGAGATGCCTCGGCGATTAATTAGACTCTGCGACAATAGGGCCGAGGATGAAAAACAGGGTCAGGACCCTCCACCTGCCCCACATAATTGGCAATAGTTATTTGCCGAGATGGAAGCTAGACTTCACCGAATAGAAGAAGAGCTTCGACAGCTGAGGAAACAGGCCCCTCCTTAGGGCATTGGGTTGCAGGTTCCATAGGCTGTGGCACCAGTGCCAGTCCAACCTGTTGTGGAGAATGGGTGGGAACCTTTGTATGAGAGGTCCAAGAAGCAGCATCTCCCACCTTCGATGGTGGACCAGACCCACTGCGGGCAGGGCAGTGGATGAACATGATTTCTTCCATCCTGGATTTCATGAGCGTGGAAGGGAATGAGAGGGTAGCTTGCGCCAGCTACATGTTTGGAGAGGATACCCGCATCTGGTGGGATGTGGTGACTAAGAGAAGGAATGTTGCAGCTATGACTTGGGAAGAATTCAGAAACATTTTCAATGAGAAGTACTACAGCGTCGCAGTCTGAGCTGCGAAGGTTGGAGAGTTTACCAACATGACTCAGAATCGGATGACAGTTACTGAGTATGCCTTAAGATTTGACTAGTTGGTGAAGTTCGCACTGGATTTGGTGCCAATTGATATGTCAAGAAGGGATCAGTTTGTGCGGGGATTGAATGTTTTGATCGCCTGTGACAAGGCCCTTACAACTAAGGGAGGTTGAGCATCAATAATGGAGAGAGGGCGCTACTAGGCGTGATGCTCAGAGGATGGTGCCTCCTTTCACCGGATCTAGTCGGGGTAGTGGCCCCAGTGAGCAGAAGAGAAAGGCCCCAGACTCTTTCGTTCCTCCTAGCTCAGATAGGAGGGCATGGGGTGCTTTCAGTGGCCATCAGGGCGGGGGTGACAACTGGAGGAGTTTCCCAGTGTGTCCTCGGTGCAGATGATGACATCAGGGAGAGTGCGGGGTCAGGGCCTACTTTATTTGTGGGAGTATCAACCATTTGAGGAAGGACTACCTACAAGCTAGGAAAGAGGAGTCGAAGTAGAGCGAAGTCTCGCTCCTGCCAGAGTATTCACCTTGACCCAAACTGAGGCTGAGGCTAGCCCCTCAGTCGTGACAGGTCAGATTTCTAGTGCTAGTTCTTCTTTTACTGCATTGATTGATTTAGGGGCTACTCATTCATTTGTGTCTGCTAGAGTGATAGATCAGCTATGTAGACCTAGTGATTTGTATGCTAGGGGATTTCAGACTTTGTTGCCGACTGGAGAACTGGTAGTCTAGGAGATGGGTTAGAGCATTGCCAGTAGAGATAGACAGTAGAGAGTTGTTTCTTGATCTTATTGAGTTAGCGATGAATGACTTCGATATGATCTTAGGGATTGATTGGTTATCGAAGTACGGGGTGACAATTGACTGCAAGCGTAGGATGGTGACTTTTGAACCAGAAAATGAGGTACCATTAGTATTTGTGGGAACAGTTAGTGGACCGCGAGTACCTATGATTTCAGCACTAAAGGCTAGAGACCTGGTGTAGGAAGGTTGCATAGGATTCCTAGCGAACATTGTGGATACCTCTAGAGTTGTATCGATTGGAATGAGTGAGACCATACTGGTATGTGAGTTTCTAGATTTGTTCCTCGCAGACTTGCCAGGGTTGCCGCCACAGCGGGAGATCGAGTTCATTATAGAGTTGGCGCTAGGAGCGGAGCCAATATCTAGGATACCTTATAGAATGGCTCTGGCAGAGTTGAAGGAACTGAAGATTCAGTCACAAGAGCTACTAGATTTGGGGTTCATCAGACCGAGTTTATTGCCATGGGGTGCTCCAATGTTGTTCGTCAAGAAGAAGGATGGATATTTAAGAATGTGTATTTACTACAGGGAGTTGAACAAGCTGACAATTAAGAACAAGTACCCATTACCTAGGATTGATGACTTGTTTGACCAGCTACAGGGAAAGACAATGTTCTCTAAGATTGACCTTCGGTTATGCTACCACCAGTTAAGGATTAAAGAGGAGGACATACCAAAGATCGCTTTCCGCACGAGATATGGACACTATGAAGTCCTTATTATGTCCTTTGGATTAACCAATGCCCCAGCAACTTTTATGGATTTGATGAATAGGGTCTTCAAGGACTATTTGGATAAGTTTGTGATTGTGTTTATTGATGACATACTGGTGTACTCCCAGTCAGAGACAGAGCACGAGCAATATTTATGTCTGGTATTACAGCGGTTGAGGGAGCATAGGCTATATGCTAAGTTCAACAAGTGTTAGTTTTGGCTACCGCAAGGAACGTTTCTGGGTCATATTGTTAGTAAGGAGGGGATTCTGGTTGACCTAAGCAAGATTGAGGCAGTGAGAGATTGGCCTAGGCAAAGCAATGTACTACAAGTTAGGAGCTTTTTGGGATTGGCAGTGTACTACTGGCGGTTCGTCGAGGGGTTCTCTAGAACAGCCACACCATTGACCAAATTGACGTGAAAGAAGACTAAGTACGTGTGGACAGGCAGGTGTGAGAACAATTTCAGGGAATTGAAGCGGCGACTGATCACCGCTCCAGTATTGGGTCTGTCGTCAGATAATTAGAAGTTTGTGGTTTATTATGATACTTCTAGATAGGGTTTGGGATGTGTATTGATGCAAGCCAGAAAGGTGATAGCCTACGCATCGAGATAGCTGAAGGAGTATAAGTAGAGATATCCCACACATGATCTAGAATTGGCAGCGGTGGTATTTGCACTTAAGGTTTGGATGCATTATTTATATGGTGAGAAGTGCAAAATATACACCGATCATAAGAGTTTGAAGTACTTTTTTACTCCTAAAGATCTGAATATGCGCTAGAGACGTTGGCTGGAATTGGTAAAGGATTACGATTGTGATATTCTATACCATTTTGGGAAGGCCAATGTAGTGGCCGACGCACTGAATCGGAAGGGCCCAAGACAGTTGTTCAGTTCGAGGCAGATATCCGATAAGTTAGTTGAGGAGATGACTAGAGTGGGTATAGAGTTGGTGGTTGGTCGGTTAGCCAACATCATTCTTCAGTCTACACTCCTTGAGAGGATCAAGGAGGCGTAGGGGGAGGATCCCCAGCTGAGAGGGCACAAAGAGAGCGTCTTAGCCGAAGCGGCTAAGGACTTCTCTATTTCAGAGATGGGACTACTGAAGTACAAGGATTAGATTTGCGTTCCGATGGATTATGATATTCGACGAGAGATCTTGGATGAATCTCATACCACTCCCTATTCTTTACATCCAGGTACGATGAAGATGTACCAAGATTTGAGAACTCTGTATTGGTGGCCGGGGATGAAGAGGGATGTGGTGGATTGTGTGGCCAAGTGTTTAACTCATCAGCAGGTAAAGGCTGAACATCAGAGGCCAGCGGGGTTATTGCAGCCTCTAGGGATTCCAGAGTGGAAATGGGAGGATAGGACCATGGACTTCGTGGTTGGATTTCCGAAGACCATGGGACAACATGATTTCGTGTCGGTGATTATGGATAGGTATACCGAATCCGCCCACTTTTTTCCTGTGAGGATGACTTATACTTTGGAGTAGTATGCTGAGTTGTATGTGAAGGAAATTGTACAACTTCATGGGGCTCCGAGGTCGATAGTATTTGACTGGGACCCCACCTTCACCTCCAAGTTTTGGGAGAGCCTGTAGAAGACTATGGGCACGCAGTTGTGGTTTAGTACCGCTTCTCATCCTCAGACAGACGGACAGTCTGAGAGGATGATTTAGATATTGGAGGATATGTTACGAGCCTGTGTGCTAGATTTTGGGGGATCTTGGAGTAAGTATCTCCCTTTGATTGAGTTTTCGTACAACAATAGTTATCAGGCGACTATCAGAGTGGCTTAGTATGAAATGTTATATGGGAGGAAGTGTAGATCACCTATCCATTGGGATGAGACGGGTGAGAGGAGTTACTTGGGTCCTGAGGTTGTTCAAAGGACCAATGAGGCGATTGAAAAGATTAGAGCTCGAATGCTCGCCTCCTAGAGTCACCAGAAGAGTTACTCAGACTTGAGGCGTAGGAGCGTAGAGTTTCAAGTCAGTGACCACGTATTTCTCAGAGTTTCTCCCTTGAGAGGAGTGAAACGGTTTGGTGTATGGGGCAATCTGGGCCCTAGGTTTGTTGGTCCCTTTGAGATTCTGGAATGGGTTAGAGGGTTAGCTTACAGATTGGCGATGCCTCCAGCTCTATCAGGGGTTCACAATGTGTTTCATGTATCCATGCTCCGAAAATATGTATCAGATTCTACGCACATGCTGAGTTATGAGAACTTGGAGCTGGATCAGGATTTATTGTATGAGGAGAAACCGGTTCAGATTCTCGACCAAAAGGATAAAGTATTGTGGAGCAAGACCATTGCCTTAGTAAAATTGTTGTGGAGAAAAAGCAAGGTAGAAGAGGCGACGTGGTAACTTGAGTCAGATATGCGGGATCGGTATCCCGAGTTATTCAGGTAATTTCGAGGACGAAATTTCTGTAAGGAGGGGATAGTTGTAGCATCCAAAATTTGATGATTATGTGATTAGAAATGCACGTTTAGGTGGATTAAATATGCATGTGGGCCCCTTTTGGTTATTAGGGACATATTTGTAATTTTAGATCGTTGATGGCATAAGTGTTCTATTTGTGTATATTGTGATTGATACCACGAGTGAGAGGTGATATATTTGTGATGCACGATCCAAGATAGTCCTAGGGAGCAGATTAGCTAGAAAGTCACAACGGGGTCAAATACCCAGCTCGGGAGGAGCCTAGGGGTATTTTGGGAACGTAATATGTGTTCGGGATTTATTGAGTAATGTGTAGTAATTTAATAATGATTTGGACATGTTGGGATTAAATGGGGATTTATAGGAATACTCGGGGACTTAACGGGATTCGGCAAATGACTAAATTGCCCTTGGGTTATTTAAGGATTGAGGATAAGCTTATGGGGCAGTTTGGTCATTTGGCAAGGGTATTACATAGCTCAAAATAGTATTGGGAAGTCACTGGAACAAAGCAGAAGAGGACTCTCTCTCTATCTCACGGCTCTCTCTCCCTCTCATGGTGTTTGAATTTTGATGAAACTTTGAAGACTTGGGCTGGTGAATTGGAGGATTGGGAAGCTTAAAGCATAGGGAATCAGTTCAGGAACTGATTTAAGTGTAGAGGTAAGTTCTTTAATTGAATCTTGTTGTTGAATTTCCTTGATTATGCTAAGAACTCAAGCTTGCAGGAGGTTTTGTCTGGTTAGCTGTGCTTGGTTTGAATTTTGGTGTTAGTGAGGATTAGAGGGCTGTTCTTAGGTGGATGTGATGCTTAGGTTGTGTAGACAAGGAATCCATGTTCAATTATGAGTTTAGGTGGTGTTTGGAGTATGAAATTAAGGTTTAGGCTTGAGGAAAATGCAGAGGAAAATGGTGTTTTATGGGTTTGGAGGCTCGAGCCGCGGCCTTGTCCTTCAGGTGCTGCGGCCTGTGTGTGTCGAAGAGGCTAGAAGCCTTTGTCTTCCTAGGCGCACCGCGACCAAAGGATGGGAGTGTCGCGGCCCGTGTCCCTCAACCAGTGAGGCTTTTTGCCTCTGACTTGAGCACGTTGCGACTCAAGTTTGAGATATTGGCTGTTTGATGGTTTTTAGCATGGGAACCCTAATGTTAAGGCTCAGGAAGGATTTTACCACCCGGATTGGTAGAATCCAAGGTCCCAGAGGCTAGAATTATATCCTAAAGTTATTTATTGGATTAGAACTTGATGGATGGCTATTGTTAATGCGTTGTGACTAGGTTTTCAGCGAGGCTCGGGTTAGAGGACTGTGCTTGGGATTGCGGTGCTTAGGAAGCTTGGGACACAGGTAAGAAAACTGTTGTACTCGTAGAGCAGGGCGTGACCTTATTGTTTGTATTGCAGGGCATGGCCCTTTATGATAGAATTGCAGGGCGTAGCCCAATTATTTGTGTTTAGTATATGTTTATATATTTGTTGATATTATGCTATGTATTACATATTTGAGAATGAACGGCGAAGGCCGGGAATGGTAAAGGCCGAGAACGGCAGGAAGTCGAGTATGGCAAGGGACCGGGAACAACGTTAAGCACGTGGAGTGCAAAGCCAAGTACAACAAGGGCTAGGAGCAGTGCAAGCACACAGAGTGCAAAGTCGAGAAAGACAAGTGGCCGGGAATGACGTTGAGCACGCGGAGTGCGAGTCGTTAGGGTGATACCCTCCTAGGATGCTGGAGTCATCCTCACGGTGAAGACCGCGAACCCAGGGACTGATAAAGCGCCTGGGACGGCATGGCCGCTGTGTGTTTAGCCTGTTGGCTGTTTTGTTATATGCTGCTGATAGATATGCCTATGTTAATTGTTTTGTGTTGAGTTTTCTTGCTGGGCTTCAGCTCACGGGTGCTCTATGTTGCATGTAAGGGCAAAGGAAAGGTTGACCAAGCATGAGTATGGAGAGTGTGGAGCGACGGGTACATGTTCGGCCTACCTGGCTGCCACGACCAGGGGTATTTTCGGGAAAATGTTATGTATAGACTTGAATTTATCGCCTAGTCGACCCTTAATGTATTTTGAGTTATAAATATTTTCTAAACAGTATTTTGGGATCCCAAGTGTTTAACTTTAAGTATTTTCAATGAATGATCACATTTTTATTTATATCATGCCTTTAAATGACCTTCAACATACTGTAGCTACACTTTTAACCTAAAACCTCGATTAGCGAGTGATTAGCACGTTTTAAACTCACTTAGTAATGGCTCTAAGGAAGTAGGGCGTTACAACCGCTTTCTAAAGGAATGTAGTGGGTCTGATACTTCTGACACGCAAATCCCAAAGTATCTAGGGATTTTAAGAATCCAAAGCAGGCAGCCTTGGACATCGCGTGGCATCACGCAATGAGGCTAGGACCAACTTTAGCTCGTATAAACTTTCAAATGTTGAAAGTAGTCCTCTTCGTCCTCCGTATCTCCACGACTATAGTTATAGACCATCTTAGGTCGCCTACTAACTGGGCCGCTTTGTCGTCAAGCGATCTGAATTATGTGCCTCCAAAGAAGGCCACCGCGAGCTCATCTACCCAGCACAAGCACAAAGGAAAACAGGTTGCCTCCGAATCTCTTATCCCACATTTTGGTCCTGTGGTGGAGAGGGAGGTCGTCGTCAATCCCAACGCTTTCTTCGAGGCTGAACATATAGTCTCAAATATAACGACTCAGGGGAGAGTAAACAAAATTCTGCTGAGTCATAATATCGAGCTAGGAGCTAGCGGTCTCCTCGCACGACTTGCCTTTGAAGAAGAGCAGAGCTGTGCCCCCTTCCAAGATGATTATGGGGCTTAGAGTGACGAGAACTTGAAGGCTGGTGCTTTCCTTCCATTGGACCAATACTTCGTTGATTTTCTAAACTACGTCAAGTTGGCTCCCTTCTAGCCCCCCCCGAATTCCTACAGACTTTTGGCGGGGCTAAAATATCTGTTTCTGAAGCATGAGTGGGACGTCCCCACTCCAATAGATATTTTATATTTCTTCTGCCTCAAAGTGAACCCTACCAGAAAGAGCGAGGTTATCGTGACAGAATGCCAGCTTCTCTATCAGTGGGTATCGTGACTCAGCCTTGAGAATCCTCTTGCTTACATAATACACTGTTTTATGAGCATGGTATTCTTTTCGAACTAACACGACACTGACTGCATTCTCTATCACGCCCAGATAAAGGAACAGAGACTCTCCAAGTATTGGTTTAGATAATATTGGGGGCTCGGCCAGATGCAGTTTTAGGTCGTGGAATGCCAGTTCACACTCCTTGATCCACTCAAATTTCTTGTTTCCTCTGAGCAAGTTGTAGAATGGCAGACAGTTGTCAGTGGATTTCGAAATGAAGCGATTCAAAGCCGCCACCCTTCTAGTTAGGCTTTGAACTTCTTTTTCACAACCTGGGCGAAGGCATTTCTAACAACAATCTGATTTTTTTAGGATTCGCCTCTATTCCCCTCGTGTTGAATATGAACCCCATAAATTTTCTAGATGCCACCCCGAAAGTGCATTTCTGGGGATTCAGCTTCATGTAATATCTCCTCAATATTCCACAACATTCTTCCAGATCGGATACATGGTTATTGACAGTCTTTGATTTGACAAGCATGTCATCTACATACACTTCCATATTTCTCCCGATCTAGTTAGCGAACATTTTGTTGACCAAGCGTTGGTATGTAGCCCCTTCATTCTTCAATCCGAATGGCATAACTTTGTAACAATATATGTTATGCTCGGTCATAAAACTGGTATGCTCCTAATCCGCATGGTTCATCGCGATATGGTTATATCCAGAGTACGCGTCCATGAAAGGCATGAGCTCGTGACTTGCTGTGGCATCTACCAACTGGTCGATCCTAGGCAGTGGGAAACAGTCTTTGGGACAAGCCTTGTTTAGGTCAGAGAAGTCGATATAGGTTCTCCATTTCCCATTTGGCTTCGGGACTAGCACAGGATTGGCAACCCAGATCAGGTATTTTGCCTCCCGGATAAACCAACATTTTAGTAACCGAGCTGCTTCTTCCTCAAAGGCTTCAGCTCGGACCGTTCCCAAAAGTCTCCATTTTTGGGATTTTGCAGGCACATTATTGTCCAAATTTAAAGTGTGCATAATTATATTCGGATTGATTCCCATCATATCCTCATGTGACCAAGAGAAGACATCCAGGTTTTTCTATAAAAAAATGACCAGCTCTGTCTTTCTTTTGTCGTCAAGATTCTTTCCAATCTTTATGACCCTTGAATCTTCTTTGGGATCGATCTTTACTTACTCGAGCTCTTCTATGACTTTGAGCATTGATCTGTCTTTGCCTATCCACGGGTCAATGTTGTCATGTTGGACGACCTCACTATCCTCTTCCTGCTGAGGTTCTTTCGTCCCACGAGTAACTTCTACTTCCTGGGACTCCTCACCTCCGTCATTTATGACCATTGCTTGCTGCCCGGGTTGTGATTTTCCTCTCATAGAAATGTTATAGCATTCCCTGACAGTGAGCCGATCGCCTCTGATTGTGCATATCCCTGTAGCTGAGGGGAATTTCATTGTCATGTGGCGGATAGAGGTTATGGGTTCAAATGCCATCAGCCTAGGTCGGCCCAAAATCCCATTGTATGCAGCCGGACAATCGATTACCATGAACTCGAGTACTTTGGAAATAGTTTGTGACTCTTCTCCCAATGTCACCACTAGTCCGATTGTCCCGATGGCCGCTGACCCTTCACCCAAAAAATCGTACAGAGTCATCAAGGTCGCTTTCAAATCAGTTACGGATAATCCCATTTTTTCCAGGGTGGACCTGAAAAGTAGATTTACAGAGCTTCTGTTATCCACTAGTGTTCTTTGGACCCTTCGGTTGGTGAGCTGAACGGTTACCACCAGCGGATCATTATGTGGGAATTGGATGTTGCTAGCATCCTCTTCCATGAAAATGATTGGTTGCTTTTCCAATCGCTGCTGTTTCGATAATCGTTGCTCCAGAACAAACTCCACCCCGTTATGAGCCTTCAGTTTGTTAATGTACCTCTTTTGGGCCCCACTGCTCGTGCCCACCAAATGTGGCCCTCCTACAATAGTGGTTATATCTCCCCTACTATCGGAAGGGGTTCGACTTGATTTTCATGAGCTCCGGTTTGGCCTATTGGAGCTTCAGGGACTGATTGAGGGTTCTGCCCGGCGGGGTGATTAGGGACTACCCGATTTCGGGCATACTGGGCCAACGCTCCAGCTCTGATGAGAGTTTCGATCTCATCCTTCAGCTGCTGGCAGTCATTAGTGTTATGGCCAATGTCATTATGGAATCGACATAATTTTTAGGGGTCGCTCTTCACCCTGTGGTTCCTCAACGGTTCTGGATTCTTCCATGGAAGGAGATTAGAATTTTCCAGAAAAATGTGCTCCTGGGTGTCCATTAGGTCAGTATAGGTAGTGTAGAAAGGTTTTAATTTCTCCACGGACTTGTTTTTCTTCGTCCTGCTCAGGTCTCCCTCACCATTCCCCTTCCTTTTGTTATTCCCCCCTTGGTTATTTTGGGCAACGATTTGAGCCGTAGCTGCAACATCCATTATCGCTCCAATGGGTTGGACAAGGGTCTGGCTGGTTCCTGCGACAGAAGCTCGCGCCTCCTCCAGGTTTATCTACTCTTGAGCTCAGGCCAAGAATTCATCTACGCTCTTAACTCTTCTTTGGAGTTCCTACCATAAGTCGCCCCCGATGCGGATTCCCCTCCTCATTTTCATGAGCTTGGAACTGTCATCAACATCCCTAGCTCGTGCAGCAACATTGGCAAATCTGCTCAGATATGCCTTCAATGTTTCGCCAGGTTGCTGCTTTACATTGGACAATGAATCAGCCTCAACCCGAGCTGCTTGGGAAGCTCAAAATGCTTTTTTGAAATCGGAAGAAAATTTCTTCCACGAGCTTATGGAATGCCTCTTGTATTGTTTAAACCACTACCTGGCAGGCCCGACCAAAGTTGCAGGGAACAAGATACACCTTAGATCAAGCCTGACATTGTGGACCATCATCATGGTGTTAAACATTCTAAGGTGATCAGATGGATCTCCATCTCCATCTCCATCAAACTTTGACATGTGTGGCATCCTAAAACCTGTGGGATATGTTGCCGCCGCGATGTTTGGAGCGAAAGGCTCGAGCTCCTCATCTGAGTCGCAATCATCCTTTTCTTTTCTGGACAAGAGTCTTTTCATTTTCTCTTCCATTAGAGCTAGTCTCTCGAGGGTTTGGTCTCTAGTTCCTAGGTTAATTGGGGGTTGTTCAACAACTCCCATCCTATCATACGCGTTTGATGGGTTATTGTCCCTCCAAGCTTGAGCTCGGTTCGGTGGGGCATTCCCATTGTCGTGTACTATGGATGAACCTCCTTTGTGTCGAGTATAGCTAACATCTTCATCCCGAGCTGGATACATTTTGTGCGAGTTCAGATGATCGCGCAAGTCGGGTTGTGGGTCATACCGAGGGCATTGCGCTGAACTCAAATGATTTCTTAGGTCACTCTTGGACCTGCCGCTACGATGACTTTCGGTCAAGTAACTTCTGTTTGCGAAGCTTACAGCTTGCGATTGAGATCGAGGGCTTGGATTCTCAACACGCGCTCGTGGAGTGAAAGTATTCGCGGATGGGGGAGGATTTCTGCTGCTGTCCCCACAAGCTAGAATATTTCGTTGAGGACGAGGTGGTGTCGGATGTCTTACGGGTGACGGGGGAAGCTTTATTGGTGAGGCTATCCTTGTTCCATCGGGACGGACAAAATTAGCCCTCCTATGTTCTATTCCATCGTCCCTAGGTCTTGGTGTCTGGTGATCTGATCGTGGCACAAAGGATTTGTTGGAGCATTATGCCTTCGTGGGTCTGTCCCAGCCCCTCTTCGTTGATTGTCATGGACATTCTTGGGGACCTGTGAAGAAGACACCAAACTTGGGGTTGTAGTCCTGACTGACCGATTGACATGCTGACGACATCTGTGATGGTCACTGGGCCGAGCATTCTGATGATCTCTCCTCGTAGGCACAGAACTTGGAGTGGCGGTACTGATAGATCAATTTGGTTTAGATTGGTTATTCCCGTGGGACTTATGAGACCCACTTCACATCTTTCCGACATTAACGCCGGTTGCAAGAAGGGGTAACCGAGCCAAAACCTCCTCAATCTGCTTGTTTGCCCTAGCGAGATGGCTCCTCAGCGGCATGTTTTCCATCTTGATGGCAGTTAGAGAGCCTGGATTAGGATTTGGCGGTAACGACGCCAAACTCCTAGTATCGCCTAGACCCACCGGTTGTTTTCCCGAACGTTGTTGAACATCCGTACCCATTTTATTGGGAACAGCGGTATGATGGGCTTCCTACCCACCAGGCTGTTTTGCCACATTTTCGTGCATTGAGTGAGTGACCACCATGATGAAAATGGATTGGAACTTGTGTAGCACTAATTTACTCTCAATGAAAGCACCAAATTGTTGACGCGGTTTTTCACCAACGAGATATTAAGAAATAAAATGGGTAGATTAGTGCTTAATAGTAAATCGTAATGAAATAACATGAACTCACTCAAAAGCCCAGAACTTTTACATGGTTCAGTAGTTAAAATCAACCTAGTCAACGAGTAAATATTATTACTGTTTCTCTTTCTATTTTGGCAGAGTTTTGGTAATACAGAATAATGGTCCCCTTTCCTGTCCAATATTCCTAGTATTTATAAGGGAATTCCATGGACAGGTTTAGGTAACCGTGTCAACAAACTGCGTAACTATACACATGGTATATAATTAATACATATTATTCCCATTTACATTGGGATATAATTTGATAACATAATAAACACGTTCCTGCTATCTCGGGTAATAAATGACATAAATATGATGCAGCCTAGTCATTAATGAGGATATAAAGAATCCTCAAGTCTCTTGGGATCCTTTAGTATGCGTTATATCTAGGTCCTCATGAGTTGAATATCTCATACGAGCTTAAGCTTGACAGCTACCTGACTCCGAGCTTGTAATAAGTCTAGGACGCCTAATACTAGATTTGACCACTTCGAGTCTCGAGCTGCTCACATGGTTAATAACCAGATATTCTACTTGGTTATTTTTCCACGTATCTACCTGCCAGCTGTACCCGAGCTGAGTGAGTGAACTCGTGCTAAAATTAGGGTACAACAACTCTCATCATAATTTTCCTAGTGATTTGAAGGTGAACTATCTCCTTGTGAAATATGATCAATCTTTGAGTGATTCTTTCTAGCACTCCTATTGTATCCCTTGGCTCTCTAACATTTTTCAATGCCTTAATGGCTCGGATATCATGATAGGTCAAAGCTTCGCTCATTTTTGACTGAAAACATATGACTAAAATGTTAGATTTTAACATAAACTTATATTCATAACATAAACACTTACATTGGTGGTTAGATCCGGAGCTTTTGCACGTGTATCAAGGAGAACTTCATTCATATGAACCGTGGGCTCTAATACCATCTGTAATTACCCGACTAACTTAAAGACCTCGGACCATTAAAACTACTAAGACATAACAATTAATTTCGAATTCATACATAAAATAATTGATCTTTATTAAAAAATCCAAAATACGGGATCTCATTGTTATTACATAAAAATCATAAAGAAAATTAAACCTTTATTTTAATCGTTCAAATACTAAATGCGGAAAATCATAAATACATAAATTAAAAAGACTCAAAACATAAACGTCATCCTCGATCATTTCCATCACTCCATTCATTTATTCCTCTCCCAATACACATGCCAAAGCCGCCATGAATTTGTCCCACTTTCCATGCTCATTTACCTGCACAATCTAAATAAAAAGGAATGAGCCTAATGCCCAGTAAGGAAAAACTACTAAAGCATATCATAAATCATAAGACATAAAAACATAAATCATAAAACATAAGTCTACAATATTAATGGCCATTAAATCATTATCATAATATGTGATAGAAACCATCTAGGTCCTCTTGCTACTATTTAGAGGTAGGCTTAAACACAAATATAGTATATGATAGAAACCATCTAGGTCCTTTTACTACTATTTAGAGATACGTTTACTCATAACTATAGTCTACGAAAATGATAAAAAATTCGGGATTTGCTTATTTGCTATCTAAGCAACCATATTTTCCAAGCGACTACAAACATAAAAACAAAATACACACACACACACACACACACACATACATACATAAACATAATCATAACACATAAAATCTAACTTATTTTCCTTACTAGAAACTGGGGTATTGGAGACAAGGGCGGGATTAGAAACTCCTAAAACCAAACAGTAAAAATCATAAGTTTCCTAAAGAAAAGAAGATGAAGAGAAGATCTAAACCATCAAGATAAGAACTTACTGAAAACCTTAAGTTTCAAGAAAATCAAACACCTAACCAAAAGCCATTATAATAAGTTAGGATTTGGAAGAAAATGAATAAAATAAGAGGAACTTTAATGAACTAAACTTGAGGATTGAGAGTACCTTAAACAGCTTAGAATTTTGATCTTCACCTTGATACCGAAATCACACTCTAGCTTACTTCCCAAGTGCTTAGAAAAGCTTAGATTTGAAAGCTTTTAACCCAAAAACCCTAGTGTTTCTCTCTAGAATGAAATTAACAGCTTGGAGGCTCTGAGAAATGCTTGAATGATGATGCAAATGGCTGAGTGATGGGTCCCATTTATAGAGTTCAAGGAGTGAAACTAACTCCTTTAAAATGAATAAAAATTGAATTATGCTAAACAGATACCCAGAACTCGGTCAAAATCATTCAAGAGCAAGTCCAAGTTGTTGAGGGTTGTTTCTAGCTTGGATTCCACGGACTTTCAAAATATGCTTGTGGAGCCGACATATCGTCCCCTATAGGTGATATATCGCCTCCCCATATTCCTGAGGCTCCGTGGTTTCGTTTGTGCAAAGTCGGCGTGTTTTCCATATCAACATAGGTGATATAATAGCCCCTATAGCTGCGATATATCGACTTACACTGATATATTAAACACGTTTTTGCACACTTTCAACATAATTGAAGTTTGTTTAAAAAACTTTGACTGAGTAATATGAGATCCTAACAGCTGAGGGAAGGTTCTAGACTTCCTAGGTATATCCTTTATTAATTTATTCATCTAAAATCCTTAATAAACATACATTTGACAAGTGTCACATTCTTAATTATTCTATCTAAACCTTAAGTTATAATAAATAATATTTATAGGACCAGCTATATTAATCAAACTTTATGATAAAATTAATATTTCTAAATTATAGGCTAAACTTATAGAATCCCTATCTATCTCTATGGTTTTCAAACTAAATTCAACCTTTATCCACTCAAAAACCCAAAAACCAACCCCAAATTTCCCAATATTTCTTATTTTCAGAGAGAATTCATAAACTAATTTTTTCTTTTTTTTTTTCATTTAATTTTTTTTAATGATACTACACTCCCCCAAACTTATTTCTTTGTATTTTCAATTGGAGTGTAGTTCATATTCAATATACTTTTTCTTTCTTTCTCTCTCAATTTTTCTTCTATCGACACAAATTTCCAAATATAAACCCCATTACAAATCATCCCCCAATCACTTTTCACATGCTCATGGTATATCAAAGGGAATGGCAAATAACAAAGTTTCAAATAAGCTCAAAATAGTTGTCAAACAAAAAGAATCAAATTAGGCTCAAAATTGGGTAACTAAGGATTCAATAAATCAAGGTTGGCTTGAAAGGCTCAATTGTTCCAAAGAATTGCCTAAATCATCTTCCTAAGCATGCATAATCTATGATTTCGTCTCAAATAGCAAGCAAACAAGTTATAGGATAACAACATTTTCAATCTTATTTTTATTTTAAAAATTCAGCAAGCATAAATAATATTCAATCACATAAAATTTATTAAAAATCATGATTAAACTTACATTTATATAAGTAGAAAATGTAAACATGGAAAGAACTATTCAACCAAGCACATATATTTTTATAGCTTCATTCTCATTTAATTTATACAACACATCATTCAATCATATTATCATTGGCTAATCATTGTCAACTTGATTCAACTAACACTACAAACACCCTAGACAAAACATAACAAACACAAAACAACATGACTAACAAAATAACATAATATATATAACAATAAACCCCTTCTCCCAAACTTAACCTAAACATTTTCTCCAATGTTTAAATAAAAGCTAAGGAAAATGAAACTTACCTGACACCTCAGACTGCTTAAAATGATACAGATCTAGATGGTGAATCGAAAATGGGTATAGAAAAAGTTTGGGTTATCCCATAGTTCAGTTTTTCGGAGCCCGAAGTAGCGCTGCAACTCAAATTAGTCTCATATTTAATAGAAATTAAAATCAAATAAAAATAAATACTCAAAATACAAAAATTAAAGTGTTCATAATTCAAAACTTAAATAAAACTAAAAAAATTCAAATAAAAGATTGGAATGCCTACAAATGCGCTGTCATTAACGTCATTTAGCCGGACGCTTATTTTCTGTAATGACCCAACTAATTCTAAGACTTTGGACCATGAAAACTACAATACATAAACACTATTTTTGAGAAAACATACAGAAGAAACATTCACAACTTTATTAAAAACTCTAAAGTAAATGTCGAAATACATAAATTCGGGGTATGGGATCCCATTGTTTGAAAATAAAACATAACTTTAAACTTAAATGAAATTGTTTACAAAACTAAGTGCGCAAAATCCATAGAAACATAACTAAAAAGACTAAAAATAACGTCGTCCTCGAATCGTTCACGCAGTCCATTGAATCCATTCTTCCGCAATACACAGGCCAAGCTACCACGAATCCTTCCGCCGCCATATCTATTTTCCTACATACATAAAAATAAAGGAATGAGCCTAATGCCTAGCAAGGAAAATCTACTAAGAACATAAAACATATACATAAACTATATCATAAACATGTACGATAAACATATGTCATATACTACAATGGCCATTATACTACTTGGGGCTTGATAACTAAACAAGTCATATGGCCAATAGATTGGTGGGGCTTGCTAGCCAAGCAAGTCATATGCCCATAATTTACAGGGGCGTGTTAACTACACAAGTCATATGCCCAAGGTCTATAAACATACTATACATAATGTAAACATAACATAACATAACATAAGATAACATAACATATCATATAAACATATATAATTATATCCTATTTTCCTTACCAAAACTGGGATATGAGAACAAGGAAGGGATTTGGAACACTCCTAAAACCAACAATAAGAATGTGAGTATTTCTAAAGAAAGAGATGATAAAGAAATGAACTAAACCATCAAGAAGAAGCTTACCAAAATGAAACCTTCAGTTCAAAGAACTTAAATACCTAACAAAGAATGGAAACAATGAGTTAGGATTTGAGTAAAGAAAACTAAAAGAAACTAAAGAAACATACAGAAATGAACTTAAGATTAGGAATACTTTTGGATGTGCTAGAATTGAACTACACCTCGATATAGAAAAACACACTATTATCTTACTTCCCAAGTGTTTATATAGCTTAAAATGATAAAGCTTATACCCCAACCCAAGTGTTTATCACTCTAAAGTAACCCTAGCAGCTTGAAGGCTCTGAACACAGCTTGAAGAATGAGAGAAATGGCTGGGTACTAGGTCCTATTTATAGAGTTC
The DNA here is from genome assembly GCF_963169125.1 of Humulus lupulus. Lineage (NCBI taxonomy): Eukaryota > Viridiplantae > Streptophyta > Magnoliopsida > Rosales > Cannabaceae > Humulus > Humulus lupulus. The sequence continues at coordinate 85,289,169 of NC_084796.1, read as the reverse complement.
AAGGAGTGAACTACCTCCTTTTAGCTTGAATAAAAATAATGAGTATTAATTGAAAAATATTTGAATATTCGTTCAACAGAGGCTTAAGACTCGGTAAAAACGTTCAAAGGCTAGTCAAGAGGTTAAGGAATGAATTGGGCTCGGTTTCAAAGACGTTTGAAAACATAGCCCTAGGGCCGATATATCACCCATCATAGGCGATATATCGCCTGGGCTTATGACTCGAGCGCTCGTCGTTTCGTATGTGCGAAGTTCACGTGTTTTTCGTATTCCCCGTGTGGTGATACATCAGCTCCTAGGCTACGATATATCAGCATACGTGAATATATTAAACACGTAATTGCACATTATCAACTTAATTTGAAATGATTAAACAGGTTTGACTGAGTAATACGAGATTCCAGCAGGTTTTGGAAGGGTCTAGAGCTTCTAGAAACCTCTATTTTTGAATTAAATGCTTAAATCCTCAAATAAACAAGGTTGTGACAAATGTCATACTCTTAATGGTCTTGGAAGATTCTAGAGCTTTCTTGAACTTTCTTTCTATTTAAACTATAGTTAAATCCTTAAATAAACCTGCACATGACAAGTGTCATGTTCTTATTAATCATATCTAAAACTTATAGTATAATAAATGACATCTTTATAATCAACTATATTAATCAAACCTTATGTTATAATTAATATTCTTAAACTATAGGTTACACTTATAAAATCTATAAGTGTCGCTACGAATGTTCAACTAAGTCCCGGCTTGAACCAAAATCCACAGTAATAAAAATAGTATAGCTACTACTAGCTATTACTACAACTACTACTATCTAAGTAAAGTTCCGGGACTCTACAATTCTCCCCTACTGCAAAGAATTTCATCCCCGAAATTTACTTACCAAACAATTCCGGATACTCAGCTTGCATGTCTTCCCAACTCCCACATCACCTCTCATTCAGAACTATTACTCCATAGGACTTTGACTATGGGAATACTTTTGGATCGTAACTGCTTCATCCCTCTATCTAGGATGCTAACCGGTCGTTCCTCGTAACTCAAGTATTTCTGGAGTGCTATTGTATCATACTTGAGGATGTGAGATGGGTCTGACACATACTTACGCAGCATCGAGATGTGGAACACATTGTGGCTATTTGCTAGAGCTGGCGGTAGGGCTAATCTACATGCAACTGCTCCCACTTTGTCCAATATCTCAAAAGGACCTATAAACCGGGGACTAAGCTTGCCTTTCTTCCCAAACCGCTTCACACCTTTCATAGGAGATGTATTAAGGAAGACTTGATCTCTGACTTTGAATTCAACATCTCGCCGCTTGGCATCCGCATAAATTTTCTGACGGCATTGAGCAGTGAGCATACACTTCTAATCAACGCTATTGCTCCCTGAGCTTTTCTAACAGCTTCGGGACCAAGAAGCTACCTTTCTCCTACCTCGTCCCAGTGTAATGGAGATCAACACCTTCTTCCATAAAGTAACTCATAAGGCGCCATCCTGATCATTGACTGTTAACTATTGTTGTAGGAGAATTCGATCAGCGGTAAGTACTTATTCCATGATCCTCCGAAATCAAGTACACAAGCACACAACATATCTTCTAATATCTGTATGGTACGCTCGGACTGACCGTCTGTTTGAGGATGAAAAGATGTACTAAGACTTAACTTAATACCCATGGCTTGCTGTAAGCTTCCCCAAAATCTTGATGTAAATACCGATCCTCTGTCGGATACTATTGTCTTAGGGATTCCATGCAACCATATTATCTCTTGGACATAAATTTCTGCGTATTGATCCGTTGTGTATGAAGTCCTAATAGGCAGGAAATGAGCTGACTTGGTTAGTCTATCTATTACTACCCAAGCTGAATCATGCTGCTTACTTGTTCGTGGCAAATCCATCACAAAATCCATAGCTATATCGTCCCATTTCCATTCTGGTATGCTAAGTGGTTGCAATAAGCCTGCAGGCCATTGATGTTCTGCTTTCACTTGCTGGTATACTAAACATTTAGACACAATCCTTCTTCATTCTTGGCCACCAATAAATTGCTTTAATGTCGTGAGTCATCTTGGTCGACCTTGGGTGAACTGAGTATGGGGTACTATGCGCTTCTCCTAAGATCTTCATCATAATCCTTTGATCATTTAGCACGCATACCCGATCCTTATATCTCAATAACCCTTGACCTGATATTGAGAAATCTGTGGCCTTCCCTTCTCTAACTGCATCCATATGTGCTACTAATGTGTCATCATGCCCTTGCCTAATCCGTATATCTTCTAACAAACTTGACTGGATAGACAAGTTAGCCAGCTTACCGATGACTACTTTGATTCCAGCACTGATCAACTCCTGCTGTAGCGGCTTTTCTATTTTGGCTAGTGCTGCTAAACTTCCATAACTCTTCTTACTTAGCGCATCAGCAACTACATTTTCCTTTCCCGGGTGGTATAGGATTTCGCAGTCATAATCCTTCACTAGTTCTAACCACCTGCGTTGCCTCATGTTGAGCTCCTTCTGAGTGAAGAAATACTTTAAGCTTTTGTCGTCTGTATAAATCTCACACCGTTCTCCGTAAAGATAATGGCGCCAGATTTTTAACGCAAAGACCACCACTGCCAACTCCATATCGTGTGTTGGATAGCGTTACTCGTACTCCTTCAGCTGCCTTGAGGCGTAGGCTATCACCTTGTCATTCTTCATCAGCACGCAAGCTAGCCCTTGCTTCGATGCATCACAGTAGAATACAAACTTGTTGTTAGGTGTCGGTACACAGGGTACTGGTGCTGAGCACAACTTGTCTTTAAGCAACTGGAATCTTTCTTCACACTTATCAGTCCAGTTGAACCTCTGCTGCTTCTGGGTCAGGTTGGTGAGCGGAGTGGCTATCTTAGAAAATCCTTCTACAAACCTCCGATAATAACTTGCTAATCCCAGAAAGCTCTTTACCTCTGATGCGTTCTTTGGTCTTGGCCAATCCTTCACAGCCTCTACCTTAGATGGGTCTACTGCAACTCCGTTCTTGGATACAATGTGCTCGAGGAATGCTACTTGCGAAAGCCAAAAATCACACTTCTTAAACTTGGCGTAAAGTTGATGCTCCTTTAGTTGTAATAAGATTAACCTCAAATGTTCCTCGTGCTCGACTTCATCCTTTGAGTATACTAAGATGTCATCGATGAAAACTACAACAAATTTATCTAAGTAGTCCTTAAAGACCCTATTCATTAAATCCATAAACACGGCAGGAGCATTGGTAAGACCAAAAGACATAACTAGAAACTCGTAATGCCCATAACAAGTTCTAAAAGCTATCTTGGGAACATCCTCTTCCCGCACCTTGAGTTGATGATACCCGGACCATAAATCAATCTTTGAAAACACGGTCACACCTTGGAGTTGATCAAACAAGTCATCAATTCGGGGTAGCGAGTACTTATTCTTAATTGTTACCTTATTCAGCTCGTGGTACATACGCATGCTTCCATCCTTTTTCTTCACAAATAGCACCGGTGCTACCCATGGAGAATGCCTTTGTCTAATGAAACCCAAGTCTAGGAGTTCTTGAAGCTACGTATTTAACTCCTTGAGTTCAGTAGGTGCCATTCGGTATGGTGCCTTGGAGATAGGCTCGGTGCCCAGTACTAATTTGATTGTGAAGTCAATTTCCCGAGTCGGCGGCAACCCTGGTAAGTCATTGGGAAATACTTCTGGGAATTCTTTTATAATGCGAACATCTTCAACTTTTAGTGGTGTTTCCTTTACCACATCTATGATGTTGGCTAAGAATGCTTGACATCCTTTTTCTATCATCCTCTGAGCTTTGAGAGATGATATAAGAGGTGTGCGTAGTCCTAAAACTAGTCCCATAAAGCACAATCTCTAGCCGTCAGGAGTCTCGAACGTCACTTTCTTGCGTTTGCAGTTGATAGTTGCACCATGCCTTGCTAGCCAGTCCATGCCTAGTATCACGTCAAAGTCTTTGATCTCTCAAGTTCTATCAGGTCTCCTTCTAATTATACATCCTCAATCTTGATCGGTATGCCTCGTACTATCTGTGATGATAGAACTATTTTGCCCGAAGTCAACTCTGTTACAAACCTAGTTCTAAATCCCTCACAAGGTTTGTCTAGTTTTTCTATCATTCCTAGCGAGATATACGAAGTGGCTCCCGAATCAAATAATACAGAACATACATTATTGAGGATAGAAACCTGACCTGTGACCACTTTATTGCTAGCATCAGCTTCTCCTTGGGTTAAGGCAAATACCCTGACAGGAACCATCTTGTCTTCCTTTTTCCTTTCTGGCTTGAGCTGGGGACATTCTCTCTTCCGATGTCCTTCCTGACCACAATTGAAGCATCCTTTGGTGTTCTCACGACATTCACCAGGATGTTTCTTTTGGCACTTAGCACATTGCGGGTATTCTACATAACCCGACCTATTACTCCCATTGTTCGTCTGTGCCCTTTTATCGCCATCGGACTACTTATTGTCAGGTGTTGTGAAAATTAATTTGATTAAAATGTGCAAGAGTACACAGTCACAAAACAAGTAATAAAGTAGTAAGTATTCAAGATCGTCTCCATAGGGATTGCAAATTAAAAAGTAAGCAAAACAATTACTAAACAATTGGAGAAAATTAAAAGTCAAGTGGTTGTTTATAGACTAAGCAAAATATTAAAATAAAATGGAAATACTGAAATTAAATACTGAACTGAACAAGAAAATTAAGAGAAATTTATGAATTGCAAAATGGACTTGAATTGTTGAATTCCCCTATATTATTCGTCCTGAACAAATTGCGAACGTGTTGCTGCGGCAATATTCTAGCAAAACTCCCAGGATAACAAAAAGTTCATTTAACACGCATAAAACTTTCCCAAATCTTATGACCTTAATTCTTCTACCTAATTAAACATATTCCTATGCAAAATCAGATTTAAGAATGCAATCACAGCTCACTTCTCATATGTTACACAAGGTAATTAACATATCCCTATATTAATTACTAACATAACCTAACCTAGATTATGACTTGTGTCATCCAAGTTTTTCCTATTACATTTAACCTTTCCAGCATTAAATATAATTAACATAACTTGCCATTGCTGGCCAAACAACAACAAGAAATTAATTTAAGCACACTTGAATGATCAAGGGAGATTTTACTAAAATAAAGTGCAAGAAATGGATAGATTATAACATAGGGTTCATCAACAATCCAAACCACCAAGAAATTAGTTCATGGCTGGTTTCATAAACAGTAATTCCCAATCAAAACAACCCATAATATTCAGTTAAAATCCAACTCAGAAATTAATACAATAGAGTTTAGAAAGAGGAGAAAAACAAATCCAAATGATGCTTGAGTTTCTTGGGTTGGCCTCCTTCTTCCTTGAACCTCTCTTCTATTTCTTCCTGGCGTTTTCTCTGATATTCTCACTGGTTTTCTTTGCCAAAAATGGCTGCTGGTTGTATGTTACGGCTGGAGCATTATTTTGGTATATTAGGTTTTCTTCTTCTCCTCCAAAAGTACCATAATGCCCCTATTTTCCTCCCAAAACATCAAGTCTTCCTTCTCTTTTGTCCTTTTCTTCTTTATGCTGATTATTTCCTTCTGCCACTGCCACATCAGCTGAAATGTAAGCTTGACTCTTGACTGCCACATGTTCCATGCTCCAAAATGTAGCTGATCACAATGCTTCAGTTTTGCTGCAGCAATCCTGAATATTCAGCCATCAATACAATAATTTCATCACAATAGACTCTTAAGCTCACTCATTCCTTTGTGCAAATATTTAACCATGAAATCATTATCTTCAACCCAATAGCTATTAAAAACTAAAAAATAATTACACTTAGTTAAGATAATGAAAACATCCAAGTTAGCTACAAAAACTAAAAATAAACTAACATCACTCATGATTTTTTCACAAATATAAGTTCAAAAGCACATGAAATAACTCTTTATTCAAGAGTTATCACACCCCCAAACTTACAACATTACTCGTCCTCGAGTGATGACCCTAACAACACAATACAACTAACAAGAGACACAAAAGATACAAACTAAACACAAAAGACAAGAAAATACAAAGACAAAACACTACAACAATGGACAAACTTTGCTATGTCAATGGTAACAAGGGGAAGGCTCTCAGGAAATTTTATTTCGAAAAAGAGAAGCTGAATTTCAATCTTTCACAAGTTTTAAACCAAATTCTTCAAGTATGAATGTTGCTGCCAAAAATATGAATCAAGTGTTTCACCTTTTAGTGCATGCATAGCTTTTCCTAAACAATTTCAATCACCAAAAATCAAGCTAGCCCTTGGTCCTCAAGCTTAAATAATGTCTCCATACGTTACTTAGTAATTCCCTCTCCACTAATGTAGACAAACACCACACCAAAGATCAATAGGACTTTATCAAGCTTGTAATGATAGGCTAGGGTAAAGGTAGGATAAGAGAGATACAGTTTTGGCTCAAATCACCCTAAACACCTCAATCTTTCTAGGACCTAAGTACATAAATGCACACATTAATTTCCCCAAAGAAAACCCCACAACACAATATAAATCTTGCCACTAGTCTTTATTACTAACATACAAAGACAATAACTCAAACAACTTTTCCTTTATTTGAAAAGTACACCCCCAAACTTAATTACAAACATACATTTTTTTTTTCTTTTCTTTTCCTTTGATTTCTGATTTTTTTTTTTAGAAGCTTTGATGCAAGGGAGTGTACTTCTTAATTTCTCTTTTTTTTTTCTATATATATATATTATTATTTTTTATTTATTTATAAAAATAAACAACTAAATGGCAAGATTACAAGAAGATTGAGAACACACTCTCCCCCCCAAACTTAAAATCAACATTGTCCCCAATGGTGAAAACAAGCAAAATAAGAAAAGGAAAACGCTCACCCAAGTTTCTTGCTCACACTCAACTCATCACAACCCCCAAAATGCACAACAAATAAATCCTATAAAGATCAAGGTGCTAAAAGGGTGTGGTGAAAAGATGTGAATATATATATGTAAAGCTAGGCTAATGAGTGGCTAAGAAAGAAAAATGACACTTAAGCTCAATGGGGTGACTAGGGATAAAAATGCATACAAGGTAAGCTGCAAAGGCTCAAACGATCCAAAGATGGCCTAAATCATGTCATCGGTGTGGTATTGTCTAGGATTTCGTCTCAAGGAAAATCACTAAGTAATTCTAGAAACTTAAGCTCTCACAAGAAACTAGCTCGTTCTAGGGTCTCAAAATTGTTTAATCCAACTATGCACCAACTAAAAGGAGAAACAATTGCATCAATCAATGGCTAGCAACATTCACATCCAAAGAATTTAGTTGAAAACTCAAGAAAGAAAAACATTCAGCGGCAACTTAGATTGAGTAAAGAAATCGTCATGGAGCCCCCTAGTTACATATGAACAAAAGCAAAGAGTATCGCTACAAGATTAACTAAATAACAAGACAGGAACAGAACAAGGAACAAAACACACACATAGAAGCAAAATAGTAGATAATAAGAGTAGATCACCAGAGAGTTCAAGAACAGAATTAATTACAAAACAATAATAATAATAATTACAAATCAAAAGTGGGTTAAAGAATCTCCCTCCTCCTAGTCCTCGGAATTAGCAGCCGAAGGACTAGGGCCATCAGGTACAGCTGGCGCGGTCCACGCCTCCAGGATGGAGTTGGGAAAGACTGGGAATGGAGCTGTTGGTTTGTTGAAGTTGCACTGGAGGGATTTGATGAGGGCTGCATCCCACTGCTTAGCATACTTCCAGTAAGTATGCTGTTGAGCTTCCATAGACACCAACCGACCAAGAATCTCCTGCTGCCGGGCAATGATGTCAGTGAGTGGAACTGGGGGAGGCACGGTGGAAGGCCCAGAGGCTGAGGCAGGGGCACGAGTCTGGCCAATCAGAGAGAAATCAATGTCCCGACGTTCGAAAAGGATATCCTCTGTGGAAGCAACTGATACCCCAGCTCTAATGCATAGCTGTATGATGAGTGAGGGAAAGAACAACTTCCCTTTCTTCTTTCTAGCACAGCTAACAAGCTGCCTAGAGATGATCTGGCCAACATTGACACCCAGCCCAGCCAGTATACAATACAGCAAGAACACTCTCTCTGTGGACACCGTGGTGTCATGTGTGGTGGGCAGTAATCGACACTTCAGAAAGCTGAGCCACACTGCAGCTTCAGGCAAAATGGAGGTGTGCAAGAGAGTGCTCACACCGCCAGAAGAGATGCACCATTGAGTTCCAGGGGCTGCGACGCACTGCAGCGCCTTGTCAAAATCAGCTGGGGTAGGTGCCAAGATCATTTCATTATAAGTTGAGCTGTCAACGTTGGCTAACCCAAAGAGGGCATTAATAGCCTTACCCGCAAAAGAGACCACCTTGCCGCGAACCAACACTTCAGAATTTTCAGCGGAGGCAAGGTTGGCATAAAATTCCTTGACCACTGGAATAATGGCATACTCTGGTTTCTGGCATAAAAGTTCCCACTGGTGTTGCTCAATGAAAGTAGTGATAAAGGCAGACACCTCCCTAGTGGTAGGCAAAAATCCTCTCTCTGGAAACAATTTCTTGGTCTTTACAGATTCATGTCTGGCCTTGGCTTAAGTAGAAGTAAGTTTGCTGGCAGGACCTGAAGAGGTAGCTGGTTTCTTGGTTTTATGAGGTGGGGCAGCTGTGGTGGTAGCAGTGGCAGTCTTTTGTTGCTTTGGTGGGGGCACAGTTGATGCTTGTGGGGCTGCTCTTTTGGATTTGGGTCGGGGTGGTTTTGATGTGGTGGTAGGAGCATTTCTGGCAGTTGGGGGAGGCAATAAGAGTGGGGCAGTGGGGATTTGTGGGGTCTTTGGTGGGACAGTGGTGTTTTTGGATGCTTTCTTGGGTGTTTTGGTTGTTTGTGGGCTAGAGGTTGGTGGTGGGACAGTGTTGGTCTTTTTTCTCTGTGCTCGTGTTTTGATGGTCATGATGTAAAATCAAAAATCCAAATTGACAAAGACAATCGGTGCCCCACAAGACAAACCAACAACCAGAATTTACTTCCCACAACCACAAATAGCTCAAATGATGTCTGATATCAATCAAAGTACCCCAGGGCCCAGAACAGGTCACAACAGAATAATCAGAACGGCTGAGAAATCAAGCTGCTCAATACTCAATGCAACACTACCAACTCGACTCCATCATAATGAATAATCACATCTGTGCCAACTCATAGATGAACCCAAAATTTCCAGAACAACACAACAGAACCCAGCTAGTAAGGATAAGATTTACCCAGTAGGAGTCGAGTCGTGGTAATGAATACCCGGTGCAAAATGGAACTTCGTGGCTGGGCTAGATAGAAATGGCTCTCGGCTGCGACACACGGCGCAGGGACGCTGAAGGCTTGGGTCTCTCGGAATCACTTGGGGCCCGAAGGGGGGGGGGGTGGATGGTATATTTCTGGTGGTGGGCTCGGTCTGGGGTCGAGGTGGTGGGCTCGTGGGTCTTCGTGAGATGGAGAGGCGGAGAGGTCGACGGGGTTTCTGGGTCCAGGCTGGTTTCGTGCGTGGTTCACAGACTGGGTGGTGGACTGCTTGGTTCGTGTGGGGCGGCTGAGTGGCGGGTGGGTTGGGCCACGGCTGGTGGAATGCCGCGGATGGCTAGGGAGGTTCGGGAGAGGCTGGGCGGTTTCTGGCTGAGGGAAGGGCGGCTGAATGTGGGGAGGATGATACAGGTATTAGGGTATATACACATATATATTTATATATATATATATAAATAGTATAAATTAAATAATTGAAATATATACATATATATAGTTTATAAGATATATGTTATACTGATATATATAGTTTATAAATATAATAATTTTTTTTTTACTAAAGCTATATACATATATGTAGATTTTGTATAGTTATTTGTTTATACATATATATATACATTTTTTTTTATATATAATATGATATATGTGTATATGCCCCTGAATGAAACCACGACCCAGGAATTTTCTCTGCCCAGATTGCTAACATTTTGCCCAGGATTTGCTTCAGCAACCCAAATTTGACGTAACTCCTTTTTTTTTTTCGGAAATCTTTGCGGCCATTTTGCTGAAGCAAAACTCTCGCAAAACCATCAGACTCCAGAATTACTTCCAAAACACCCTGTTTCTTGCTGTCTTAACACCTGAAACATCAAAATAAACATAAAAAATGCTCCAAAACACCACAATAAAATGGGATTAAAATTACAAAAAGTGAAATTAAAATAAAAATAAAAATAATTATAATTAAAAACACTCATATGTATAAATATATATATTTTTTTCTTTTCTTTCTGTTTTCCTCTTCTTTTTGTCTCTTTTTTTTTTTTTTATATACAATATCAGTTTACACTTGCTTCGTGTTGGGTTGTCTTTAAATTAGTGCCTGAATCACTTGACAACCCAAATCAACCTCAGCTTTAAGGATCCTCCAGAGTGATGGAGGTCTTCTCGCGGTTGACCTCACCTCCCAAATAATATTTCAGCCGCTGCCCATTCACTTTAAACTCTCTACCAGACTGATCTTCCCTTACTTCAACAGCCCCGTGAGGATACACCTTGATGATTGTGAATGGCCCCGACCACCTAGATTTCAATTTACCAGGAAATAACTTCAGCCGCGAGTTAAAGAGCAAAACTCGCTGTCCTTCTTCAAAAACTCGAGGTTGAATCCTCTTATCATGCCATCTCTTAGTCTTTTCTTTATACAACTTGGCATTTTCATAAGAGAACAACATCATCTCTTCAAGCTCATTCAATTGCAACATGCGAGCTTCCCCAGCAGCTTGAAGATCCATGTTAAGCTTCTTAATGGCCCAATAAGCTCGATGCTCTAACTCCACGGGCAAGTGACAAGCCTTCCCATAAACCAAACGGTAAGGGGACATTCCCAATGGTGTTTTAAATGCAGTTCGGTAAGCCCAAAGAGAGTCATCTAATCTTTGAGACCAATCTTTGCGAGATGGATTAACAACTTTCTCTAGCACACCCTTGATCTCTCTATTGGAAAGCTCGGCTTGACCATTTGTTTGAGGATGGTAGGCAGTGGTGATCTTATGTTTCACACTGTATTTAGCCAACAAGGCTGCCAAAATCTTATTCACAAAGTGGGTGCCCTCATCACTTATTAGAGCTCTTGGAGTGCCAAAGCGGGTGAACACATGCTTATGTAGGAACTTTATGACCACCTTGGAATCATTGGTAGGACTTGCCACTGCCTCAACCCACTTAGAGACGTAATCTACCACCACCAAGATATACAAGTTTCCAAATGATTGTGGAAATGGCCCCATGAAGTCGATTCCCCAAACATCAAACAATTCCACTTCAAGGATGCTATTCAAGGGCATTTCATTCCTTGCTAAAATATTTCCAACACGCTGGCAGCGATCACATCTCTTAGCAAATTCATGAGCATCCTTGAAGATAGAAGGCAATTAGTACCCCGATTGAAAAACCTTAGCGGCTGTTTGCTGCCCCCCAAAATGTCCACCATAAGGAGCTGAATGGCAATGCTCTAGGATGCTAGAAACTTCCTCCTTAGGCACACAACGCCTCATGATTCGATCTGAACATTGTTTGTACAAATAGGGCTCATCCCAATAATAGAATCTCACATCATGAAAGAACTTCTTGAGTTGCTGCCTATTCAAATCAGGTGGCTGCAAACCACTCACCAAATAGTTGACAAAATCAGCGTACCATGGAATAGTGGTTTGGTTCACAACCAACAATTTCTCATCGGGGAATGTCTCTTTAATAGGCCCTTCATTTTGCTTTTCACTTCTAGCTTCAAGTCTAGATAAGTGGTCAGCCACTTGGTTCTCCGTTCCTTTTCTATCCCGAATTTCCAAGTCAAATTCTTGAAGAAGCAACACCCATCGAATAAGTCGTGGCTTAGCATCCTTTTTCGCAATTAGATACTTGATTGCGGAATGGTCTGTATAAACTACCACTTTAGTCCCCACAAGATAAGCTCTAAACTTGTCAAAAGCAAATACCACCGCCAAAAGCTCTTTCTCGGTGGTAGTATAGTTCAATTGGGCATCGGCTAATGTCTTGCTTGCATAATAAATGGAATGAAAAACCTTCTCTTTTCGCTGCCCAAGTACAGCCCCCACAGCAAAGTCGCTAGCATCGCACATCAATTCAAAGGGGAGAGACCAATCCGGAGCTACAATGATGGGTGCGGTGATAAGAGCTGTTTTTAAAGTCACAAATGCTTCTTGACACTCCTGGGTGAACTCAAATGCTCGATTTTGCTCAAGTAAAGAACAAAGGGGCTTAGAAATCTTCGAAAAATCTTTTATAAACCTCCTATAGAAGCCCGCATGCCCCAAAAAGCTTCTAATCCCCTTGACTGTAGTAGGTGGTGGCAATTTTTCTATAACTTCCAGCTTTGCTCTATCCACTTCTATGCCCTTGTTATAAATTCTATGGCCCAACACAATGCCTTCTTGAACCATGAAATGGCATTTTTCCCAATTGAGTACCAAGTGTGTTTCTTCACATCTAGCCAAGACTTGCTCCAAGTTAGCCAAACAAGTGTCAAAAGACTCCCCAAATACTGAAAAATCATCCATGAAGACTTCAAGAGACTTCTCCACCATATCTGAGAATATTGCCATCATACAACATTGGAAAGTGGCGGGGGCGTTGCACAGCCCAAAAGGCATCCTTCTAAAGGCGAAGGTGCCATGAGGACAAGTAAAGGTAGTCTTCTCTTGGTCTTCCGGCGCGATGGAAATTTGATTATAGCCTGAATACCCATCAAGGAAACAATAGAACTCCTTTCCCGCCAACCGATCAAGCATTTGGTCAATAAATGGCAGCGGGAAGTGGTCTTTGCGAGTAGCCTTATTCAACTTCCGATAGTCCATACAAACACGCCAGCCCGTTACTTGTCTTGTGGGAATCAACTCATTGTTTTCATTAGCCACCACCGTGACTCCACCTTTTTTAGGAACACACTGAATTGGGCTGACCCAAGAACTGTCTGAAATTGGGTAAACAATGCCATAATCAAGCCACTTAATTATCTCCTTTCTAACCACTTCCTTCATGATAGGATTAAGCCTTCGCTGCTGCTCAACAGAATTAGTACAGCAATCCTCCAACAGAATTTTATGCATACAAAATGAGGGGCTTATCCCCTTGATATCCGCCATAGTCCAACCAATGGCCCTTGTGTATTTCTTCAAAACAGCCAGCAACAAACTCTCTTTTTCAGCTCCTAACATGGCTGAAATAATCACAGGCAAGGTCTCATCATCTCTCAAATAGGCATACTTCAAGTGACTAGGCAAAGGCTTCAACTCTAATTTTGGTGGCTCTTGAATAGAAGGCTTAGGAGGCTTAAAATTCCCTTCCGAAAAATTCAATGACTCAAAAGGCCTCCTGAATTTAGCAAATGGCTGCGTTGACTCCACCCAAGTAACTTAGGTTTCTTCCTTTTCACTTAAGCTTTCAAGCTCTTCAAGTGACCTCACCCCCACTCCATCTTTACAAGCTTCCTTATGGAATTTTTCAGCGACAATAGACTCGATTACACTTAGCCTACTACATTCCTCGACCTCATCCGGAAACTTCATAGCATTGAACACATTGAAAGTCACTTTTTGGTCATTCACCCTCATAGTAAGCTCCCCTTTTTGTACATCAATCAAGGTCCTCCCGGTAGCTAGAAATGGCCTACCCAAGATAATAGGAACATCTCTATCCGCTTCATAATCAAGGATGATGAAATCAGCCAGAAAGATGAATTTGTCAACTTGCACAAGTACATCTTCAATTTTTCCTTCCAGGTGTGCCATAGAACGATCCGCTAATTGCAAAGTCACTGTGGTTGGTCTTGCTTCTCCAATCCCCAACTTCTTGAAAATCGACATGGGCATCAAATTGATACTAGCCCCCAAGTCACAAAGTGCTCTACCAACGTCTCTACCACCAATAGAACAAGGAATTGTGAAGCTGCCCGGATCCTTCAATTTAGGAGGAATTTTACTCTTCAATATAACACTACAGCCTTCAGTCAACGCCACTGTTTCAAATTCACCAAGCCTCCTCTTTTTAGTTAAAGTATCTTTCAAAAACTTCACATAGTTGGGCATTTGCTCCAAAGCTTCCACTAATGGTATATTGATATGAAGTTGTTTCAAGACATCTAAAAATCTCCGGAATTGACTATCTTGTTGCTGCCTTTGAAAGCGTTGCGGAAATGGTGGAGGTGGCTTGCTTGTAGACTCTCCTGTAGCGTTTTGCGGAGGAATTGCTGCAGCAATTGCTTCAGGATCAGCATTTAATTCTTTTGATTTCACAGCTTTGTCTCCTTTGTCCCCACTACTTTGGATTGAAGTGGGCTCGCTGTTTCTGGCACAATTATCCTCAGTAAGTTCCACATTTTTGCCACTTCTCAAGGTAACCGCCTTGCAATGCTCCTTGCCATCTTTTCTTGGATTTTCTGTATCACTAGGCAAAGTGCCTTGTGGTCTATTCCTTAGCTCATTAGCAAGCTGCCCCAACTGATTTTCTAGATTCCTCAAGGATTCCGCTTGACTCTGAATTACAGCATCGTTCTTGGCCATATATTCCTTCATTAAACTCTCTAAAGAGCTTGATTGAGACACGTGAGGATGAGGTGGTTGAGCTCTTTGTTGTTGTTGAGAAAACCCCGGTGGATATGTAGGCTTGTTTTGCATGGGTGCTCCACTTGAACTAGCTCCTTGACCCCCCCATGAGAAGTTCTGATGGTTCCTCCAACCCGGATTGTAAGAGTTTGAATATGGGTTGTTACGGCTCACATTTTGATTCCCCAAGTAACAAACTGATGCAGGATTTGATGGATAGCTGTCAAATGTGTGCCCATCTCCACAATAAACACAAGAAACATCTGCCACTTGGCCCATAGCAGCTGGCTGTACCATTCCCCCCAAACTCATGTTCTTGAGAAGGTTAGTCATTGAAGAAACTTGAGCTGTCAAAGCTGTCAATGCATCAACTTCAAGTATACCAGCCACTTTTTGACTTGTTGAGGCTCTACCATTGGACCATTGATAATTGTTGCTAGCTATCCTCTCCAAAATCTCATAGGCTTCATTATAGGACTTAGAGAGAATAGCCCCATTGGCTGAAGCATCTAACACCATACGAGTGGAAGAATTGAGCCCATTGTAGAAAGTCTCCATTTGTATACAATGTGGGATCCCGTGGTGTGGGCACTTTCTCAATAATTCCTTGAATCTCTCCCACGCTTCACAGAATGATTCATCTTCCAGCTGCTGAAATGACATGATTTCATTGCGAAACTTGGCATTTTTGGTAGGGGGAAAGTACTTCATCAGGAATTTTTCAGCCAACTCATTCCATGTAGTCACCGAGCCGAGAGGAAGAGTGTTGAGCCAAGCTCTAGCTCGATCCCTCAAAGAGAAAGGGAACAATTTCAACCTTAGGGCCTCATCAATCACTCCTTGTAGCTTGAAGGAGTCACTCACCTCCAAAAATGAATGAAGATGAAGATGAGGATCCTCAGTAGGCAGCCCACTAAATTGACCCACTGTTTGCAACATTTGGAACATCATGGGCTTTAATTCAAATTGGGGTGCTTGTATTTCAGGTCTAACAATGCCCGGATTGAGCTCATTAAACATGGGGGCAGCGTACTCCCTTATGGCTCTCTCTCTATCATCAGCCATAGCAATTGCATTCGTGACATTATTAGCACCCTCAACTCCTTCAACCTCTTCAGCCATATTAAAGCGATTTTGAGCCCGTTGTTCTCTTAGTCTTCTTCTAATTGTTCTTTCAATCTCGGGGTCAATAGGAGCTAGTTCAATGTCTTCTTGCTCGTTCATATAGTAAATTACCTGAGAAAACACAAGAGCAAGAAAACAAAGTCAGCTCAAAAAGAAAAAAAAATTGCAAGTAATTAATTTTACAAGAATTTCTAATTACAAGAATTAATTTTACAAGAACTTAGTCATTATTTATTAAATTTATTATTTATTATGATTGCAAAAGAAAATCAAACTCATACATGTCATCAAAATAACAATGATATTTATTTGGAAAAAAAGTTTTCACTATTTACAATCACAAATGTAAATAAAAAAAATATATAAGAAACTAATCTATTCTTAAAAATCAGGATCTTCTACATCTGATCCTTTATCTAACATATCGTCATCTATCTCTTCATAGTCATCATTATCTTGAGCCTCAAAATGCCCTCGAGGAAGATTTGTAAAAATTCTAAGTTTTTTGCTCATTTGTGAATTGAAATTCCATTTTAGAAGTGAACCTAAGTATGAGAAAATAATATCTCATAGCTACTGGTAATTCATCATCTATCGTTTCCCATATATCTTCTAAAGTTGCAATTATAGTAGGATAATCTTTAAAAAGTCTAATTACTAAAACATATTGCTCCGCAACTCTCATTATGATTTGCTTAGTTTCTTGGAGGTGACCTATCTCCTTGTGGAATAAGAGTAGTCTCCGAGTGATTCTTTCTAGCACTCCTACGGTGTTTCTTGGTTCTCTAATTCTTTTCAAGGCCTTAATGGCTCAGATATCCTGTAACGACCCAAATTTACTAATAAGGCTTAAGGGCCTTGATTAGTGTGACAGGAAGGCATAATTGGAATTTATGCGATTTAATGATTAAAAGTATGTTATATGACTATTTGAATATCTGAGATGCATGACTATGTGTATTAGTATGCATGTAGGCCCTGATTAGGTTAGAAGGGCATAATCGTAATTTTGGGCCCGTCGAGGGCATAATTGTGCATATATGTGATAAATTGTCGAGACCACATTATTATGTGGATATATTTGTGATTTGTGATTCAAGACGATCCTCGTGAGTGGTTTAGCAAAAAAGTCACGGCGGGGATTTATACCCGGCTTGGGGTGAGCCTGGGGGTATATATGGGAATTTAGAGAATATATTGGGGTCTATTTTGATATTGGAGAATATAGTTGGTGTTTGGTTAGGCGTTGGGAAGTAAGCGATAAATATTAGAGACACTCGAGGAATTAGCGGGAATTGGGTGAAATGACCAAAATGCCCGTAGGTGGATTAAAAGACTTAGAATTAAAGGGGAGGGTATTGTGGTCATTTGACTTATAAAGGATAGGTATGACTAAATCTTTACACTTAGTGGAACTTGTAGAAAGAAATAGAAGTCTGGAGGAAAGGAAAGAAAGAAAAAGAAGGGAAAGAAAAGGGAAGGAAAAGCAGGGCATTTCCAAGGTCGGTTTGGGACCTCTTCATCATTTTCATCTGGGGATTTGAGGCTAGAATCAAGGGAGCTTAAGGCTGAGATTTTGAGCTTGAGGTCTTGATTAGATTGGGGAAATCTAGCTGGGGTTATTCATTAGTTGAGGTAAGACTTTGAGGTTTTCTTCAGTTTCTGGTTTCCATGTTGAACTAAGATGTCTAAGCTAAATTTGATGGGAATTCTAGGGAATTCAAGCTAAGGGTTTGAGGAGAAGTAAGCCAAGGAGGTGTAGAGGCTAACTTAAGGTTGAATCCCCATTGAAGGTATGAAATTCTAGCTCTAAATTATGAGGTTTTGGTTGTTTTGCTGAAGTTTCCGAGTTTGAGTTTCAACCATGGTGAATTTTGAGATTGGGAGTGCATGTGTTAAAATTTTATGTGGTTGGGATGCTTGGGATGAGTTAGACATGTTAGTAAGCTTGATTCTAAGTTTGGTTGATGTTTGGAGAAGTTTTGGTAAGGTTTGGCTCGGGGAAAATCGAAGGAGGGAAAAACAGCATTTGCTGTTCTGTGACTAGCGCTACAGCGCTAGCCTTTGGGCGCTGTAGCACTAGGACATATACCCTGGGATAATTTTGGGCTCTGTTTGTAGTGCTGTAGCGCCCTCCTTAGAGTGCTATAGCGCTACCCTATTTCCAGAAAGGGGTTTTTGAGTTATTTTCAAGGGTTTTTGGCCGGGGGTTCGGGGTTCAATTCCACCACCCCGTTTGGTGGAATTGGGGCTTCCCGAGGGCTCGGGATGGGACCTGAGGTTAGGTTTTGGACTTAAGGATGGTGATGATTCTGATCTATGGTTGTGACTAGGTGTGCACTAGGGCTCAAGGGGGATCGTGCTCAAGGATCAAAGCGACCGAAGCTAGCGAATTTAAAGGTAAGAAAACTGCACCCGGTTATGTGTTTGTGATGGGACTAAGTGCTCCCAATACCTGTATAATGTCAAAGATGGTATTATGCCATGGGACATGTGATGAAAAGTCTAAGGGTGCCGTATACAATATTTGCGCACAGGGCGCAGCTTGGCCACTGGTAGCCGAGGACAGCTTAATATTCACTGAGCTCGGTTTAAGCGGGCCGGAGTTAGTGGGATAAATAGAGGGTGCGACATAAGGGCGCTAACCCTAGTTATCATTTGTGAATTGATTATTGATATAAAGTGATATGTTTGGTATGCTGAATGTTTGATTATCATGGATACTTAGACTGATGAGATCATGTTATTGTGATATGAGATATTGGATTGTCTATTGATTGTTTATGCTCTATTAATGTGTTTTCTTGCTGGGCCTTGGCTCACGGGTGCTACCCTGTGCAGGTAAAGGCAAAGGCAAGTTGGACCAATCCTAAGATGGAGAGCTGCGGGGCTGAATGTACATAGTCAGCTGTTCGGCCGCCATGGCCGAGGTGTGGATCAGGACAAGGAATGCCTAATAGTCTGTTTTGCCTTAGAATGGCTAATTATTGTGTTTAAATCTTGAATCTTTAGAAATGGTTCTAAACTTGTTATTTTTGGGATCTCGTGTAAATAGAAAATTTTTATTTATAAAAATTGCGGCTTTTGAGACCAAAATCTTTTAACCCTAGTTCCACTATAGTTTTAGTAACACATTTTAATTAAATGACTTGCTTAGCAAGTCTAACACCTTTATAAACACACAGTGTAACGGTCTTGGCTATCCAGGGCGTTACATATCCCCATAAGTTAATGCTCCATTCATTCTTAACTATAAACATAAGACAAAAACGTTAGCTATACATATAAACATAATAACTATAACATAAACACTTTCTTTGCGGGCGGTTAGATTCGGAGCTTGAGCGTGTGTATCAAGGAGAACTTCATGCGAAAGAACTGTTGCTCTGATACCAACTGTAATGACCCAACTAATTCTAAGACTTTGGACCATTAAAACTACTATACATAGACACTATTTTTGAGAAAACATACAGAAGAAACATTCACAACTTTATTAAAAACTCTAAAGTAAATGTCGAAATACATAAATTCGGGGTATGGGATCCCATTGTTTGAAAATAATACATAACTTTAAACTTAAATGAAATTGTTTACAAAAATAAGTGCGGAAAATACATAGAATATAACTAAAAAGACTGAAAATAACGTCGTCCTCGAATCGTTCACGTAGTCCATCGAATCCATTCTTCCTCAATACACAAGCCAAGCTACCACGAATCCTTCTGCTGCCATATCTATTTTCCTGCATACATAAAAATAAAGGAATGAGCCTAATGCCCAGCAAGGAAAATCTACTAAAAACATAAAACATATACATAAACTATATCATAAACATATACTATAAACATATGTCATATACCACAATGGCCATTATACTACTTGGGGCTTGTTAACTAAACAAGTCATATGCCCAATATATTGGTGGGGCTTGCTAGCCAAGCAAGTCATATGCCCATAATTTACTGAGGCTTGTTAGCCATACAAGTCACATGCCCAAGGTCTATAAACATACTATACATAATGTAAACATAACATAACATAACATAAGATAACATAACATATCATATAAACATATATAATTCTATCCTATTTTCCTTACCAAAACTGGGATATGAGAGCAAGGACGGGATTTGGAACACTCCTAAAACCAACAATAAGAATGTGAGTATTTCTAAAGAAAGAGATGATAAAGAAATGAACTAACCAATCAAGAAGAAGCTTACCGAAATGAAACCTTAAGTTCAAAGAACTTAAATACCTAACCAAGAATGGAAACAATGAGTTAGGATTTGAGTAAAGAAAACTAAAAGAAACTAAAGAAACATACAGAAATGAACTTAAGATTAGGAATACCTTTGGATGTACTAGAACCGAACTACACCTTGATATAGAAAAACACACTATTATCTTACTTCCCAAGTGTTTAAAATGATAAACAAACTAAAGAAACATAGCTTAAAATGATAAAGCTTATACCCAAACCCAAGTGTTTATCACTCTATAGTAACCCTAGCAGCTTGAAGGCTCTGAACACAGCTTGAAGAATGAGAGAAATGGCTCGGTACTAGGTCCTATTTATAGAGTTCAAGGAGTGAACCACCTCCTTTTAGCTTGAATAAAAATAATGAGTATTAATTGAAAAATATTTGAATATTCGTTCAACAAAGGCTTAAGACTCGATCAAAACGTTCAGAGGCTAGTCAAGAGGTTAAGGAATGAATTGATCTCGGTTTCAAAGACATTTGAAAACATAGCCCTAGGGGCGATATATCGCCTGGGCTTATGACCCGAGTGCTCGTCGTTTCGTTTGTGCGAAGTTCACGTGTTTTTCGTATTCCCCGTGTGGCGATGCATCGGATCCTAGGATGCGATATATCGGCATACATGAATATATTAAACACGTAATTGCACATTATCAGCTTAATTTGAAATGATTAAACAGGTTTGACTGAGTAATACGAGATTCCAACAGGTTCTGGAAGGGTCTAGAGCTTCTAGAAACCTCTATTTTTGAATTAAATGCTTAAATCCTCAAATAAACAAGGTTGTGACAAATGTCATACTCTTAATGTTCTTGGAAGATTCTAGAGCTTTCTTGAACTTTCTTTCTATTTAAACTATAGTTAAATCCTTAAATAAACCTGCACACGACAAGTGTCATGTTCTTATTAATCCTATCTAAACCTTATAGTATAATAAATGACATCTTTATAATCAGCTATATTAATCAAACCTTATGTTATAATTAATATTCTTAAACTATAGGTTAAACTTATAAAATCTATAAGTGTTTCTACGAATGTTCAACTAAGTCCCGACTTGAACCAAAATCCATAGTAATAAACATACTATAACTACTACTAGCTATTACTACTACTACTACTACTACTACTACTACTACTACTACTATCTACGTAAAGTTCTGGGACTCTACATTTTGTTTCATAATCAACTTGGATCCAAACCACCCCTCATATCCCTGAGAGCCATAGTATCATGAGAAGATGCTCTTTTCTTGGTATTGCATATTTTTGGCACTTTCCACCGCTCATGAAACAATCGAGCTTTATCACTAAAGATCTTTTTCACTTTCGAACGAACTGCTCGTTTTCCACCTGTCACCATAGTTTTCTTCTTAGTAACTTCGAGCTTATCACCCTCATTTTCCACCACACCAATTCTACAAAAAATTGGAACCTCCGTTGCTGGAAAGACTTTAAATGTTACCTCTTCTTTTTGCACTCACAACTTCAATTCGCATTTTTTTCACATCTATTAAGGCCCTACCAGTTGCTAAAAATAGCCTTCCAAGAATAATGGGAATATTTTCATCTTCCTCCATATCAAGAATAATAAAATCTGTAGGAAAATGAATTTGTCCACCTTTACTAGAACATCCTCAATAATACCCCTGGGATGCTTTACTGAATGATCTGCCATTTATAAAGATACGGTAGTTGATTGAGCCTTTCCCAATTTTAACTTTCTAAAAATAGATAGAGGCATTAAATTTATACTAGCCCTCAAATCACATAAAGCCTTGGTTCCTACTGAACCCCCTATAGAATCTTCAAGCTTGGGAGGTAGTTTCTTTTAAATTATTGCACTGCACTCCTCAGTAAGTGCCACTGTCTCATAATCCTCCAGTATCCTTTTCTTTGTCAAAATTTCTTTCATAAACTTCACATAACTCGGCATCTGTTCAAGTGCCTCAACAAACGAGATATTGATGTGAAATTTCTTAAATACCTCAAGAAATTTGAAGAATTGTTTGTCAAGATTGGCCTTTTGGAACCGTTGAGGATAAGGAATCTTTGGCGTAGACTCGGTATATTTCGACTTCTCTTTCTTTGGAAAGTCTTTAGTAATATCCTCTTGTGCTGGACTAGTGGCAAGTTGATCCTCTATCTTCTTTTTCTTGTCATCCACTAGAGGCACTTTTAACTCCTTGCCATTCCTCAAGGATATTGCATTGCAATGCTCTTTTGGGTTTACCTCAGTAGTGCTTGGTAAGTTCCCTTGAGCAAGGTTTGTCAATAAAGTAGCCAACTACCCCATTTGAGTCTTCAAACTCCTGATAGATGCCATAGTTTCTGTCATGAACTAGTTCAGTACATCGAACTGTAGTTCAGGTTGTTTCATATGTGTTGGATGATGTGGTTGTGGCTGTGGAGGTGGAAATTGTTGCTGAATTTGAGGGAAAGGCTGTTGTGCAGCTTGATTATTTGTCCATGAGAAGTTAGGATGATTCCTCCACCCTTGGTTATATGACATCGAAAAGGGATTTTTGGTTGGTCTTTGAAAATTTCCTATAGCTTGAACTTGTTCCATAGGTAAATTATTCATATTTATGGCATGACATTGATTTAATAGATGAGCATTCCCACATGCCCTACATAAACTCTGAACTTGCATGGGTTGGGCTGATAGGTTGCTCTGTTGTAACTGCTTCGTTAAAGCTGCCACTTCCGCTGTAAGCATTGTAATGGAATCTAATTCAATCATACCAGCCACCTTCTTGGTTTGTCCCCTTTCAGTTGGCCATTGGTAGTTATTCGTTGCCATCTCCTCTAGCAATTCGTACGCCTCATTAGCACTCTTTCTCATGAACGCACCTCCTGCTGCAGCATCTATTATGGTACGAATGGTACCATTCAACCCATTATAAAAATTATGGACCAGCATCCACTTCTCTATACCATGATGTGGGAACTTCCTTAACAATTCTTTAAATCTTTCCCATGCATCATACAACGATTCCCCTTCTGTCTGGTAGAAATTATTAATCTCCCCTCTCAACTGTGCAACCTTGGATGGAGGAAAGAATTTTGCAAGGAACTTTTGGGCTAACTCCTCCCATGTTGTAATAGAATTAGCTTGTAGGGAAATCAACCAACTCTTTGCTCGGTCCCTTAGTGAAAATGGAAATAGCCTCAACCTTATTGCGTCATCCCTCACTCCATTCAAGAAATAAAATATGATGTGCAAGTATACACAATCGATTCAAGTAATATAATAGTAAGTAAAGTATCGTTCCCATAAGGACTATCAACCAATTACCAATAATTGCTTTTAAATTTCTATTTGGTTGTCAAAAATAGAGTTATTTTTAAACTAAGACTTAAAATTGAAATAAACTTTGCAATAATAAAGATTGATTCAAGAATTTAAAAACCTAGGGTGTTAACTTCATCAACTTTTCAACTTGTTAATCTTACTAATCAGCGCATATAATTCTTCAATTTCTATCCTAATAGCGGGTTAACTAAAACAATCCTAATTCTTTTTCAAGATAAAAAGATCTCAACCTATATGCAAACTTTCTACATATATGTGATAAGTTTTAAAATATAGCAGGCATGAATCATATTAACCCTAAGCGCTACACAAACCCTATAGGTACTATCGTCCTATATGCAGTTTATGTCTATATGATTATAGAATATTCAACTCTCCCCTCTCGGATCTCGGATCTCGAATCAAAATCATAAATCATGTAAATAGTGATCAATTATCCACACGCATTAAACACAAATCATATAGATAAAGGATAGAAAAAGAAGAAATTATATAAACTTCATAGAAAATTAACAAATATCCAAGTGACTACATTAAACTCTAGAACATATGTTAAGTTCATATCAGACATAACTAAAATCATAAAATAGTTGTTCAGAAACATAAAATTAAACTACTAAAAACTAAGAGAAATGTGAAGAAAAATATATCAATAATGTTGAACAGCTGCTAATCCCGAATCCAAGAAGTCTTTGAATATTCATAATTAAAAACCCTAATCCATATCTTAATTTATAATGTTGTAAGCCTAAATAATATATTTTTTTCTCTTCAGGGAGGCGCGCCACAGCTCTTGCATTTCCATGCCGCGACCCGTATCTTCAAAATGCCAAGGAGATTTGCGCCTCCTTCTTCAATCTCTGCGGCCCTTAAACTCCATGCTGCGGCCCATGTGAAAACCCAGATTTTCTTTGCTCTTTGCCACTCATCAAGTCGTGGCCCTAAAGGGCATGCCGTGACTTAATTCCTGCCAGATTTGGGTAGTTTCTGACTTTGCTAGAGTTGTGGCCCTTAAGCCCATGTCGCGACTCTAATTCTATTTTTTTTTTCAAAACTTGATCATTTTATGTCTGACCTTCATGAAAACTTCTCCTAACTCCTCCTTGATGCCAATTTGACTCAAACAACAGCCAAAGGTTCCATTTTTCCACCATTTCTTCTTCTTTCTGCGTTTAGCTCATAATTCATAACACCATCCTACAACAAAGACAAACACAAGCGTAATCTTGCACAATACAAACAAAAAGACTCAAGATTACAACAAAAACACATCCTAAAATGACACTAAAATGGAGTTATCAACCACCCTCCGTGCTGGTTGTGGTGGTGGGATTGGATCAACGTTTTCCCCTTTGAGAGGCTCTTCGCGGACCATGAAGATTTTTCAGGCGGAGACTTGATAACATTTCTGGACACTCTTCTGATCTCCCCGTACAGTTCCTACTCTGCCATTATCACACATGAACTTCATGCATAGATGGCAGATGGAGATGATGGTGCTAAAGTCAACTAGAGCAGGGCGTCCAAAGATCACATTGTACGCAGTAGGGAAATCCATCACCACAAAGGTGCAGTACTTGAACAAGCTCTATACCTCGTTCCCCAGCATCACGAGGAGTTGAATCTGGCTCACGGGAGCAACGAATCCCCATTAAAGACATAGATCTGCGTAGGGCAGGAGGCTAGGTCTGCCTCTGTTAGCCCAATCGCAGTGAAGGCTGGCTTGAATAGGACATTGACGCATCTTCAGTCATCCACAAACACTCAGGATACTCGTTTGTTGGCGATTTGGGCATCAATGACAAATGGGTCGTGATGCGAGAAATGAACGTTCCGGGCATCTTCCTTCGTAAACGTATGGGTAGGTTCATCAGATTTGGGCGCTGGGCTGAAGTTTGGACCAATGTGCACACCTCATGGTCGTGATCGAGCTTGCTGAGGTATCTCATTAGATCATTCTGAGACAGTTCTCCTAGATGTGGACTCTGATATGGTGGCCATCTACTCGAGGAGGCGTGGTTCCGGGAAGATATGGCATCTCGGGCCCGGGAGCCATAGGACCTCCATGCGATTGCATTATTGGGCCTCCTTGAGGGGCCTGTGCTCTCGATCACGAAGCATACCCTCCCTAAGGAGTTCAGTATGGTCCCTGTCCGCCCTGGGCCAAAGATTGTCTGAGAGCTGTTGGCAGTCCCGGAACTCCTGTTGGCATTCTGACCCACTAGTGGAGATGTCCCAGTTTGATCAAATTTTCGATCTCATCCTTCAGCTTATGGCATTCTTCGATTGTGTAGCCCACGTCCTTATGGTAGGCACACCTTTTGTTGGTTTCGCTCAAATTCTTTCCCCCTTTAAACATGGGGCTTGGTTTCTGGTAATGGACTACGTTGCCCATTGCCAGGTAGATGTTTTCCCGGGTATCCACAAAGTTTGTATACTTCGTATATTGGGGTTCGTACCCGCTCTTTACCTTCTTCGTGGGCTCGGACTGGTTCTTAATTTTGCCAAATATTTTTCCATGGGAAGGGTGGATGCTTTCCTCAGTCGCTCTGGTCTGGGATGGTTGGGTATCTCCGGAGCACTATATCCGGTTGGTGCTGCTCCTTAACCAGAGAAAGGGGCTGACAGAGCTGGAGCATATCCTAATGAAGTGGGTCTATAGACAGTCTAGGCCATGAACGACATCCCGAGGGATCCAGACACCGCTGGAGGTGCCTGATAGAGGTTTTCTAGGTACTGAGCTCCATACCTAGGAAGGGTTTGTGCTATGGACTGGGATGCTGGCTACCATCCGAAGGCTTGGATTCAGGTCTCTTCCTAGTTGATGAAGCCTTGTGTCATCCTTATAAATTCTTCGAGGGTGGCCGTCTTGCTGCGTTGCATGTCATCCCAGAGAGGGGATCCAACTCTAATTCTGGATTGGAGAGCTACTAGGCACTGTCTATCATCCACCTTAGTCTTTGAGGCTTCCTCCATGAAGCGTTGAATGTAAGCCCTAAGGGTTTCAGTAGGATATTGCTTGATGTTGGCCAGCTCACTGACTTCCATGTCCAGTTTTTGGGCGGCCACAAATTGTTTATAGAAAGCTGATTGCAATTTGGACAAAGATTGGATTGATCCCGTCTTGAGCCTTTTCCACCACTCTTCGACGGGTACAGCTAAAGTGATTGAGAAGCACATGCATTTGCCATTGTCAGAAACATGGGTTACAGTCATCATGCAATCGTAGCGCGACAAATGATCTCTGGGGTCACTGTTTCCAGTATAGGCGGGTATGTCCGGCATCTTGAACCCTTTTAGTAACATGACGTCTAGGATGTTCTTGGCACATGACACCTTTTCCTCATCTTCAGAATCAGAACCTCCGCCTTCTTGTTTCCAGACTGATAACTTCATTTTAACGTCATTTTAGAATGTGTTTTTGTGGTAATCTTGAGTCTTTATGTGTGTTTTGTGCAAGATTACGCTTTTGTTTGTCTTTGTTGTAGGATGGTGTGATGAATCATGAGAATAATGTAAAAAGAAGTGAAAATGGTGGAAAAGCGAGGCTCTTGGCGGTTGTTGGACTCAAAATTAGGCTAAGGATGATTAAAAGACGAGTTTTGATGAAGAGATGAGTTGAAAGACCTAATCTGAGAAAAAATTGAATTAGGGTCGCAACTTGGGTTTATAAGTCATGACTCAAGGCGAAGTCAGAGATGCATAGTTGCTGGATGAAATTAGTGTCGCGACTTGGACTTACAAGTCACGACTTAGACAGAGGCTCAACAAAGGGAAAAATTGGACATGGGATGTGACTTGATGATGTTTAAGTCGCGGCGCCTGAGGATTTATCACGGAAGTAAAAGGCTCAAAAGCAGACACGGGCTGCGACCTAGAGAAGGAAGAGTCCTGGCCCGCATAGGAAAAAGACACAGCGTGTAACGACCCCAAATTCGCTAGTGAGGCTTAAGGGCCTTGATTAGTGTGCCAGGAGGGCATTATTGGGTTTAATGTGATTTGAATGATTTTATAGATTTACAAGCATAATTATATGATTAATAATGCTTGTATGATTATATTGGTATTAATGTGATATGTATATATGATAATTGTGAGAACCACATTATTATGTGGGTAGGTCAGCAGAGCACGACTCGAGGCGATCCTAGGGCTAGTTAGTGGGGAAAAATCACAACAGGGCTTAATAGTTGACTTTGGATAAGTCAGGGGTATTTTAGGTATCGGGTTGTTATTTAGACTATCGGGTTATGAAAATAAATATATGGAGATATATTTGAGGTTAGGAAGTCTAGGCGGGAATATTGGGGGATTTTACCGTTTTGCCCTCGGGGACGTTTTCGGCACCCCGAGCCTTGGGATTAACTTAGCGAATAAGAAAAACTCAAGGAAACCCGTAGAAAGAAATAAACCAACCTATTAACTTTTCTCAGCTCTTCTATCTTCTCTCTCAAGGAAAACACAAGGGGAAACTAGGTGAAAACTCAAAGGAGAAGCAGCGAAATTCTAGGACTTTTGAGCTGGGAATTGCTGGGAAATGAGGCTGGATTCTGAGGCTTAGTTCAAGACTCATCCAAGGAATTGAATCAACTCTAAGGTAAGCAGGGATTTCTCTCTCTTTGGTTTAAAAATTCTGAGTTTTCAGCTGGGTATTGAGGAGTTTGTACCATTGATGTTTAGGGTGGAATTTGAGCTGGAAAGCTTTGGAAACTAGCTGGGTTTTGAATAGAGAAAGGATCCAACTGAAGAGGTAAGCTTTAATTCACGAATTAGAGGTTTGAATTTGAGTTTTTGATTGGTTAGCTTTGAGTGTTTATGTTCTTAAGTTTCAGGAATTAAGAGTGTGATTTCTATGAGTTTTAGGTTGAATTTTCTGTTGAATTGTGTGGCTTAACTTGCTCTGAAAGTGTTGGGGTTGTTGGGTGTTGAAATGGGAAGCTTTGGGATGGCTTTGGATGAGGTTTAGATGTTGAAAATGGTGGGTTTTCTGGGCTCGAAGGGAAGGGCCGCGATTCTGTTCTAGAGCGCTGCGGCCTTAGGTTGAAGATGAGCCAAGGAGGCTCGGCTAGGGGTGAGCGCCGCGACGCCCATTGCAAGGGCCGCGGGGTGTGTCTTTGCCTAGGGTGGTCCTTGGTTCTATTTTGAGGCTAGGGCCGTGGCTAAGCTTCAAGGGCCACAACCCTTAGTTGTGCACTTGAACGTTAGGGATTTTTAAGGACAGGAATCGAACCTAGAGTGCTTAGGATCAATTTCACCACCGTGCTTGGTGGGATTCGATATCCCAGAAGTTAGTTTTGTACTCAGAAATCTATATTTGGATATTAATGAAACCCAATACCTTGGTTGTGACTAGGTGATAAAAGCTTAGGCTCAGGAACGGATCGTGCTTGAGGAGCGTTGCTCGTAATCCGAAACCACAAATATTAAAGGTAAGAAAACTACACCTAGTTGAATATATGTAATGGGACTAAGGGTTCCCTATTGTGTATGCTTGAAAAGATGGTATTATGCCATGCAAGCTAATTAGTGAACCAACGACCTAAGGGTGCCAAGGGTTACACTAGCGCACAGGGCGCGGCTTGGCCACTGGTAGCCAAGGACAGCTTAATATGCACTGAGCTCGGTTTAAGCGGGCTGGAGTCAGTGGGGTAAACAGAGGGTACGGCCTAAGTCGTCGGTCCTGATTATTATGTGATATGAATGTTATAAGTGTTTGGTTGCATCCATGATTCTGAATTTATGCTGATTGATTAATGTGGATTATATGATGAGAGTTCATGCCTAGTGAGTTGTTATCTGTTATTACTGCTTGTGTTGCACATCATGTTTTCTTGCTAGGCCTTGGATCATGGGTACTACATGGTGCAGGTAAAGGCAAGGGTAGACTCAATCAGCCTTGATATGGAGAGCTCTATGAGCGGAATGTACATGGCCAGCTGCTCAGCCGCCACGGTTGAGGTTTAGGCAGGGACACGAGACCCAGAGATTGTCTATTTTGCCTTAGTATGGCTAACAGTTGTTTATGTATTTTGGAAGTCTATAAACCTACTTTTAACTCTGTTTCTTTTGGGATCCCGTGTATATAACTACTTGATTAAATTAAATGAAACTTTTGAGACCAAAACCTTTTAAACCCTAGCTCATACATGTTTAGTGACACGTTTTTTAAACTAATGACTTGATTAGCAAGTCTCACACTTTTATAAGTACACAGTGCAGCGGTCCTGGCTATCCAGGGCGTTACACAGCGTTGGTTATTTTTTACTATAAATTTGTGTTTAGGGTTTAATTAAGTCATTAGGTCAGTTTTTGATTACGTTTTTAGAGACTAATTGTGATTCTTAGGCTAGTTATTCTGTAGTTTTATATTTTTCTTTCTTCTTTAAGTTTATGAATCTTATGTTTTTGAATTATTATTTTGTTGATTTAGTAATGTCTGATATGAACTAAACAATTTTTATCTAGGGTTTAATGTAGTTACTTGGATTTCTATCTAATTTAATTTTGATGTTCTAGTGATTTTTCTTCTCTATTGTAATCTATATATGTGTGTTTAATACTAGTAAATACTTGATCAATATTTGCTTGATTTTATGATTTTGATTCAAAATTCAAAAGATGAGAATTGAATATGCTATCATTATATAGACATAGATTGCATATTGGATGAAAGTACCTGTATGACTTGTGTAGCAATTAGGTTTCCATGCATAATGCCTTCTATATGCTTAAGTTTATCACAGAGATATAGAAAACCTGCATTTAGGTTGAGATCTTATATCTTGAAAAAGAAAAGGAATCGATTCAGGTTAACCTACTATTAGAATAAGAAGAAAGAAATCTAGAATTGGTTAACAATGTAAGTATAATGAAAAGTTGACAAAATTAACACCCTAGGTCTTTTTAATAGTGATTGTAAATCTTTTAATTAGTTGTTTTTGTTCAAAGTTATTTTTCAATTTTAAAATTCAATTCAAAAATCAAAATTTTAGTTGCCAAATAGAAATAAAAAAAAATTGTTGGTAATTGGAAAACAGTTTTCGTGGGAACGATACTCTACTTATCATAAATTACTTGAATCAATTGCATGCACTTTTGTATATATTTTCGCGATCAAGTTCTTGGCGCCGTTGCTGGGGACTTAATTTCCAATATCATAGTTAATTGTTATTTGTTGTAATTTGGTATTTTTATTTTTTATTTTTATTGTTTAACATTTATTTGGATCAAGGCTATATTGTGTTTCAGGAATTCTTGGTATATGTAAGGAAATAGACAAAATGAAATCATACCAACATATCTTGAAATTGAGAGAACGTGCAGAAAGAATCGAAAGATAAAGAAAAGGTTGGATTTCACCATGGCTGAGAACGCAAATAACGTTGTCAATAATGAAAATATGGGTAATGCAGCTGAAGCCGATCCACCATTACGAAACTATGTACTCCCTACTGTTACGGGGATACATTCAAGCATTCGTCCTCCCACTATTGAGGCAAATGATTTTGAGATAAAACCCTCAATTTTTTTAGATCGTACAAAATTGTGTACAATTTGGAGGGTTACCAAATGAGAATCCAAATCTACATATCACAAATTTGTTGGAGTTATGTGCAACACTCAAAATGAATGGGGTGAGTAACGATGCTGTAAGATTGAGAATATTTCCATTTTCACTAAGGGATAGAGCTAAGATTTGGTTGATGATGGGAAAGGTCCCATGAAATCTATTCTTTACAAGCCAACTCTATACTTACTTGGGAAGATTTAGCTCAGAGTTTCCTTGGTAAATATTTTCCTCCAGAATAAGAGGAGAGATTAACAACTTCCATCAACTGGATGAGGAGTCTTTGTATGATGCATGGGAAGGATTTAAAGAGTTGCAAAGGAAATGCCCACATCATGGAATAGAGAAGTGGCTGTTAGTTCATACTTTTTACATGGTTTGGGGGGAAATACAAGGACAATTATAGATGCAGCATCAGGAGGAGCGTTTATGAGAAAAAGCACTAATGAAGCATATGAGTTATTGGAAGAGATGGCTATGAATAATTATAATTGGCCTACTGAGCGCGAGAATAAGAAAGTAGCAGGAGTCTTAGAAGTTGATCCAATAGCATTAATGACTACTCAAGTAGCATCTCTAACCAAACAATTACATCAAACTAATCTCGCCGCACAAGCAATGCAAGTTCAAAATGTTGTGAGTTGTGAGATTTGTGGACGACCTCATTCTTATGAACAATGCCCAAGCATAGCTAGTTGCTCAACTGATGTAAATAATATGCCCTTGGAACAGGCATAGGTTATAGGTAATTTTTCAAGACATGCACCCAACACTTACTCAAATTCCTATGCGCTTGCTTGGAAAAACCACCCTAATCTATCTTGGAAAAATAATCAAGGGTTACAACCACAATATTCGCAGTACCCACCTCAACCACCCCCCTCATCAACCAACTTATGGATTACATTCGAGACCATATTATGATCCAAACCCACACCCATCACATCCACCACTACATCATCAAATGTACCCCCCAATAATTCAGCCAGACCAATTAAATCAATTTATGACAGAGACAAGGTCTTCAATCAGAAGTTTGGAGACACAAATAGGTCAATTGGCTCAAATGTTTTCTAATAGACATCAAGGGACTTTTCCTAGTTCCACAGAGGTAAATCCTAAAGAACAATGTCAAGCTATCACTTTGAGGAGTGGGACTAAGTATGATGGACCTATAGTGGATGAAAAAAAGGAAGAATATAGAGAAGAACAAGTTACTAGTCCAATACAAGAGGAGGTTACTGAAGACCTTCCAAAAAAAGAAAAACCAAAATACACTGAGCCTACACCAAAGATTCCATATCCTCAACGGTTTTGAAAGGATAATCTTGACAAAAAATTCTCCAAATTCCTCGAAGTATTTAAGAAACTTCACATTAACATCCCCTTTGCAGAGGCTTTAGAACAAATGCCTAGTTATGTGAAGTTTATAAAGGAGATATTGTCTAATAAAAGGAAAATGGAGGATTATGAAACTGTTGCATTAACTGAAGAGTGTAGTGCAATTATTCAAAAGAAGCTTCCTCAAAAGTTAAGAGATCTGGGACGCTTTACTATACCTTGCACCATTGGGAACTTTCATTGTGAGAGAGCTTTATGTGATTTAGGTGCAAGCATAAATTTAATGCCGCTGTCTGTATTTAAAATACTTGGTTTAGGGGAAGCTAGACCCACTACTTTTACTCTTCAATTGGCTGATCGTTCGTTAATACATCCTAGATGTATTATAGAGGACGTTCTAGTAAAGGTAGATAAGTTCATTTTCCCAGCAGATTTCATTGTATTAGATATAGAGGAAGATGAGGACGTGCCCATTATATTGGGACGACCATTTTCAGCCACGAGGCAACCATTGATAGATGTTTAGAAGTGTGAGTTAAGGCTCAGAGTACAAGGTGACAAGGTTGTTTTTAATGTTTTCAAAGCCTTGAAGTATCCTTTAGCTAGTGAAAGTTGTTTTCGTGTTAGTGTATTGGAGGAACCAAGTAAAAGGGTCCAGTCTATTGAGGATCCACTTGAGTTGAGTTTGATTGCAAGTCCTAAAGAGTGTGTTGGTACTAAAGTCAGTGAGTATGTTAAGTGGTTGAAGTCATCAAGGCAAATCTATAAAAAGAAATATGAGGAATTAGGGTAAGTGCCTGAGAGACCTCTACTATCCATTGAGAAACCACCAACTCTTGAGTTAAAACCCTTACCTGATCATCTTAAGTACGCTTATCAGGGGAAGAATGATACTCTCCCAGTTATTATTTCAACTTCTTTATCTGAGACTGAAGAAGAGAAGCATCTTAGGGTATTAAGGGCTCACAAATTAGCAATTGGATGGACTTTGGCGGATATTAAGGGTATTAGTCCTTCAACAGTGATGCACCGTATATTAATGGAGGAGGATAGTAAGCCTAGTATTGATGCTCAAAGGAGGCTCAATCTTTGAATGAAAGAAGTGGTAAGGAAAGAAATCCTTAAATGGTTGGATGCAGGGGTAATTTACCCAATATTTGATAGTGGTTGGGTTAGTCCGGTCCAGGTAGTTCCAAAGAAAGGTGGCATGACGGTGGTTAAAAATAATAATAATGAACTTATTCCAACTCGTACAGTGACGGGTTAGAGAGTTTGTATTGATTACCATAAACTAAATAAAGCAACCATGAAAGACCATTTTCCTTTACCTTTTGTTGATCAAATGATAGATAGATTGGCAACACATCCTTATTATTATTTCTTAGATGGATATTCGGGATACCATCAAATTCCTATAGCACCGAAGGATCAGGAAAAGACTACTTTCACATGCCCTTATGGAACATTTTCCTTTAGGAGGATGCCATTTGGGTTATGTAATGCTCCCGCTACCTTTCAAAGATGTATGATGTCAATTTTTTTAGATACAGTGGAAAAAGGAATCAAAATTTTTATGGATGACTTTTCAGTCTTTGGACCCTCTTTTGATGTATGTTTGCTTAATTTTGAAAGGGTTTTTAAAAGATGTGAGGAGTCAAACTTAATATTAAACTTGGAGAAATGTCACTTTATGTTGACAGAAGGAATAGTCTTGGGCCACAAGATTTCACGTCATGGAATTGAGGTAGACAGGACCAAGATATCAACAATAAAAAATTTACCTCCTCCAGTGTCTGTTAAAGGGGTTTGAAGTTTCTTGGGCCATGTTGGATTTTATAGGAGGTTCATAAAGGATTTTTTAAAAATTTCAAAGTCCTTATCTACTTTACTTATGAATGGTGTAGTATTCAACTTTCATTCTGATTGTTTAAAGGCGTTTGACACACTGATGGAAAAAGTAGTAATAGCTCCAATTGTTGTATCACCAAATGGGGAAATTCCTTTTGAATTAATGTGTGATGCTAGTGATTATGTAGTAGGAGCAATTCTTGGACAGTGAGTTGACAAGGTATTCAAAACGATTTATTATGCTAGATGAACCTTGAGTGATGCTCAATTAAATTATGCAATTACTGAGAAGGAATTACTTGCAATAGTCTTTGCATTTGAAAAGTTTAGGCCATATTTAATTGGTAATAAGGTGATTGTTTACACAGATCATTCAGCTATTAAGTATCTTATGACTAAAAAGGATGCTAAACATCGCCTGATTCGATGGGTCTTATTATTGCAAGAGTTTGATATGGAAATTTGAGATAAGAAGGGGACAGAAAATGTAGTAGCTGATCATTTATCTAGATTTGAAAAAGAAGATGATCATAATGCTAACGAGGAGCCAATTGATGAAATTTTTTCGGATGAACAATTATTTTCAATTGAAGGTGAAGAGAAGATACCATGGTTTGCATATTATGTTAACAATTTCGTAGCTAAAGTTGTGCCTCCAGACATGTCAAGGAAGCAACTAAAAAAGTTCTATTCGGAAGTGAAGCATTATTATTGGGATGAACCCATTCTTTTTCTTCATTGTGCTGATCAAGTGATTAGAAGATGTGTCCTAGAAGAGGAAATGATTTCCATACTTACTCACTGCCATACTTTACATTATGGGGGTCACTTTGGGGGAACAAGGACAGCAACAAAATTTTTGCAATCTGGGTTTTATTGGCCTACGTTATTTAAAGATCCTAATGCCTTTGTTAAGAGATGTGATTGTTGCCAAAGGACCGGTAATATATCCAAAAGAGATCAAATGCCAACGACTGGAATTCTGAAGGTTGAACTGTTTGATGTGTGGCGAATAGATTTCATGGGACCTTTCATAACTTCATTTTAACGTCATTGTAGAATGTGTTTTTGTGGTAATCTTGAGTCTTTATGTGTGTTTTGTGCAAGATTACACTTTTGTTTGTCTTTGTTGTAGGATGGTGCGATGAATCACAAGAATAATGTAAAAAGAAATGAAAATGGTTGAAAAATGAGGATCTTGGCGGTTGTTGGACTCAAAATAACGCTAAGGATGATTAAAAGACGGGTTTTGATGAAGAGATGAGTTGAAGGACCTAATATGAGAAAAAATTGAATTAGGGTCGCGACTCAAGGCGAAGTAAGAGACGCATAGCTGCTAGATGGAATTAGTGTTGTGACTTGGACTTACAAGTCGCAACTCAAGAGGAAAACAGAGGCTCAGCTAAGGGAAAAATAAGACACGGGCCGCGACTTGATGATGTTTAAGTTGCGGCGCCTGAGGATTTATCACGGAAGTAAAAGGCTCAAAAATAGACACGGGCCGCGACCCAGAGAAGGCCAAGTCGCGGCCCGCATAGGAAAAAAACACAGCTTTGGATATTTTTTACTATAAATTTATATTTAGGGTTTAATTAAGTCATTAGGTCAGTTTTTGATTACGTTTTTAGAGACTACTTGTGATTCTTATGCTAGTTATTTTGCAATTTATATATTTTTTTCTTCTTTAAGTTTATGAATCTTATGTTTTTGAATTATTATTTTGTTGATTTAGTCATGTCTGATATGAACTAAACAATTTTTATCTAGGGTTTAATGTAGTTACTTGGATTTCTATCTAATTTAATTTTTATGTTCTATTGATTTTTCTTCTCTATTCTAATCTATATAATGTGTGTTTAATGCTAGTAAATACTTGATCAATATTTGCTTGATTTTATGATTTTGATTCAAAATTCGAAAGATGAGAATTGAATATGCTATCATTATATAGACATAGGTTGCATATTGGATGAAAGTACCTGTACGACTTGTGTAGTATTAGGTTTCCATACTTAATGCCTTCTATATGTTTACATTTACCACAGAGATGTAGAAAACCTACATATAGGTTGAGATCTTATATCTTGAAAAAGATTAGGAATCGTTTTAGGTTAACCTGCTATTAGAATAGGAAGAAAGAAATCTAGAATTGATTAATAAAGTTAGCATAATGAAAAGTTGACGAAATTAACACCCTAGGTCTTTTTAATAGTGATTTTAAAATCTTTTAATTAGTTGTTTTTGTTCAAAGTTATTTTCAATTTTAAAATTAAATTCAAAAATCAAAATTTTAGTTGCCAAATAGAAATAAAAAAAAACAATTGTTGGTAATTGGAAAACAGTCTTCATGGGAACGATACTCTACTTATCATATATTACTTGAATCGATTGCGTGCACTTGCGTATATATATTTTTGCGATCACAGACCAAGCGGTTCGTGACCTTTCTTAGAGTGGCTAGTTATTCCATGAACTGCCTGGCCATTCCATCCTGTAGAGGAACTCTTTCATTCTTTCTGTCGTTGAGATTGTTCCTTAAGTTACCTCCTTGAGGGAAATTTTTTTCTTTTTGGGCCCACTCCATTTGAGCGTTGAGCCCATCTCGCAAATCCATGCGGGATCTTTTGTCTAGATCTTCTCTGTGCCTGCGCCCTCCGTGATCCTTGTTCATAGAAGCACTAGGATAAAAACATCTTCCCTGATCGTCGTGTCTGGGGACGTTCTGGGACTTAGTACCCTACAGGCGCTGCCCCTGCAGATTGTTCGGATGATTCTGTCCTGGGATAGGATTCATCCATTCTTGTATGGGGAATTGCCCTGAGTCAGCCCCAGTTTTTGGAGCGGAAGAAAATTTCTTGTGGGGGTTTGCTTTTTTGACGGGATAGACCTCTTTGGCTTTCCTTTTTTCTTTAACTTGGTTTGTTGGAACGACTCCAGGATGAT
Source organism: Humulus lupulus (assembly GCF_963169125.1). Classification (NCBI taxonomy): domain Eukaryota; kingdom Viridiplantae; phylum Streptophyta; class Magnoliopsida; order Rosales; family Cannabaceae; genus Humulus; species Humulus lupulus. The sequence goes on along the minus strand of NC_084796.1, from coordinate 85,252,062 downwards.
GGGATCATCCCAGAGGAGGAATGTGGGTTGCGTTTTTGGGCACGCCAGTCCTTGTAGGTGGGACAAGCGGTTGCGTTCCTAGGGGTGGAATGAGGGATTTGCTATAAATCCATGCGTAGTAATAAAAGCTTGAAGAGCATGGAGGGACTCTTGCATCTAGCGGGTGGTCTCCTGCTATTCTGCCATTCTTGCTTCTTGCTCCAAGACTTGCTGCCTCAGACGGACCACTTCTGGATCTTCTTGCTCGGGTTCCACGTCCTTCCCGTCAGGATCAATGGGATTCTTAGCCTCGTAGTTTTCATATATCCCTCTGTCCTCCTCGTAGTAGTCTTCATCGCATTCACCCCCTTCTCCAAAGTTCTGGGAGTCGTCAGGCAGAGGCCCATGATAAGGCACATCCTTTGGTTGGTCTTGAAGAAGTGGTTGATTTTGCAATGGTTTTCCGTTGTCTTGTTGTTGCTGGTGAGCAGGATCAAACACATTATGTCTAGTGTTCACCATTTTCGCAGATGATCAAGGTTGATTCAAGCTTTCTTCAGCTCTCAATGAAAGCAACAAAATATTTACTGAGTTTTTTAGAAACTATAAATATATTAAAAGATAAGAGCTAGAAAGAAAGGCTAAGAAATAAATAATATCACAGTTTTTATGTGGTTGGGGCGTTAATGAGCCTTAGTCTACGAGTCACTAGTATTAGGCTTTAGAGAGTTTTTACAATGGAGATTTTCTGCAAGTTCACCAACGTTTTGCTTACAAGATAAAATCTGGGATCCTCGCTATAGTGCACCACTGATCCTATTTATAGGCAGTCACTTGGGCTGGACTAATTCGGGCCCAATAAGGATATAATTACAATTTCTCACTAATGGAGCCATAATACAAGAAATGTAGCATAATTAAGTGTTGTTAATCTGGGCCCATTAGGCCGTCTTAGGCGTGGGGAAGCCATACAACTGTCCTTTGTACGTAAGCATGGACTGATCCGCGTGGGCTACCAAGGATATCCTGGGGACAGAATCTGTCAGAGTAGTGGCAGTACCGTTTCCTACGAATAGTGTACATTCCGTGCGTACCCCATTCTGGATTTCTCGGGGACACGCCAGCTATAGGAAGGACTAGACTTGTTCTATCCGACTAGGTGATCCGAGTTCATTTACCTAAGTCCTGGTTTGTTTACCAGAACCTGGGTTCATTTACTAAGGCAGACACCTTGATGGCAGTGTCTTCTCCTGGATCCCACTTGATGGGATCTGTCTCCTAGAATGGATCGTCCGCCATCATAATTTACATACCGGAGGGTATAGACTGAATACAATCAAGAAGGTGATTTAGGCATGCACCTTACTTCTGGCCCCTTCGCTATGCTCACACTACTTTCCAATAACTAGGTTTGGTATGGTCCAGGCCGATGGGGTTTACTTGTTCATCGTTCACTAGGCCCAGGTTGGGCCTGGGCCTCTTCAATGGGCACATGGACCTGTTTGGCCGTGCCACGTGTCATAGGTGGAAAATATGGATAACACTGACCATTACAAATCTCACTTAAGCATTAAACCAAACATATTGTATGCATTATCAACATGATAAAATGAAAACATAAATCCTCAAAATATGACAACGTGATTAACTAGAAAACAATGGCAAAATAAATAACAACACGAGAACAATAATAAATATAAACAACAACGAAATCTGAACAAAAATATATCAACCATAAATCTAAAAAATACACAATCTCAAAATCACAATCTAACTTAACTAATATAATAACACCAAAAAAAGGACAATAAAATCACCTAACATAAACCCTAAACAAACCTTTTGGTGTGTTTTTTTTTTCTCGAAGACTCCTTAGTTGGATTAGATTCATCAACTCTTGATTTTACCCTTTTTACTTTACGAGATTCAATGGCTTCACATACAACCTCTTCCTTGATGATTTGACTTTCGGTGCTGTCGGTTTCTCTGGGTTTGATTTAGAACCTTTGTCTATGGAGGATTTAGCAATGCGCTTCTTCCCCATTACTGAAACTTCTCTATTAGACTTTGAGGATTTTAGGGTTTTTTTTTTTTTGCAACAGAAGAAGAACAAGTAGTCACTGTTCTTTTGAGTATTTTAGGAGATGGAGAAGAATAGGTAATGGCAATTGAGAAGGAATAATACTAGCTATATAGATATAGAAAATCAAACGATTTTTCACACTAATGTAATTAGTTTCAATTTAAAAAAAAAACTAGAAAAAACTAAAAAGTTTGTATAGAACCAATACAAAGAGGTCTGAGCGTGCAAAGGTAGTGGGTACGTGAAGAAGAGGAACAAGGAATGCAAATAGTGGAGAGAGAATGTGTAAGCGTGCTCAAGTAATAAAAAAAGATGACATTAGCACTGTTTATTCAAAAACAGTATATGTGTAATAAAAAAAATAAATAGTATAAAAGTAAATTGAAAACAGTATAAAAGTAAACAAAATTGTATGTCAATAAATAAGTAAAAATTGTGCCAATTTTTGTACTTTGTGTAAAATTCCCAATTATTAAATCCTCCTACAATGTAAGTTCAATATAATGTCATAGAGGAATGCATTAACAATTAAACTTTGTTAACCGGAAATTTAAAAATGAACATATGATTTTTCCAAACCTATATGCTATGAGATCTCAAAACTAAATTACACATATTCATATGCAAATCAAGAATTAAGAACACTAATTAAGCACCAAATTTTAAATGGGTCATACAAGGTAAATACTACATCTCTATACCATCTACAAATCACACTTAGCCAAGGTGATAATCATGCATCATTCAAGTATTTCCCCTAATCCTATTTTTTTTTTCAAAATCAAGATTAGCTAAGCAACCTACAATTGGTGATCAAGCAAAAGTGGGTAATTAACATTTAACACATTTGAATGAACAAACACATTAAATGCCAAAAACATCCATACAACTAAAGTTGAAATTCAAAATCTAGGATTAATTAATATTCTAGCTATAAGAAAATTAATTCATGCTCAAAAATACCCAATAAAATCTATCCATGAGTATATCAAAAACAAAATAAAGAAATAATGAAGAAATAAAAAAAAGTAAAAGATAAAGAATGAACTATGTAGATTGGGACTCCTTTGCCTTCTCTCTTGTGTATTCCTTCTTCCTTTTCTTCTTCTTCATTCTCTTTGGGGTATTTCTCTCTCTAGTTTCAACTCTAAGATGATGGGTCTCTTCTCAAATGGTGGCTGCCTTTTTTTTATGAGCTAGGGTACCATTTCTTTCCCAAATTAGAAGGTCCATTCTCAATCTTTCTCTTTTTGGTCCACCACTTTTCTGCCAAAAGTACGCACGTGAGACACTTTTCTTTGCTCACGATGTATGTCAAAGTCAAATAAAAGTGATTTTTTCCAGCTGGGCTATAATAGTCCACACAGCTCCCCACTCTAGAATGATGCAACAATAGTTTTAGCAATTCTGCACTTCCATCAATAAAATTTCAGCTTGCATTCTTGTTCCAAGCTTCGAAAATCAACTTAGAAAACATTCAACACAAAATTAGAGCATTTTAATTCTTATTTCATAATTTTAATATTAATTATCAAGCTTTCCCAAATAGATTTCACTTGTAACAAATATGGAATTAACTTGAAATTAAACAACTAAAAACACAAATCATCACTCATTTTCATACCAAATTAAGTATAAAAGTGTAACAAATATTTCTAAATCCTAGAGTTATCAGGGGGGACAATAGGGGGCCAAAGTCAGCCCACTTCAAGGCCTAGGGGCTGTCGAAGGTGGATAGCTGGCGCCACCCCCTTCGGTAGCCCAGGGTCCACCTGTTGCGAACATGCCTCTACCTATTGGGGATCAGGGATAGCCTTTATAGGTTCCTCCGCGAGCCAACAAACGAGTAAACACCATTTCAGGAGGCCACACATGGGAGGCCGATTAAGGTCTGCCCAAAACAGGTACGCCCAAGATCCCAACCATGGCTAGGAGGTCTATTCCCTCGAGCAGGATCCCATACAAGGATCCCATACAAATGCCTAGGATGACAGATCATGCCATCACCTTCACAGAGGATGATGCGAGGAGAATCTATTTCCCAGATTATGACTCATTGGTGATCGAGACCCAATTAGCGAACAAGATATTGGTACGTATCCTCGTCGACAATGGAAGCTCAGTGAACATACTATTGAAATGGGCTTTTGACAAGGTAGGATTAGAGGTCCGATATCTCTAGCCACGTGCTTCCCATTATTTCATTTCTCGGGAGAAGGAATGATCCTTATAGGATAGATCAAGTTGCCAGCCACTCCAGGTGAAGTGCCATGGCAGGCATTCAAGTATTTTACCATCATAGTAGTTGATTTCCCTTCAGCGTACAATGTTTGGAGCCATCACTTCCATAAGGCATTTGTGCATGAAATTCCCTACCAAAGCACGAGTCGGAGTGGCTCGAGGAGAAAAAAATGAAGTCAGACAGTGTTACAATGTATCGGTGTGTCTTTGAAACCAACCCAATCCCATTGTCATGAAAAACATCGAAGAATTTCTTGAAGTGGAGGCCCAAATACCAAGATATCAGGTCCTCAAAATCCACCAAGACGAGGAAGATCTCGATCCTTGACTGGCCTGGAATGTACTGCCGTCGAACCAGGGGAGGAGCTAGGAGAAATAACTTTAGATGAAACCAACCTCTCAAGAGTGATAAGAATCAGTAGAGGCTTAGGTCAAAAAGTTCAAGAGGACCTTATCCCATTCCTACGCGAGAGCCAAGATGTTTTCACGTGGTCTCATTCCAACATGGTGGGAATGAGCCCCCATGTGATCAGTAACACACTCAACATTGATGAAAATTCTTCCCCAATATAGCAGAAGATGAGGCTCATAAATAATGAGAGGTCAAAATCCTTGAAGGCTAAAGTTCAAAAGTTGTGGGCTAACAACTTCATTCGCGAAGCCCTATACCTTGTTTGGGTGGCAAATCCAGTTCTAGTAAAAAAGCCAAATAAGATGTGGAGGACATGTATAGAATTAACAGATGAATGCCAACAAGGCACATTCTAAAGATTGTTTTCCCCCTGCCAAGCATTGACTAGGTAGTAGATGTTATGTGTATGCCCTAAAAATCAACACGTACCTTGTTGAGGCAGCTCGGGTACAACGTACTAGCAAAAATCCATAGTCGATGTTCCACGTGTTCACCTTTCATCCGAGGAAATTCGGTACGATCCCTTAGACAAATAGCTCGAGCTGATGAGTCATTTAGCAACTTAACACCTGGAACCATTGTGTAATATGGCATCAAAAGGCGCGAGCTAACATTACGTTAAGCTCGTGGTATGCCAGAGGTCTAACGTACCCCAAGATATTTATAAAGTTGACCACGCAATATAAATGTGCATAAAACAAACATCACATGTCTGTTTTATTCCCAAATTCCCAGATACACAATATAAACGTGCGTGATCAAACATCACACGCCTAATTTAGGCCATGCGACCCATTATCTATTTTACCTATTGATTAGACCATACTTCAATGTAAAATTTAGATATTAATCATCAATGTCACAGAGATGATGTGAAGGATCAAGAGATCACGGGATGACCTCGATACCTACCTAGAGATCATTCTCTTATAAATACTAAGACCCTGGGCAGTGGAAGGGGTTGGATTCTTTCAGGAATGCAAATACTCTGTAAAAATAGAAAGAGGTATACATCAATAATATTGACTCGTGGACTAGGGGGATTTTAACCTCCGAACCATGTAAAAGGAGTGATCATTTTCTTTGCAGTTGATTTCCAACAACTTTGACCATTATCCCTTTCTTAGTACAATTTATCATTAAGCACTAATCCATTCTAGTTATTCATATAATTCACTGTTGGCGAAAAACCGCGCCAATAGTTTGGTGCTTTCATTGAGAGGATTTAGATTAGTGCTATCACAAAAAGTTTATCATGGTGGTCACTCATTCAAGGCATGGTAATGAAACAGATCAGCATGGTGGGCAGGAGGCTCACCATACCATTGTATCCAATGAACAAAACCCAGAGATTCAGCAACGATCGGGAAAATAGTCAATGGGCCATGATGACACCGGAAGTTCAGCGCCCCTACCGCCAAATCCGGACCCGGGTTACCTGACGGCGGTGGAGATGGAAAACATGTAGTTGAGGAGCCATCTAGCCAAAGTAAATAAGCAAATCGAGGAAGTCTTGGCCCGGCTACCCCCTCTTGCAACCGACGTTAACGTCGGAAAGAGGCAAAGCAGGACTCACAAGTCCCGCCGAGATAGTCGGCCCAGGCCCAGTCGATCGGTTAGATACTCAACCCCGAGTTCTGCGCCCATGTCGCACCATCACCAGGAAACTATGTTTGATGATTTTCCCCAGGACCATCAACGAGTCAGTCAGAAATTCAACCCCAAGTTCGGCTCCACCTTCGAATGGACCCAGGAGAGATCGCAGTGATTCAAGAAGGAGGTCTGGGGAAAGCTCGCATAGACAACCTGCTCCGGGTAGCCCTCCCGCACAGCAATCGGATCGCCAGACACAGAGGGCTAGAGGAGCTGGAGTAGAGAGACCTGATGGATCTAGAATTGCATCACCGATCAGACATCCTCCTTCACCGATAAGATATCCATCTCCCCCTCATCTTGCTCGAGACATTCCTACATATAGAAACAATAGGAGGAATCTTCCTCCCGCTGCTCTTGCTCACCCCCCACGAGCGCGCGGAAATGTCCCAGATCCTCACCCTTGACAGCAAGCTCTAAGCTTCTCTAATGGGAGTTATTGGACCGAAAGCCAACGAAGTGGTAGATCTGGTGGAGATATGAGAAATCATCTAAGTTCAGCCCAAAGCCCTCGAGCAGACCTGCGGATCGACCTTCGAGATCGCCTCAACTAGCAGAGGGGTGATCCGGCCAAAAATGAAAGTCATGCTCCCCGGGAGGATGGTCCTTCTGAAATACGTGACAATGAGAATGTCCCACCAAACCAACCTCAAGCTTGGAGGGACAATAACCCGCCTAACGCGTACAATAGGACGTGAGCTGTTGAACAACCCCAGAACAACCAAGGTATCAAAGACCAAACCCTCGAAAGGTTAGCTCAGATGAAGGAGCTAATGAAGAGACTCCTATCAAAAAAGGGAAAAGACGAATATGACTCGGGGGACGAGCTCGAGCTTTTTGCCCCCAACATCACAGCAATGGCGCACTCGCCGGGTTTCAAGATGCCCTATCTATCCAAATTCGATGGGGATGGAGAGCCGTCGGATCACTTGGGGATGTTCAACACCCTGATGATGGCCCATAATATCGGGCCCGAGCTGAGATGCTTGATATTCCCTTCAACTCTGATCGGGCCAACTTGGAAATGGTTTAAGAAATATAAGAAACATTCTATTAGCTCATGGAAGAGTTTCTCTGCCGATTTCAAGAGGGCATTCTGGGCCTCTCAGGCAGTTCGCGTCAAGGCAGACTCCCTTGCTAATGTAAAGCGGCAGCCCGAAGAACCCTTGAAAGCTTATCTGAGCAGGTTTGCCAACGTTGCAGCCTGAGCTAGAGATGCGGATGAAAGTTCCAGACTCATGGCTATGAGAACTGGAATCCTTGTTCAGGGCAACCTATGGAAAGAAATCCAGAGGAAGGGCGTCAACACCGTGGATGAATTCTTGAACAAGGCCCAGAGATGGATAAACTTGGAAGAAGCACGAGCGTCGGTCGCAGGAACTGGCCAAGTCCCTGACCAGCCCACTGGAGCGGAAATGGACGTCGTAACTACGACTCAAACCGTTGCCCAGAATAACTAGGGGGAGGAAGCAAGAGAAAGGGAAATGGTGAGGGCGGCCAGAATGGTCCAAAGAAAAACATGCGACTTATGCCGACCTCATGGATACTAGAGAGTGTATTTTTCTGGCAAATTCTGCTCACCTTCATTGGAAAAAGTCGGAGCCCTTAAAAAATCAAAGGGAAAAAAGAGACCCTTCCAAATTTTGTCGATTCCACAACGACATTGGTCACAACACAGATGATTGTAGGAATCGAGTCCCTTGGCTCAGTATGCGCGGAATCGAGTCCCTTCCAGTCAGATCGCTAGGCAAAGCACTCAACAAGCTCCGGAGGCTCCTATAAACCAGCCCGGAGCCCGGGTAAATCAGGATACCCCTCCTCCAATAGTAGGGGAAGAGATAACCACCATCGCCGGAGGCCCTCATCTGGCAGGCATGAGCAGAGGTGCCCAGAAGAGATACATCAATGAAATGAGGTCTCATAACGGGGTTGAGTTTATCCCAGAGCAGCATCTACCTAAACAGCAGCGATTAGAGAAACATCTAATTAGTTTTATCGAAGAAGATACTAGTTATGTTCAGTTCCCGCATAACGATCCTCTAGTCATAACTGCCTAGCTTGCCAATCAGAGAGTTAGGAGGATACTAGTTGGTAATGGGAGTTCGGTGAACCTATTGTTTTGATCCACGCTAGAAAAAATGGGGTTGTCTATAACCGAGTTGAAGGCCACCTCCATGATGTTGTATGGGTTTTCTGCCGAAGGGTTGGCAGTGATAGGAACAATAGAGTTAGTAATAACCTTGGGTGAGGGACCTCGAACTGTTTCCAAGCTCCCTCGATTGTCCCGCTGCGTACAATGCAATTTTGGGTCGGCCTACGTTGATGGCATTCGAAGTCATAACTTATATCTACCACCTTGTAGCCAAATTCCCCTCCTCTACGGGGATATGTACGGTTCGAGGTGATTAGCTCGCTGCTAGGGAATGCTATAGCATTTCCATGAAGGGAAAGTCACAACCCGGGCAGCAGACGATGGCCATCCAGGACGGGAGCGAGGAATTCCAAGAAGTGAGGAATAGCCCTGGGATAAAAGAACCTCAGCAAGCTGATGGCGTAGGTACCACCCTGAGTGATGATATCGACCCTAGAGTAGGCAAAGATAGATCTGAGCTCCAGGCTATCGAAGAGCTCGAAGAGGTAAACATCAATCCTAAAGACCCTTCGAGGGTGGTTAGGCTCAGGAAAAGGCTTGACAACGAGAGAAAGGCGGAGCTGCTGAAATTTCTACAAGGAAATCTAGACATTTTTGCCTGGTCTTATGAAGACATGGTGGGGATCAGCCCGAGCGTCATCATGCATACCCTTAACTTGGACAAAAGCATGCATGCGAAGTCCTAGAAACAGAGGCATTTAGGCACGACACGAGTTGCGACCCTGGAAGAAGAAGTAGCTTGACTTTTAAAATGCGGCTTTATTTGCGAAGCAAAATACCCGATCTAGGTCGCCAATCCTGTTCTGGTCCCAAAACCTAATGAAAAGTGGCAGACCTGCATCGACTTCTCTGACCTGAATAAAGCATGTCCCAAGGATTGCTTCCCCTTGCTAAGAATTGACCAATTGGTGAATGCCATAGCAGGACACGAGCTCATGTCCATCATGGATGCATACTCTGGTTATAACCAAATCGCTATGAATCCCACGGATCAAGAGCATACAAGCTTCATGACTCCAACCAACGTCTATTGTTATAAAGTCATGCCCTTCAGGCTGATGAACGCAGGAGCTACATATCAGAGATTGGTCAACAAAATGTTCGCTAATCAGATCGGGAAAAACATGGAAGTGTGTGTTGACGACATGTTGGTCAAGTAAAAAACTGCCAATAACCATATTCCCGATCTAAGGGAGTGTTTTGAGATCCTGAGGAAGTATGGCATGAGGTTGAATCCCCACAAATGTACCTTCGGGGTGGCATCAGGAAAATTTTCGGGGTTCATAGTCAACACTAGAGGGATAGAGGCGAACCCTGACAAAATCAGATCGCTGCTCAAAATACCACCGCCCAGGTCGCGAAAAGACATTCAGAGTTTGACAAGAAGAGTGCCAGCCCTTAATCGATTTATTTCCAAGTCTGCTGACAAGTGTTTGCCTTTCTATAACCAGCTCCGGGGGAACAAAAAGTTTGAATGGATTGAAGAATGCGAGCGGGCCTTCCTCGATCTAAAAACACATTTAGCCGAGCCGCCAATGTTGTCTAAACCAACGGTAGGAGAGCCTCTTTTTCTTTACTTAGCTGTTACGGAAGATGTAGCTAGCGCCGTGCTGGTCCGGAAAGAGGACCAAGTTCAAAAGCCAGTCTATTACATTAGCAAAAGATAGCTTTCTGCCTTATCACTGCCTCCAGAAAGCTTAGGCCGTATTTCCAGTCCCATTAGATCCATGTCATGACCGATCGACCTTTAAGGCAGGTGCTACAGAAACCTGAAGCATCAGGACATCTCTTGAAATGGGCTATCGTGCTCAGCCAATTCGAAATATTGTACGTACCACGGATTGCAATCAAAAGCCAAGCTCTGGCTGATTTCATGGTTGAATGCACTGGGTTCCAAGAGGAACCTATGGAAGAACCGGTGCAGGCCTTGTGGAGAGTCTTTGTGGATGGTTCATCGAACGAGAATGGGTCCGGATCTAGAATCATTTTGATATCCCTAGAGGGGCATCGTTTCCACTTCGCGTTACGGTTTAGATTCGAGGCGTCCAACAACGAGGCCGAGTACGAAGCTCTATTGGCTGGGCTTAGAGTGGCAAAGGAGTTGAAGGCCAGGGCCGTTTAGTGCTACATTGATTCCTAGCTCATGGTAAACCAAGTATTAGGGGAATACCAAGCATGAGGAACCAAGATGGTGGCCTACCTGGCCAAGGTGAAGAAAGAGCTGTCTGAATTCGAATATAGTCTGGTCAAGCAAATCCTTCGTGAGCAGAACGCCAATGCTGATGCTCTAGCAAGACTCACCACCTCCAAGGAGGTCGAAACCTTGAGCTTAATACCGGTGGAATTCTTGGAAAGACCAAGCGTGGTGGAGAATACAAGTGAGATCAAGATGATCGACACCAGGGCAACCTGGATGACTCCCATAGTCGAGTACCTTACAACAGGGAAGTTACCCGACGATCAAAATGACGCGAGGAAGATACTCTATCAAGCTCCGAGGTATACAATCGTAGACGGGATGCTGTACTGACGTGGCCTTTCTCTGCCTCTTATGCGATGTGTTCTGCCAGAGGAGGCTAAAACTATTTTACAGGAGGTGCATGAAGGCTTTTGTGGAGATCATGCTGGGGGGCAAATCCTAGCCTTGAAGATATTGAGGCAAGGGTATTATTGGCCCACTCTATCAAAAGACTCAATTTCCTACGTTCGAAAGTGTGACAAGTGCCAACGGTTTGCCACGATCGCCCGAGGTCCACCAGTCGAGCTGAAGATGATCTCGTCCCCATGGCCATTTGCGGTCTGGGGAATCGACTTAATTGGAGCCCTACCCACGGGAAAAGGAGGAGTTCACTATGCGCTAGTGGCCATTGACTATTTCACGAAGTGGGCAGAAGCAGAGCCCCTGGCAACGATAACGTTAAAGAGAGTCCTCGATTTTGTGGTTAAGAATATCATTTTCCAGTTCGGACTGCCAAGGAAGATCGTATCAGACAATTGAACCCAGTTCGATAGCGACCTCTTCACTGAATTTTTTGAAAGACACGGCATAATTATGAGTTTATCCTCAGTGGCCTACCCCCAGGCTAATGGGCAGGTCGAAGCTGTGAACAAGACGCTCAAGGCAAGCCTTAAGAAGAGGCTGGACGAGGCCAAGGGAGTTTGGCCCGAGCAGCTCCCACAGGTGCTATGGGCGTACCGGACCTCACACCAAACTTCAACGGGGCACACCCCTTTTTCCCTGACTTTTAGAAGTGAGGCCATCCTTCCTGTCGAAACAAAGATAGCTACGAACATGATCCAAACTTTCAACCAGGAGCAGAATGATAAATTGTTCAGCGCGTCCCTCGACCTGATTAATGAAAAGCGGAAGATTCATAGCTACGGCTTGCGCATTATCAATAAAAAAATGCTCGTTACTTTAATACAAAGGTCAAGAAGCGTGTCTATGGATTAGGAGACCTAGTACTCTGAAGGGTGTTTTTAGCAGGCAAGGACCCCAAAGATGGTGCCTTAGGCCCAAGCTGGGAAGGGCCCTAGCAGATAATCGAAATCGTAAAAGAAGGTACTTTCAAATTGGCTCGACTTAATGGAGAAGTGGTACCACAGACCTGGAACGCTATACATTTGAAAAAGTATTATTAGTGATCAAACCACCTGTCTATGTAAGGCTTGGATATAAAATCCAGTTAATTTTAAAAGTATATAAAAAAAATGTTTATGGTACATTTGTGTCTTTGTACGGTTTCATTTGTATGTTAGTTCAAAGTAACCAGAAAGCCCACTTCCTGATTACTTGGGGGGGGGGGGGGGGCAGATAACCCGAGGACCACGCTCCAAAACTTAGAAGTTGGTTAAATTGATTAACAATGTTTTTTCTAAGGAAAAAACGGAGTATTCAATAAAACTAATGCGAACTAAGTTTTTAAATTAAATATCATTGACACGACCAGGTTCTAAAACTTAGAAGTTGCTTAAATTGATTAACAATGTTTTTTCTAAGGAAAAAGCAGAGTATTCAATAAAACTAATGTGAACAAAGTTTTTAAATTAAATATCCTGGACACGACTAGGTTCTAAAACTTAGAAGTTGGTTAAATTAATTGACCAATGTTTTTCTAAAAAACGCGAGGTGTCAATAAAACTAACACGAACTAAGTTTTTATTTAAATATCCTGGACACGACCAGGTTCTAAAACTTAGAAGTTGGTTAAATTGATTGACCAGTGTTTTTCTAAAAAATGTGAGGTGTCAATAAAACTAATGCGAACTAAGTTTTTATTTAAATATCCTGGACACGACCAGGTTCCGAAACTTAGAAGTTGGTTAAATTGATTAACAATGTTTCTTCTAAGGAAAAAGCGGAGTATTCAATAAAACTAAAGCAAACTAAGTTTTTAAATTAAATATCCTGGACACGACCAGGTTCTAAAACTTAGAAGTTGGTTAAATTGATTGACCAGTGTTTTTCTAAAAAACGCGAGGTGTCAACAAAACTAATGCAAACTAAGTTTTATTTAAATATCCTGGACACGACCAGGTTCTAAAACTTAGAAGTTGGTTAAATTGATTAACAATGTTTTTTTTTTCTAAAGAAAAAGCAGTGTCAATAAAACTAACGCAAACTAAGTTTCTACAGAACACATCATAAAGTATAAGAAAAAGATTGAAGAACAAGTAAAACTTGGATAACTAAAATTATATATAAATTGTCTCGAGGTGAATAACCTCGTGCTTAGCATTTACAAATGAAAAATACAAAATAAACTAGGACTCTCCAGGACGCCCTGAAGAGGTCACCTCCTCGGCTTCTTGCTCGCCGGCGGCAGAGGTCTCCCCAGTCTCAGACGGCGGCTCTTGTTGAAGTCGAGCCTTAAACTTCTCGAGATATGGCTCCCACACCTCGGGGGCCAGGAAAGAGAAGTTTCCATCTTGATTGAAGGCCCAGCAATGGTAAATCATGGCCTTCATGGAGGAGCTAGAAGACACCTTCTCTGCCTTGGTGGCAGCCTTGGCCTCCAGCTGTTTTGCCCTGGCCTCCGCGAGTTCAGCCTTCATAGCAGCCAAGGAGGCCTACGCAGCCTGCTTGCCTTCTTGGACAGCCTTCAAGGCAGCCTTGGCACTTTGCTCTTGTTGTTGAGCGGTTGCAAGAGCGGCCTGAGCAGTCTGGAGCTCGGCCCTGAACTCTTCATTCCTGGCCCTGGACCGAGCAAGGATGCGATGTAGGGCCAAAGCCGCCGGCAAAAAAGTAAAGAAAGTTAGGCGTGTGCTGGAAAGAAAACCAAAGAATAAATTTAACTAAGTAGGCTTACCGTGAGGTTCATCCCCAATGCGGGCTCTATGACGTTCTCGGGACTCCTTGCCTCGATCTCCCTTAAGTCCTTCAGATTGGCTTTGTAAAAATGCTCCACCATATAGTTCTCGGTCTCATAGATCGTTCCCTAGAAGGTGTCTGGAATTTTCTCCAGATCTTGGGCATTGACCAGGATACACACGATGGGAGTGGGGACCGTCGAAGCTCCGGCTGGTGCCACCTAGTCCTGACATGGGCTAGGTGTCGTGGGGGAGGAGGCAGAATATTCTCCGTAGCTGCAGGAGTCTGACCTCTCCCCTTGGCAGGGGACTTGGAGGTTGTCCCAGCGGCAGAAGGAGTTTTCTTGGGGAACCGGGGCCTCTTTACAAGTGGCCCGGATGGCCCGGAGGAGGGATTCCCCTCCTAGAAGATGGAGCGCAAGTCATTGTCCCCGGGCTGTGCCATCTCTTCACCTGAAATAAGAGGAAAAGGATGTTATTACACATGTAAAGTTATTATATTACAAAGGAAATCTAAAGGTGTATTGAAAAAGTCCTACCCTCTGAGCTAGAGGAGGAGTCTATTGCCACGACCTCCGACCTCGAAACTTCTATAGGGTGGGGGGAGTCTAAGTCTACTACTTCGTGAATCAAAGGGGGTTCTGGGTTAGGATCTGCCTCAGGACTGGACTCCTCTACGTATTGTCTGAGTCCTGGAGCAACTATACCCTCGAGAAGGGAGGGCCACGACCTAAGGTTGGTCCCATACTCCTCAAAAAGGCCGACCTAAAAGACAAGGTGTTGTCTACTACTACGGTACCCCTAGGACGGCCCATGTCATGACACAATACTAATTGATCTACGCATTGGAGCAAGGTTATGTTATGGTCTGGGTCATTTTGGTGGTGGTGTACGAGCTGGTTTGGGTTAAACCTATCTAGCCTAAGGTTTACGGCAACCCTATCTAGGTCCCTAAAAGGGCATGGGTTACCTTGGCCAGAGGGACCGGCTACTGCCCCTGATTGAGCTCGGTCCAAATCGGGGTCCCGATCAGCCTCAGGAGCTCGCCTCTTCCACAGGAGCGGCACCTCGGCCTCCTCTTCCTGCTCGTCGCCATCGTCGACCGCAGCGTCTCCTTCGGGAATAGGCGCCAGCTCGCGGGCTACTAGGTAATTGGCCTGCATCCTCCTGAAGGCTAGAGTTTTACCTATGGAGATTAACTTACACTCCAACATCGTGTCATCAGACATGAGCTAGCGGTAGTCCTTCTCACTGGATGAAAGCCCCGCAAGAGTATCATGTTGACCCCCAAGGGTCACGGATTTGGCCGTCCTCGCAAAAATGGCTGCATGATGATGCTCCAGTCAGTATACATACGAAAAGACAGAAAAAGAAAAAAGTAATAATAATTTCACGAGCTGAGAATAGAAAGGAAACTTACGAGGACGGTTGAAGTAATGGTACTCACAGTTGCGAAACCCATTCGATAGAAAGAACTGCTTTTTGAAGTCGTTTGGATGGTTGGGCAGTTCGATGACTGCAGGTGAGTTCGGGAAGCGGGTCAAGTAGAGAACCCATCGCCTTGTCCCCTTTGATCCGGGCTGGCCTTGAGTCAAAAGAAGTAGAGGATATCTGCAGGGGTGGGGACCTCCCACATCTGCTTTAGGAAAATATACCTCAGGGTGACCAACAGATGATAGGAATTCGGAGGAAGCTGAAATGGTGCCAACTTCACGTAATTGAGGAAGTCGGCAAAGTACTGATCAAGGGGGAGGAAGGCCCCGACCCTTAAATGCTCATCACTCCAGGACGCGAAGTCTTCATCGAGGGGTGTGCAACTCCTCTCCTCGTCGAAGGGAGGTTGGGAAATAAGAGCGCCAGTCCCAATCTCGATGTTATGGGACTATCCTTGGGTCATGATCTTCGAGACTATCCTCTCCGCCACAAAGTAAGCATCAGGTCCCACCTCGATATCCTTCTTCACCGTGGGACCGAACTGGGGGATGGGGGATTCTACCGGGACCTCCTTTCCCCTGCTGGATTGCTGGGACGATGAGCCGATTGCGCTTTTCTTGGACGATGAGCCGACCGGGCTAGATCGCCTAGCGAACAAGAACGATGAAATACTTAGTAGGCAACCTAAAAGTTATGAAAGGAAAAATAGTGTGGGAAGAACAAAGGTTTTTCATACACAAGCTGAGGTAATCTCAGCCCGTGGTGTGACGCCACGTGCTGCCATGGACACGCGCCTAAGTTTCCAACAGATCCCTGATGTTCAAGGATCCATGTGTCAAGAGGGTCAGGCTATTACTTGCCTTAGGGGAGAGGTTTTGAGAGAAAAACCACCTAGGAAGCATGACCCCTAAGCTACCCGGTTTTATACCCTAAAAACCTCTCGTCTTCCATATCCCAAGTGGGTATTTCCTAAATTTACACAGAAATTACCTAGTTATGAACATCACAATCCTAGACATGTTTTAGGATCTACTCAATACGCCTAAAATCGAAACCTATGCACCAAAGTTATTTAGGAACAACCTACTGTTTATGACTATAAAATGTAGGTTTGCATGTCAAAGAAAAGGAAGGAAGTCGAAACACACGAAAAATAGAAAACTTACTGTATGTTTTCCAAACGAAAATTGCAGGCAGCGTATAAGTAGGAGTCTTGAAGAAATCCTTGAGACTGGACTTCTGAAGGGTTTTTGTGGCGAGAGTATGGGGATTTCTGGGATTTTAATCAGAAGAAGAAGAACTTTTGAAACTCGGAAGAGAGAAAATAAAGAAAAATTTCGAATGAAAGATGATGAGTGCTGAAAATTGCCAGCCCTATTTATACGTAAAAGGCATGAGGAAAGGAGGACCATTCGATCAAATTAATGCGAGATACGAGGGTCATAATTCGAAAGACGAAACGGTAGCAAAAAGGTGGCCAGGCCATTTGATACAATCCTCGAAACCCGAACAGACGCCAATCACGACGTTCCACGTGTCCAGTACTTAAATGGTGGGAAGGGTCTGGATAATCGAAAAGGAAGTTTAAAATTCCCTACCGTGAAAGTCAGAAGTGACGTCATAGAACACGAGCAGGGACTTGGGGGGCAAATGTACGCCCTAAAAATCAGCACGTACCTTGTTGAGACAGCTCGGATACAACGAACTAGCAAAAAGCCATAGTCGATGTTCCACGTGTTCACCTTTCATTCGAGGAAATTCGGTACGATCCCTTAGACAAATAGCTCGAGCTGATGAGTCATTTAGAAACTTACCACCTGGAACCATTGTGTAATATGGCATCAAAAGGCATGAGCTAACATTACGTTAAGCTCGTGGTACGCCAGAGGTCTGACGCACCCCAGAATCTTTATAAAGTTGACCACGCAATATAAACATGCATAAAACAGACATCATGTGTCTGTTTTATTCTCGAATTCCCGGATACACAATATAAACGTGCGTGATCAGACATCACATGCCTGATTTAGGCCATGCGACCCATTATCTATTTTACCTATTGATTAGACCATACTTCAATGTAAAATTTAGATATTAATCATCAATGTCACAGAGATGATGTGAAGGATCAAGAGATCACAGGATGACCCCGATACCTACCCATAGTTCATTCTCTTATAAATACCAAGACCCTGGGTAGTGCAAGGGGTTGGATTCTTTCTAGAATGCAAATACTCTGTAAAAATAGAAAGAGGTATATAACAATAATATTGACTCGTGGACTAGGGGGATTTTAACCTCCGAACCACGTAAAAAGGAGTGATCATTTTCTTTGCAGTTGATTTCCAACATCTTTTAGCATTATCCCTTTCTTAGTACGGTTTATCATTAAGCACTAATCCATCCAAGTTATTCATATAATTCACTGTTGGCGAAAAACCGCATCAACATTATGATTGGTTAAAATACAAAGATTAAGTGTTGCTACACAAGCTAGGTGTAGAACACTTAATAATTTCACATAGTGAAGATGTAAAATTTGAGATTCAATTATAATCACTTGAAAATTGTGCTTTTGGGTCCAAAGTAATACAATGAAGTATCTAAGGATGCCAAAAAAGTTTGGAAGCATTTAGAGGTGTTTAAGGTGAATTTAAGATGTTTTGACCTGCTAGGGTGGCATTGGGTTGCCACCCTTGTTGCGTAGCATTTCCTGAAACCCTAGGGTTTCAAAGATGGCAACAGGTGATGCATCACCTACCAACAGGCAACGTGTCGCCTGACGTGTCCGTATAGACACGTGTTTTAGCTCCAAATGGTGCATTTTGCGGCTTTAATCCTATTGGTTAGACCTGATGACTGTGCCTACTCTATAAAAGGGTTCTAATAGAGTTTTAATATACTTGATCACTCTTTCAAATCTCTATCTAACTATCTCTAGCTTTCAAGATCTTAAGTTTTCTCCAATAAATTCATTAAGAAAGAGCTTATCTTTTTGAATTTAAAGGCTTGTTCCTAATTCCAATGTCTCTTAGAAAGGCCTTAAACATCCATCAAGGGATAGGAAATAGAGAATTAGGATAACGATACTCCTCGTGTATAAGGCTTGGTTGTGTTTTGTGAATTTGAAGTTTCAAGAAGTTCCAAGAAGTTTGATCTACAAACTAGGGTTTTCATCGTCTAACTCAATCTTTTGTTGGCCTCTGTCAAAGAAATTTGTGTTTAGATTCATAATATGGTGGTGGTGAAGTCTCACTCTCCTCGAAAATTCTAATTCTCTATTTTTTGAGATACATCATCATGGAAGAATCCTCTTCATTTCTAGCCTTGAAATTTGTGACTCAAAAATTTGTTAGATTGAATAGATTCGATGGGACTAAATTTTTTGTTGGCAAGACAAGAATAGGTTTTCGCTAACCACTCTCAAAGTGTTCTATGTCTTGGATGAGGATCTAAAAGCTATAGAACCCGGAAAGGAGGATGGCATTCAAGAATTCATCAAAAAAAGGAAGAAACGTGAAGAAGATGAGTTTATATGCAGGGTTCACATTCTCAAAGCATTATTGGACCAATTGTATGATCTCTACACCAACACAAAGACTGCCAAGGAGATATGAGAAGCTTTAAGAAAAATAGCAAGCGGGAGAAGAAGGTACAAAGAATTTCCTTATTACTCAATATATGGAATTTAAGTTTTATGACATGAAAACCCTTTTTCCCCAAATACATGAGTTACATATTATTGTAAATAAGCTATCCATCCTAAATATTGTATTCCCGGAGCAATTTCTTGTTGGTGCAATAATAGCCAAGTTTCCTCCATCTTGGAGGAGTTATAGGAAGAAATTCCTCAACAAGAATGAGAAGATTTCATTGTAGGAAATTCTCAAACATTTGAGGATTGAGGAGGAATCCTATTTTAGAGATAAGAATGAGGAATAGTCTAATGGTGAGACATCTAAGGCCAATGTGATGGCTAATCCTCCTAACAAAGGCAAAGAAATTGACAAGAATAAAGGCAAGGGTCAAAAACCCTTGGGGCCTAATAAGAATGAGGGACAATTCAAAAGTTCCAAAGGACCTTGCTTTGTATGTGGCAAGAATGGCCAATTTGCAAGAGATTGTAGGTTCAAAAGGAGCCACAGTAATGAAGTAAGAGTCAATTCAACCGAAGAAGAGCTAGTGGCAACACTAAGCGAGATAAATGTCATACATTAAAAGGTAAATGGGTGGTGGTTTGATACTTGTGCTACCATCTATATTACTAATGATAGATATTTATTCAAGACCTTTGAAGCTTCAAAGGAAGGGAATGAGATTCAAATGGGCAATGAGAAAAGGTCCAAGGTTGAAGGAAAGGGAACAATTGACTTATTCTTTATATTTGAAAAGAAGGTTCTACTCACTAATGTTTTGTATGTACCAGAAATGAGTGAAACCTTGTGAGTGGCAATTTGCTTGGTAAATCAGGAATCAAGGTTGTGTTAGATTCTGGCAAGCTTACGTTGTCAAAGGGGAAAGTATTTGTGGGGAAGGGATATACTTATGATGGTATGTTCAAACTTTGTATCTCTATTGATAATATGAAAAATAAAAACTTTTTGTTCTTCTTGTTGTATGCTTGACTCAAATTATATTACTTTGTGGCATGTTAGACTTGCACATATAGGATTTAGCACAATTAAAAGAGTAATTAAATGTGGATTGTTTGATTGTGATAATGTTGAGCTTGATAAATGTGAACTATGTATTAAATCGAAAATGGTAATGAAACTTTTTCCTAGTGTTGAAATTTTTTTCTAAATTGTTAGATTTGATACATAGTGATTTATGTGAACTAAATGGAATGTTGACTAGAGGAGGAAGTAGATATTACTTTCATAGATGATTGCTCTAGGTTCACATATGTATATATTCCTGAAAACAAAGATGAAGCATTTAATGTGTTTAAAGCTTATAAAGCGGAAGTTGAAAGTCAATTAGAAAGGAAAATAAAAGTGTTAAGTGATAGAGGTGGTGTATATTTTTCAAATGATTTCAAATTTTTTGTGAAGAGCATGGAATAATACATGAATGTACCGCCCCTTATGCTCCACAACAAAATGGTATAGCAGAAAGGAAAAATAGAACATTTATTGAGATGATTAATGCTATGCTATTAAATTAAAAAATGAGTTTTAATTCGTGGGATGAAGCCCTGCTATTTGCATGTCATATTTTGAATCGAATTCCCATGAAGAAAAATAATATATCTATATATGATTTATGGAAAGGAAAGAAACCAAACATTGGTTATCTTAAAGTGTGAGGGTGTCTTGCTTATTTCAAGGGCACAGATCCCAAAAAGACCAAGTTGTGTGCAAGGGCTATAAGATGTGCATTTGTGGGCTATGCCTCAAATAGCAAAGCTTATAGATTGTGAGACTTGGAGTCTAATGTGATAATTGAATAAAGAGAGGTTGATTTCTTTGAGAACATGTCAAATGACAACAAGTTGATAAAACCAACTCAAATTAGAGAGCCTCAAGAGGTGACTACTAAAAGGGTTGGTGAGCAACCTCTATTGCCTAGAAGGAGCCAAAGTCTCAAAGATTTGGGATCAAGTTGTAAGTGTTCTCAAATAGAAAAACAATACCTCATAGAAGGAAATAATGAGGAAGTCATTTGGCAATATCCAATAGTACTTCAATTAGAGGATGATCCCAAAAATTTCAAAGAAGCTATGACCTCAAGGGACTCTGTTTTTAGGAAGGAGGCACTATATGATAAAATGGATTCAATTATGTATAACCACACTTGGGAATCAGTTGACCTTCCAAAGAGTTCTAAACAAAAATGGTGCAAATGGTTATTTAGAAGAAAATACCATACTATTGACGCGGTTTTTCACAAACAGTAGATTTAGAAACCTAAGAAGGATATTAGTACTTATTCGTAAACCGTAATGAACTTATAAGAACCCTTTCATACACACACAATTTTACGTGGTTCAGTGATTAAAATCCACCTAGTCCACGAGACAATGTTATTGCTTTTCTCTCACAATTTATGCAAAGTTTCAGTAATACAAAAAGGTCGTACCCTTCCCTGTCCATTATCCCTGATATTTATAGTGGAATTTCCTGGACAGGTTTGGGTAGCCGTGTGAATAAATATGGTATACATTTAATGCATATTATTCCCATTTACATTGGGATATGATTCCATAACAATATATAATATACTCCTACTATCACAGATCATAAATGATAAATATGCAATACAACCTGGGCATTAATGAGCGTATAAAAGCCTCCAAGTCTCTTGGGTTCCTTCTATATGCGGTCTGACCAGGTTGCCACGAGATGAATATCTTCATCGAGCTGGCGATCAAAGATTATTCGAACCTTGCTCTGATTAACTTCAGAGCGCCCAAAGGGGGATCTGGCCACTATATGTCTCGAACTGAACCATTATCCTAAGAGGCAGCCAGATAACTACCTGAATGCCGTAATACCAAGTCCCAGCTCGAGATGTTCACATCATTGTTAGCCAGAGGTTCTACTTGGCTACTTTTCCATATATTCATCTGCCAGCTGTATCCCGAGCTGGGTGACTAGACTCGTGCTAATTTTTAGGGTACAACATTCACCCCCAAGCTCCTGCTCGTGCTTGATGTCATCATTTTATGACATGCACAGTAGGGGCTTTTAGGCTTCTGCCATGTAAAATTGTGCCTGCCTACTACTCGAGTGTTGAACACGGGGCTGTCTATAATTGGCGTCCGTTCAGGTTTCGAGGACTGTGACAACTGTCTTGTCAACTTTTTGCTGTGGTATGGCTCATTTAATCTTGGACTTTGGATCTTGAGCTGATCCAATCAGATGGCCCGAATTAACTCTCAAAGTTTACGTATAAATAGGGAGATCTGACCTGAACCTTACCACCTTTGTATTAAAAAACCTTCCATTCATAATTGTCTTTCCCTTTTTCTCTCAAACTTTTCCCAAAAACCTTCATCCCCCTACAGACTCTCAAAAGCTTTCAAGGAGCTTCCTGTAGACATATCGACATTCTATTTGAGCGAGCGTATCAACTGTAAGTATTTTCTTATCTGGTTTGAACTTTTCATTTCTTTATTTTTCAGTGAGGTTTTTTACTTTGAAAGACGTTCTTTGCTCAATATTGTTTAGGCTACGTCTGATTTAAGTAGGGTTTGATTTAGGCTAAATGAATGAGACTAGGCTTGTTTAGAAATAAGGTATTCATAAAATTGGACAATTTTTATGGGTTCACAAAGAAAATATCACTGGTAAACCGATTAGAATACTTGTTTGGATGTAGAAGTCGAGAGGGTTCTAGGTTTGGTTATGGGTAGCTTAAGGGTCATGATTCCTTAAGTGGTTTTGACGAGTTTGACACACGAAAGCGCGTGGCCTAGGACCACTTAAACCCTCGGATCACCGTACCTAGTAATTGTCTTAGGTAGCCACTAATAGGCCGCTTTGTCATCAGGCGAGCGATATCATGGCCCCCCAAAAGAAAAACATCGCGACCTCCTCTGATCAGAGCAAGAATAAGGGAAAGCAGGTCGCATCTAACCCTCAAATTCCTCATTTTGGCCCTGTGGTGGAGAGGGAGCTTGTCTTCAACCCCAACTTCTTTGAGGCTGAGCAGATAGTATCCCGGATAATGACACAAGGGAAAGTGAACAAGATCTTGCTGAGCCATGGGATTGAGATGGGAGTTGATGGCCTCCTTGCCTAACCTCCGTTGGAAGGAGAGTGGAGCTGCGCCCCTCTCCAAGATGACTATGAGGCTTGGAGTGATGAGCACCTAAAGGCAGGTGCATTCCTCCCATTGGACCAGTACTTCGTAGATTTCCTGAACTACGTCGAACTGGAACCATTCCAGCTCCCGCCAAACTCGTATCGACTTTTGGTGTGGTTAAAATATTTGTTTCTGAGGCACGAGTGGGAGGTCCCCACTATGACATATATTGTGTATTTCTTCTACCTGAAGGCCAGTCCTGACCAGAAGGGGCGAGGTGACGGATTTTACTACCTCACTCGCTTTCCCAACTCAGCATCCGTCATCGACCTCCCCAGCCACCCAAATGAATATAAAGATATGCTCTTTATGTTAAATGAGTTCAAGAACTGCGAGCATCGATACTTCAACCATCCTCGTAAGTCCTCTAACTTTATGAGTTCAGCACGTGAACTCTCTTATCACTTTCACTGTTTTTTAAGTATTCTAGCTGAGTTTGTTCCTTGTGCAACTATATTCACATGGACAGAGCGGTCTAAGACCCTTGGGGGTCAATATGAGACATTGTCTCATCTTCCTTCGAAGAAGAAAGGCTTCTATCAGGTTGTGAATGATGCCACCATGGTGGCTTGCAACCTAATCAGTAAGGGCCAGACGTTGGCTCTCAGGACCCGAGGTCCACTTCCTGTCATTCCAGAGCTCCCTTCTCCTCAATGAGTCTTTCCTGCCATTGAAGACACCGAGGAAGAAGAAGACATGGCACCTCTGGTGTACAAAAGGTGAACTCCTAAAGACGGTCAGGGTCCTGGTCCAAAGCGAGCTGCATCCGAGGTAGCAGTCGACCCCTCTGGCCAAGGTAACCCATGTAGAAAATTAGACCAGGATCTTTCCAATTTTAGGTAAGTCACTTCAACCCCAATCAGCTCGTTAGTCGCCATCCTACTGACCTAGACCTAAACACAACACTCCTTCAGTGTGTGGATTATTTGGTGGTACGCTATGACCATAGCTACCCCAAAGGTACCATTGTTGTTGACAACACTCTCCATTTTAGGTCCTCCATTTTTTAGGAGTATGGGACAAACTATAGGACCTGGCCTTCCATGCGTCAGGGTGTATACGTCCCTGGTTTTGGGCAGTATATAGATGATTCCAACTCGAAGGAAGAACATGAACCCCTTATGACCCAAGAAGTAATAATCCTAGACTCCCCCACACCTCTGGTAACCCAAGGGTTAGAGGTTATGCCTAGTCCAGTCCATAACCCCGAGTTGATCGTAGTAGATTCCTCCCCTAGCTCGCAGGGAGGGGCTTTTACTCTTCTTCCCTTATTTTGCATTACTTTGACTGATTATATCTTATATATGAATCTTCTGCTCATTCTTTTTCAGGTGAAGAGATGGACTTACTAGATGGGGTGCCTTTAAGGCTGGCAGGGCTAGAGCTGGTCCTATGGTGAAGAGATCTAAACTGACAAAGAAACACACTCCAAAGACTGGGACTTCCACCGAGTCTCCAGTCAAAGACAAAGGTGCTAGCTCCACCCAGGAGAAGCCATAAAAGACTCAACCCCCAACTCTGGTGACAACAGTCACGGTTCTCCAAGCTCCACCTCCTCTTCCTCAACATGTACCTCCCTCAATTCCTCAAGGGATCCAAGGCGAGGCTCCCACCATCCAAATCCCAGCTAATTCATTTGACCTGGCAAGGATCCCCGAGGCGTTTCGGGGACCTGTATACGAGATGGAGAGCCATATGGTTGGCCATGCCTACAGAGCCAACACCAAGGACCCGAGGACTATGGAGGAGCGTACTCCTGAGAACGTCCTCGAGTCTACTATGGGGATGAACCTCACTGTGAGTCATTCTCAATCTTCTAACTTTTCTTTTTCTTTTCTCCTAAGTTTTAGTGTTTTTTTCTTTAGAAACTAACATTGACTTGCCTTATCCTTTTCCAGTCTGTCCTGGCTCAACTCCTTGGAATTACTTGGGTTAAAGCTAGGGATGAGGAGCTCTAAGCTGCCCTGAGCACTGCCCTAGAGAGTGAGTAGTCCGCCAAAGTCGTCTTGGTTTTTTCCCAGGAGAGAGAGTAAGTTGCAAAGGAAGGCGAGCTGATGGTTAAGAACTAGGTCGTGGAAGTGAGTTGTCGCCTAGATCAACTACAAGTCGAGAATAAGGGGCTCAAGAAGAAACTTGATGAGGTCAAGGCCAAATCCAAGGAGAAGGTTGAGAGGGCAACGTCAGAGATCGTGGAGTCATCGAACCAGATGGAGGAGATGCTTTACCGTTGCTAGGCTTTCAACCAGAACGAGAACTTCACCTTCATGCAGCTAGGGTTCTGTGAACCTTATCTTGCCAAGTTCAAGATTAGAATCTCACAAGAACCCTTGGAGACCGCCGATGATTGTGACACTGCTGAAGAGGATGGCAAGGAGGTGACCTCCTCCGAGCAAGTTGATGGACCTCAGTGATTTTTTTATTTAACACATTTGTAACTAAGTCCCTAGGGACCAAAACAATTTCCTTCGGGCTCAGGTCGAGGTTTTTTCTCCTCGAGATAACAATATATTTTTGAATACATATTTAACTTGTGATCTATTTGTGTTCCCCTTAGTCTATTATTTTCTCATGTTTGTGAATCCTTGGATTCTTGTACATTAGAAATCTTATGGGTTGTCTTTAGATCAGGATAGACTTTTGATGGCCCAACTAACTAATTTTAGTTGACATCTTAGTTGCATCCAAGATTTTGCCTGCCTAATTACATCATACCTGTTAGGAATCAAGCCTCGAACCTGGTCATATCCAGGGGTTTTCATAGGCTTAATAACTTTGTACCTGTTCGGAGTCAGGCCTTAGACCTGGTTATATCCAGGGCTTTTTTATTTTTAGAAATTAGTTCGTGTTCAAAATTTTGAAAATCCGAGCTTTAAAAAGCGCTTAATAATCAATTTTTCCAAACTCTAAGTTTCAAATTTCATCACAATAGGATGAAGTCTTTAAAAGCTCTCTTCGGTTATGTGCCCCCCAAGCAACCAAAACATATAAATTTTCTCGGTTGCTTTTACAAAGTGAGCCCACGATAATAAAATGATAAAATTGAACACGTCATAATCCAATGGTTATTAAAATGAAATAGATTTCCTAAACAGGCCTTACATAGACGGTAATTCTAAAAAACATTAAAAACAACAAAATTATTGATAATACTTTTTGAGGTGCAGGGTATTCCAGGTCCATGGAACTATTTCTCCACTCAGCTGGGCTAGCTTGAAATTTCTTTCGCGTAGGATCTCCATGATTTGGTATGGTACTTCCCAGTTCAGCCCTAACACACCGTCCTTTGGATCTTTGCTTGCTAGAAAAACCCTTCGGAGAACCAAATCGCCTGATCCAAGTCTGCGTCCTTTCACCTTCGAATTGAAATAACGAGTGATTTTCTACTGATAATGGCTGAGTTGTAACTGTGATGCCTCTCATTTTTCCTCAATTAGATCAAGGGATGCACTAAGTAGCTCGTGGTTATGATCCTGATGAAAAAATATTTGTCTGTGGGTCATCACCAGCGCTTCAATTAGGAGCATAGCCTCACATCCAAAGTTCAGAGAAAAAGGGGTATGTCCCATGGAGGTTCGATGTGAGGTCCAGTAGGCCCAGAGTACCTGTGGGAGCTGCTTCGACCATAAACTCGTGGCTTCATCTAATCGTTTATTCAAGCTCGCCTTCAGGGTCTTGTTTACGGCCTCGATCTGCCCATTGGTCTGCGGGTATGCTGCTGACGAGAAACTCTTGGTTATGCCATATTTTTTACAAAATCTGAGATCGCTATCGAACTAAGTTCTGTTGTCAGACACAATCCTTTTCGGGAGCCCAAATCAACATATGATATTTTTTACAACAAAATCCAGGACCCTCTTTGAGGTGATAGTTGCCAGAGGTTCGGTCTCTACCAACTTCGTGAAGTAATCGATGGCGACGACAACATAACAAACTCCTCCTTTTCCTATCGGTAAAGAACCAATGAAGTAAATTCCCCATACTCCAAATGAACAGGAGGATGAGATTATGGTTAGCTCGATGGGAGCAACTTAGGCAAATATGTCGAAGCACTTGCATTTGTCACATTTTTGCACATACGAGATTGAGTCCTCTGTCAGCGTGGGCCAAAACTTGACCTGTCTCAGTACCTTCAGAGCCAGGTTTTGCCCCCCAGCATGGTCTCCGCAGAAGCCTTCATGTATTTCTTACAAGATAGTCTACGCTTCCTCAGGTAGAACACATCGTAGGATACTTAGCGAGTGCCCTCGTCAATATAGAATCCCTTTAACCTTAACATATCTTGGAGCTTGATACAAGAGCTTTCTTGTGGCCTTTCGATCATTAGGAAACTTTTCGGTTGTGAGATACTCCACTATGGGGGTCATCCAAGACGGTTTTATGCCAATCATTCCGACCTCCACCATTTCTACTGTTAAACTCAGGCTTTCAAAGAATTCCATCATAACTACATTCAGTGTATCTACCTCTTTGGTTGTTGCAAGTCGAGCCAGAGCATCAGCGTTGGAATTCTGCTCGCGGGGAACTTGTTTAACTGAGCTAAATTTGAACTCAAACAACTCGCCCTTAACCTTGGCTAAGTAGGCCACCATTTTGATACCTCGAGCTTGGTATTCTCCCAATATTTTATTGACTACGAGCTGAGAATCACAATAACATTGGATGGCCTTTTCCTTTAGCTCTTTCGCCACCCTTAGCTCTACCAATAAGGCCTCATATTTGGCTTTGTTATTGGATGCTTCAAATCTGAGCCTGAGAGCTGTATGGAATTGATGCCCCTAAGGTGAGATTGAAATTATCCTAGCTCCTAATCTATTTTCATTAGAGGATCCATCAACAAAATTTTTCCACAATTCCTGCACCAGTTACCATATTGGCTCGTCCTGAAAATTTGTGCTCTCGCCACAAAATTAGTGAGGGCTTGACTCTTGATTGCTGTCCGTGGCATATATAAAATTTTGAACTGGCTAAGTTTGATGTCCCATTTTAGTAAACGTCCCGACGTTTTAGGTTTTTGTAAAACCTGCCTTAATGGTTGGTTGGTTAAGACGTGGATAGAATGGGATTGGAAGTATGGCTAGAGCTTCCTTGAAGCCAAAATAATATAGAATGCGTGATTTCTATCAATAAATACCAGGACTCAGCTTCGAAAATCTTTTACTTACATAATACACAGGTTTCTGCACCCGATTTTCTTCTCAGACTAACATAGCACTGACTGCATTTTTTGTCACTGCCAGATATAGAAATAGAAATTCTCCAGATGTCAGTTTTGATAGTATGGGGGGTTCAACCAGATGCGCTTTCAGGTCGTGAAATTCCTATTTGCATTCTTCGGTCCATTCGAACTTCTTGTTTGCTATGAGCAAGTTGTAAAATGGGAGACACTTGTTAGTTGATTTTCGAAAGGAAGCGGTTTAAGGCTGCCACCTTTCCAATTAGACTTGTACTTCCTTATGTGACCTAGGTGAAGGAATTTCCAACAACGACCTGATTCTCTTTGGATTGGCCTCTATCCCCCTTGTGCTGACTATAGACCCCAAAAAATTTCTCGACGAAACTCTGAAAGTGCACTTCTGTGGATTCAACTTCATGTCATATTTCCTTAGTATGTGAAAACATTCTTCCAAGTAAGATACATGGTTACTGGAAGTCTTTGATTTAATGAGAATATCATCGACATACACCTCCATGTTTCTCCCGATCTGGTTAGCGAACATTTTGTTGACTAATCGTTTCTATGTAGCACCGACATTCTTCAGCTCGAATGGCATAACTTTGTAGCAATATACATTATGCTTAGTCATGAAGCTTGTATGCTTTTGGTCTGCAGTGTTCATCGTGATCTGGTTGTATCCAGAATATGAGTCCATGAAAGACATGAGCTCATGACCGGCTATGGCATCTGCCAACTGATCAATTCTTGGTAATGAGAAATAGTCCTTAGGAAAATCCTGGTTGAGATCGGAGAAATCAATGCAAGTTCTCCACTTCCCATTTGGCTATGGGACTAGAATGGGGTTAGCAACCCAGATCGAGTATTTTATTTCCCTGATAAAACCACATTTAAGTAGGTGAGCTCCTCCAATGCCTTCGACCATACTGTCCCCAAAAGCATTCGTTTTTGGGACATTGTAGGCACAGTCATGTCCAAGTTCAAAGTATGCATTATTATACTCAGACTGATTCCCACCATATCTTCATGCAACCAGGCGAAGACGTCCAGGTTCCTCCTTGGGAATTCGACTAGTTCCTTCTTCCTTTGAGCTTCAAGATTTTCCCAACTTTTGCAACTCTTGAAGGTATTTTTGGGTTGATATTTATTTCCATGAGCTCCTCCACTGCTTTGAGCTCAGATCTATCTTTGCCTATCCATAAATCAATGTCATCCTGTTGGGCGAGCTCATTTTCCCCTTCTTGAGGTTCTTCCATCCCATGGGTAACTTCCATTACCCGTGACTCCTCACCTCCTTCATCTATGACCATTGCCTACTGCCCGGGTTGTGACTTTCCTTTCATGGCTATACTATAGCACTCACGGGCGGCGAGCTAATCTCCAGATACTATGCATATCCCCGAGGCTAAAGGGAACTTCATTGCCAGGTGTCGGATCGAGGTGATTGCTTCAAAAACCATCAGCGCGAGTTGTCCCAAAATCACATTATATGCAGTCGAACAATCGATTACCACGAACTCAAGTATTTTTGTAACAGTTCGTGCCTCATCTCCTAGCGTAACCACCAGTCCGATCGTCCCTATGGCTGCCGTCCCTTCACCTGAAAATCCATACAATGTCATTGAGGTCGCCTTAAGATTGGTCACGGAGAATCTCATCTTTTCTAGGGTGGGCTTATAAAGCACATTTACTAAGCTTCCATTGTTTACCAATATCCTTCGCACCCTTCGATTAGCGAGCTGCACGGTTACCACCAGTGGGTCATTATGTGGTAATTGAACGTAGCTAGTGTCCTCCTTAGTGAAAATGGTTGGTTGTTTTTCCAACTGCTGTTGTTTTGATAACCGCCGCTCCAGTATAAATTCCACACCGTTATGAGTTTTCAGCTCCTGTATATACCTTTTTTGTGCTCCATTGCTCGTGCCTGCCAAATGAGGTCCTCTTGCAATAGTAGTTATATCTCCTCCTACTATTGGGGGAGGGTCAACTTGATTCTGATTCTTCTAATCTACCTCAATCCTTGGTTGACCTGCTGGAGCTTCCGGAGCTGGACAAGAATTCTGTTTAGCAGGTTGATTAGGAGAAACTCGATTTTTGGCGTACTGGGCTAATGGTCCAGCCCGAATAAGAGTCTCAATATCATCCTTCAGCAATTCGCAATCATCGGTGTTATGACCGATGTCATTGTGGTATTAGCAAAACTTTGAAGGATCTTTCTTCGCCCTCTGATGCCTTAAGGGTTTTGGTTTCTTCCACGGAAGGTGATTAGAGTTTGCCAGGAAAATATGTTCCCATTAGGTCAATGTAGGTGGCATAGATGGGCTTGAATTTTTCCCGGGACTTGTTCTTCTTCAGCCATTCTGGTCGCCCTCACCATTCCATTTTTCTCTTGTTGTTTCCCGCTTGGTTATTTTGAGTAACAGGTTGAGCCGTAGCTGCAACACCTGTCGCCGCTCCAATGGGATGAATAGGGGCCTGGCTGGTTCCTGCGACAACATATTGTGCTTCTTCCAAGTTTATTCAATCCTAAGCTCAGGCCAAGAACTCATCTACACTTTTAACTCCTTTTCGATGGAGCTCTTCCCATAGATCACCTCCCACTAGGATTTTTGTCCTCATCGCCATGAGCTTGGAGCTATCATCAACATCTCTAGCTAGTGTTGCAACATTGGTGAATCTGCTCAGATATGCTTTCAAGGATTCACCAGGTTGTTGTTTTATGTTGGCCAATGAGTCAGCCTCTACGCAAGCTACCTTTGAAGCTCGAAACGCTTTCTTCAACTCGAAAGACAACTTCTTCTAGGTGCTTATCAAATGGTTTTTGTATTTCTTGAACCAATCTCTGGCAGGCCTAATAAGAGTTGTGGGGAGCAGAATACACCTTAGGTCGAAGCCAACATTGTGGGCCATCATCAATGTATTGAAAATCCTGAGGTGGTCGGATGGATCTGTGTTTCCATCAAATGATGGCATGTTTGGCATCCTAAAGCCAATATGATACGTAGCTGCTGCAATGTTTGGGGCAAAAGGTTCAAGCTCCTCATCAGAGTCACAATCATCAATCCCCTTCCCAGATAAGAGCTTCTTCATCTGCTTCTCCATCAAGGCTAGTCGCTCAAGGGTTAGGTCTTTGGTCTCTAGGTTAGTTGGGGGTTGTTCACCAGCTCCCATCCTATTGTACATGTTTGATGGGTTGTTGTCCCTCCAAGTTTGAGCTTGATTAGGTGGGACATTCCCATTGTCCCGTATGATAGACAAACCTCCATCATGTCGAGTATAACTCATATCATCATTATGAGCTGGCTACCTCCTTTGCGAATTCAGATGATCACACAGGTAGGGTTGTGGATCGTACCGAGGGATTTGCACTGAGCTAAGGTGATTCCTCAGGTCCCTCTCAGACCTACTTCCATGCTGGCTCCCCATCTAGTAACTTCCATTTGCAAAACTTACAACCTGTGGCTGAGACCGAGGACATGGGTTATCAGCACGTGCCTGTGGGACGTAAGTGTCTACTGACGAGGGAGAATTTCTCCTACTATTTCCATGAGCTAGATCGTCTCTTTGTGGGGGCGGTGGTGTTGGATGTCTAACTGGTGATGGCAGATGCCTTATTGGTAAGGCTATCCTCGCTCCATCAGGACAGACTAAATTAACCTGCCTCAGCAATACCCCAATGTCTCAAGTTCTCTGTGCCTGGGGTTCTGCTCGCAGCACAGGTGGATTCGCTGGGGCGTTTTGTCTTAGTGAACTTGTCCTAGCTCGCCCTGGCGGGTTGTTGTGGGCATTCGTGGGAATCTGTGTAGAAGGCACGAAGTAAGGAGTCAAAGTTTTGATCAACCGATTGACATGCAAATGATGGTTCTTGTGATGGCTAGTGGGCTGAGCACTTCGGTGATTTTGCTCTGAAGGTACAGAGCTCGAAGTGGCAGTCCTGACAGAATGACTGGGTTTGGACTGGTTATGCCTGTGGGACTTATGAGACCCACTTTGCCTCTTTCTGACATTAGCGTCAGTTGCAAGAGGGGGTAACCGTGCCAGGACCTCCTCGATCTGTCTGTTTGCCCTATTGAGATGCTCCTCAATTAGGCATTCTCCATCTTGACATTAGTTAAATATCCTAGATTAGGATTTTGTGGGAGTGACGCTGAACTCCCAGCAATGTCTTGGCCCACCAGTTGCATCCTAGGATGTTGCTGAACATCTGGGTCCCTTTCAGTGGGAACAACGGTATGATGTGCCTCCTACTCACTAGATTATTCCATTTCATTTTCATGCATCGATCCAATAACCAGCATGATGAACATCCAATGAAACTTGTAAAGCACTAATTTCCTCTCAATGACAACACCAAATTGTTGACGCGATTTTTCACCAACAGTAGATTTAGAAATCTAATAAGGATATTAGTGCTTATTCATAAACCATAATGAACTTATAAGAACCCTTTCGTACACGAACAATTTTATGTGGTTCAGTGGTTAAAATCCACATAGTCCACGAGACAATGTTATTGCTTTTCTCTCACAATTTCTACAGAGTTTCTGTAATACAAAAAGGCCGTCCCTTTCCCTGTCCATTATCCCTAATATTTAAAGTGGAATTTCTTGGACAGGTTTGGGTAATAGTGTGAATAAATATGGTATAATTTTAATACAAATTATTCCCATTTACATTGGGAAACGATTGCATAATAGAATAGTTATACTCATGCTATCTCGGATCATAAATGATAAATATGCAATACAACCTGGACATTAATGAGCGTATAAAGAGCCTCCAAGTCTCTCGGGATCCTTCAGTATGCAGTCTGACAAGGTTGCCATGAGTTGAATATCTTCATTGAGCTAGCGATCAAAGATTATCCGAACCTTAGCTCAGATTAACTTCAGAGCGCCCAAAGGGGGATTTGGCCACTATATGTCTCGAACTTAACCGTTATCCTAAGAGGCGGTCTGATAACCACTTGAATGTTGTAATGCCAAGTCCTAGCTCGAGCTGCTCACATCATTGTTAACCAGAGGTTATATTTGGTTGCTTTTCCATATATTTATGTGCCAGCTGTACCTTGAGCTGGGTTACAAGACTCGTGATAATTTTTAGGGTACAACACATATCGATGGCACCAAACAAACCTTGAAGGCTAGATTAGTAGCCAAATGATTCAAACAAAAGGAGGGACAATATTACTTTGACACATATGCACTAGTAGAAATAAATACTTCTATTAGATTGTTATGTTCCTTATCATCTATATACAACATTTGTGAACACTCAAAATTCCCGTGTTCCCGAAACGACCTCTTTGTCGCCAATGCCTCAAAGGTCATAACTCGAGGTTGTTGCGTCCTATTTTGGGAATTTTGTCACAAAGAACCTAGGAGAGACCACGCTATGAAGTCCCTCGCGAGACCCCTGTGTTTCACCAAGAAAGGTTCCTCGCGAAGCTAGGCACCTCGTGCCAAGAAAGGGCCATGCCTCACGAGCCAATTAGTTGACACCAAGGAAAAGAGATGCCACACGGGTCATTGCCCCCTTCCAAGGGTGGCGCCTCGCGACTAGCGTAGCACCTTGCTCCCAAGTGGTGCCTCGTGCTAGGAGAGCGGTTTACACGCAAGGAGCGCCTCGTGCCCAGATGGCACCTTGTGTCAGGAGCGTGCCTTGCGCACAAATGGTGTGACACACCAGGGGTAGCATACTGGGCCTAAGGTGGCTTGATGCAGGAAGCAGGCACCTTGCACCTAGGTAGCTACAACCTGATCACACAAAGTCCCTTGCACCATTGAACTAACTTGCAAGGTGATCATTCCTCAAACCTCTTTAAAACATGAGCCTTACTGATGAGGCCCTGACCTTTTTAATAGGGAAGGAGCCACCAGCGGGGAATACTGCAAGTAATGCAATATTTAGAAAAACATGAAGAGGCTTGAGGCACATGCACATCATGGAAAAGTGAAAAAATTCACTAGGTACGTGGTACACGTATAGGTATTGAATGTATATATCAACCAAAAGCACGTATATAGTATCCATGCGAAACAAGTAGTGGCAATACAAGGGTAGTACATGGTGAAGCCTCCACAACCACACTTCTGACATCCATTCTAGACAAGTAGTGGTGGTACAAAACAATATAAATCCTGGAGCATTCCTGCAGGTCTCTGATATGTACCAGAACCGACCACCGCCTCTTCATCACCACTATTACCTGCACCACGATCACCTGTAGTTTGTGGATTCAAGCTGTTGTCCCCATGGGACCACTATGTAGTAGGAGCTAGTAGTGCTCACCTATAAAAGGAACCTCCCTTCTCAAAAGGAAGGGGGTGGGGAAATTTTTGTTACACCAGATCATTCTAAGTGAAATACACAAGTTTTCCTCCATTGTTTGTTTGCAACTTTTTTCTAAGATTACCTAAGTTCATAAGTTTCTTACTAAGTCTTTGTGTTTGTCGACCTTAATTCGTTGATGAGTTCTTATCATCAACAACATTTACAGTCCATTGTGATGAGTTTCTTCTTTCTCTTTGTGAAGTTCCACAGCAAGTTAGGTTCGGAAACCTTTGAAAGACCCTAAGCATTAAGATTTTTGAGAGTGAAAGATAGACAACCATTTTCTCTAAAATGTCCATGGTAACAAAAGACTCCACATGCATAATTTCTGGGTCAGGTACATCGGGAAGCAATGAACAACCAACTCCATTATTAGCATAGAAACAATGATTACAACAACATATTAATGTAACGAAAAAGAAGGAGGCACTTACTTGGGGAGGTACGAAAGCGCTCGCGAATTGAAATGGGACATTTAACAAAAACGAAGTCCTGCTTCCACGACCCAGGGTTGGAAATAGATCCTTCAATCAAAAGGACCTGGGAATTAGGTTTCTACAAGAAATATTAGCCTTTTGAATTTGGAGTGGGCATGATGTTGTACATGAAATGCACTTCTTTGGCTGTCGGGGCACGACCTGTACACTTCTGGAATGCCATGTAAAGAAAGCTGAGAGTCAGCCAACTATTGGATGCCAACTGAAGTGGAGTAAGACCAAAATGCTTTAGTATCATGACAACTAATGGATGCAGAGGAATGATACCACCCACCTTCAAGATGTGCTCACTAAACGCCGTAGAGGCGAGAGGTGGTTTGTGGGAACGACACTTACTAGTAGGAACATAACATTGGTACTCCTTACCAATCTGGTAATTTTCTACCAACTCAACTAATTTTTTCTATGACACATGGGGGACAAGGGAGGCCGCCAACAAAGGACCAGGATCCTACTTTTCAAGAGTGACGTTCCAACGTCCTCTCTTCCACATATTTGCAAGACCAAAAGAAAAATGGTGAAGTTAAGACAGGGCATTTTACCTTCCATTTCTTCTTGCCCGCAAGAGTTTTCCATCTAGACATCGAACATGGAAGCATCAAACGATGGTAGATTACATATAGTGGTTGGGGAGAACCAAGATCGACACCAGGAGAGTTATGGGGCGCCTCCTCATAATGAGGAGATCCTGGAGGTGAAGGTTTAGATGGGAGGTTGTCACCCATAAACGTCAACTGCATTTGTAGGTCAAGAAGGTTCACTCTAAGGCTGGCTGTATAATCATCAGGATCAAAGGAAAAGGAAGCTCCATTGCCCCTCGAAATTGAGTCTATCTCACTTTCAACAACTCAGATCTTTTGCCTAAGTTCAGCTAATCATTCTAGGTGGCACATGCGGGCTTTCCAAGTCTCATATAGGCAGTATGGGCTATCTACAAAAGGTTCCGAGTTTGACGAGGACAACTCTATGAGTTCAAGGCCTAGAGGAATGCTAGACGAGCCGTAAAATGCTATGAAGTGGCACCTGATGAAGGACAGAAGAACAGACGTGTGTGGAAAATATAGTGTGCTACAAGATACAAAGGAATAGGCTTAAGCCCCTAGGCACATACACATAATGAGTGGGAATGTGGGACATATACACTACCATACAGAGATGATTCATGACAAATGAGGGTGCCAACATAAGTAAATGACACAACCAACCAGGAGGTATAATAATGTGCATGTTTATACCTATATACGTATTTATGGGCATAAGCGCTAAGCTCCACATGAGGGTATACAAAGGCTAAAACAACACCACCTCCAAACACTTCCTTAAGCCTACTTAGCATAGAATGCTAAAGGAATAAATAAGGGAATAACTCGAGTAGATAATAACCACTAATGGAAGCTCGTAACCACAAGAGACGTTCACCATTGTCGCTACCTTAGTACCATGCACCACCTGCCTACACGCATAAGAAGAAAAAAGGATGTAATTGTTAGCACCTTGTTGGATATGTGAATATTTATATGAATACATGTTGTATAAAATATAAAAAATGTAGATATGGAATGATATTGGGAAGGATAAAACCTCCTACTTATTAGGAATATAAAGAACCAACTTCTACTATGCTAAGGAAAATTGCAGTATAGAAAAGTCTTTTAAGAAGAAGGCATATTTGTAGAAAGTCCAAACTCATCCTAGCCCTTGGATTCATTATACGATCTATGGTAAAAAATGAGGCGTTACACTCACTTTGGGATTCGTAAAGTGAAGTGGTAGGCTCACATTCATCCTAAAAAATTCATGAGGATCACCACATCTAAAGTGTGTTTTTCACACAACCAAAGCAAGGAAACAAGTTAACCCCACTTGCACCTTGAATATGCCATATCGTGAAGTCTACTAGAGCGCGTAAAGACCCTATCATAGATTGGGGGGTAAGTGTGAACACTAAAAATTTGACGGGTTCCCGAAATGACCTCTTTGTTACCAATGCCTCACAAGGTCAAAACTCGAGGCTCTCGCATCCTACTTTGGGAATTTTGTCACAAAGCACCCAGGCGAGACCACATTGTGAGGTCCCTCGTCCCTTGTGAGCCCCTGTGTTTCACCAAGAAAGGTGCCTCGCAAAGCTAGGCACCTTGTGCCAAGATCACTAGTAAATTAGTTCACACCAAGGAAAAGAGATGCCACATGGGACACTACCTCAAACCAAGGGTGGCGCCTCGCGCCTGGGGTAGCACCTCGCTCTCAAGTGGCGCCTCACACCAG
Source organism: Humulus lupulus (assembly GCF_963169125.1). Taxonomy (NCBI): domain Eukaryota; kingdom Viridiplantae; phylum Streptophyta; class Magnoliopsida; order Rosales; family Cannabaceae; genus Humulus; species Humulus lupulus. The sequence goes on along the minus strand of NC_084796.1, from coordinate 85,214,721 downwards.
GAAAGCGATTCACACGCAGGGAGGGACACATGCCAGGAGCGTGCCTCGCAGCTGGGAAGGTGCCTCGTGCACAAATGGTGCCTCACGCCTGAGGTAGCACACCGTACCTAAGGTGGTGTGATGCGGGTGTTGGGAATTTTTCCCTTAAAGAAATTGTAGTTGACAATGATTTTAATGAAATACATGAATGAATTTAATTATTGTATATATGTAGCTCATGTACTATATTATTGTTAATAATATTAAGTAAACATCGGAAAATTCCCAAGTTCATCTATGTGGTCTCAATCTCATATTGGTATGAGAGGATTGAGATTGAGATAATGAACTTAAATACTTCGCAGTAAAATAAAGTTATGGAATCTTTAGATTTATTACTCCTAGTACGATCCACTAGTATTATGAATACATGTGACCTAGATCCAGGTTACTACTGTAGTAATAAATGGTCATTGGACCATTCTGGGGCTGCTGCCCTAAATAGTTGACCATAAAGTCAACCCCGGGGACCTATGCCCTAACTATGTGACCATAAGGTCACCTGGGGTGCATGCCCTTAGCTCTGGGTAACTAGCCATAGAGCTAGCCGAATGCTTTGTTTTCTAATGACCATTGGGTTGGCCAACATAATAGTACGTTGCTGATTTGGGCCTAAGCCTTTCGACCAACGCGCTATTGCCATCCTTGATTAATAAGTCATGTCTTGAACCAGGTATTTAGATACAAATACAGATACAGATAAGCATACTTCAGACAATATAAGTATGCATACATATTAATCATATAACACCATCAATTAAATGCAAGCATAGTAATAACCATGCTCCCTAATGGAGCCCAACCCTAGCTATGGAAACCATGCGAACAGTCATATAACACTTAATCAGGAACATAATATTCAAGTATGTTTAATCAACAAGCAAAATAACTCAAACACGTACATTCTCAAGGGCCTAAGCCCTATTCATAATTATAGTCAACAATTAGTCCAAGCCCTAATCACACATATATCACGTATTGGGTGCAGGTTTTTTACCTCAGGTCCGAGTATAGCGTAAAATAAGGACGACCCTCGAGCACGATCCCGGTTTGGAGCCCCTAGCGATAACCTAGTCACAACCATAATATATGATTCCGTGAATAATGAGTAAATAAAGGCTTTTGGACTGACTCCTAGCCTTCAGGACCTCAAATTCTACTAAACTGGGTAGTAGAATCGATCCTGAGCCCTTAGGATTAAATTTGCATCACTCGAAACCCACGGTGGCCATAACAGCCCAGGCAGGCTGCGACTTGCCCTTGAGGGTCGCAGCGCACCTCCCAGGCCAGAAGTGCCCTCTTGCCCGGAACCTGGACATAGGCCACGACCTGGCCTAGAGGGTCACAGGGTGCCCCTGAAGCAGAGACTCCCCCTTGGCCCTGAGTTCGGTTGGGTCGCATCACCTTAAGAACAAGGCCGTGACCTGACCATGTGAACCCAGATTCCCCCTATTTTTCTCATGCCAAAAACATACCAAAACCTACCTAAATCAATTCTAGACACAACAACTAAATCATTAGAATAATATCAACGTAATACCAGAATCAAAACCCCAACTCAACACACTCAAAACTCCACCCAAAACTTAAATTCACAACCTTGAGCCTCAAAGCTCAAGAACAGCCAAAATTAAATAGAATATCAATGGAAACCAAGGTCCAAAGCTTACCCCAACTAGCAAAAATTCCCCTCTAGCTGTAGCTAATCCAATCCCAAGTTTAGGCCTTCAATTCCTAAGCTTTCACCCCAAAGATCTCCTTAATTCTCAAATAATTTACTTAGAAAAGTTGAGAGAGAATGAGAAAGAGAGAGGGAGGAAGCTGGGTGTTTGAGTGTTTTGTGTTTTGTTTGTTTTCTTAAGGCCTAAGTAATCTTAAGCTAATCTCGAGGCTTGGGGTACCAATTACGTCCCCGAGGGAAAAATGGTCAAAACCCCCTGTATTCCCTCCTAACCTTACTAACTCCAAAAATATCCTCAATGATTCATTCCTATTACCTGATCACTCGGTAATGTATCAATTACCTACAATACCCCTTGACTCGCCCCGAGTCGGGTATTGGGTCTCGTTGTGACTTTCCTGCTAACTTGCTCCCTAGGATCGTCTTGTACCGAGTAACCCAAATAAACCCACATAATAATGTGGTCTCTCACATATATGGACATATATACAATTATGCCCACAACAAGCCAAATTACGAAAATTGCCCTTTCAATAAGAAATAGGCCCACATGCATATTTAATACTTTTAAACATGCATATCTAGTTATATTATAATATAACTCACATAATCACACACAAATATATCATATAAGCATATAATTCTATAAATTTCCATCCTGGCCCCTTAATCAAGGCCTTAAGCCTTATTAAGTAATTTGGAACGTTATAAATATGGATAGTCAAAATTGGTTTTGATTATTGTATTTATTTAATTAATAATAAGATGATAATGAAAATTCAAATTTTGAATTTTGAAATTTAAGTTGTCATCTTTTCCTTAAAAAGATGATATCTTATTTGAATTTCTAATTATTAATTAATTAAAATAAAAACATATGAAAAATCAAATCCCATTTTCAGGGATAGTGCCACACGCATAGGGCTTGGACTGCTCTATGTGTGTAGCACTACTGATGTGATTAGTTATTGTTTTCTTATTTTATTTTTTAATTAATTAATAAAACATTTTTAAAGGGGTTTTAAAATGGAATGTAAGACTTTCTCTTTTATCATCATTATTATTATTATTAATGATGATTATTTTTATTTACTATTATTATTATGATAATAATGTCTATATATTCTATATGATAGAAAATAGAAACAACAAGTTCTTATAGAGAAGAAAAGCTATCATCTTTTTCATAAAAGAAAAACCCTTTCTCTCTAGCCTATAATCAATAGTCTCATGTTTTGAGAATACTTTTGATTTACAAAATAGATCCTTGTTCTCTATGTGCCCACCCACATCTTGAGGTGTAGAGAACGTCTTGGAAGATCTAGGTGTGAGTACTCTAGCGAGGATAGGAAGATCGAAATATATATGAAAAGATTCAAGGATTCTTGATAGGTTACAAGAGGTAAATCATTTCGTATTATTTTTCCATATACATATTATATATTGATTAACACATTGCATTTTAAAAGATCCTCATATAAAGTTGTTTATATGAAATTTTTTTATTGTACACAATACTACCATTACCGCAATTTCCGTTGTGCACTAGGAACTGTTCCTTACAATTGGTACCAGAGCCATTTTTAATCTCTACATATGATAATTACTGTGTGGGTATCATATGCATTTTTTATATTATGTGTAATATATGAATGGATGGATGTTTATGTATGAATCGTGTATGTTCTTAAGGGTCTGTTTTCATGGTGTTTTTGGGTTAGGAAAAGTTCTTAATTTGTTCTAGACATACAGAAATTGTAAGCCATTTCAGAGCATAAGAATTTTGTAATCTATTTATTTAAATTATGGATAAAATTCTGTAATGGACTGAGCTCTGAACATGAATCCCTAACCCAAGGCACTGCTCCATATAGCGCCTGCACACTCGCGGCCCAGCGCCCCAGCGCACCCCGTGGCCCAACGCCCTAGCGCACCTGCACACCCTGCAGCCACGCGCCCAGCGTGCTTGCGCAGCCCCGCACCCAGCACACCTACGCACCCCGTGGCCCCGCACACTGCGCGCCTGCACCCCTTCAGCCCAGCGCCCTAGCGCAGCTGCCAGCCACACTTTGCCAGCAACCCATGGCTACCAGCCACCGCTGACCATTGACACACCCATCAGGGTTTGGGTCATGCAAACCCTAATGGAAGTGTAATTATCCTTTTGGACCTGTTTAAGCCCAATCTAATTAAAAGTGTTTTAAATATAATTTTTGAGTTAATTATGATGAGTCCAAATTCCAATTGGGCCTCAATAACTTGTTGGGTATTAAAACCCAAAGTTTGGTTATTTTAAATAATTAAAAGGTTGTTTAATTCATAATGGATAATTAAAATGCTAATGGCCCAAAAGACTAAAAGAGAAGGCCCAAGACAAAAGGAGTTGCTCTTCTTTAGGCCTTAGATAGTTTAGTTATTTTTGTGTATTTTTTGAAAGTGTTGTAATTTTCTAGAAATACCCAAAGCACCCAACCCGCATTTATTTATTTATTTGCTTGAACATGATTAAGTTTTTTAATACTTTATCATGCATAATAACATGCCATACATATTTCCCACATAATACATATTAAGCATGCAATTTTTTTTAGAAACATGCTTAGGATTGATTATATGTTTTTATTTGATAACTCATATAATTAATTTAGTCTTATTATTAACAAGAATTTATAATTGTTTATTTTCTTATTTAATAAAATTGTTTTATTAAATAAAATGGTATTATATTTAAAAAGGCAAAATAAAATCTAGGGCACAATTATATATTTTTCATAATTTGATTAGTATTTATTATAATATCATTTGGTAAAATTAATTTAATTAGTTTTACAACAAAATTAAAAAATATTGATTTTGAGAAAAACACAATTTTAAAATAGTGAGTGGGAGAGGGAATTAAGACAATAAGTCCCATGGTCTCCATTATTGGTTGAACACCGAGAGGCATAGGAAAGGCCTCGTGTCGCTTCTGTTTCCGGCCTCCCTAAGGAAATGCTTCAAAATATGTTTATTTTATCTCAAGATTGACTTCTCATAAGAGAATAAGATTAGTGATGTATTTCAAGTTTGACTGACTCTAAGGCACAGTCTTGAGTTTAGTCATTGATCGAGAAATAATGGGTTACACTCAGAAGATGTATCTAGGCTTTCGAGCACAACTAGTGCATCTTGACCAAACTAACTATAATTCATAAGTCAAAAGAGGAAATAGAGTTTTTATGTTTTCACTTATAGAGTTGAGATCTTGTCTCGAGATTAATTTATGATTAGTCTGACCTACCCTAAGGCAGTCCATTAATTTTCAAATTAATCTATCGCAGACTAGTATTTATTTTTTGTGTGTTATTTTATGTGTTGCATTCATGCATCATATTTACTATTCCAAATATAAGCTGATATTTATTATATGCATTAATTCATTATATTTTATTTATTTAGTTTTCAGCAATATGTCCAATCCAAACCCTGTAACTGCTTTACTTGCTAATGAAAAATTGACTGGTGATAACTACTTGAAATGAAAATCAAACATGAACATTGTTTTAATATGTGAAAACCACATGTTTGTCGTTAATGAGGAATGTCCTGAGGTTCCTGCTCTTACTGCTGCCAAAACTGCTAGAGATAAGTATGACAATTGGATCTTATCTAACAATAATGCCAAATGTTATATGCTTGCTAGTATGAGCAATGTGCTCAGAAAGAATTTTGAAATTGTTGAAATAACCAATGAGATTTGGGAATCTCTACAAGGTATGTTTGGCCAACAATCTGATAAGTGCATACATGATGCTACTAGAAGCTTCATGAATATGAAAATGAAGAAAAATGTTTTTGTCAGAGAACATGTCCTAGACATGATCAACATATTGAACGATGCAGAAATCCATGGTGCGACCATTGATGAGAGAACTCAAGTAAGTGTGATACTTGAATCTCTCATAGCAGCTGTTGCGACATTCACTACCAACTATGTTATGAACAAGTTGGAGTACAACTTGATCCAATTGCTGAATGAGTTGCAAGCTTTTGAATCCTTAAACAAAAGTTCCACTAAGTTGAGAAGGAAAATGTTGTTGAATCCAAGCCTTCCACTTCATATGGTCATTCAAAGAAGAGGAAGGGTGGCCAAGGAAACGACAAGAAAAAGGACAAACAACCAGAGAAGACCAACAAATCTTCCAAGAAGAATAATTCTGCAAAGAACTCCAAAAAGAAGGCACCAAATGGAGCATGCTTTCATTGTGGAGTTGACGGTCATTGGAAAAGGAATTATCCTAAGTACCTAGCTGAACTGAAAGACAAAAAGAAGGGTAAATTTAATTTTCTTGTTTTAGAATCTTGTTTAGTGGAAGGTGATTTTTCATCTTGGATAGTTGATTCTGGAGCCACTAATCATGTTTGTTTTTCTTCGTAGAGTCTTAGTACTTCAAGGAAGCTGGCTCATGGAGAGGTGACCATGAGAGTTAGATGTAGACAACAGATTTCGGGAGCTGAAGTTGGAAAAGCTCGCCTAGTTTTTGATAATAATAAAATTATTGTGTTTGACAATGTTTATTTTATTCCTGAATTTTCTAGAAATTTGATTTCCTTATCAAAATTGCATGAACAAGGTTTTCATATTTCTTTAAATAATAATTCGAATGTGATTTTGAAATATGGTTTTGACATTTGTTCTGCAAAGTCTGAAGGTGGACTTTACAAGTTAGAGTCTAATGTCGAGCATGTTTATAATTATGGATTATTTAAAATTGAAAATCCAAGATCTATTAAAAGACAAAAGACAGATTCCGATAGTGAAACATATTTGTGGCATTTGAGATTGGGACATATTGGTCTAGAAAAAATTAACAGACTAATAAAGGATGGTCCTTTAAGAGAACTATCTATTGGTTCTCTCACAGTCTGTGAATCATGCCTAGAAGGAAAAATGACCAAGAGAACTATCTCTGCTAAAGGTTCAAGAGCCACAAAACCACTTCAACTTGTACATACGGACGTTTGTGGTCCACTAAATGTCCAAGCTAGAGGAGTTTATGAATATTTCATCACTTTCATTGATGAATATTCAAGATATGGTTACCTATACTTAATGCAAATGAAATCTGAAACCTATGATAAGTTTAGGGAATTCTGAGCAGAAGCTGAAAAGCAATTAGGTAAATCACTAAAAGTACTTCGATCAGATCAAGGAGTAGATAACTTAGATTGTGAATTTAAGGACCATTTGTGTGAGCATGGAATTCAATCCCAACTCACTGCACCTGGAACGCCACAACAAAATGGTGTTTCAAAAAGGCAAAACCTTATTGGATATGGTTAGATTGATGGTTAGTTTCTCATCATTGCCTTTCATATTCCGGGGTTATGTAATAAAATGTGCTCTGTACATACTCAATGTTGTTCCATCTAAGTCTATTAAGAAAACACCATTGGAATTGTTGAATAGTACTAAACCTAGTTTACACCATTTCTGTATATGGGGTTGTCCCGCACACATGCTTAAAGGAAAGACTGGGAAGTTGGAATCACGCACCGAAGTATGCATGCTTGTAGGATATTCCAAAGAAACAAAAGGTGGTATGTTTTATAGTCCTAAAGATAACAAAATGTTTCTATCTACAAATGCTACTTTTTTGGAGCATGACTATATAAATAACCAAAAACCTCAAAGTAAAGTCGTGCTTGGGGAAATGGTCTCAAATAAACAAGACCAATCTCCAGCAATGGCAAGAGAAAAACAGCCAGAGGATATCGCCAGTTCTAGTCAGAACAATAGAGAGCTTCATCGTAGTGGGAGGGTTGGTAAAAAACAAGTATGCTATGAACATGAAGTTCAGATGCTTGTGTCTGACATAAACAAAGATGATCCATTGACTTATAGAGATGCAATGGAAGATTCTGACAAAGAAAATTTGCTAAATGCCATGGACCTTGAAATGGAATCGATGTATTCCAATTCTATCTAGACTCTTGAAGATCTACCTGAGAATGTTAAACCTATTGGTTGCAAATGGATATTCAAGAAGAAAAGAGGAGCAGATGGGAAAGTAGAGACTTTCAAAGCAAGGCTAGTAGAAAAAGGCTACACATAGAAATAAGGAGTTGATTATGAAGAAACTTTTTCACTTGTGGCCATGCTCAAATCTATCTACATACTCTTATCCATAGCTGCATGCATGGATTATGAGATTTGGCAAATGGACATCAAAATAACTTTTCTGAATGGCTATCCTGAAGAAACCATTTACATGTCTCAACCAGAAGGGTTCGAAGTTAAATGTCAAGAGCAAAAGGTTTGCAAGCTTCTTAAGTCTATTTATGGACTTAAACAAGCTTCAAGATCTAGGAATCTTAGATTTGATGAAACAATCAAAACGTTTGGTTTTAAACAAAACGTTGATGAACCTTGTGTTTACAAACAAATCAAAGATATGATTGCGGTATTCCTTGTTCTTTATGTTGATGATATTTGTAATGCCCCGAAATCCCTAATGCAGTTTAATGGCTGGATTAGTAGGCCAGGAGGGCCATAACTGTTTAATTATTCCATTAAATGATTATATGCATGTGTTATGTGAATTATATTATAATATGATGTTATATGCATGCATGTGGGTCCACATTTGATTGTTAGGGTGTTTTGGTAATTTGGCCCGTTGAGCGCATATTTGTGTATTTTGGTGCATATTGTGATTTATGGATGAGATCCCATTATTATGGAGATATATTCGAGCTATTCGGCATGAGATGGTCTTATATTGTAAATTAGCGGTTTTGTCATAACAGGGTTATTTATTGGGATATTGAGTAATGAGAGTGTTATTTGATGATAAATTGGGAGTTATTGAGATTAGGAGGATATTCTAGGAGTTTTGACTATAATGTCCCCGGGGGTGTTTTCGAGACCCCGAGCATTAGGTTTTATTTGAGGTTACTTAAGCTTGAAGTAGCTTGTTAGATAGAACCGTACGTTAGAAAAACACTTTCTCTCTTCCCGTTAGTTCATTTTACCGTTCGAGGCATTTTCGATGAAATCTTGAGTTCTAGAAGTCGAATCAAGCGAGGATCGAGGCATAGCGATCCTAGGAAAGATTAGAAGCTTCTTGACTAAAGAATTTGACGGAAAACAACCTAATCAAAGGTAATCTAAGTTTTAAGTTTTGAGTTTTTAGAGTTTCTAAGCGTTGAGTTGGATTTTGTGAATCGTTGAGTTTTTGGTTCGTTTTAGCCTCGGGATTTGATGGTTTTGGATCATTGGGGAGTTTGGGAGCTTTGATTTTTGGATTTGGAAGTGTTTAGGTATGTTTTTGGAGGGTTTGGGATGAAGAAGATCAAGGTCTTGGCTGGTTCTGGGTGGGAAGCCGCGGCCCTGTTCTTGGGCGCCGCGGCCAAAGCTCGAAGAAGCAGCTGGAGGGTTTTGGCCTATGCTGGGCGTCATGGCCCTGAGTAAGGGGCGCCGCAGCCCTTGCTACTAGTGTGGCTGGGGGCCGCGGCTCAAGTAAGGTTTTGAGGTCGTTTGAGTGTTTTGACCTCGGGAACTTGGTTTTAAGCCTCGGGATTGTTCTTACTACCTGGATTGGTTGGGATTGATGTCCCAGAGGCTAGATCTTGGTTCGGAAACCTTTGTTATTCATTTTATTGATGGTGTCCCATATTTGGTTATGACTAGGTGACCGCTAAGAGACTAAAAGTCAGATCGTTCTCAAGGGTCGTTCTTTTATTAATTCTCACTCGAATCAGAGGTAAGAAAATTGCACCCTGTGTATATGACATGCATGATTGTTAATGAGGCATGTTGGTAGATAAATGTGGATATTAATTTCATATTAAATGCTTAGCAGAGCTTGCTTACTTGTGTATGGCACTGATTAGTCAGGGACGACACTCGTCGCATATTACTAACTTGAGAGTCAGAAATGGCATAAGCGTCCTGAATGCAAAGCCGATAAAAGATTAGATCTAATCGATATCAGCGTTGAATGACTCTAAGGACATTAATGCTTGGCTGATCCTATGGTCGATGAAACTGGTAAGCGCTTGACTAGTCTAAGACGAGTTACTCAGAGCCAGGGCCTAATGCCTAGGTGACTGCTTGTCACATGGCTATGGAGCGGAATCCCATGGTTATGACTCTATGGTCATGAGGTAGGTTATGTTGGTGACTAGTCATCAAGCACCTATCCTGTTTAAGCTAGTAAAAGGATCACTTATTTGTAAAGCCCAAGTGACCCTATCGTCACATGGCTAGAGAGAACGGAACCCACCTTAGTGACTTTTGCGTTGGCATTCATCTGTTTTGGACTGAAAGTCCTGAATGATTATTATGATCGTTGTTGGTATTATATTCATGCTATATTGTGTTTTCTTGCTGGGCTTTGGTTCATGGGTGCTATGTGGTGTAGGTAAAGGGAAAGAAAAGTTCACCCAGCCTTGAGTGGAGAGCTTAGGTGATGCTATGTACATATGCGACCATTTGACCACCATGGCCAAGGAGTTCTCAGAGGAACTAGGGGGTTTACCCTATTTTTTCCGCTTAGGTCGGCGGGTTTTAAACTTGAAACAGTAATGACCATTTTGAGTTGTAAATAACTTGTAAACATTTATATGGGCCCATGAACAGTTTTATGTTCTAAATAAAATATATCCTTTTCCCTTTGATTGGTTTTCCACCTTAGCCTGTTAATAATACTTAGAAGCACGTTTTTAACAAAAGAACTCGGGTAGCGAGTTAAATTTCCAGTTCACCGTAACTGTTCTGGGGTAACCAGGGCGTTACAACTTGGTATCAGAGCGTGCCAAGATTATGGTTCCTGTAGACTGGCTATGGATGTACACTCACCACTGAAGTCAAGTTCAACTCATGGTTTGGTAACTATTTATGTAGTTATATGTATAACTGCTTAAATATAGTATGTATGCTTTACTTGTATGCATGAGACACCATGTTAAACCTGTGCCCTGAATAATACATTCTCAGCAACCGTGTGCTAAATAGTATTGAAATTGCTGGAACATACTTATTAGTATTGTTGATTGTGAATTATTATGTGATACATGCTAAGTGTTAAATGCTATAATCATGTATTTACTTGTATATTTGTATGACAGTGGAATATGATTATTGTCTGCTTGTTCTTGGCCCGTAAGGCGGCAAGAGGTTTAGTTATTACTACCTGACTGGCCATATTGACTATTGTTTCAGCAAGGTATAAGTGATAAGAATGAATCCAAGGAAGACAGATATGTCAGCTGGCCAGAGTGATCAAGGCCAGAATAATAACAATCAGGGTCAAGAAAATGACTAAGGACATATTCCACAACTAGCTTTTGTAAACTGGAAGCAAATGATTAGTGATCTGTAGGCTACAGTGTTGAGACAGGGAGAAGAGCTTCGTCTCCTGAGACAACAACAAGCACTTGCAGTGGCCAGTGTATCAGAGGCACCTCCTATGTCGGTGTCTGATGCTGGGCAGCTACCTGAGGTTAGAAATAAATGGGAGCCTCTCTATGAAAGGTTCAGGAAGCAACAACCTCTAGTTTTTTAGGGTAGTGCAGATTTTGCCAAGGCAGAGAGGTGGATGAGTATGATTACCACCATTCTAGATTTCATGAGGGTGACTGGTAATGAGAGGGTGGCCTATGCCACTTATATGTTTCAGGAGGATGCTCGAATTTGGTGGGAGGTTATTACCCAGACCAGAAATGTTAATGCCCTGAGTGGGGAAGATTTCCAGACTCTGTTCAATGAGAAATATTACAATGATGTCATTAGGGCGACAAAATCTAAGGAATTTATTAGGCTACTTCAAGGAAGTTTGTCAGTCACTGAGTATGCTTGGAAATTTGATCGTTTGGAAAAATTTTCCATGGAGCCGGTGCCCTCTGATGGGACCAGAAGAGAGATTTCTTCAGGGGCTACAACCAAGATTAGTCCGTGATGTACGTATTACCACTGTGGCTGGGGTTACTACCTATGCACAGGTGGTTGAGAAGGCACTCACAGCTGAGAGTGCAGAGAACAAGATCTGGCGACACAGTGCACCCAGAAAGGAATTTAGGAGGACAGGTCCTCCATTTATGGGTTCAAGTAGGGGTTGAGGCCCCGGTGAGTAGAAGAGGAAGGTTCCTGACACCTTCCCAGTTCCAGGTCCTGATAGGCGGCCCCGTGGTGTTTCAATGGGTCGACTAGGTGGTAATGTAGCCTGGAAGTCTTATCCTGAATGCCCTAGATGAAAAAGACGTCATTTGGGAGAGTGTAGGGCAAGGGCGTGCTTCTCATGTGGAGCAGTGGGTCATCTTAGAAAGGATTTCCCTAAGGCAAGAAAATAAGAACCTAGGAAAGCGGACAGCTCGGCCCCAGCTTGAGTGTTCGCATTGACACAAGCAGAAGCTGAGGCTTCTCCCTCAGTAGTTACAGGTCAGCTTCTTAGTGCTGGAACCCCTTATAATGTTTTGATTGATTCTGGTGCTACACATTCTTTTGTTTCTAGTAGTATTATTGATAGACTGTGTAGACCCTGTGATTTTTATGCTGTGGGGTTTGGAACTTTGTTACCCACTGGGGAGTTAGTGGTATCCAGGAGATGGGTCAGATCTTTGCCAGTGACAGTAGTGGGCAGAGAGTTATCAGTGGATTTGATAGAGTTGGTTATGACTGACTGTGATATGATATTTGGTATGGATTGGTTGGCAAAGTATGGGGCAACCATTGATTGCAGAAGGAAGATGGTCACCTTTGAGCCTGAAGGTGAGGATCCTTTTATGTTTGTTGGTACTATGCCTGGACCTCACATACCTATGATTTCTATATTAAGGGCTAGGGATCTATTGCAAGGAGGTTCCATTGGATTCTTGGCTAGTGTGGTTGATACCACTCAGGTCGTGCCAGTGAGACCAGAAGAGACCAGACTTGTTTGTGAATTCCTGGATGTATTTCCAGAAGATTTGCCAGGGTTGCCACCACACAGAGAAATTGAATTTGTGATAGAAATGTCACCAGGGACGGAGTTAGTGCCTAGAGCACCTTACAGAATGGCCCCAGCTGAGTTGAAAGAATTAAAGGTATAGTTGCAAGAGCTATTAGATTTGGGTTTTATCAGACCTAGTTTCTCACCTTGGGGTGCGCCAGTTATGTTTATAAAGAAGAAGGATGGTTCTTTGAGGATGTGCATTGATTACAGAGAAATGAATAAGCTAACAATTAAGAACAAGTATCCTTTGCCAAGGATAGATGATCTTTTTGATCAGTTGCAAGGTAAGAAGGTTTTCTCAAAGATTGACCTTCGTTCTGGTTATCATCAGTTGAGGGTCAAGGAGGGAGACATACCGAAGACTGCTTTTCGTACCAGGTATGGGCATTATGAGTTCTTAGTCATGTCGTTCGGATTGACTAATGCCCCTGCTGCTTTTATGGATCTGATGAACAGAGTGTTCAAGGATTATCTGATGATATTCTGGTATATTCTTAGTCTGAGTTGGAGCATGAGCAGCATCTGAGGTTGGTTCTACAGAGATTGAGGGAACACAGATTGTTTGCAAAGTTCAAGAAATGTGAGTTCCGGTTATCTCAGGTATCTTTTCTTGGGCATATTGTCAGTAAGGAGGGGATTAAGGTAGATCCAGCAAAGATTGAAGCAGTCAAAGACTGGCCAAGGCCAAAGAATGCTTCTGAGGTTAAGTTTCCTTGGATTGGTAGGTTATTATAGGCGTTTCGTGAAAGGGTTCTCAAAGATTGCTACTACATTAACTGAGTTGACACGCAAGAGCCAGAAATTTGTGTGGTCAGATAAATGTGAGAACAACTTCCAGGAACTGAAGCAGAGATTGATTACAGCTCTGATTCTGAGTCTTCCAACAGATCAGGAGAAGTTTGTGATTTATTGTGATGCTTCTCATCAGTGTTTGGGTTGTGTTCTGATGCAGTCAGAGAAGGTAATTGCTTATTCCTCTCATAAACTGAAGGAGTATAAAAAGAGATATCCCACTCATGATTTAGAGTTGGCAGCTGTGGTCTTTGCTTTAAAGATATGGAGGCATTATCTTTATGGGGAGAAGTGTGAGATCTACACAGACCACAAGAGCCTAAAATACTTTTTCACTCAGAAAGATCTAAATATGAGACAAAGACGTTGGCTGGAGTTAGTAAAAGATTATGATTGTGAGATTTTGTATCATCCAGGAAAAACCAACGTGGTAGCTGATGCTTTAAGCCGGAAGGGTCTGAGACAGATTTATGGTATGAGGCTAATAGCCAGAGAGTTAGCTGATGATATGACCAGAGCTGGTATAGAGTTACTGGTGGGCCAGTTGGCTAATATTTCGCTACAGTCTACACTATTGGAGAGAATCAAGGAGGGTCAGTTGAGTGATCCACAGTTGATCAAGATCAGAGAGGATGTTTTGGCTGGAGCATCCAGAGATTATACAGTGTCTGAGTTAGGCTTGTTGAGATACAAGGGGCGAATATGTGTTCCGTTAGACACTGCTTTGAGGCGAGAGATTCTGGATGAATCTCATACTACACCTTACTATTTGCATCCAGGCACCACAAAGATGTATCAGGATGTGAGATCGTTATATTGCTGGTCGGGGATGAAGAGAGATGTAGTGGAGTATATGGCTAAGTGCTTGACATGTTAGCAGGTCAAGGCTGAGCATCAGAGGCCGACAAGGTTATTGTAGCCTCTGGATATCCCAGAATGGAAGTGGGAGGACATTACGATGGATTTCATGGTGGGATTACCCAAGACTGTTGGGTAGCATGATTCCATTTGGGTAATAGTGGATCGCTACACCAAGCCAGCTCACTTTTTTCCAGTGAGGACTACATATACAGTTGATCAGTATGTAAATCTCTATGTAAGAGAGATCATGTGCCTCCACAGAGCGCCGAGGTCAATTGTGTTAGATCGGGACCCCACTTTTATTCCAAATTTTGGGGGAGCTTACAGAAGGCCATGGGGACACGATTGACGTTCAGTATTGCTTATCATCCTCAGACAGATGGGCAATCTGAGAGGACGATCCAGATATTAGTGAACATGCTGCGAACATGTGTGCTGGACTTTGGTGGATCTTGGAGTAAGTATCTACCTTTGATATAATTTTCCTACAATAACAGTTATCAGCCTACCATTGGAGTTGCACCTTATGAGATGCTGTATGGTAGGAAGTGCAGATCTCCCATTCATTGGGATGAAACAGGTGAAAGGAGATACTTAGGTCCTGAGGCAGTTCAGAGGACCAGTGAGGCCATTGAAAAGATTAGAGCTTGGATGCTCGCTTCTCAAAGTAGACAGAAGAGCTATGCAGATCCCAAGCGCAGGAACGTTGAGTTCCAAGTGGGAGACTATGTCTTCCTTAGAGTCTCGCCATGGAAATGGGTGAGAAGGTTTGAGAAGAAGGGAAAATTGAGCCCTAGGTTTGTACGTCCATTTGAGATCTTGGAGAGGATTATTCAGGTGGCTTACAGGTTGGCCTTGCCACCGATTTTGTCGACCGTGCATAATGTGTTTCATGTTTCAGCTCTTCGGAGGTATGTGTTTGATGTGAATCATATTTTGAGTTATGAAGATTTGGAGTTTGAGGCAGATCTCTCCTTTGAGGAGCAGCCAGTCCAGATGCTTGACAGAAAAGATAAGGTCCTCAGGAATAAGACGATACCTTTGGTTAAGGTATTGTGGAGGAACAACAAGGTCGAGGAAGCGACTTGGGAGCTGGAGTCAGATATGCAGAGTCAGTATCTCGAGCTATTCAGGTAAATTTCGAGGACGAAATTTCTGTAAGGAGGGGATAGTTGTAATGCCCCGAAATCCTTAATGCGGTTTAATGGCTGGATTAGTAGGCCAGGAGGGCCATAACTGTTTAATTATGCCATTAAATGATTATATGCATGTTTATGTGAATTATATTATAATATGATGTTATATGCATGCATGTGGGTCCACATTTGATTGTTAGGGTGTTTTGGTAATTTGGCCCGTTGAGGGCATATTTGTGTATTTTGGTGCATATTGTGATTTATGGATGAGATCCCATTATTATGGAGATATATTCGAGCTATTCGGCATGAGATGGTCTTATATTGTAAATTAGCGGTTTTGTCATAATAGGGTTATTTATTGGGATATTGAGTAATGAAAATGTTATTTGATGATAAATTGGGAGTTATTGAGATCAGGAGGAAATTCTGGGAGTTTTGACTATAATGTCCCCGGGGGTGTTTTCGGGACCCTGAGCATTAGGTTTTATTTGAGGTTACTTAAGCTTGAAGTAGCTTGTCAGATAGAACCGTACGTTAGAAAAACACTTTCTCTCTTCCCGTTAGTTCATTTTACTGTTCGAGGCAATTTTGAAGAAATCTTGAGTTCTAGAAGTCAGAATCAAGCGAGGATCGAGGCATAGCGATCCTAGGAAAGATTAGAAGCTTCTTGAACGAAGAATTTGACGGAAAACAACCTAATCAAAGGTAATCTATGTTTTAAGTTTTGAATTTTTAGAGTTTCTAAGCGTTGAATTGGATTTTGTGAATCGTTGAGTTTCTGGTTCATTTGAGTCTCGGGATTTGATGGTTTTGGATCATTGGGGAGTTTGGGAACTTTGATTTTTGGATTTGGAAGTGTTTAGGTATGTTTTTGGAGGGTTTGGGATAAAGAAGATCGAGTTCTTGGCTGGTTCTGGGTGGGGGGCCGCGGCCCTATTCTTGGGCGCCGCAGCCCAAGCTCGAAGAAGCAGCTGGAGGCTTTTGGCCTGTGCTGGGCGTTGCGGCCTTGATTAAGGGGCGCCGCGGCCCTTGCTTCTGGTGTGGCTGGGGGTCGCGGCTCAAGGTGCTAGGGCCGCGGCTCAGGCAAGGTTTTGAGGCCGTTTGAGTGTTTTGACCTCGGGAACTTGGTTTTAGGCCTTGGGATTGTTCCTACTACCTGGATTGGTGGGGATTGATGTCCCGGAGGCTAGATCTTGGTTCGGGAACCTATGTTATTCATTTTATTGATGATGTCCCATATTTGGTTATGACTAGGTGATTGCTATGGGACTAAAAGTCAGATCGTTCTCAAGGGTCGTTCTTTTATTCATTCTCGCTCGAATCAGGGGTAAGAAAACTACACCCTGTGTATATGACATGAATGATTGTTATTGAGGCATGTTGGTTGATAAATGTGGACATTGATTGCATATTGAATGCTTAGCAGAGCTTGCTTACTTGTGTATGGCATTGATTAGTCAGGGACGGCACTGGTCGCATATTACTGACCTGAGAGTCAGGAATGGGCATAAGCATCCTGAACGCAGAGCCAATAAAAGATTAGATCTAATCGATATCAACGTTGAATGACTTTAAGGGAATTAATGTTGGACTGACCCTAAGGTCGATGAAACTCATAAGCGCTTGACTAGTCTAAGACTAGTTACTCAGAGCCAGGGCCTAAGGCCTAGGAGACTGCCTGTCACATGGCTAGGGAGTGGAATCCCATGGTTATGACTCTATGGTGATGAGGTAGGTTATGTTGGTGACTAGTCATCAAGCACCTATCCTATTTAAGCTAGTGAAAGGATCACTTATTTGTAAAGCCCCGGTTACCCTATCATCACATGGCTAGAGGGAACAGAACCCACCTTAGTGACTTTTGCGACTGTCACTCATCTATTTTGGATTGAAAGTCTCGAATGATTATTATGATCATTATTGATATTATATTCATGCTATATTGTGTATTCTTTCCGGGCTTTGGCTCATGGGTGCTATGTGGTCCAGGTAAAGGCAAAGAAAAGCTCACCCAGCCTTGAGTGGAGAGCTTAGGTGGTCCTGTGTACATATGCGGCCACTTGACCACCACTGCCAAGGAGTTCTCAGAAGAACTAGGGGATTTACCCTATTTTCTCTGCTTAGGTTGGCGGGTTTGTAAACTTGAAACAGTAATGACCGTTATGAGTTATAAATAACTTGTAAACGTTTTTATGGGCCCATGAACAATTTTATGTTCTAAATAAAATATATCCTTTTCCCTTTGATTGGTTTTCCACCTTTGCCTGTTAATAATACTTAGAAGCACGTTTTTAACCAAAGAACTTGGGTGGCGAGTTAAATTTCTGGTTCACCGTAACTGTTCTGGGGTAACCAGGGCGTTACAATATTCTGCCAAAGTAAAGAATTGGTTAGCTGAACAATTCCAAATGAAAGTTTTGGGGTTAGCCAAATATGTTTTGGGAACTTAGATCTATAGAGATCGAAAGAACAAAATTTCGGCATTGTCTCAGGCAACTTATTTTGATAAAGTGCTAGAATGCTCTGGCATGCAAAACTCCAAGAAAGACACTATGCCTACCCGGTCAGGAGTTAAATTGTCTAAAGAACAATGTCCACAAACACCTCAAGAAGAGGAGGACATGAGATAGTATCCCTATGGCTCTACAGTAGGCAGTCTATTGTATGCAATATTATGCACCAGACCTAACATCTGTTATGTAGTAGGGATAGTCAACCGTTATCAATCCAATCCTAGATTGAGTCATTGGGCAACTGTAAAGAATATTCTCAATTATCTTAGACATACTAGAGATTACATGCTTGTGTATTCAGGTGGAGACCTGACCCCCACTTGATATACTGATTCTGATTTTCAATAAGACAAAGACAGTCGAAAGTCGACATCTGAATCTGTTTTTACACTTGGAGGAGGTCAGTAGTTTGGAGAAGTATTAAACAATCCAGTATTGCATTCTCCACCATGGAAGCCAAATACATATCATCTTGTGAAGCAGCTAAAGAGGCGGTGTGGCTCAAGAAGTTCTATATTGATCTGGAAGTTGTTCTAGTCATGGATCATGCACTTGTTCTGTATTGCGATAAAAGTGGGGCAATAGCTAATTCAAAGGAACCTATAAGTCACAAGAGGGGAAAGCACATTGAGAGGAAATATCACTTGATCCTAGAGATAGTCAACCAAGGAGATAATCTTATAGATTCGTTCACAAAGACTTTATCTATTAAATCTTTTCAGGGTCATGTAAGAAGTATGGGGTTAAGGGAAATGCCTTGTTTGCTTTAGGTCAAGTGGGAAATTGTTGGGAATTATGCCCTTAAAGCAATTGTAATTTATAATGGTTTTAATGAAATGAATGAATGAATTGAATTATTGTATATATGTAACATATGTACTATATTATTGTTAATAATATTAAGTAAATATTAGAAAATTCCCAAGTTCATCTATATGTGGTCTCAAACTCATATAGGTATGTGGTCTCAATCAAGATTGTTGATGGGTCATCAAACAAGAATGGCTTGAGATGCAACCTTATTTTTGTGTCACCACATGGTCATCGCTTACACAACATGCTAAGGTTCAGTTTTGAGGCCTCTAATAATGAGATTGTGTATGAAGTACTCCTCGCTGGATTACGAGTTGCCCAAGAGTTGCAAGCTAAGGGGTTGCAAATTTTTAGTGACTCACAGTTGGTAGTAAACTAAGGGACCAACAAGTACCTTGCCCGCGACTTTAAAAGTGGCCTCTTACTTAGACGAGACATAAGAAATGCTATAGCTATTCGACTGCTACACAATAAAATAGGTTCCCAAAGAGGATGTCAAGGTACTTAATGTAGTCCCCGTCAACTATTTGAAAATTCAAAGCATTCAGCAAGGGGAAAGGGTATGCAAAACCAGATATGAGGACACATGGATGGGCATCTGAACACTGGCGAGCTCCCAATTGAAAAAAATACGATGAGGAAGCTACAGTACCAAGCTCTCTGCTACATTTTCATGGATGGTAGGCTATACAAGAGATCACATTCGATGCTCCTCTTGAGATGTGTTACCCACGAAGAATCTCGAGCCATTTTATGAGAAGTGCATGATGGATTCTATGGAGACCATGCCGGGGGGGTAGAGCTTATCCAAAAAAGTCCTAAGACAAGGGTATTTTTGGCCCTCCATGAACAGTAATTCCCTCGATTATGTCAAGTGTGCGAAAAATATCACTATTTTGCTAAAATTCCCTCAGCACCCCCCAACAAGTTAAAATAGATGACCAGCCCATGGCTCTTCACAGTTTTGGGTATCAACTTAATTGGATCTTTGCCTATAGGGAAGGGAGGTGTACAAAATGTAGTAGTAGCTATTGATTAGTTTACTTAGTGGGTTGAAGCTTATCCATTCGCCACCATCACGTCCAAGAAAATCCTTGTCTTTGTCATCAAGAACATTGTCTGTCGATATGGATTCTCATAAAAGTTAGTATTTGACAACGGTCTATAGTTCGACATCGGCCTCTTTACAGATTTCTGTAAGAAGCATGGAATCCACAAGAGTTTCTCGGCAGTGACTCATCCCAAGCAAACGACCAAGCTGAACTACGACTCAGATGTCAACCGGCCACACACTTTTGTCCATGGCCTAAGGGCGTGAAGCCATGCTCCTAGTGGAGGTGGCCATCCCAACACACAAGCGTTCTACGTATAACCCAACAATTAACCATGGTCTACTTCAAGAATTGTTGGACCAGGTTGAGGAATACCGAGAAGTATCACAACTCTAGGTCGCCTCATACCAGCAAAAAGTCGCTTGGTATTTCAACTCCAGGGTAGGGGATCAAACATTTGTTGTAGGAGACCTCATCCTTTGACGAGTATCCCTTGCCACCAAAGACCCAGGAGTTCGGGTGTTGGGCCGAATTTGGAATGACCATATCAAATTGAGGAAATCATTAGGCCAAGAACTTACAAACTGGCTAGGTTGAATGAAGAGTTGATATCACATGCTTGAAATGCCAAGCACGTTCGCCGGTATTACAAGTGAGAAATTATGCAATGTATTTACTGTTTTTCTTTTCCAAGTATTCTCTTTATGTGAAGACCCTAAGGTAGGGTACGTCTGCCACATACTCGTAATACCGAGGATTACATGTATGTTAAGCACTTGACCAAACAAATATAATGATTTTATCAAATACATAAAATTTTAAAACTTTTATATAATCTTATTAATAGAAACTATTACACGTATGAATACTTTAAATTTAAATATAGCAATACGAAAAGCCCTAAACCACTATTGCATTGCTACTGAGTCTGTGCTCCACAAGTTGCCCAACATCTAGAGCCACACCTAGAAAAAGGTTGGAAAATAGCATAATGAGCTAACGCTTAGTAAGTAGATCTCATGCATATACATACACATGAATGTTGTGAGTTTGAAGTGAACATATATTCATATGCTGACTTATAATACTTATGCATTTCATTTATTGATCATGCA
Source organism: Humulus lupulus (assembly GCF_963169125.1). NCBI lineage: Eukaryota > Viridiplantae > Streptophyta > Magnoliopsida > Rosales > Cannabaceae > Humulus > Humulus lupulus. The sequence continues at coordinate 85,193,743 of NC_084796.1, read as the reverse complement.
CTTTCAAACTTTACTTTTATGCTTTTTCTTCTTACTTTCACATATTTATGGGCCCATTATCTTTTGTGCACACTGTTTGATTAAGCCAATGTCTGCAAGACTTACTACACATATAATATAAAATCCCGTGGGTTTTCATCTGACTAGCCATCTTCACAGTTGGGCTCATCATATTACTCATTTCATCGTTTCCATAGCTTCCATACTTATTACACATATAAATGGAGGAGAAAGACAGAAACATGGACAACATATTTGAATGGTCAACTCTGACCTAGCCCACACCAGTGGGCTACCACTATAAGCCTTATAGACCTCTGTCTTCTTTACTGAACTTACTTAATTGCTTCATCGACAGTGGCACCCTTTTTAACATCTTATTATCACTTTGCTTAAGCCTTGTTTTCATTAGAATGTTTAACTTTACATAAGACTTTTCAAGGCATTTCATAACTTTTTTCATATTCTTATGCATGGTCTTATATCACATAATAATGTGTCACATAATTGTATTTTCCATGCATACATGCTTATGCTAAAATGCCAATGTTCAAGTTTGATGGTATTCAATCAAGGCACTGTATCACATCTCATATGACTAAAAACATCTTTAGTCATAATATATGAAGCTTTGGGTTGGTGGCGTTGTTATAGCTTAACGTAGAGCTATGGCTCAGGTCTAAGGTTTTCAGCCTAAAAACTTAAAGACTTCATATATCATAACAGGTATCAAAATCATGAACATATAAGGTAATCCACATATTCATCAACATGAGAACACATACTTGCACATAACTCAGATCAAACTTAACCAAATAAAACAACTTTCACATATCACGAAATTGATCTATTATATGTCATGCAACCTAATATGTTATTCATACCACACATAACTTATATAACCATTCATCACAAACTCATCATATGCATCATCATACCATACTTAACTCATCAGACATACACAATCAATGTAGTCATGCATCTCCCACTTAAGCACAAAATATGAGATTTACTTCCCTTAGGTCCTTAACTTATTTTAAAACTGCTCACCAAGAGTCAATCAATCCAATCCATACAAATCATATTCAAGGTACATCATTTATTAAATTCTATCAAAATAGTAAATATACATTATTGATACTATATATTAACAATACCAGAAACCACATAAATGATAATAATTATTATTATCATTATAATGCTAATAACTTTTCTACATCACATCTATTATAACATTTGTTGACGCAGTTTTTCGCCAAAAGTAGATTAAGAAATCCAACAAAAAAGATATTAGTGCATATTTGCAAACCTTACTGAACTATGTGAACAACTTCTCACACACATAATTTTACGTGGTTCAATGGTTAAAATACAACTAGTCCATGAGACAATATTATTACTCTCTCACAATTTCTACAGAGTTTCTGTATTACAAAAAGCAACCCTTTTTTCTGTCCTTTATCTATGATATTTATAGTGGAATTTCTTGGACAAGTTTGGGTAACCGTGTGCATAGATATGATAAACAATCAATAAAGATAATTCCCATTTACATAGGGATACGATTGCCTATGAAAATTAATCACGTTATATTGGGAAATAAATGTATAATACAACATGGACATTAATGAGCGTACAAGTTCCAAGTCTTTCGAGATCCTTCATGTGCATCATGATCAGGTTTCCACGAGCTGAACATCTTCATCGAGATATTGATTTAAGAATGTACAAACTCAGATTTGGTTTAAGTTTAGACCCTCCTAAAGGCGATATGGATATTATCTGTTTCGAACTAGATATTGTCCTACAAGGCGATCTGGAAATTACTTGCATGACGCGCTGTGAAGTCCTAACTTGAATTGATCATACCAGCACTAGCTAGATGTTCTACTTGCCTGATATTTATGTGATTATCTGCCAGCTGTACCCCTAACTGAGTGGTTGAGTCCACACTAATTTTTAGGGTAAAACATTTGCCCTCAAGCTCCTGCTCATGCTTGATGTCATCATTTTCTGACACACACAGTAGAGGCTTTTAGGCTTCTGTCATGTGAAATCGTTCCTACCCAATACTCGAGTGTTGAACACGTGGTCGTCTATAATTGGCGTTTGTTCGGGTTTTGAGGACTGTGACAACTTTATTGTCAAATTTTTGCTGCCGCATAGGTTATTCAATCTTGGCCTTTAGATCCTGAGCTGACCCAATCAGATGGCTCAAATTAATTCCCATAGCTTACGTATAAATAGGGAGATTATACCTGAACCTCACCACCTTCACATTCAAAAACTTTCCTTTCAGAAACAAAAATTCCCTTTTTCTCTCATACTTTTTCCAAAAACCTTCATCACCCTTCCATTTCTCAGAAGCTCTCAAGCTCCTGCCTGTAGAAGCATCAATATTCTCATCCCGTAGACGTATAAATTGTAAGTATCTCCTCATCTGGTTTGAATCTTTCACTCTTTATTTTCCTATGAGTTCTTTTTACTTTGAATTTTTTTTTTTTTTACTTTTAGTACTGTTTCCTGTTCTAGCCATGTCTGAGTTCAAATAGGGTTCGGTTTAGGCTAAAATGATGATATTAGACTTGTTTAGAAATAAGGTGTTTAGAAAACTAGGTAAATTTTCTAATTTCTATAAGGAAAACGTTGTTGATGAATCGATTAAAATACCTGTTTGGATATGAAAGTTGTGAATTTTTTAGGTTTGGCTCTGGGTAGCTTAAGGTTCATGATTCCTTATGAGATTTTGCATTAAACCGATTTCAAAAGAAAAATAATGAGTCTGATGAATCTGGCACACGAATCCCGAAGTATCAGGGAATTTCTCGAGTTTATACCGCGTGGCCTTGGACTGCGCGTAGAAACATGTGTTGATGCTAGGACATAACTTAGCTCGTGTAATTTTTGAATCACCAAAATAAACCACACTCAAACCCTTGGGGTCACCGTACCTTTATCGCCGTAGCTAGCCATTATTTTAGGCCACCGCTAATAGGTCGCTTTGTTGTCAGGCCAGCTAGATCATTGCCCCACTAAAGAAAAACATCACGAGCTCCTCTACCCAGAACAATAATAAGGGCAAGTAGATCGCGTCCAAATCTCCTATTCCTCATTTTAGCCTAGTGGTGAAAAGGGATATTATTGTCGACCCTGATGCCTTTTTTGAGGTTGAGCACATCGTGTCTCAAATAATGACTCAGGGGAAAGTGAACAAGATATTTCTGAGCAATGAGATCAAGATGGGGATTGATGACCTTATTGCCCAACCTCCGTTTGAAGGAGAGTAGAACCTGCACCCCACTTCAAGATGACTTTGGGGCTTGGAGTGATGAGCACCTAAAGGCAGGTGCTTTCCTCCCCTTAGACCAGTACTTCGTAGATTTCTTGAACTACGTCGAACTGGCTCCGTTCCAGCTCCCCCCAAACTCGTATCGACTTTTGGCAGGGTTAAAATATTTATTCTTGAGGCACGAGTGGGAGGTCCCCACTCCGGCTGATATTATGTACTTTTTCTGCCTCAAGGCTAGTCCTGATCAGAAGGGGTGAGGTGACGACTTTTACTACCTCACTCGCTTCCCCAACACGACCTCCATTATTGACCTCCCTACCCATCCAAATAACTACAAAGACTAGTTCTTTATGTCGAATGGGTTCAAGAACTACAATCATCGATACTTCTGTCGCCCTCGTAAGTCTCCTAACTTTTGGAACTCTAAAATTAGCATAAAATTCAGATTCCTCCTCTAGCTCGGAGGGTAGGGCTCTTCCTCTGCTATTTTCTTTGCATTATTTTGACTAACTATTCCTTGTATCTGAATCTCTTGCTCATTCCTTTTTAGGTGAAGAGATAGATTTGCCAGTTGCCTCAAGTTTAAAGGGTGCCTTCAAGGCTGGTGGGGCCAGAGCTGAGCCCGTGGTAAAAAGGCCTAGATTGCCAAAGAAATATGATTCCAAGACTGGACCTTCCACCAAGTCTTCAGTCAAAGACAAAGGTGTCACTACTAGAAATTTTAGCTTTAACTTTAGTTTTTAGCTTGGATAGACTTCAGTTTCCTGTTCAAATGACAACCGAAGTCTATCCACGCGAAGTAAAAAGTCTAAGAAAACTGAAGTAGAAAATACACTTTTTACTTCGGCTATTATATGTAAACTGAAGTTGAAAGTGCACTTTCTACTTCAGTTTTTATATAATAACCAAAGTTATAAGTTCATGCCCACAATTTTACAATTCTACAACTTCAGTTATTTATACGAAACCGAAGTAGTAGGTTATATATAACTTCGTTTGTTTTGAATTAACCGAAGTAAAATGTTTGTTATAAACAAAAAAAAATATTAATTAAATATAAATTACTCAGTTCTAGAAAAGTCCCTACAAGCGCAAATGAGCATGACAGTAATAAATAAAAGATTTCTTTCATCAACACGCACATAATAATTACCATAATAAATCTTTTCTATAATTAATCAAAACAATATAATTAAAAGTTACAATCAAAATGCAAAATTTAGAGTTAAAAATATAGTCAATAAGCCGTGAGAATGTGTTGAAGAAATGTAATAGATGATTGGTAAAACAAATCTTATAAAATGATGAATTCAGTAAACCATAGAGAAACAATTAGCACCAATAAAACATATGACTACAGAACCAAGAATCCTTTCCATTCAGCCTTTGATTTCTCCAACGAAGACTCCTCCTATAAATTAACATCCTTTCTGCATATATATATCGTGAATTTATTTCTTATTACCATAATGGTAACATGGTCCAGGAATAATAGAGGCACTTGATGACGATGGACCTTGGCGAGGATGCCACAGAACTTGGCAGGGATGTGAGGGTAGTGGAGAAACGAATTATGCTACGCTGGTGGGCTGCTTTGAAACTGTCATTGGAGTATATGAAGTGTCGAGGATGCGACAGAGGTTGGCGGGGAGGCAATGCATGCGAGGGCATCAATTGAAGAATGATGCTACGCCAATGGGACTAGTTTGACGCCATCACTAACGTACAGGAATAGCAGGGATGGTGGCAAGCTAAGCACATGAAGAGCAGAGATTCAAATGAAAAAAAATGAAGATTTCGATCTGTTATGCGTGAATGACGGCTGAGTATTTATGAAGGAATGTAGGGTTCCATGCTTGGGAGAGAGACTAATTAAAGATAATACAATTGGGCTTGGGTCCGTTTATTCTTTTAATTTAGTACACCCCTTTACTAATTAATTCTTTTAACTTTGGTTATGTTCTATAACCGAAGTAATAGCAATTGACTTCATTTAACGCATATAACCGAAGTAATAAATAATTCTATGACTTCGGTTTCTATTTTGGAACCAAAGTAAGAGACTTACTACTTCGGTTTTGCACGGAAACGAAGTAAAATATTAATTTAGACCTTTTTATTCCATTTTTAGTTTAATTTTCAAATTTAAAGCTCTGAAAACTAAAGTAAAAAGCTGAAATTGTAGTAGTGTGTCAGCTCCACTCAGGAGCAACAACAACAAACTTTACCCCTAGCCCCGGTAATAGCAATCACCATCCTTGAGGCTCCTCCTCCTCTTCCTTGACATGTACCTCCCCCAGTTCCTCTAGTGATTCAAGGCGAGGCTCCCTCCACTATGGTCCCATCTGTTCAAATCTCGGTAAAGCCACTCGAGCTGGTAAGGATCCCCGAAGCATTTTGAGGGATTGTATATGAGATGGCGAGCCATATGGTGGGCCATGCATACAGAGACAATGTCAAGGATTTGAGGGCCATGGAAGAGCGTACTCCCGAAGATGTTCTCAAGTCTGCCATGTGGATGAACCTCACTGTGAGCCACCATCATTCATCCTATAATTCTTATTTTCATTTCCCCCCCCCCCCCCCCTCCCCCCCTTTTTTTTACCTTGACCTGCATTTTCCCTTTGCAGTCTGTCTTGGCTCAACTCCATGGTATTGCTCTAGTTAGAGCTAGGAATGATGAGTTCCAAGCCATTCTGACTGCCTCCCATGATGGTGAACGATCTGCCAAGGCTGCCCTGGCTACCTCCTAGGAGAGCGAGCAATCTACCAAGGTTGCCTTGGCTACTTCCCAGGAGAGTGAGTGGATTGCTAAAGACCAGGTCGTGGAAGTGAGCTGACGACTGGACTAGCTGCAGGGTGAGAATGATAGCCTAAAAAAGAAGCTTGACGAGGTTGAGACCAAAGCCAAGGAGGAGCTCGAGAGGGTGAGGTTGGAGATTATAGAGTCGACGAATTCTCTAGAGGAAATGCTCTACTAGTGTAGGGCTTTCAACTAGGACGAGGATTTTAGCTTCATGCAGCCAGGGTTTTGAGAGCCCTATCTTGCCAAGTTCAAGATTTGATTCTCACATGAACTCTCTGAGACCGTCAAGGCTTCTAGTGCTGCTGATGGGGATGGCGAGGAGGTGACATCTTTTGAGCGAGTCGACGAATCTCAATGATGCCTTTTCTTTATTTTTTTCTCTGTAACTAAGTCCTTAGGGATTGAAACAATCGCCTTCAGGCAAAAATCGAGGTTTTTCTTACCCGAGATAACTATATACTTTTTTTTTTAATTTGCGATTATATTTATGTCCCCCTTAATTTATTGCTTTCTTGTGATTGTGAATCTTGAATTCTTGTACACTTGAAATCTTAGGGGTTATCTTTAGATCGAGAAAGGTTTTTGATGGCTCGACTAACGTACCTTAGTCGATATCTTGGTTGTATCCAAGATTTTTCCCTCCTAATTGCGTTATACATGCTAGTTATCAGACCTCGAACCTGGTCGTATCTAGGAGTTTTAGTCTGTTCAATAGCATCATACTTGTTAAGAATCAGGCTTCGAACTTAGTTATATCAAGGGTTTCCTAGTTGTCTTCTAGGTTTTTTTTTTTGTCCTAGAAATTTCTCAACTTAGTTCGTATTTATAATTATTTTGAAAATCTGAGCTTTAAAAAGCCATCGAATAATCAAAATTTCCAAATTCTAAGTTTCAAACTTAATCTGAATATGATAACTCTTTTAAAAACTCTCTTGGGTTATGTGGCCCCCAAGCGACCATAACTTATAAATGTTCGAGGTCGCTTTGACAAAATTAGCATGCGATAATAAGATGATAATATTGATTACATAAAAATCCAATTGTTATTAAATTGAAGCGACTTTTATAGATAATCCTTACATGAACAATAATACCAGAATCATTAAAGAAAACTAAATCATTGATAATACTTTTTAAGGTGTAGGGCATTCCAGGTCCGTGGAACTATTTCTCCGTTTAACCTAGCTAGCTTGAAGGTTCCTTCACTTAGGATCTCCACGATCTGGTATGGTCCTTCCTATTTCGGCCCTAACACACCATCCTTTACTTGCCAAAAATACCCTCCATAGAACCAAATTCCTGAGTTCGAGTCTGCGTCCTTTTACCTTCGAGTTGAAGTACCAAGTGATTTTCTACTGATACTGGGCAAGCTGCAATTGTGACACTTCTCATTTCTCCTTGATCAGATCAAGGGATGCATTGAGTAGCTCGTGGTTTTGATCTTGATAAAAGGTTTTACGTCTATGGGTCGTCACCAACACCTTAATTGGGAGCATAGCCTCACTTCCAAAGGTCAGAGAAAAGGGGGTATGTCCTATAAAGGTGCGATGTGAATTTCTATTGGTCCAGAGTACTTGTGAGAGCTACTTGGGCCATAATCCCTTCGCATCATCTAACCATTTGTCTAAGCTCGCTTTTAGAGTTTTGTTTATAGCCTCGACCTGCCCATTAGCCTGTGAGTATGCTACCGATGAAAAACTCATAGTTATGTGGTGTTTTTCAAAAACGTTTGTGAAAAGATCACTCTCAAACTGAGTATCCTTGTCAGACACGATCTTATTTGGGAGCCCAAGTCGACATATGATATTTTTACGACAAAGTCCAGGACTCTACTCAAGGTGATGGTTTCCAGAGGTTCGGTCTCCACCCACTTCGTTAAGTAGTCGATGGCGACAACAACATAATGAACTCCTCCTTTTCCTGTTGGCAAAGAACCAATCAAGTCGATTCCCCATACTACAAACGACCTAGGGGATGAGATCATGATTAACTTAGCAAGAGTTGCTCGGGAAATTATGGTGAAACGTTGGTATTTGTTGCATTTCTTCACGTACGAGATCAATTCCTTTGTTAGCGTGGGCCAAAAATAGCCTTATCTCAATACCTTCAAAGCTAGGTTTTGCCCCCAGCATGGTCTCTGCAGAATCCTTCGTGTATTTCTTGCAAGATAGTCTGCACTTCCTTGGGTAGAACATACAGCAGGAGGGGTAGCAAATGCCCTCTTCGATATAGATTCCCTTCAACCAAAACATACTGTAGAGCTTGATATAACAACTTTCTTGCACCCTTTCAATCGTCATGTAACTTACCAGTTGTGAGGTACTCCACTATGGGGGTCATCTCAGTTTTATGTCAATCATTCCAACCTTATCTGATTCTGCTATTATGCTTGGTTTTTCCAAGAACTCCACCAGAACAACTTTCAGTGTATCTGCCTCTTTGGTGGTAGCAAGTAGAGTCAAAGCATCAACATTGGAATTTTGTTCGCGGGGTACTTGTTCAACGGAACGGAACTCGAATTCAGACAACTCGCCCTTAACCTTGGCTAAGTAAGCCATCATCTTGATACCGCAAGCTTGATACTCCCCCAATATCTCATTGACAACGAGCTAGGAATCACTATAACATTATATCGCCTTTGCTTTTAGCTCTTTCGCTACTCTTAGCCCTGCCCATAGGGCCTCATTCTCGGCCTCGATGTTGTATGCTGTGAATCCGAACCTGAGAGCTATATGAAATCGATGCCCTTCAGGTCAGATTAAAATTGTCCCAGCTCCTGATTCGTTTTCATTAGAGGATCCATCAACAAAGATTTTCCACAACTCCTGGATCGATTCTCTCATCGACTCGTCCTGAAAACTTGTGCACTCAGCCACAAAGTCAGCGAGAGCTTGACTCTTGATTGTTGTGGGTGGCACATATAATATCTTGAACTAGCTGAGTTCGATGGCCCACTGTAGTAGATGTCTCGATGTTTTAGGCTTTTGTAAGACATGCCTTAAAGTTTGGTCGATTAGAACGTGGATGGCGTCGGATTGAAAGTATGGTCTAAGCTTCCTTTAAGCCAAAATAAGATAGAACACGAGCTATTATATTAATGGATATTGGGACTCAGCTCTGAGAAGTCTTTTACTTACATAGTACACTAGTTTCTGCGCCCGATTTTCCTCTCGAACTAACATAGTGCTGACCACATTTTTCGTCAACCAAATATAGAAACAAACATTCCCCAGATGCTGGTTTTGATAGTGCGGGGGGTTCAGCCAGGTGAGCTTTCACGTCATGAAATGCCCATTCGAATTCTTCAGTTCACTTGAACTTTTGTTTCCTCTGAGCAAGTTGTAAAATGGGAGACACTTGTTAGTAGATTTTGAAACGAAGCAGTTTAGGGGCGCCTATTTTCGAGATAAACTTTGTACTTCCTTACATGACCTAGGCGAAGGAATTTCTAATAACAATTTGATTTTCTCTGGATTTGCCTCTATCCCCCTTGGGTTGACTATAAACCCCAGAAACTTTCCCAACGAAACTCCGAAAGTGCACTTATGAGGATTTACTTCATGTCGTACCTCTCTAGTACGCCAAAACACTCTTCTAGGTCGGGCACATGGTTACTGCCATTCTTTGATTTAATGAGCATATCATCGACATGCACCTTCATGTTTTTCTTGATCTGGTTAACGAACATTTTGTTGACTAATCGTTGGTATGTTGCACCAGCTTTCTTCGGCCTGAATAGTAGAACTTTGTAGTAGTGTACATTATGCCAAGTCATGAAGCTGGTATGTTCTTGGTCTTCAGGGTTCATCATGATCTGGTTATATCCTAGATATGCATCCATGAAAGACATGAGCTCGTAACCAGCTGTGGTGTCTACCATTTGATAAATTCTAGGTAACGGGAAACAGTCTTTAGGACAAGCCTTCTTGAGATTTGAGAAGTCAATGCAAGTTCTCCACTTCCTGTTTGGCTTCTGGACCAGAATGGGGTTAGCAACCCAGATCGACTATTTTTCTTCCCTGATAAATCTGCATTTAAGTAGGCGAGCTACTTCTTCTTCTAAAGTTTCCGACCGTACTCTCCCCAAATGCCTTCATTTTTGGGACTTTGCAGGCACATTCTTTTCCAAGTTCAAAGTATGCATTATTACATTCGGACTAATTTCCATCATATCTTCATGCGGCCAAGTGAAGACGTCTAGGTTCTTTCTCAAGAATTCGACAAGCTTCTTCTTCGTTTCAGCTCCAAGATTTTTCCCAACTTTTACAACTCTTGAAGTTTTTTTTGGGTCGATACTGACTTCCTCAAGGTCCTACACAACTTTAAGCTCAGATCTGTCCTCGCCTATTCACGGATCAATGTCGTCCTGTTGGGCAACCTAATTATCTCTTTCTTGAGGTTCTTTCATCCCATGGGTAACTTCCACTACCCAGGACTCCTCTCCTTCTTCGACTATTACCATTGCATGCTGACCGGGTTGTGATTTCCCTTCATGGCATTACTGTAGCATTCTCAGGCAGTGAGCTAGTCTCCACTTATGGTGCATATACCCAAAGTTGAGGGGAACTTCATTGCTAGGAATCAGATCGAGGTAATGGCCTCAAAAACCATCAGTACGGGTTGTCCCAAAATCGCATTATACGTAGCCAGACAATCGATTACAACGAACTCAAGTATTTTAGTAATAGTTCGTGTATCATCCCCCAGTGTAACAACCAGTTCTATCGTCCCTATGGATGTTGTACCTTCACCTGAAAATTCATACAGTGTCATTGAGGTCGCCTTAAGATCATTTATGGATAATCCCATATTTTCTAGGTTGAACCTGAAAAGCACATTTACTGAACTCCCGTTGTCAACCAATATCCTTCATACCCTTCTATTAGCGAGTTGAACTGATACCACTATTGGGTCATTAAGTGGGAAATGAACGCGGTTAGCATTCTCTTCCATGAAAATGATTGGTTGTTTTTCCAATCGCTGTTTTTATTATAACCATTGCTCCAGGATAAATTCCATGCCATTGTGAGTTTCAGCTCTTATGTATACCTCTTTTGGGCTCCATTTCTCATGCCCGCCAAACGGGGTCCTCCAACAATAGTGGTTATATCTCCTCCCACTGTTGGAGGAGGGTCAACTTGATTCTCCTGATCCATCCGAACCATAGGCTGACCTATCGGAATTTCCAGTGCTAGGCGAGAATTCTGCTCGATAGATTGATTGGGAGAAACTTGATTTCAGGCATACCGGCTAACGATCCAGCCCAAATGAGAATTTCAATCTCGTCCTTCAATTTTCGGCAATCATCATGTTATGACCAATGACATTGTGATATCGACAACACTTACAGGGATCTCTCTTCGCCCTCTGGTTCCTTAATGGCTTTGGTTTCTTCTACAGAAGGTGATTAGAGTTCGCTAGGAAAATATGTTCTCGTGTATTCGTCAAGTCAGTTTAGGTTGCATAAATGGGCTTGAATTTCACCCAGGGCTTGTTCTTCTTTGTGCCGCTCTGGTTGTCCTCACCATTCCATTTCTTCTTATTGTTTCCTACTTGGTTATTCTGGGTAACACGTTGAGCCGTAGCTGCAATATCTGTCACTGTTCCAGCGGGTGGAATAGGGACTTGGCTAGTTCCTGCGACAATAGATCGCGCCTCCTCGAAGTTTGTCAATTCCTGAGCTTGGGCAAAGAACTCATCTACACTTTTATCTCCTTTTTGCTGGAGCTCCTGCCATAAATCGCCTCCTACCAAGATTCCCATCCTCATTTCCATGTGCTTAGAGTTATCATCAGCATCTCTAGCGTGTGCTGCAACATTGGTGAACTTGCTCAGATATGTTTTCAAGGACTCAAAATGTGCTATTTTATGTTGGCCAATGAGTCAGCCTCTACACATGTTACCTTTGAAGGTTGAAACACTCTCAAACTCGGAAGACAACTTTTTCCAAGAGTTGATTGAATATATTTTTTAATTTTTGGACCACTGTCTGGTAGGTCCGGTCAGAGTTGTGGGGAACAAAATACATTTTTAGGTCAAACTCAACATTGTGGGCCATCATTAGCGTATTTAACATCTCGAGGTGGTCGGATGGATCTGTGTTTCCATCAAACGCAAGCGTGGTCGACATCCTAAAGCCAATAGGATACGGACCTGGTGCAATGTTTGGGGCAAAAGGTTCGAGCTCCTCATCAGAATCACAATCATCAATTCCTTTTCTAGATAAGAGCTTCTTCATTTGTTCCTCCATCAAGGCCACTCGCTCGAGGGTTGGATCTTTGGTCTCTAGGTTAGCTGAGAGCTGTTCACCAGCCCCCATCCTATTGTCACGTTTGATGGGTTGTTTCCCCTCGAAGTTTGAGCTTGGTTAAGTGGGACATTCCCATTGTCGCGTACGATAAACAGACGTCCCCCATGCTGAGTATATCTTATATCATCATTGTGAGCTGAATACCTGCTTTGTGAATTCTGATAGTCACGAAGGTCAGGATGTGGATCGGAATGAGGACTTTACGCAGAACTAAGATGATTCTTCAGGTCACTTTCATAACTTCCTCCATGCTAGCTCCCCGTCCAGTAACTTCCATTTGCGAAATTTAAGACTTGTGGCTGAGATCGAGGACCTGGATTATCAACACGTGCTCGTGGGACGTAAGTGCCCACTGATGGGGGAGGATTTCTCTCACTATTTCCACGAATTGGAGCGTCTTTCTATGGGTGCGGGTGTGTAGGATGTCTAACCTATGATGGCAGATGTCTTATCGGTGAGGCTATCCTCGTCCCAACAGGTCGAACTAAATTAGCCCATCTCAATTCTACCTTGATCTCCCGAGTTCTCTGCGCGTGTGGGTCTTATCTTGGTGCAAGGGGATTCACTGAGTCATTGTGAATATGTCCCAGACCACCCTGTTGGGTTGTTATGAAACATTCCTTTGAATCTGGGCGGAAGACATGGAGCTGTAAGTCGTAATTCTGACCGATGGACTAACATAGGGATGATGGTTCCTGTGATGATTAGCAAACTGAGCACTCCGTTGATTTCGCTTTGAAGGTACAGAGCTTGGAGTTGCAGTTCTGATAGAATGACTGAGATTAAGTCGGTTATTCTTGTGGGACCTATGGGACCCACTTTGCCTCTTTTTGACGTTAGCATCAGTTGCAAGAGGGGGTAACCGAGCCAGGACCTCCTTGATCTGTTTGTTAGCCCAGGAAAGATGGCTTCATAATTGGGCATTCTCCATCTTGATGGATGTTAGATATTCTTGTTAGGATTAGGTGGGAGTGATGCTGAACTCCCAGCATCTTCGCCCACCTGTTGTTTTCCATGACGTTGTTGAACGTCTGGGCCCTTTTCAGTGGGCACGACTGTATGATGCACCTTTTGCCCACCACGCTGCTCCATTTCATTGTCGTGCATTGATCGAGTAACCACCATGATGAACGTTGAATGAAACTTGTAAACGATTAAGCACTAATGAGCTCTCAACGAAAGCACCAAACTATTGACACAATTTTTTGCTAGCGGTAGATTAAGAAATTCAACAAGAAAGATATTAGTTCTTATTTACAAACCGTAAAGAACTATGTGAAAAACTTCACACACACATAATTTTACATGGTTCAGTGGTTAAAATCCATCTAGTCCACAAGACAATATTATTACTCTCTCACAATTTTTGCAAAGTTTCTCTATTACAAAAAACAGTTTCTTTTTAGTCCATTATCCTTGATATTTACCATGGAATTTCTTGGACAGGCTTGGGTAACTGTGTGAATAAATATGGTAAACAATCAATAAAGATAATTCCCATTTACGTAGGGACACGATTGCCTATGAAAATTACTCCCGTTATCTCGGGCAATAAGTGTATTATACAACCTGGAGTTTAGTGAGCATATAAGTTCCAAGTCTTTCGGGATCCTTTATGTGCGTCATTATCAAGTTTCCACAAGTCGAACATCTTCATTGAGCTAGTGATTTAAGAATGTACGAACTCAGATTAGGGTTAAGTTCAAACCCTCCTAAAAGCGTGATCTGGAGATTATCTATTTCGAACTAGAATATTGTCCTACAAGGCGATCTAGAAATTACTTGCATGTCACGCTATCATGTCCTAACTCGAACTGATCATACCAGCACTAGCTGGAGGTTCTACTCGCCTAATATTTCTACGTGTTTATTTATCAGCTGTACCCCTAGCTGAGTGGTTGAATCCTTGCTAATTTTTAGGGTACAACAACATTTATAACAAAAATACATAAATAACAATATGTATGTGAATGCATATATTTTTAACATAAAATTGTAATGGTCAATATAATGATAATAATATAAATATATATTTATACTATAATTAATTAGCCATAAAATCTCACATTGATAAAATAAATATAATTTCTTGTTGACGGCGAGAACTCGTCAACCAAGTTAAGTTAGAAAAATAGAAACGTAGATTTTATCCAAAGAAAAACTTTAAAGATCTAATTGAAAACTTAAAGAACACTTGCAGAAGAAAAATGGTGAACTGAATTTGTATTTCTTATGGTGTAGTGCTACAGTGATTTTTCCAACCCCCTTCCAAGTGGAAGTGGAGTTTCTTTTATAGTGGGCTCTAATGGCCCCTGATACAATGTGGTCCAGGGGACTAGGCAGTAGGCAAGTACACTGTCAGGCGAGTGGTCTCAGGGGTAGTGGTGTTGGTTCCAGTACATGGCCAAGTACCATGAGGATGTCTCCACTAATTGATCCGTACAAATGTCAGAGGAGTGGTGCCAGGCATAGTGGTGTAGGCGGCGGTGGTGTCGACTCTGACATTTGGCCATAGCCACACAGGCCATGCCCTCTCTCCTAGTACTCCCACTACTTTTCTGGCATGAGTATTTGGATCGGGCATACGGGGCCTTGCAGGTCGTACCCCGTACCATATCGTACTAGTATGATCCTTTCGACTCGTACTGGAGCCTCTAAGCATTGGGGTCTCCATAGGTCTTTGTAAGAGACACAGCATCGAGGTATAGGGAATGGGACACTTGATGCATGTAAGGGTCGTGGCGTGAGGTGGGGCTCTTGGGTCCTTGGCGCGAGATGCCCGAAGCACCTCGAGGCCACCCACGGACACAAGTGATAGGTACGTGGCCTCGCCAGATGTCTGGGTGTGCGAGGCGAGATGCCTCCCTCGCGAGCCCCTTGGTGGCACGACTCCCCTGACGCGAGGCCTCCCTCGCGAGGCCCATTGATGGTGTGGCTCCCCTGGTGCGAGGCCTCCCTCGCGAGGCCCCTTGATGGCTTGAGGCCTCCCTCGCGAGGACCCCTAATGGTGCGACTCCCCTGGCGCGAGGCACTATGGGCATGCGAGACGGACGGGCCTCATGGGACGCCTTGGCACGCGAGGTGTGTGCGTGCCAGCGGGGGCGTGCGAGACCGATGGGCCTCGCGGGATGCCTGAGCACGCGAGATGTTCATGTGTGGCCTCGTGAGACGCTGGGCACGCGAGGCAGAGGGGCCTCGTCAGACGTCTAGTGCGCGAGGCACTCATGTGTGGCCTCACAAGACGCTGGGCACGTAAGGCAGAGGGGCCTCGCGGGACGCCAGGCACGCAAGGCACCCGTGGGCCTCTGGGGTGGTGTGGCCTCGCGAGATTCCTGGACGCGCGAGGCGTCTGAGGTGCATGCCACCCTTACGAGGCGCGAGGCCATCTGGACAGCCGCATGAGACGTTTGGCCATACGGGCAGAAGTGCGAGGCGATGGTGGCTCGGGGCCACCGCAACTCAGCCATACATTTGGATGTTCATGGGACCTGAGCATGTACTTTGGGTCTTTTACAAGCACGAAATTTTGAGCATCCACATTTCTACAAAATTTAATGATCTTACAAATATTAATAATTGTACGAAAATAATATTTTATATTATCTTAGTATTCAAATAATAAAAAATATATTAATACACAATAATATCTGTTAAATAATAGTTTTACTATAAATTACGCTTTTCATATATATATATATCTAACTATATTCTTGATTTACTTAAGGAAATAATAAAAATAAATGATTAAAATTAATTATTCATAATAATTTCCATATTAATAGAAAAATAATTAAATATATCTTTTTACAATTTATTTAATGTTTAATATTTATAGAAAATTGGACAGCACAGCGACTATAAAATGGACAATCTCAAAATCAAAATGTTTATACAAAATACTTATAATCCCAAAAAACTAGTATAATTATAGAAAAATATTCAGTGTATCAAGAATATATAAATATATACCATAGGTACACATAATAACAATTACTCTAATCATTCACAATTTAATCACAATATATTGGTCAAAGAAATTATACCACAATGATCAGGGTTTCAAAATGAGTTAAATGATGATTTTTGAAGCTCAAAACGAACTCTGGAACTTCGAAACTAACTTTCAACTGTCGGTCCACGGTGGATCGCGGTGGGGCTACCATCCAATTATGTTAGAAGTGGGAACAATTTATAGGGTTTTGAAGCCCACAACACAACGAACACGATGTTGGTGATGGATCAGCTAACTGATGCTCGAGGTGGCAAGATCGTAACTTTGAAGTCTCGTGGTAGCCGAACATTAATTGACCGATTGAGGTGCTTAATCGGTGAGTGAGTTCTAGATTTCCGCTTGTTTGATTGTTCGGAGGATTCTGCACTGTGGCAGCCAAAAAGTGGTCGTTCGTCGTCGACAACAGTAGCACACAAAGAGGAAAATGAGAGAAAGAAAATAAAAATTTTCAGGATAGAGAGAGAGAAAGAGAGAGTTACTAGAAAAATAAGGCTAAAGCCTTTCTTTTTAATTACATTTAGACCCAAAATATTAAAATTATTTTTAAATAAGCCCTTTAGCAATTTTTTATTTATTTTATAAAAGTCTCGAATTAAAATTATATGGCATTTAGGTCCAATACTTGATTACTCAAGTCTCTCTCTCTTTAACCTCATTTAAAACATAAAATCATGCTTTAATGACTATTTTTCCATTATTATTTCTTAAATTTGTAAACTTGTACATTTTATGTATTGAAAACTCTGATTTATATCAAAAATGTATTCTTAATATATTGGGTGTTACAATTTACATGTAATTAGCCTAAGGGAAAATGTTAATGAAAATATTGTAGTCCAAAAACATGATATGAGGTATGCATTGCTTAAATTGTGTGTCAACGACGGCACCGAACGTGACTCTCCCAAACACTTGAACAAGTGATCACACATTAATGATGTCCAATCACTTGGGGGGCAGATGAGTAAGGCTTGAGTCACTCGTAAGCTATAGTTCTCGCGTACGAGACCTAAGAGAAGCTCAAATAAGAGGAACCCAATAGGGCTACTACCTTAGAGTTAGCCTTAGAATTGATAGTAGGCATGTGAGACCTTGAACATGGTACCAGACCACTGTAGGCTCGCGACTATGTTGTCTATGGACCCGAAATCAACGAGAAAGTAGCAGATCCAAAGTGTAGCTTAGAATCTTTAGCCCAACTCAAATAAAAGGAACCCAAAAGAGGTACCTCAGAGTTGGGAAAAAGATGAACAAAGCTTATAGAACTTAAGACGTCATACTACGAGACCTAAGTGGACATTGGGGTCTTAATGTCAATATGTGGGTATGCGAACATTAAAGATAATATACTAAACATACTAGCCTAGGGTTGAGACGCAGTATGATGTACGCGAATACTTAGGTGCATCTCAAAGCTGTAATGCTAACAACTCACGTATTAAAATTGAAAGGCAAGCATAAGGCTGCCGAGTAGTTCAAATATCAGCAAAAAACTTTGGTGCCGACTACTACTATGGAGGCCTGAGTGCATCACGAAACCTCAGTGCCAACATCCTATGTTTTTGGACCAAAAAGAAAAAATAGATTGATTTGTCACGGAAAACAAACATGTAAGCACCAAGAAAGATATGAGAGAATGCAAACAAAAAAACATACATAAAGTTCCATAAACTAAAGTGAATATACAGAAGAGCTCGGGAGCACGGGAAAAATAAAAGATCATGCTCCAAAGGCCTGAAGACCTAAAAAAATATACATTACACATAAATAATGACAAAAAGAAAGATTTTGTTACTACTTCTTGGGAGGGTGTCCTTCACCATTGGAAAAAGGGGCGATTGAAGACTCTACAGGCAGCTCGTTGGCCATGATTATTACATTTTTGGTACCTGAGGGTCCAGGAGTAGTCAGCGTGCTATTCTTGAAAGCCTCAATCTTCATACGCTCTTTAGAAAGGGCTCGGATAGAGGCCTCATCATCACCTACGTAGCTCAGGCCCAACTCAGGATTGTAGAGCCACACTTTAAAAAAATGTCCATGGTAATTGAATTGGCCATCTCCAAAAACTTAGTGATTTTGGCTTGGCTTTCTTTAACCACCTCGGCTACCCGAGCTACTTGGTTGTCAATCCATTTTTTGAGGGTCACCTTCTAATGGATAAAAAATGCTTTGTCTTTCTCTAAGAAGATGATACTCTCTCTAGCCCCAAACAACTCAACCCAAGCAGTATCTTGTTCTTTTTCAACAGCTTCCCGACTCGCCCGCTCCTCATCTTGACTCTGTTCAACCTCGACTAGGGACTGGGCCAGTCTATTAAATTCCCCCTCCATGTGGGCCATGCCCTTATGAATCCTCTTGAGATCCTCGAGAGTAATGAGTCCTTCTTTCTTCAGTTGGGCTAGCTTTGCCTTAGACTTATTCAAAATCTTCGTATAATGCAAGAGCTCTTGGTGAAGGCGCTGAGTATCCAACATCAACCTCTTTATGACCTCATTCTGCTGGATCGCGAGAAGAGTCATCTAATAAGGAAGTCAGAGAATTGAGGTTAGGGACAAGAAACATATAAACAACAATGATAGTTGTCGGCTACATTTTAAATAAAAGGCTCACCAGCACAGAGGTTACCGACTGGCTTTGGGAGAGATGGGTGATGTTTTACTCTAGTAGTTAATCCCACTGAAGAGTAGGTATACTTTGCATGATGTCACCCACGGTAAGTAGCAAACCTGTTGCGAGGGGAGTGATCTTCTCCTCGAGTCTTCGGAGATACTCCACGAACCCATCGCAGGTTGAAGATTCAGAAGCGTCGTTGTTCTGACCTGCAGGGAGACCATTCAGGGGCTTTGAGGAAGGACTGCGACCAAGAGATGTCTTGACGATGACCTTCCCGTATAGTGCTCCTTGGTCAAAAGTTTCCTTTGCCCCCAGAATCCTGGCACCCTCTGCTAGCCGCAAAAGGAGAAGAGTAGTTGGGCCCTCCTAAGGCATCACTATATGATTGGTTAAATAGAAAGGTTGTAGCGTCCAGAAACTAATAATAAAGTTTCATTAATTGGCACGTCGGGAGGGCATGAGTGGAATTTTTGTGGATTATATTATTATATAATTGGGTATGCATGATTATGTGTATCAAATGTGTTTAAAGACCCGCTTTTGTTAAAAATGGGTATTTTTGTAATTTTGACCTATTGAGGATTTATTTGTAATTATTGTGTGCATGTGCATTGAGACCACATTATTATATGGATATATGTATGTGATATTCGGCAGGAGTAGATCCTTTTGAGCGACTTTAGCGAAAAAGTCACAACGGGGAAAAATGCTCAGCTTGGGTCGAGCCTAAGGATATTTTTGGAATTTTTATACTTTGGGATATTTGGTAAAATGAAATAAATTGGTGTAATAATTATGTTTGATGGATTAGTCGATAAATTTGGAGTTCACTGGTTTAATTATATTTTTAAGCAAATGACCAAAATGCCCTTGGGGTTAATTTTGAGGTTAAGTGTATGTAAGGGAAAAATAGTTTTTTTGCCATTGAATTGGACAAAAAATATGCCAAGTCTTGATCCCTTGGGCACCTTCACATTCTTTCCTTCATTCCTCTTCTAGTCTCTTCTCCAAACCCATCCAAACATCAAACTTTTCGGTTAAGTTCATGATCACCAACTATGAGAATTTTAAGTAGAGGATTCAAGCCGCAAGGAATAGGAGTTAGCAGTAGCCAAGGGTCACCACTAACCTAAGAAATTCAAAAACATAGAGAGGTAAACACTTCCCTTCTTGTTCTTCATTAGTTCATCTTTGTTCGATAAGAAAGGTTGAGGTTCTGGGCTTGATTTAAATAAACTAATGCTTCTAGGTTATTTGAATATGTTAGTTAATGATAGAAACCGATTGAGAATAATTTTGTAACTTAAATTCGAATTGAAAAACATGAATTTGTTTAGTTTTTGAATTGGGGATTTTAGCCCTAATTCTTGAATTCATGATGTGGGACTTTTAATTTGATGTTATTAGATGTATCTTGAGTTGTATACTTCTTTTTGATTCAATATTGTGCTTAGAATAGGTTGGAAACAAGTTTGGGGTTGAATTTGTTGAGTTTGGAAAAAAATGGAAAAACACAGGTTTTGGGCTCTATATAGAGTTAATCAACTGGCCTTTTATATGGTTGGAAGGAAGTTTTTTTTAATCAGTTAGTCGACCGACCTTGGGCAGCTGTCGACTGACCTTTGCTGCAGCTTTGTTTTGGGTTAATTTTCAATGGATTTTGAAGGGTAAACTTAGGGGATTCTAAGCTAAGGTTCCTAGGACATTATTGGGCATGTTTAAAGAATACTTGGAGCCTAGTGAGGTTTATACAAAAGTTATGCTAGGTTGTGGTTTAAGGGAATCTAAACCTACGTTATATTTTTGTGACTAGGGTTTCAGAGAAGCTCAGGAGAGGATCGTACTCAAGGTCGTCTTTATTCTCGCACATGACCTGAGGTAAGAAAACTGACATATGCACATAGAGCACAGAAGTTGCCCGGTTATGTTGGGATGCAATTATAACCATGTGCTGACCCATGAATTGGTCAATGACACTGAGTCAAATAAATGATATGAAATAAGAACTGGACTTGCTAATAATAAACGACACACATATTTTATAGTGGTTCAGCCTCGATGGTCGGTAACAACCTACGTCCACTTAGTACTATTATTTATGTAAAGGATCCTGTTGACGGTGAAATCTTGTCAATGAAATTAGATTGGAAAACTCAAAGGTAAGTCAAGTGATGTTCAGATGAGAATTTAGAATGGACTTATGGAAGGATGAACACAGATCAACAACGGAGTAAAAAATGTATATTGCTTAATAGCTTCAGCTTACAATGAATTTTCCAACCCCTTTTCTGGAGGGGTAATGATCTATTTATACTGGAGCTCTAATGGCTCCTCATACATCGTAGTCCCAGGGGACAAGGTACATAGGTACTTTGTCTGGGTAGCGGCACTAGTCGTGGTGGAGCAGAAGGTCATGGTGTCGGCCTGGTACGTGGTCAGAGGCGTGCACATAGTGTTTCCACTCTCTATACAAATCTGTACCTCCACTACCTGCGTGATGTAGATGTCAGGGTCACGCTTCTGTCCTCCTCATGGTCGTATGTCCTACACCCGTACACGTACGGGTACTTCGTATCTGATGGTTATGTTGGTGCGTGGCACCTTGGGGGACCGCGGGACCATGGTGGTGTGAGGCCCTTGCACCGGGTGCGCGAGGCCTTGATGCTCAGGTGCGCAAGGCTGGTGGCGCGAGACGCCTTAGGGGGTCGCGGGACCATGGGTGCGTGAGGCCCTTGCACATGGGTGCACGAGGCCTTTATGCCCAGGTGTACGAGGCTGGTGGCGCGAGATGCCTTAGGGGGCCGCGTGACCATGGGTGCATGAAGCCCTTGCACACGGGTGTGCAAGGCCTTTATGCCCACATGTGCGAGGCTGGTGGCGCGAGACCCCTTAGGGGGCCGCGGGACCATGGGTACGTGAGGCCTTTGCACACGAGTGCGTGAGGTCTTTATGCCCAGGTGGGTGGGGCTGGTGGTGCGAGACGCCTTAAGGGCCCGCGGGACCATGGGTGCGCAAGGCCCTTGCACATGGGTGCGCAAGGCCCTTGGTGTGTGGCCGAGGGGTGTTTAGTGGAGGCCATGTCTTGCGAGGCCCCTAGGATCGTGAGACGCTTTTGGGAGCTATGTCTCGCGAGGCCCCAACGGGCGCGAGATGGTTTCGGGAGGCTATGTCTCGCGAGGCCCCGAAGGGTGCGAGACGCTTTGGGTAGGCCATGTCTCGCGAGGCTCCGAAGGGTGCGAGACGCTTCGGGGAGGCTTTGTCTCATGAGGCCCTTAAGGACACGAGACACTTTCGGTAGGCCATTTCTCGCGAGGCCCTCAAGGACGTGGTTGGTGCGCGAGGCGAGGCCGCGAGACCCTTGCCGTGGCTGGTGCGTGAGGCGAGGCAAGGTGCACGCGGGAAGCCTATCGAAGTGCCCTGCATAGCGAGAGGGTTCAGGGTCCTTAGAGTGTCTCGCATAGCGAGGCAACCCTTTGGGACCTATGTCCGGATGCATGCATTTATGCATGCAGGACATGAGAAGTCTAGCGAGGCTGCACCCCATGTGATCACTTGGAGGCAGGACGCGATGTCTCGCGTAGTAACGACGCGCGTAGGAGGCCAGCCGTGAGCCTTGCGAAGCGAGGGTGGCGCCTCGGGGTACCAATGTATGAGTTTTGAAGTGTGTGTGGGAGGCCAGCCGTGAGCCTCGTATAGCGAGGGTGGCTCTCTTGGATGGAATTCACAATGGAAGAATTCCTACATTCATAGCTCCGGTGCCCTTGACATCTCTCGGCGTCAAGACAAGTAGGTCCTCGCTATGCGAGGGCCTCGTGCACCTGCCCTCTTGTGACGCGTGGCTTGGCCTCTTAGCCTAGCAAGGACAGACTTCACGACTCATAAGGTGATGCTTCCCTTGGGACAATCTCCTGCTTTCACAAGACTTACAGGTCTGAGCTTGATAATGTGACTAAGTGACCTTTAGCCTTGTATTTTAACCATGTACTGGAGATTTTTTTTATGGTGGATTTTTGGTATCCACAGTTCCAAAACCTGCGATCAGATGAATAGAATCAACCAATTTTCGCAAGAAAGAAAGAATACAAGGAATGTGTATAACAACACTTGAATCTATGAATTCTCTTAAGTAAAGAATTACATCGTAACAACATAATGATTCAATGAGTCCTCTATTTATAGGCTCAAGAATGAGAATAGATGGGCCATGTTCCTTACGTATTTTACGTAACAAAAATGAACAAAATAATACAAAATAATTGATGATAACATAAATATCTCACTTTAAACTTATTTTGAGCTTTTTCCGCATTCCATCGTCCAACATACTTTACCAGCTACTCCACCTAGCTTATAAACTCATTTAGAATAATAAGTCACATTATTTTATTTAGTCGTGATTTGACCAGTCCTTCATTAATGAGTTGTCATGTGCCATTTTTATGCCATGCCATCACACTCATTTTAGGGAAACATTTCCCCCACAAGTTTATTATGATGCAACCAACATTAAATAAACTTACTCGACTAGCAATCCCTTACCTGTCAAATCCGTTGTACTTTTATTTCCTTGAAAAGGTAAGTAATCGTGATTTTATGTTTTCCAAGGAAAACAATGATTGCTTCGTGCTCCCTAATGCTTCCAAAACCCTCTTTTTTAATCTTGACTTTTCACCTTCCCTACTCAGTACAAATAACCCTTCATATTTCTTTTCACTTTTTACCTTTGCCTTCTCTTTTCTCTAGTACATTAAAAAAAATTCAAGCTATTTCATAGTAATCCAAGATGAATTCTAGGCTTTTTAAGCAATTTCCATGCGAATTCTTCAGCACTCTTCACACCAAGTAAGTTTTCTATCAACTATCTTCTAGTTTTTGACAATTCTTTCATGTTATTGCCATGATTCCTCATGTTTGTAACTGTCATTTTGAAGTTCTTGTTTGTGTTTTTGAGAAACCCTACTTTTTTGGTAAAAAAATATGTATGATTCTGGGTTTAAAAGGGTGTTTTAGGTAGTGTTTGTGCATGTAGAAACATTAGGAAGAGTATATTAGGGTATTATGACTGATTTTGGGCCTAAATTTTTTGAAATATCAAGGTTTTTCCCACCTGTTATGAAGGTGAAAAGTTTTTTCTCATAAAACTTTTCATTTTCACTCTTTTATCTTTTTCCTCCTCTGCTCGTAGATTTAAATCTTTTTGTCTTCAAATATCGCTGGTGGGATAAAAGCTTAACTTTTATCCACGAGCAGTATTATTTTTCTGCTTAGTCTTACTTATTCTATTGGTCGTAGATTCTCACTTCCATCTTTTTCTTCTCAAATATTTATGAATGATTACAAGGAAAATGAGAGGCCAATAGACGGAGATCTTCTAGCCTTGTTGTTCAAAGATACCGAATAGCTTGTCTTGCCTATTTCCCAATTTCCACCACAACTAAATCCATCGACCAGTTTTCCCAAACTGAATCCACTGACTAAATCTTCTAGACCAAACCCTTCTTCTAGCCGACCTAGACGTAGGCCTTAAAGACCCAAACCATCCATGGCCAGAGTTAAATAGGTAGCCCACTGAAATAAAAAGACCCTTGATCCTCACATTGGTCAGCATGTGACCATTGCTAAGGGTCCCTCGACCAACCCCCAATAAGAAACCATCAAGCAGCTTCCTGAGCGAGTCCTTACCCATGCCCTTGTCAAAGAGGGCATTAACAAAAAAAAATGTTGAGCTGGATGGTGGCTAAGTATTCTAAGAAGTATGACCTTCCTAGGATTACTTTATAAAATCCTACACATGACCAGAGGACAAACATGAGTTGTGGCGCTTATAGCACCTGGTCGAGGTACCACATTGAAGCATGGGCAATCTTGCCCCTGAAAAATTCCTTCAGGGGGGTGGCAAACTACTTTGACGTTTCCCCTTTCCAAATAACGTCGAATGGATATATAGTGTTATCTGCACTCTATATCTTGTACCACCACAATGGTGGCCTGCATCTACTCCTCATGATATCAATTATCTTTTATATCTTAAGTCCAACCCAAACAAAATAATACAGGTTTCGACGACTTCTACCACCAAGAATCTGCCCGCACTTTCCTTATAAACACAACCTATGAATCCAATGTATGAAAATACTTCTAAGAGTATTTTCTTACGACCAACCTGGTCGCGGACAACTTGTCCTTTACTTAGGGAAGTAAATGCTTCTCACAATGACCCTTTCCATTTACTAGCACTCTTTATGTTTGTGTCTTAGTATATTCTTCCAATTTAGTCCCATGGTACCAGCCAAAGCCTTCCCAGGCAACGATGGAGAGAGTCACCACTTTGGCCACCATGACACCGATTGAGAAGAGTTTCAAGGAGCTGGTCACAGAGAACAATTTAAGGCTAATCGACCTTTTGGAACCTCACCAGGATGTGAGGGAGTCCACTGCTGGGAGTGCCACCGACAAAGGTACTACGGAGCAATTCCCCTCCCAGAAGCCCCAAGTCTGTCAGCCCCTCAAGCATCGAGCAACTGGGGTTTCTATCAGGGAGCCTAGCTCCACCCCTCAACCAACACTAATTCTCGTTTCCCACGAGAAGGGAAAACAAAAGTTCCCCGAGCACCTTGGTCGAGTAGACGACTCGTCTGAGGGCAAAACCGGTATGAACTTTTTGATTCTTCTAAATATGTTGCCCATCCCAAATAGTCTGTTTTATAGGGATGACAACTTTATTTCTTCCACCGGTAGCTTTAATTCGACATTCGTTGAGGCATATAGTGTTTGTAGCAGTAGTACTTTAGAAAATGTATTGACCAGTAATCGTAGCTAGGGTATATAACTTAGAATTTTTCATTGTTTATTTTGCCTTATTATTGTTAATATTTGACTAACTATTCGATCCTTTACAGTCATGCAGCCTTCCAATGTCGTTGATCTATATGCCTTGGGTGGTGCAGCTGCTGGCTCGAAGAAGTCTAGTAGAAGGGAAGCTGGAGGTCCAAGCTGGGCCCTTCCAAGAAAAAAGTCTCGACCAATAGAGACTCCCCCAACCAAGGAGATGACTCCCCCTCCTTCCTCTCCTTAGCCAGAGTCCTCCACCGAGCAGGTGGGAGGACCCTCATTAATGAGATGTTGAGCGACGCCTCCAACTCCACCATCGACAGGCTGTAGAAGGTGGCAAAGCATAGGCTAAGCAAACAAGCGTTTGCTTCTCTCTGCTCTTTAAAATCGAACGAGGTGATTGATTAGAGTTTTAATGATCTTGTCGGCGTACGTTCTCTCTTAATTTTATTTTCACTACTCGATACTTATGACCTTTTATAAAATTAACATAACTTTCAAATTTTTATGTTGATCACAGGCCATCCTAACCATTAACAACGCATGGAGACTTGTTGAAGAGGAAAGCTCCAAATTTGCTGAGGAGCAAAAAAGGTGGGCTGAGGAGAGGAAGAAATGGGCACCGAGAAACAGGCTGTAGAGGAAACCATTAAGTCCTTAGCCGAAAATTTCAAAACAACAAAGGATGATCTAGATAAAGCCCTTAAGTCAAATGAAAAACAAAAAATTCCATCCAAGACCATCCATGTTAAGGCGATCAAGCCGCAGGATGACTTGGTCGCTAGTTAGAAGAAGGACAATGAGCTAAAGGAGAAGGTGAAACAACTTGAGGAGACAAATACGAGAAACCTTGAGAGGCTCCAGGGAGACCCCTTTAATTGCTTTTATATGTTCTAGAAAAATCATTTTGATTATCTTCTCGAGAAGATAAAAGAAGCGGAGATTGCTAGGTGCGTTGCTTGCTTAGTGGAGGAAAATAACCCCCTGTGTCTCCTGAGATCTCCTTGGCGATTGGGATAAATGGGGAGGATGATGCCGGGGCTACCATGGACCAGCAGCCGCAACAGGATCCTCATGTTCTATAATTTTATATTTAATTTTTATTATGTAAATACAACACCCGGGAAACATGTTCGTGTTGTTGAGACAATTCACTCCCAATTAAAGTTTTACGTTCTTATTTATAATAGTGTTTTCTATTAGATCCGAGCAGTGCTACTCGCGGTGTAAAGGCAAATCATTTTAGTATTATAATTGTCATTTTAACACCTGCTCACATGACCGAATTTAAAATAACACTTTATATTTATTTGCAAATTTTTTTTTGAAATATATTCTAAGTGTTGTTGCATGCTTTCCCATATTTTGCTCGTGTGTTTACATATTTTCATATGCTTTACATAACTTAGTATCTTATATGCCCCAAGTGATCGAGGGGCTTAAGGTGCTCAGTCACTTAATATAGAAAAATACCTGTTCGAACATTACTGCTCCCATATCTTATAAATATTTATGAATATAGGAAAACAACACACGTAATAAGAAAATACTTGTAAAAAATACAATAATTGACAAGAATAACTGGCTGCGCACAATTCCTTTTATTTCTCGTAAAAAAAATGGACAAAAATTCGTGTCTATAAGAGTGATCAAATGATCTTACACTTATAAGCGACTAGCCAAAAATGGCAGCCCTGGTTCAAAACTTGTAAAAATAAACACTTAAATACAAGCAACTTCTTAAAAAAGAAATGTTTCATTGATAATACTTGCACATGTTTTCTTCATTCCTATAGCGAGGAATGAGGATTCTGTTTAAGCGAGCAAGTTTATATGTTCCTTGTTGGAGAATTTCTTCAACTTGATATGAAACTTTCTAATTTAGCACAAGGACTCCAGCAGCTTGGTCGCGAGTATTGAGAAAAACCCTTCTGAGTACTAAGTCACCTACAACAAACTTCCTTTCGCATACTTTAGAGTTGAAATATTGAGCGACCTTTTGTTGATATGCTGCTACTCGTAGTTGAGCCTTTTCTCGTCATTCTTTTATCAAGTCTAATGACTCCATTAGTAACTAGTGATTGGTATCATGGTCGTATGTTAGCCTTACATGTGAAGGAGGGTCTAGCTCAACTGGAACCATGTCTTCATACCCATAAGCAAGTGCGAATGGCGTATACCAAGTTGTTGTTCGATGTGTTGCTCTATATGACCACAGGATCTCAGATAGTTCTTCTGGCCAAGCTCCTTTTGCATGCTTGAGTCTTTTCTTTAGGGTGTTTTTTTATCATTTTATTCATAGCTTCGACTTGTCCATTTTCTTGTGGATGGGTTATAGATGAGAAAATTTTGTTAATGCCATGCCGCTCGCAGAAACTAATAAACAAGTCACTGTCGAATTGTGTGCCATTATCTGACACTATTTTCTTTGGCAGCCCATAACGGAATACTAAGTTATTTTATGAAATAATCCAGAACTTTCCTTGTTGTAATTGTTGCGAGCAGTTCAACTTCAACCCATTTGGTA
Source organism: Humulus lupulus (assembly GCF_963169125.1). Classification (NCBI taxonomy): domain Eukaryota; kingdom Viridiplantae; phylum Streptophyta; class Magnoliopsida; order Rosales; family Cannabaceae; genus Humulus; species Humulus lupulus. Next base: position 85,165,355 of record NC_084796.1, on the reverse strand, counting down.
AAGTAGTCGACAACTACTACTGTATATTTTACACCCCCTTTTTCTGTTGGTAAAAATCTGATCAGGTCTACTCCCTATACTCCGAAAAGCCAAGGACTTTACATTTGTTTTAACTTATTTGGAGTTGCTCGAGGTATATTGGAGAATCGTTGGCACTTATCAAATTTTCGCACAAATTTCATAGCATCCTCATTCATAGTGGGCCAGAAGTACCCTTTTCATAGAATCTTCTTCGATAAGCTTTGCCCCTCAGCATGGTCCCCAAAAAATCCTTCATGTAACTCATGTAATAGTTCTTTAGCTTTTTCATTGGGGATAAATCGTAATAATGGCAAAGAATATCCTCACCGATACAAAATGCCATCGACCAATATAAACCGAGCAGACTGCCTTTGTAGTTTCTTCGATTCATTTCGCTTAACCAACAAAAATCCCAGTTCGAGGTACTTAATGATGGGAGTCATCCAAGTGTTTGCCATGTGTATGACCATGGTTGAGTCAACTTTTATACTAGGAATTGTGAAATTCTTGAACAATACTATATTTAGTGTATCAACATATTTGGCGTTGGCAAGCTTGGCTAATGCATCTATGTTGGAGTTCTAATCGCGAGATACTTGTTGCAAAGTACACTTCTTGAATTGTGATAACAAGTCTTTCACTTTGTTAAGATACGAGACCATTTTCAACCCTCTAGCTTGATATTCTCCTAGGATTTGATTAATGACAAGCTGTGAATCACTGTATATCTCTAATGATTTAACACTTACATCCTTGGCTAGTCTTAATCTTGCAAGCAGTGCTTCGTATTCAACTTCATTGTTGGAAGCAGTAAAGAAAAATCTAATTGCACAGAGAAACGGATGCCCTTCTAGTGTAATAACAATTAACCCTGCTCTGGAGTTGTGTTCGTTAGAAGAACCGTTAATGAACTGCCTCCGGGTTGGGATTTCTTCTTGCACTTGCGCTTCTGGTGCCTACTTGTTTACCTGGAGGCCACTAAATTATGCCATGAAGTCTACCAAAGCTTGGCCTTTTATTGATGCTCGTGGTAAAAAGGAAATTTGAAATTGTCCTAATTCAACAACCCACTTTAGTAGTCGACCAACGACTTCTGGTGTTTGCAAGACTTGCCATAATGGCTAGTCGAGAAGTACTATCATGGGGTGAGATTGAAAATAGGGTCGCAAATTTTGTGATGCCAAAACCAAGCAGCAAGCTAACTTTTTGATGGCTGGACATCGTGACTTTGCTCCTACCAGTCGTTTACTTATATAGTACACTGCTTTTTGGAAGTTATCTTCTTCTCTGGTTAGAGTGACAATAGAGAAATATTTCGTAATTGTTAAGTAGATGTGCAAGGTTTCTCCTTCGATTGGTTTGGATAAAATAGGAGGGTGAGCCATATGCTGTTTAAGAGCTTGAAAAGCCTGCTCACTTTCTTCTGTCCATTCAAACCTCTTGTTTCCTCTAACCAAATTAAAAAATGGAACACATTTGTCTGTAGAATTTGAGAAAAACCTACTAAGGGCATCAATTTTTCCTGTCAGACTTTGTGCGTCTTTGATTCTTGAGGGTGATTTCATGTCAATTAAGGCTTGGATATTTTTGGGGTTAGCTTTTATTCCTCGTGAGTTTACTATGAACCCAAGAAACTTCCCCGATCCTACCCAAAAAGAATACTTAAGAGGATTAAGCTTCATATGATATTTTTTCAAGATGTTGAAGAACCCCTGTAAGTCTCTGACATGTCCACCAGGTTTTTTTGACTTAACCAACATGTCGTTGACATAAACTTCCATGATGTGGATACCAAAAATCCGTCAAGGAAAAAAGGTCCTGTCCCTTGTTGAAATACATGGCTAAGGGTCACCGAAGGCATCGCGTACGTGTTGGAGGCAAAAGGCTAATATGTGCCACCAAGAGGTTGTTGATGTAAAAGTTCCAAATGAAGTATTAATATAGGAAAATTGCCAAAAGCGCATAGCCTATAGTCCCAAGGTGACACACTCCAAAGGTGGTCCTGAACATGCCTTGGGTAGCACCGTGAGTCCCTCATCTCACGCCTTGGGTAGCACCGTGAGTCTCGATAGCACCTCACATCCAGCCAACGGGACACACGCCCATCAAGCGCCTCGCACCCATCAGGTGCCTCGCGTCCATCAGACGTCTCACGCACAACAGGGCCTCGCGCCCATCTGAGCCACACGCCCATCAGAGCCTGGCGCCCATCAAAGCCTCGCGTCCATTGGGTGCCTCGCGCCCATCAGGTGCCTCGCACCCATCAGGGCCTCGCACCCATCAGTTGCCATGCGCCCATCAGGTGCTTTGTGCTTATCAGGGTCTCGCGCCCATCAGGGTCTCGTGCTCATCAGGGCCTCAAAACCATCAGGTGCCTCACGCCCATCAGAGTCTTGGGCCCATCGGCTGCCTCGTGCCCATCAAGGCATCTTACACCCCCCAGGTGTATTGCACCCATCAAGTGCCTCGCGCCCATCAGGGTCTCGTGCTCATCAGGGCCTCGCACCCATCAGGGCATCTCACACTGCTAAGGTGTCTCGCCCCTATCAGGGCCTCGCACCCATCAGGCGTCTCGTGAGTTCCTTCCCCCACATGCATCTTGGAACCATGCCATCCGTGATAACACATAAGTGTTTCAATACTTGAAGCTCGTTGAAATAAGGTACCTTGTTAGGGTAAGAACCTACGTATGACTCGAATAGCTAGTATAGGTACGAAATGCACCTACCAAAAAAAAGGAATTAGAGTACGGATACGACGTCCACGCCGAACAAGTAGTGGCAGTACAAGAATGGTGCATGGTAAGAACTCTCTCAGCACGCTTATGAGGTCTGCACCTGACAAGTAGTGGAGGTATAATATGGTACCAAGGCAGGAGTACTTTTGTAAACCCTTGACATGTACTAGATCTGACCACCACTCTTCCAACACCACTACCACCTGTGCTACTACCCTGATAGTGTACCCGTGTACTATTTTTTCCCAAGGAACCACCATGTATAAGGGGCCATTAGAGCCCATCTATAAATAGACCTTCATCCCTCAGAATAAGGGGTTGGGCAATTCATTGTATACTCAGGCTATTAAGCAATATATAAGTTTTTACTCCATTGTTGATCTGCATTTATCTTTCCTCGAGTCTATTCTAAATTCTTACTTAATTACACTCTTTCTAAACTTTGAGGTTTTTTACCTAACATCGTTGACGAGTTCTCACCGCCAACAATTTGGCGCCGTCTGTGGGAAGGAATACCATCAAGTCGTTGTTCTTCCATCAATTTTGACAAGATAAAATGCCAAGGCATTCAAAATTCCTACGAGAATATCAAGATGCTAAGATCCACCTTGATGGAGGCCAACTAAAAGCCTCCAGAGGAGACCCTCAACCACCTGAGAATGGAGGCATGCCGGAGGCATGCCGGAGGAATATCCAACCCTTGGAGAGGAGAAGAAGGCATCACACCCGGTAGTCCAACCTAGGGGAGATCCTCGTGAACAATCTATAACCTGTGTGGGTGGCCTGAGTACGCACCCTCCTCCTCAACCACCGATTGCATCGTGCTCCGGCCATCAGGAGCCATGCCCCTCTTTGCACAAGCCCGATAACAGTTTGCGGGTGCACTCCGTGAGTCCCAGCTCCAGAACTCACTTTTACGAGAATGAGAAATGCGAGTTGCGCATAAAATATCAAAGCTTGAAGCCACAATAGAGAACATGCAGGTGGTGTTGAGTGACCTGCTACAAGGAAGGTCAAGCATGCCCCTTCCCCAGCATAGGAGAGAAAAAGCATGCACGAGGAGAAACCAGCATACCAGTGGACGGTGACAAAACACAACTCTCCACTTGTTGTACCCCTCGCCTAGAACACAAGGAAGATTATACACCAGTGGTGAAACTTGGCGTGAACCCAATCTACTAGAGGTGCGAACTCAAGACTACCCCCATAGCTCTCGAGAAATTTAACTTGAGAGGGTCCGAGGTAAAAACCACACCCCCCGCAGCTGTCCCGAGGGACACAACCAAATCAAGGGTTTAGTCTGAGAACCTGCAAGACTCCTTAAGTAAAAAGAGGAGGGAACTAGACATCGAAATGCAAAGCACTCGAGGCAAGATAATCACTGCACCCGGAGGGCATAGAGATGACAAAGAATTTTACCATGATTCACCCTTCACAAGGGAGATCCAGGTTCAGCAACTCCCCACCAGCTTCAAAGAGCCTTGCATGACTCCGTACAAGGGTACTACGGATCCAAAGTATCACTTAGACTCCTTCAATAACTTGATGAGGTTAAGGGGGGTCAACAGCAGAGCAAAGTGCCATTGCTTTGTCGTTAAACTTAAAGAAGTTGCGTACAAGTGGTTCAAGAAGTTAAGGCTAGAAACCATCAAGTCGTGGCAATTCTTTGGCAAATTTCTTCAGCAACACCATGCAGTTTGTGATTACATTATGCCAATTACCAGCCCCGCTAACATAAAAGAAGGCGAGATTGAAAGTCTACAGAGCTAAATCCACAGGTTCAATATGGAAGCAACAAAGTTGGGAAGTTCAACTGAAGAGAAGCTCAAGATGGCTATTACAGCCGAAGTTCTTCCAGGAAGCAAGTTATGGGGTAACATGCTCAAGAGAGAGGTTAAAAACTTAGATGACTTCTTCAAAAAAGCACAGAAGTATATACGTGTGGAAGAGGGCCATAAGGACTTGCATGTTGAGGGAAGCAAACGTTCCTCCAATCACCCTTCTACCAATACATTTGAAGATTTCGTACTTATAATACATATATGTGACTGCGGTGAACCTTTGGCCAGGTGTGAAACACGCGTCTAGCCTTGTGACATATATATATATAAAGTACTTATAATACATATATGTGACTGCGGTGAACCTTATGAGACAAAATTTTAATCTATAAGGACTACCTACCCTTATGGAATCTAAAAAAGTCAAAAGGTCCCTCAAAAGTGACCTCTTCACGAACAAATCCATCCTGCAAAGGGACCACGTCATACAAGACGAAAGGGGAGCCCATAGAGATCCCTAATTCTAGATTGACTGAGTCTCCTTACCAAGGGAAAAAGAGCCTTGAAAATAGGTGTTCGCAAGGTTTCAGAAGGACCATCTCCCTATAACGGTCCCGATCCGAGGGGAGATCACCTACAAAACCAAAAAAGGTCACAAAGAAGACGCTTATGAAAAGGATCTTGAATAAGACGCTTATGAAAAGGGTCTCAAAGAAGACATTTGCAAAAAGGGTCTTAAAGAAGACGCTTGCAAAAAGGGTCTCAAAGAAGACGCTTGCAAAAAGGGTCTCAAAGAAGACGCTTGCAAAAAGGATCTCAAAGAAGACACTTGCAAAAATAGTACTATGCACAATGATGAGAAGGATGCATCTCGCAAAAAATAAAACGCGCGCGCAAAAATATATAAAAGATAGCGAGAACCTGAAGGGTCAACATATCCTTATAAGTAATCAAGGTGCACCAACAGACACGAATCACACGCAGTAGAGAGATCCCAAAGGGAACCCTTTCAAAATAAAGATATTGGAACTATGACCATGAGGACTCACAGAAGTTCCTCAAAAAAAAAAAAAGAAAAAAAAATGGCTTCTCAGAGTCCTGGATCTAGGAAAACAAGGTTCCTCATAGTCCCATAATAAAGAAAAAGTGGGCTTCTCAAAGTCTCACACCAATGGGAGAAAGAGAAAGGTATTTACAGTCCCCTTATACTTACGTGAGCATGTAAAATTATATTGTAAATTGGTACATCTGAAAGAGCTGCAAGATAGGAGGTCCTTGTGACGTAGGCTCCTTGAAGACTGCGCCCGCAATACAAGGCCGCAATTCAGTAGTCTTCAAATGGAATGCACCCGCAATGCGAGGCCACAATGTGATTCCCTTATGTATTCACCTCCTAGCTCAGATGCACCCGCATTGCTAGGACGCAATGCAAGTTAACTTATGGATACCTCGATGCACCCGCATCACAAGGTTGCAATGAAAGTCAACTTGCGGACATCTCTTTACTAATATCAATCTCACGAAACGAGAGGCATCTCAACTCATACTTTACCAAGTGTGAACGGTAGAAATCCTCCCTCGACCTTGGCTCCCAATTGAGTTCGCATCCTACCTTAGACATTCCTTACAACATCACCAATTAAAGATGTCTGAAACAAATAGCTCAAGTTCACAAAGGAATGGGACACCTCACATCTTGCAAGAGGGTCTCGCATAGCAAGGGCATCCTCCCTCGGCAAGGTTGACCTCGGTCTTCTAACTCAATCAGGCTCCACTCCTTCATTGGACATCTATTTAAAGGCCACCTTGCATACATAAATGAAGAATGAAGTCACAGAGACAAAAAATGAGGCCAAGAGGCCTCACACAACGAGAGGGCCCTCGCATAGTGAGACCAACTATAGGCTAGTGATTCCAAACATTCTTGTCTAAGTGTTTAACGTGCCCTAAGCTTAATATAATCCTTATCCTTGGAAGGATGGTCGATGAGGCCCCCAAGATGTCAACAGATAAAGGAAGAAGAGAAGGCGGCAAGCCTCACCATGTGAGAGGGTCTCGCCGTGTGAGACCATCTTGCATAGCAAGGTCTTCATCACCCAATAGTGTTGTATGAAACCCTTCATTGCCTTATATGCCACCGAGCATAACGCAAATTTCGCATTCATAAAAAAGGTGACAAGAAAATGCCTTCACGTGTTGACGGATGAAGGTTAAAGACTTGGAGGCACGAAGGAAGGTCACCCTCAGCCCGATGCTTCCGAATGACTTTGTTTGTGATCTCGTATGTCCATGCTTAGTTCTTTTCACCCAACACTTGGTTATACCCTCCAAAGCATATTCTCAAGTGCCATGCGCTTCACCTATGCCTAATCATCCAGTGAGGTCTCCTGAAATAATATTAGCTGTTTTTCCACTCACGCGAACATGACAGCCCAGAGTATGCTACCAGTGTCACTAGCATCACGAAATTCATTGTCATGTTCTCTTCGTCAAAAACTTTACATGAAGGCACACAACACTACCTCCAAAGCATAGTAAGTGTAGCATCGCAATAAGTCTACAAGGATGCCTAAAAACCTCCTCATAGACTTGGGGGGCAAGTGTTCTACAAAGGAAAAAAGGTCATGTCCCTTGTTGAAATACATGGCTAAGGGTCACCGAAGGCATCATGAACGTGTTGGCGGCAAAAGGCTACTATGTGCCACCAAGAGGCTGTTGATGCAAAAGTTCCAAATGAAGTATGAATATAGGAAAATTTCCAAAAGCGGATAGCCTATAGTCCTAAGGTAACACACTCCAAAGGTGCTCCCAATCATGCCCGCATCTGACACCTAGTGAGACCCTCATCTCGCACCTCAGGTAGCACCTTAAGTCTCAGTAGCGCCTCATATCCAGCCGACAGGACACAAGCCTATCAAGCACCTCGAACCCATCAGGCGTCTCTCACCCAACAAGGCCTAGCACCCATTAGGGCTTTGCACCCAAGAGGGCCTCGCTCCCATCAGGGTCTCATGCCCATCAAGGTCTCGTGCCCATCAGGGCATCGCGTCCATCAGGTCCCTCGCGCCCATCAAGTCTCGTGCCCATCAGCTGCCTCGCACCCATCAGGGCATCTCGTACCCCACAGGCGTCTAGCACCCATTAGGTGCCTCGTGCCCATCAGGGTCTCGCGCCCATTAGAGTCTCGCACCCATCAAAGCCTCACTCCCATCAGGTGCCTCGCGCCCATCAGGACATCTCGTACCCCTAGGCATCTCGCGCCCATCAGGTGCCTCACGCCCATCAGGCTCTCGTGCCCATTAGGGCCTTGCGCCCATCAGCTGCCTCGCATCCATCAGGGCATCTCGCACCCCTCAGGCATCTCGCTCCCATTCGGTGCCTTGCGCCCATCAGGGTCTCCCGCCCATTAGGGCCTCGCACCCATTAGGCATCTAGTGAGGTCCTTTCCCCACAGGAATTTTGGAACCATGTCATCCGTGATAACACATAAGGGTTTCAATACTTGAAGCTTGTGGGAATAAGGTACCTTGTGAGCGTAAGAACCTACGTATGACTCAAAGAGCTAGTACAGGTACGAAATTCACCTAGAAACCAAGAGGAGTTAGAGTACAGATACGACGTCCACGCCAGAGAAGTAGTGGCAGTACAAGAATGGTAAATGGTAAGGACTCCCTCAGCACACTTATGAGGCTTGTACCTGAAAACTAGTGGAGGTATAATATGGTACCAAGGCAGGGGTACTTTTATAGATCCCTGACACGTACTAGAGCCGACCACCACTCTTCCAACACCACTACTACCTGTGTTGCTACCCTGACAATGTACCCGTGTACTATTTTGTCCAAAGGGACCACCAAGTATAAGGGACCACTAGAGCCCAGCTATAACTAGACCTTCACCCCTCAGAATAAGGGGTTGGGAAATTCTTAGGTTTTTAAGCAACATACAAGTTTTTACTCCATTGTTGATCTGCATTTATCTTTCCTCAAGTCTATTATAAATTCTTACTTAATTACACTCTTTCAAAAATTTGAGTTTTCTGACCTAATATTGTTGACGAGTTCTCACCGTCAACACATGATATTACCAATTTGGTCTTTAAACATGTGATAAACTAGTCTTTGGTAAGTCTCTCCAGTGTTTTTCAAACCGAATGGCATTACTTTGTAGCAGTATAGCCTAATGTCTGTTCGAAAGCTAGTATGTTCCTTGTTTGGTGGGTGCATACTTACCTGGTGGTATCCATAATATGCATCCATAAAAGATAGCGTCTCATGCCTTGATGTGGCATTGACCAGCTGGTCGATCCTTGCCAGCAAAAAACAACCCTTCGGGAAAATTTTATTAAGGTTTGTAAAATCCACGAATGTTCTCCATTTACCATTTGGTTTTGGGACTAATACGGGATTGGAGACCCATGATGGATATACTGCTATCCTGATGAATCCATTTTCCTTAAGCTTTTCGACTTCCTCTTTTATTGCTTTAGACCTATCTTTGTCGAACAACCTTCTTTTTTGCTATGCTGGTTGGTGATTTTTGTAACGCCCCACGTTTAGGACTCCGAGCAAAACCCTAGTTCGGGTATTTTAAGTTCCTGTATTATGTATTATGTCAAGTGAACATTTTATGTTACAAGAATTTATGATGTGTGAATGCTTGCCTTGTTGTGGTAAGTGTATTTTTTTTTAGAAACCGAGACCTTTGGTCGTGGACCGGGTCAAAAACCCTAATTGGGTAAAAATCTCGGATTAATTAAATAGGAAATACTATGGAATGAAAATATTAATTTTGTCTGACACTGGGAATTTATATTCGAACCAATAAATTTAAGAAAAATAGATTGAGAATTTAATTCCAATCGATCGGGTTGAAGAATGGAAAATCTTGCCCGAGCCCCTAAGGGCATTTTGGTCAATTTGAGTAAATTACCAAAATTATCTGCTATGTGACAAAATTTATTTTTGGTCACATTTATTTAATTAATTTTAGCTTGGGATATTTGAAAACTATAGGTTAAATTTTTTTGTTAAATTTGGAGAGTGAAATTACCAAAGGGCCCTTGAGTGCATTAGAAGTGAGTTAAAAGAGGCAAGGGTATTTTAGTCATTTCCAAAGGAGGAGAGAGGGTGTGATGGGCAGCTAGGCTATGGCCTAGTGTACTCAAGTGTCTATGACACCTAGCCTAGGAAGAGTAAGAGGCTACCTCACCCATTGGCTAAACCTCCAATCATTGCCCTCTTACACATCCAATCATTATTTTTCTTTTAATTTCTTTTTTCCTATAGAAAACAAAAATAACTCTCTCCAATTCTCTCCCCCAAACCGCAGCCTAGTCTCTCTCTATCCTCCATGGCTGCCATTTTCTCTCCAATGAGGAAGAACACTCACTCTCCATTGAAGGAAGGATACCATAAAGAATTCTAGCATTGTAAGTTTCGAATCATAGCTCTTCCTTCTCTTCTTTTCTTCTCCAAATCTGAAACCCTAAGTGCTGGAATGTGCATGCATGTGATCTAATAGCCACGCAAGGCATGGATATTGTTATAGGGTTCAAGGGAGGTTGTTCTAGGAGGATCTCAAAGTTTGAAGCTTTTTGGTGATCTAGTGAAAACAAAGGTAAGGATTCTAGAGTTTTTGGGTTTTTCCAGTCATCTAAAATCTCCTCCTCTAACACCCTATTAAAAATATTCATGTGAAACCTATGGGGCTCAGTTTGAGGGTATAGAATCCAAGAAGAAAGTTTGGACAAGCTAAGGACTATCATCTCCAAGCTAGAACCATTAAAGGTAGATCTTTGGTTAGTTTTGAGTTGCTTTTGGTTATTCATGTTAGATCTTGTTGTATAGGTTGTTTTGTTGGTTTCTTAAGTTTATTTTATGCTTGAGGGTTAGACTGGTTGATTTGTTGATTTTCATGCATGTATGTGGCTAGGGTTTAGCTAGTTGTGTTTAGGTTTGGTAGAATGTGTAAAAATGCATGCTGCGATGTTTCCGTGGTCTGATTTCCAATAGGTCAGATCGTACCCTAATACCTCTGTTTGTGGATATAATTTTTATATTTGCATATTTATAGATGAGTACTTGAGTTTAGGCTTTTGAAAATCGAAAAAGGTGTTTTCAAATAGAAGTTATAAACTTTTTGGAATCTTGATGTAAATCTGGAAAATTTCTGGGCAGCATGCACTGCCTAGATTGTTTTGACTTTTGAACGGGTTTTACTAATAAAAAAGTAATAAAATTTTGTAAGATGTTAGTTTAAACATTTTTAAGGGACACTGTAAAATTTTAAAGGAAAATATGTTAAAATTAAAGAGATACGATTTTTCAAAGTTTTCTCTAGAATCAAGAAACAAAACTTATGGGCAGCAAGCACTGCCCAGATGGCTTTAAACATTTGGTTGAGTTTTATTATTCCAAAAATTATGAAATTTTGTAGGAAGCTACTTTAGACATGTATAAAATCCCTATAAAATTTCATAAAGAACTCGGCTACAGTGTAAGAGAAATAAATTTTCTAATTTACCATAAAAATGGAAAATACTTCTTGGCAGCAGGCACTGCCCAGATTGCTTTAAAAATTCGAATGGGTTTTGCCATCCAAAAAATTATACAATTTTTAAGGGAATTAGTTAAGATTTTTACAAGGACTCCTATAAAATTTGAGAGAAAAATGTGTTACGGTTTAAGAGAATTTTTTTTTTCTAAGTTTGCCCTAAAATCTGAAAGGTAGCGATTTCGAACCTTAACGAAAAGTTGAATTTTAACCGTTTTTTAAGTTAAGGGTCCAATTTCCCTTCTTTAAAAAAAAATCATAAAGAGAGATCCGAGGTTATGGGTAAGAATTGGTAAGAATGGGAGTTTGGGTTTTGTAGAACCTTTAAGAGAGTGATATGACAGTGTAAGATATTATTTTAAAGGGATCAATAAGCGGTATTTTGTTAAATGATAGAAAGTGGTACTTTTTCATAAGAAGATGACACGTTGGTATTTTCTAAAGGTATGAGTTGAGTATAACTCCTTTTTAATAAAATCAAAATATGAGTTATTCGATAAGTGAGTTCTTCATTTAAAGAATATTAAAACGCATGGCATAGTGAGCGTGTTGAGGTGAGACCGATCTTCCAATGCTACTTTTAAGACTGAAACGAAATTCGGCCAGTGTATAAGAGACTATAGTATAGAGTCCCTAAGAATTTATTTCATCTAGCTATTGTGGAATATTAACTATAAGAATATGCTATCGTTTAATCCGAGTCACTGTGTGGTTTCACTACCGTGTTATCTAAGCGGGAAGGCTCATTCTGGATAGAAGGTTTCCACAAGCAAGCGCTAAGGAATCTGGGTAATACAACTTATGATATGTTTGGCTACAACACGTTAATGACTAGTTTAGATAACTGAGTTATTATATAATAATTTGAACTAGTCCTAGATGGTTACGGAAGGTCATGGTCCTAGAGAATCCGCATACTCATGACTAAGGTAAGTAGTCTGGTTAGCTACCGTGACAACTATGAACTCTATCTAGCCACTAGGGAACTATGTTAGAAACTGTTTACCACCGATGTCTATGTGGCTAAGTCGGTTGGCCATCGCGATATGTAAGAAGTCCAGTTCGCCACCGATGATTGTGTGGCTAAGTCGGTTGGCCATCGCGATATGTAAGAAGTCTGGTTCGCCACCGATGCCTGTGTGGCTAAAGTCGGTTGGCCATCGCGACATGTAAGAAGTCTGGTTTGCCACCGATGCTTGTGTGGCTAAGTAGGTTGGCCATCGCAATATGTAAGAAGTCCAGTTCGCCACCGATGCCTGTGTGGCTAAAGTCGGTCGGCCATTGCGATATGTAAGAAGTCTGATTCGCCACCGATGCCTGTGTGGCTAAATTCGATTGGCCATCGTGATATGTAAGAAGTCTGGCTTAACACCCATGACATAAGAGTTCGGTTAAAATCCGTGACACATAAGTAAGTTAATTCTGGAATCAAATCTTTATGGCTAAGAAAGTATGGAAAATTCTTTTAGGAGTCTAGGTGTAACTAGTTTACACCAGTCGATGTTATGGTAAGATATGTGAAGATGTATTAAGATATGATAAGCTATGCTATGATATGTTGAGATATGCTAAGCTATGCTAAGATATGTTGAGATATGTTAAGACACGTTGAAGGTTCCTCTGGAACCCTAAGTAAGTATGTATGATATGATACGAATGACTAAGTAAGTATGTATGTTATGATATGATTGAGTAAGTAAGTAAGTAAGACTATATGTATGCTCTAGGAGTTTTTGGTTATTCAGGATATAAATTTTGGTTATGAGGCATGACCATAAGTTTGCTAGGACGTTCAAACGTTCTTAAATTGTATGTTAGGGTGCGGTTTCATTAGAACCCTATTCTTGATTGATTATCTGCCTAGTTACAATTAGTTAAGTTATTGCTTTGTTTATGTGGTTATGTTTGTTAAGTTGTTCTTAATAAGCATTTTTCTTACCTAGTTGTTTCGTGTTGTAGGTAAGCTCAAAGGAAAAGTGGATCAATGAGCGCTAGAGTTTATCTACGAGGATGTACATATGGGCTGACCTTTTGGGAATTTACGTTTTGGGGATTAGAACCCATATGATAACTAATAGTTTATTTTGGGCTCGTTGAATGTTTTTAAAATTATGACACTATAATTCACTTTTAAGTATGCACATACTTCCAAACTATTGTATGTTTTGAAAAGTTTTTTTCTATATGGATTTTCAGTTACCTTAGTTTAGAAAAAGGTTATGTTTTCCACAAATTATGTTAAGTGATTTTATAGGATGTTACAGTTGGTATCAAAGCACAGGGCTAAACTAGTTCTATTGACAAACCCACATGTACATTTTGCATCATAGACCGACACTCACTATAAGTACTGTCTTTTCATAACTATGTCCTTTACTTTCTTTTATTTACCTCAATCCTATAAATTGTAGGTTATGGATGATATACTTGAGATAGATGACCTTGTGATAGAGAAATTACTTGCGATCCCTACACATAAAGTTGACTATTATAGGTTATTTCACAACGAGAATCCTCGATGCTTCGAGTAAGATCAATGACATCGGCGTGTCATTTTTCAAAGAACACATTACATGACAGATGCCTTTGACAGGGCCAACACACCAAAGTGACGGAGAGTGCGATATGCCAACACTTATCTGAGAGGCTCGACACGGATATGGTTTCGTCGCAGACATTGGCAGCTACTTTGCGACACTTGGGACGACTTCCATATGGAGCTCGAGCTAGCATTTGGGCCATGTATTGACTTATGTCCATGGTTGATGGCGTATCTCGAGGTTGGACCATAGAGCGTGAGGAGGATTCTGAGTAGCCAGACGAGGATTTCAGCATAGAGCTGGATATGTTGATGGATAACATAGATTAGACTATGCTTTGAAGGTCTTGTTGATACTTTTTAGTAAAGACTTGGCAAACCTACTAGGTTGTAGCACTTTTGAATAGTGGTAGCAAGTGTATGTAGAAACCCCACGCGTAGTTAGGGTTTTCTTTTGTATTTATCCTTCTTCTAACTAAAATTTTATGGCATGATCTGTCATGATTATTTTGTATTGCTTGGTTATCACCTTGAATGATATGACTATATGTTTGAGTTGAATCGTTATGATATTTTTTCTTTCCTTTTTCCTTGTGCGCGGGAAACTAGTATGCTCATTTAATGCTAGGTTAGTATTCTTCCCTACTATACATTTTTGTATAGAGACTCGCAATGGTGGCTAACACTAGAGCCAAGGGAGGTTGAGCTGTTAGTCCACCAGACCCAGCCGGGTGAGCGGCTGTTGACCAAGATGTAGAACGTGGCCAAGGCAAAGGAAGGGATCGAGGCGGAGGGAGAGGCAGTGGACAAAGAGCACAACCAAAACCACATCTGGCAACTCAGATAGAGGATCTGAGAAGGGTTGTGCATGAGAAGAATGCGGCGAATGCCCAGATGCTCGAGGCACTGATGCGAAGATTCCCGGAAGTGCCACACAACCCCGCACCCCCAGCACCTCGATAAGACGTTCCCAAACAACAGGAATTCCCGGTGCAAAAAGATCCACTTGTGGAAGCGAATCCGACAGCTGATGCATCTAGGACAGAACAACCAAAATCGATCTCGAAACCATTTAGCCAGAAAAATCAACCTGTGTTCGAAGGAACTTCAGACTTCTTGTTGGCAGAGAAATGGGTTAACGTGCTGGAGAGAATATTTGACTTTGTGGCAGCTACTGAAAGGGTAAAGGGTAATCTGTGCAGTGTATATGTTAAGGAAGGACGCCTGCATCTGGTGGGGTATTACTAGAAAGAATGTGACATGGCACAAATGGAATGGGAAGAATTTGTGGTCCTGTTCAATGCTAAGTACTACAACCAAACAGTGATAGATCGAAAGGTGGTTGAGTTCGCCAAAGTAATGTCAGAAATTCCCTAATGTGGCTTAGTGCCTGGATTAGGGGTGGTCAGGAGGGCCATAATTGATTTTATATGTGATTATGTGATTATATGCATGATTATGTGAGTTATATTATTACATGATTATAATTGCATGCATGTGGGATCACTTCTTATTAGAAGGGCCTTTTCGTAATTTTGGCCGTTGAGGGCATATTTGTATATTTATGTGCATGTATGTGATATATGGGTGAGACCACATTATTATGTGGATATGTTTGAGCTATTCAGCATGAGATGATCCTAGGAAGCAAGTTAGTAGTTTTATCATAACGAGGTCAATTACCGAGATATTGGGTAATGAGAATGATTATTTGATGATATATTGGGAGTTAGTGAGATCAAGAGGAAATTTTGTGAATTTTGAGTATTTTACCCTCGAGGGTGTTTTTGGGACCCCAATCATTTGGATTTACATGAGGTTACTTATGCTCGAAGTAACCTATCAGAAAGAAAATACATTTAAAACGCTTTCTCTCTTTCTCCCGTTATCCATTTTACTATTCGTCACATTTTCAAAGGAAACTTTACTTTTTTGACTCAGATTCATGCAAGGATCAAGTTATGGCAATTCTAGGGAAGATTAGAAGCTTATTAGCTTATTAGCTGGAGGATTTAGTTGGGAAATGACTCAATCAAAGGTAATCCAAGTTTTAAGTTTTGAGTTTTCGAGTTTTTAAGCTTTGATTAGATTTTATGTGTTGATGAGTTATTCAGTTATGTGAGCCTTGGGTTCTGATGCTTTTAAACCATTGGGATGTTTGGGAAACTTGTTTTTGGGATTTGGTTTTGTTTGGGTAGGTTTTTGGAAGATTTTTAAAGGGGAAAAATGAAGGTTTTAGTTGGGTTCCAGGTGGGTGCCGCGACCCAAGCTTAGCGAAGAAGAGAGGAGAGGCTGATGGGCATTAGGTCCATGGCGCGAAGTGTAGACAGATTGGGGCAAGGGCCTCTATTTGGAGGTGGGCCTTCGCTCAGGGGTGTGGGGCCATGACGCTTAAGGACAGTTTTGGCCAAAGATGTGTTTTAATCGTGGGAACCCAAACCTAAATGCTCGAGATCGATTCTACTACCAGGTTTAGTAGGATTCGACGTCCCAGAGGCTAGGACTTGGTCCGGGAATCTTTTATTATTCATTTTATTGATGGGATTTTATATTTGGTTATGATTAGGTGACCGCTAGGGGCCTAAGGAAAGGATCGTTCTCAAGGGTGGTTCTTTATTTATTTTACGCTCATGTTTGAGGTAAGAAAACTGCACCCAGTATGTGACATGCATGATTATTGATGAGGCATCTTGAATGCTCTGTGTATGGACATTGATTGCATTATAAATTCCTGGCAACATTGCTTACTTGTGAATGACACTGACTTATTAGTCGTAAATGACAATGGTGTTTAGTACTGGTCGGGAAGCTCTGACTTATCAGCCATGATCGGCAATAGTATTGAGCTCTGATCGTATGCAATTGACTTATTAGTCAAGAGTGGCATTAGCATATTGAACGCAGGCTGAAATGAGTAGATCTAGTCAACATGAGCATTAAATGCTTAACCGACCTATTGGGCGAAGAAAACTAAAGCGCTTGGCTAGCCTATGGCTAGTTACTCAGACCAGGGCTAAAAGGCTCATGTGACTGGAATGTCGCAGAGCTTAGGGCGCAGGACCCCAGAAAGACTTATTAGTCATCTATTCAGGGCACAAGACCCCAGAAAGACTTATTAGTCATCTACTCAAAGCGCAGGACCCTAGAAAGACTTATTAGTAATCTAGTTAGAGCGCAGGACCCCAGAAAGACTTATTAGTCATCTATTCAAGGCGCAGGACCCAAGTATGACTTAATAGTCAATAATCCAGGGTGCAGGACCCCATAACGATTACATGAACATTTATTTATATTGTATACATGTAGTAATAAGTTTTCTTGCTGAGCCTTGGCTCACGGGAGCTATGTGGTGCAGGTAAAGGGATGGAAAAGCTTACCCACCCTTGGTTGGAGAGCTTAAGTGGTGACGTGCACATATGCGGTCGCTTGACCACCACGACCAAGGTGTTTCTCTAGGGAACTAGGGTTTAACCTTATTTTTGCCGCTTAGGTCGGCGAATTGTAACTTTTGAACTGTAATGAAAATTTTGGATTGTAAATAACTTTGCAAACACTTTTATGGGATCCCATGTAAAGTTTAATGTTTATAGTAAAATATATCCACTCCTTTTGACCAAGAATTTCACCCTCGCCTTTAATAACACTTAGAAGCATGTTTATGGCCTAATGACTCATTTAGCGAGTTAAGCATTATTTAAAGTACAAAGTATGATGGTCTTGGCTAACCAGGGCATTACAACTTGGTATCAGAGCATGCCAAGGTTTAAGGTTCTTGTAAACTTGCTGGGCATGTACACTCGCCAATGGAGACAAGATCTACTCATGGTTCAATAACTATTTATGTGGTTATGTGTTTAACTACTTAAGTAGAATATAAATTCTTTACCTACATGCATGAGATACACCAATAGGGCTGGCCCTTGACTGCTGCATGATGAGCAAGAACGTGCTTATTAGCACTAATATTGCTAGAACATGCTTATTAGCATTGTTAATTGTTAATTGTGAAGTGTTAAATGTTAATTGTTATGTTCATGAATTAACATGTTTATTAGTATGATTGTGGAACATGGATGAGTTTCTGCTTGATCTTGGACCAGGAGGTGGCAAGATGTTTAGTTATCACTACCTAACTGGCTGTATTGATCATTGCAGCAAGGTATAAGTTGAAAGTATGCTTCCAAGGCAGATAGAATCATCATCTAGCCAGGAAGATCAGGGCCAGAACGATAGATAGGGTCAGGATAATGACCAGGGTCAGACCCCTCAGCCAGCTCCTGAAAATTGGTAGTAGTTTCTTATTGATTTGCAAGCTAGAGTAATGAGGTAGGAAGAAGAAATCCACTACCTAAGACAACAACAGGTTCCTGCAGTGAACATTTCACCAAAGGCACCACCTGTAACGGTGCCAACTGCTGAGCACCACCAGAGGCTGGAAGTAAATTGGAACCTCTTTATGAAAGGTTCAGGAAACAACACCTTCCAATTTTTTAGGGTAGTGCAGATCCTGCTAAGGCTGAGTAATGGATGAGCATGGTTACCACCATCCTTGACTTTATGAGGGTGTCTGGTAATGAGAGATTGGCTAGTGCCACATATATGTTTCGGGAGGATGCCCGAATTTGGTGGGAAGTGATATTCCAAACTAGAAATGTTAATGCCCTTAGTTGGGAAGAGTTTCAGACTCTATTCAATGAGAAATACTACAATGATGCCATCAGGGATACAAAAGCTGAAGAGTGCAGCACGCTGTTTCAGGGTAGCTTGTCAGTAACTGAGTATGCTTTAAAGTTTGACAGGCTGGCAAAGTTTGCAATGGAAGTGGTGTCCACTGATGGGACTAGAAAGGAGAGGTTTCTCCAGGGGCTACAACCTAGGATAGCCCATGATGTTCGTATCACCACTGTTTCTAGAATGACTACTTATGCACAGGTGGTTGAAAAGGAGTTCACAGCTGAGAGCGCAGAGAACAAGATCTGTTGTGACAATGCAGCTAGGAGAGACTTTAGGAGGGTGGGACCTTCATTTATGAGTTCAGGTAGGGGCGAGGGCCCCAGTGATCAGAAGAGGAAGGCTCTTGATGCCTTCCTAGCTCCAGGCCCTGACAAGCGACCACGTGGTATTTCAATGGGCCGTCAGGGCGGCAATGAGGCCTGGTGGACTTTCCTGAGTGCCCTAGGTGCAAGAGGCTCCATATAGGGGATTCTAGGGCAAGAGCTTGCTTCTTATGTTGAGTAGCGGGACATTTGAGGAAAGATTGCCCAAGAGCAAGGAAGGAAGAGCAAAGAGAGGCGGACAGCTGAGCCTCAACTCGAGTGTTCGCATTGACTCAGGCAGAAGCTGAGGCTTGTCCCTCAGTAGTCACAGGTCAGCTTTTTAGTGCTGGAACCCCTTATACTGTTTTGATTGATTCTTGTGCTACACATTCTTTTGTTTCTAGTATAATTATTGATAGACTATGTAGACCATGTGATTATTATGCTGTGAGATTTGGAACCTTGTTACCCTCTGGGGAGTTAGTAGTATCCAGAAGATGGGCCAGATCATTTCCTGTGACAATGGAGGGTAGAGAGTTATCAGTTGATTTGATAGAGTTGGTTATGACTGACTTTGACATGATTTTGGGTATTGATTGGTTGGTGAAGTATGGGGCAACCATAGATTGCAGAAGGAAGAAGGTAACCTTTGAGCCTGAAGGTGAGGATCATTTTGTATTTGTGGACACTATGCATGGACCTCCTATACCCATGATATATGTTTTGAGGGCTAGAGATCTATTGTAAGGTGGATGCATAGGATTCTTAGCAAGTGTGATTGATACCACTCAGGTCATGCCAGTGAAACCAGATGAGACCAGACTGGTGTGTGAGTTTCTCGATGTGTTTCTAGAAGATTTACCAGGGTTGCC
Source organism: Humulus lupulus (assembly GCF_963169125.1). Lineage (NCBI taxonomy): Eukaryota > Viridiplantae > Streptophyta > Magnoliopsida > Rosales > Cannabaceae > Humulus > Humulus lupulus. The sequence continues at coordinate 85,145,814 of NC_084796.1, read as the reverse complement.
ACCACACATAGAGATTGAATTTATGATTGAACTAACACCAAGGACGGAGCCAGTGTCTAGAGCACCTTACAGAATGGCCCCAGCAGAATTAAAAGAACTGGAGGTACAACTGCAGGAGCTGTTAGACTTAGGTTTTATCAGACCTAGTTTCTCATCGTGAGGTGCACCGGTTATGTTTGTGAAGAAGAAAGATTGTTTTCTGAGGATGTGTATTAATTACAGAGAACTGAATAAGTTAACAATTAAGAACAAGTATCTTGTGCCAAGGATAGATGATTTGTTTGACCAGTTACATGGTAAAAGGGTATTTTCAAAGATAGACCTTCGATCTGGTTATCACCAACTGACACTCAAGGAGGAAGATATACCGAAGACTTCCTTTTGAACCAGATATGGGCATTATGAGTTCTTAGTCATATCCTTTAGGTTGACTAATGCCCCAGCTAGTTTTATGGATTTAATGAACAGAGTGTTCAAGGATTATTTGGACCAGTATGAGATCGTCTTCATTGATGATATTCTTGTTTATTCTCAGTCAGAGTCACAACGTGAGAAACATCTGAGGTGAGTTCAATAGAGACTGAGGGAACACAGATTGTTTGCAAAATTCAAGAAGGGTGAATTCTAGTTATCTTAGGTAATTTTCCTTGGGCACATTGTTAGTAAGGACTGGATCAAGGTGGACCCAGCCAAGATTGGGGCGGTCAGAGATTGGCCAAGGCCAAAGAATTCTTCAGAGGTTAGGAGTTTCCTTGGATTGGTAGGTTATTACAGACGTTTCGTGGAAGGGTTCTCAAAGATTGCCACTTCATTGACTAAACTGACACGCAAGAATCAGAAGTTTGTGTGGTCAGACAAGTGTGAGAACAACTTCCAGGACATGAAGCAGAGGTTGATTATAGCTCCAGTTTTGAGTCTTCCAATAGATCAGAAGAAGTTTGTGATTTACTGTGATGCCTCACATCAGGGTTTGGGTTGTGTTCTTATGCAGTCAGGGAAGGTAATTTCTTATGCCTCACGTCAGTTGAAAGAATATGAACAGAGATATCCCACTCATGATTTAGAGTTGGCAGCAGTGGTCTTTGCATTAAAGGTATGGTGGCATTACCTTTATAGGGATAAGTGTAAGATTTATACTGACTACAGGAGCCTAAAGTACTTCTACACACAAAAAGACTTGGACATGAGACAAAGGCGTTGGATGGAGTTAGTAAAAGATTATGATTGTGAAATCTTGTATCATCCAGGAAAGGACATTGTGGTAGCAGATGCTTTAAGTTAGAAGGGTTCGATACATATTTTTAATGCGAGGCTGATATCCAGAGAATTAGCAAAGGATATGACCAGAGCAGGCATAGAGTTGCTGGTAGGTAGTTGGCCAACATTATGCTACAGTCTACGCTATTGGAGAGAATAAAGGAAGGTCAGTTGGGTGATCCACAGCTGACCAAGATCCGAGAGGATGTTGTAGCTGGAGTATCCAGAGATTATACATTGTCATATGTGGGCTTGGTTAGATACAAAGGCCGGATTTGTCTTCCGATGGACACTTCTATGAGGCGGGAGATTTTGGATGAATCTAATACTACTCCTTACTCTTTGCATCCAGGCACCACGAAGATGTATCAGGATGTGAGATCATTGTATTGGTGGCCTGGGATGAAGAGGGATGTAGTAGAGTATGTAGCTAAGTGCTTGGCATGTCAACAGGTCAAGGTTGAGCACCAGAGGTCAGCAGGGCTATTACAGCCTATGGACATCCCAGAGTGGAAATGGGAGGACATCACGATGGATTTCGTTGTGGGTTTACCCTGGACTGTAGGTCAACATGATTCAGTATGGGTTATTGTGGATCGATACACCAAGTCAACTCACATCTTACCAGTGAGGACTACTTATACAGTTGACCATTACGCAAATCTCTATGTGAGAGAGATTGTGCACCTTCATGGGGCATTAAGGTCGATTGTGTCAGATCGGGACCCCACATTCACTTCTAAGTTCTGGGGAAGTTTGTAGAGGGCCATGGGTACACAGTTGAAGTTCAATACTGCTTATCATCCTTAGACAGATGGACAATCTGAGAGGACGATCCAGATATTAGAGGACATGCAACGAGCATGTGTGCTGGTCATTAGTGGGTCCTAGAGTAAGTATCTACCTTTGATAGAGTTTTCCTACAACAACATCTATCAGTCAACCATTGGGGTGGCTCCTTATGAGATGTTGTTTGGTAGGAAATGCAGATCTCCCATTCTGTGGGATGATACAGGAGAAATGAGAACTTGGGTCCTGACGCAGTTCAAAGGACCAATGAGGCCATTGAGAAGATAAGAGCTCGGATGCTCACTTCTCAAAGTAGACAGAAAAGTTATTTTGATCCCAAACATAGGAACGTGGAGTTCCAAGTGGGAGACTATGTCTTCCTTAGAGTCTCACCATGGAAAAGGGTGAGAAGATTTGGGAAGAAGAGCAAGCTGAGCCCTAGATTTGTAGGTCCATTTGAGATCCTGGAGAGGATTGGTCATGTGGCCTATAGGTTGGCCTTACCATCGGCATTGTTGCTCGTGCATAATGTATTTCATATATCATCTCTTCAGAGGCATGTATCAGATGTGACCCTTATGTTGAGTTACGTGGATCTGGAGCTTGAGGCCGATCTCTCCTATGAGGAATAGCCAGTCTAGATACTAGACAGAAAGGACAAGGTCTTGAGGAATAAAAATATATTTTTTTTAATTAATATTAAGGAACAACAAGGTTGAGGAAGTGACCTGGGAGCTGGAGTCAGATATGCAGAGTCAGTATCTCGAGCTGTTTAGGTAAATTTCGAGGACAAAATTTCTGTTAGGAGGGATAGTTGTAATGTCCCAAATCCCCTAATGTGGCTTAGTGCCTGGATTAGGGGGGGGGGGGGGAGCAGGAGGGCCATAATTGATTTTATATACGATTATTTTATTATATGCATGATTATGTGAGTTATATTATTATATGATGATAATTGCATGCATGTGGGCCCACTTCTTATTAGAAGGGCATTTTCGTAATTTTGGTCGTTGAGGGCATATTTGTATAATTATGTGCATGAATGAGATATATGGGTGAGACCACATTATTATGTGGATATGTTTGAGCTATTTAGCATGACACGATCCTAAGAAGCAAGTTAGCAGTTTTTTCATAAAGGGGTCAATCACTGAGATATTGGGTAATGAAAATTATTATTTGATGATATATTGAGAGTTAGTGAGATCAGGAGGAAATTATGGGAATTTTGAATATTTTACCCTCTGGGGTGTTTTTGGGACCCTGAGCATTTGGATTTACTTGAGGTTACTTAAACTCAAAGTAACCTGTCAGAAAGAAAATACATTTAAAATAGTTTCTCTCTTTCTCCCATTATCCTTTTTACTATTCATTTCATTTTCAAAGGAAACTTGAGTTTTAGGACTTGGATTCAAGCAAGGATCGAGTTATAGCGATTCTAGGGAAGATTAGAAGCTTTTTACCCTTAGGATTTAGCTGGGAAATGATTCAATTAGAGGCAATCCAAGTTTTAAGTTTTGAGTTTCTGAGTTTCTATGCTTTGATTGGATTTTATGTGTTGATGAGTTTTTGAGTTGTTTGAGCCTTGGGTTCTGTTGGTTTTGAACCATTGGGATGTTTGAGAACTTTGTTTTTGGGATTTTGTTTTGTTTGGTTAGGTTTCTGGAAGCTTTTTAAAGGGGAAAAATGAAGGTTATAGCTGGGTTCCAGGTGGGGGCTGTGGCCCTGTTCTTGGGCGCCACTTCCCAAGCTTAGCGAAGAAGAAAGGAGAGGTTGATGGACATTAGGGCTGCGGTGCCTAGGAGGCGAGCCGCGATGCGAGGTGTAGATAGATTGGGGTAGGGGCCTCTGTTTGGAGGCGGGCCGTGGCCCAGGGGTGTGGGGCCGTGACACTTAAGGACAATTTTGGCCAAAGATCCGTTTTAATCATGCTAACTCAAACCTAAGGGCTCAGGATCGATTCTACTACCCGGTTTAGTAGGATTCGACGTCTCGGAGGCTAGGACTTGGTCAGGGATTCTTTTATTAATCATTTTATTGATGATATTTTATATTTGGTTATGATTAGGTGGCCGCTAAGGGGCCTAAGGACAGGATCGTTCGCAAGGGTTGTTCTTTATTTATTTTACGCTTAAGTTTGAGGTAAGAAATCTGTACCTAGTCTGTGACATGCATGATTATTGATGAGACATGTTGAGTTCTCTGTGTATGGACATTGGTTGCATTATAAATGCCTGGCAACATTGCTTACTTGTGAATGGCACTAACTTATTAGTCAGAAACGGCAATGGTGTTTAGTACTGGTCGGGAAGCACTGACTTATCAGTCATGATCTTCAATAGTACTGAGCGCTAGTCGTATGGAATTGACTTATGAGTCAAGAGCGGCATTAGCATATTGAAGGCAGGCCAAAATGATTAGATCTAATCAACATTAGCATTAAACTCTTGACTGACCTATTGGTCGAAGAAAACTAAAGCGCTTGGCTAGCGTAAGGCTAGCTACTCAGAGCTAGGGCTAAAAGGCTTATTGAATGGAACGTCACATGGCTCAGGGTGCAAGACCCCATAACGATTACATGATCATTTATTTATATTGTATACATACAGTAAAAAGTTTTCTTGCTGAGCCTTAGCTCACGGGTGCTATGTAGTGTAGGTAAAGGGAAAGAAAATCTTACCAAGCCTTGAGTGGAGAGCTTAGGTGGCAACGTGTACATATGCGGCTGCTTGACCACTGCGGCCAAGGTGTTTCTCAAGGGAACTAGGGTTTAACCCTATTTTTGCCGCTTAGGTCGGCAGATTGTAACTTTTGAACTGTAATGACCATATTGGATTGTAAATAACTTTGTAAACACTTTTATGGGATCCCATGTAAAGTTTAATGTTTATAGTAAAATATATCCAATCCTTTTGACCAAGATTTTCACCCTGGCTTATTAATAACACTTAGATGCACGTTTATGGCCTATTGACTCGTTTAGTGAGTTAAGCACTATTTAAAGTACACAGTGTGATGGTCTTGGCTAACCAGACAACCAACCTAGTCCAAGGGTCATCTAGCATACAGGAGTACGTGCGCAAGTTTGACCAAATCTCAAGATTTTCTCTGGATCTAGTACACACTAAAGTCAACCGGGTACGCAAATTCATGAAGGGGTTGAAAAGAGAAATAGTTCAGTTCGTGGACACCAGGAAGACCACCCTAGATACTTATGATGAAGTCGTACAACAAGTAATCCACCAAGAATCCTGATTAGTATAAGAAAAGAAGGAGCCCTTTAGGACTGAAGAACGAGCATATGTTCCAAATGACCAAGGAAGATACTCTAACAACCAAAGCCATTAGGAAATACCCCATGAGTCTATGCACTCACCCAGGGGGGATAAAGGAGTTAGGACTTCCGACATGGTGTCAGGTCAACTTCCTGTGGCTAAAAACTTAGCATATGCTTTAATGGACGTTGGTGCATCCCATCTTTTTATTGCTACATCTGATGTTGATAAGAAAAGATAGGAAGCCTGAGCCTATGGAAAATGTATGTGGTGTATCCTTACCTTCAAGGGGGGGGGGGGGGGGGGGGAATATGATGGTACGGTCTTGGGTGAGAGCTGTGCCAATTTAGGTAGAAGGTCGGGAGTTGACCGTGGTTTTGTTAGTGTTAGATTCACAAGAGTATGAGGTTATTTTTGGTATGGATTGGCTAACCAAGTACATGGTAGTCGTAAATTTCACACGAAGAAAATCAGGGTGTTGATGCAATTTTTCGTAAATAGGGAATTTAGAAATTCGAAATAGAGAGATGAAGCTTATAGTAATATTTTCTCATAATTTAATTAATATTTAAGATAACATATTTATCCAAAAATAAATAACAGTTAATTCAAAAATTAACTTTATCATAAAATATCACTTTTTAATAAATAAACAAATATCTTATTATGAATAAGATAATTATTATTCTCTCTCTATATTAATCCAAACATGACACTCACATTTTACGTGGTTCAATGGTTAAATTCACCTAGTCTATGAGTCGCTATTATTGATCTGTTTATGAACCCTATATGAAATTTTTTATGACAATTTCAGCAGAGTATTTGCATATAGAATGTCAGTCCCTTTTAATTTCCTTTCCCCTTGTCTCTATAGGGAATCATCATGGAAAATATTGGGTAACTTTACTATAAATGGTAACGTACAATATTGGGTAACTTCCCAAAATAATGGACGTTTAAATATCATAATTAAGCCTATTTCCATTTATATCAATCAATAAATGTATATAATGATTGTGTGCATTTATTGCGCATATTGGGCATCCGAGTCTATGGGGATTCTTCCATGTGTGTTGTTGAACCACCCCAAGCTAGATGCCATTCTTGAACTGGACATGACAGGAACAAGTTAACTTGACATAGATAATGCTCGGGCTTCATGCAGGCGATCTGGACACTAGTTACCTTGATCTTCGTCATTTGCATCTCTAACGGTCTGGAAGATCCTGGGCTATTCCGGACATAGTGACTCATCCTCGAGATGTTTGGTCCGGAGTTATGGAAACATCTCCAAAGTCTTGCCACCTTTATTTATTTTTCACCAGCTGTACCCCGAGCTAGATAGTCGAGCTCGTGTTTTTAGGGTACAACATTTTCCCCCCAAGCCCTTGCTCGTGCATGACGTCAATTTTGACACGTACAGTATGGGCTTTTCAGCTTCTGTAATGAGAAAACATACCCACCTAATCACTTGAGTACAGAAAACGTGTCTACTTGTTATAGGTTCCTGTTTGGGTTTCGAGTACTGTGACAGTTGTCTTGTCAGCCTTTTGCCGCTGTTTTGTTTATTTAACTCTAACCCTTGGATCTCTTCTTGCTTTAATTGTACGGCTCAAATCTTTCCCTGAAGTTTACATATAAATAAAAGGGCAAAATCTATGCCTAGCAACCTTTGCATTCAATATTTTCCTTTTATCTCTCTTCTTCTTAAATATCCAAACTCTCTGAAATCCTTTGCTTCCGAGAAGTTCTCAGACCCTCACGCTTGGATTTTTTAGGATTTGTGTTCTTCCTTTACTTGTCGATCAAAAATCCAATCTGTAAGTATGCTCATCCCTGGTTTAAATTTCATTTTCTGATTTATAAATAAGTTTTTATGAAATTTTCTAGTCCTTTTGCCTTACTTTGGTTTTGTATGAGTTTAGTTTAGGTTTTTACTAGGCCAAAAACAATAGCACTAGAAATGTTTAGAAATAATGCACAAAGGTTATTTTTTGAGTTTTCTAGTTTTAAAGGATAAATGTTTGAATTTTGGGTTTGAAGACTCAAGGGTTTTAAATTCAATTCTAGGTAGCTTAGGCGTTACGTTATTGGAGTGGTTTTGCATTAAACCGCTTTTTGAAACCACTGCGTCTGACACACGAATCCCGAAATTTTAGCACCTTCTCGAGAGTCGGGTGCATGAACTAGAGACATGTGTGGGACCACGCTATAGGGCATTAACTCTACACTTAACTCATAGATTCCTTAGGTCAACCAATCAAGCCTTAGAATTTTAGGTCGCCATTTCTTCTATTATTATAGTTAGGTTACCTTCCCAGGTCGCTTTTAATGGGTCATTTTGTAATCAGGCAAACTAAAATCATCATCACGACCCCTCAAAAGAAAAAGACCGTGACATGCTCCTCTTCTTGAGGCAAGGATAAGCAGGTTGCCCCCGAGACCCCCATTCCCTACTTTGGTCTAGTGGTGGAGAAGGAGGCTGAGTTAGGACCTGATAACTTCTTTGAGGTCGAGATGATTGTGTCTCGAATTACTTCTGAAACCAAAGTGAATAAAATTATGCTAAGTTACATGATCGAGATGAATCCCAACTTCTGTGCTTGACCTCCATTGGAAGGTGAGCAAATCTGCACTCCGTTGGTACGTAAAAGAAAGATCACTGAAGGCGGACAGGATTCTAACTAAGGTCGTGTCGAATCGGGGGCAGGAGTCGGCACCTCCGGCCAAGGTAATCAAGATATAGAAATAAACCGGGTTGCTGCTAGTTTTAGACTTGTCCGATTCAATCTGAGGCAGCTTGTGAGCCGACATCATGAAGACCTAGACCTGAATGTGACTTTACATCAATGAGTCGACCAATTGGTCGTACGACACGATTTTGCCTACCACAAATATACCGTAGCAGTAGATATGACTACATTTAATGTCCACCATTTTTTAACAGTATGTTACAAACCTCCTGTCATGGCATTCCTTGCGTCATGGTTCCTTTACCCTAGGTATTAGGCGGGCCGAGTATGAACCTCATATGGACGAGGAGCCCGAATCCAATAGGCCCCATGAAGTAGTTGTTGACACGACTTTTTGCCAATAGTGAATTATGAAAATAGTTGGGATGGATTAGTGCTTAATGATAAACCGCAATAAGAAAATGATACTCAAGAGCACCAAAAAAGAACACTAAAAAACACTCATCTTTTTTACGTGCTTCGGTGATTAAAATCCACCTAGTCCATGAGTCTATATTATTACTGTTTTTCTCTCTAAATTTTGACAGAGCTTTTACATTATAGAAAACTATCCTTCTTCCCTATCCAAAATCTTAGTATTTATAGAGAAAATCTCTGGATAGGCCTTGGGGTCATCACGTGACTTAACCCCTAGTGTGACTTGTACCACACTAATTATAAATATTACAATTTATCCTAAGGTATGGCCTGATCATTAGGCAAAAATGATCATTGATCCTCAGAGATAATCGGACATGTCATTCCTGACCATGCATGATTATATTACGTGTCCAGGTTTTCAGGGATCCGCGGACATGCTATGTCTGACCATGCATGTCTATATAACGTATCCGGGTTTCTAAAGATCCAAGGATACACCAGGTCTCTAGCGTACCCAAAGCTGAATACATTGTGAGCTCGTGTCACGGATGCTATGCCTTATAAACATTACAAGCTCGTGCTTATTGCTTTGCATTCCCTAGCTCCTGCTATTGACCTAGGGAACCGTGCTGCCTTAATGGAGAAAATACAGACTTATGGATCATTTATTATAGTTCTATACTCGCCAACTGTACACGAGCTACATAAAATACTCGTGCTGAATTTTAGGAGGCACATTTGCCCCCCAAGTTCCTGCTCGTGTTTTATGACGTCACCTTCTGACTTACACGGTGGGGACTTTTAAACTTCCGTCGCGATTATCCAGGCTTGCCCACTACTTGACTATTGGACACGTGGAACACTACGATTGGCGTCTGTTCGGGTTTCGAGGACTACAATAATGGTCTGGCCAACTTTTTGCCCCTGTTTTGCCTTTCAAAACATTACCCTCAGATCTTGAACTGGTCGGATCAGATGGTTCACGTTGTTTTATGCCATTTATGTATAAAAAGGGACAGGTCAATTCCACAGTTTACCACCTTTCATTCGAAAATTTTCCCCATCTTCTATCTTCTATGTTTTCAAACCTCCTTCCTTCTCAGAGAAAAGAAAAAAACCTCAAAACCCATTGTTCCCAAAATCTTTCAGAGGCCCAGCCATTCAACTGTTCAGGAGTGAGTCTTCCAGTCCTTACGAAATACACCTCTTCTAGTGACGATCATACTGTAAGTCTGATCACTTGTCATGGGCTCTTTCTTTATAGATTTTTGCATTTTATTTACCATGCTCTTTCATGCTTCACCGTAGTCAATATTAGGGTGTCTTCTTGATTTTTGGCACATATGTTTCAACTTTAGGCTTACACAGAAGATTTGGAACCTTTCTTAAGATTATGATATTCATGACATAGGCTATTTTCTGGGTAGATCTGGGTAACCTTTGAAAACTTTAGAAAATACCCATTCGATGCATAGAAGATGAAAGGTTAGGGTTCAAAAAATCAAATTGCTTAGGGAAAATGTTTTTTTTTCTCGGTGGTTTTTCTCTAAACCTCCCCCCAACGACAATAGTGGTCGGATTTTCTATCACACAAATCCCTAAATACCAGGGTTCTATTGGGAAGCCTAGGCGCGTAGCGTAGGTAGCGCGTGGCATCATGCAACGGGCTGAGATTAGCTCAGCTCGGGCATCACAAGCACCAATTCCCTTCATGCTTCCTTGCCTTTATCTTTATAAAATATTAGGTCTCCTATTAAGTGACTCGTTGTTCTTGTTCGCTAGGTGATCTAATGGCACCCAAGAAGAGTTTCGTCGGGGTAGTTCCATTGTTTTATGGTGAATTTTCGAGGTATTGAGGCCAATCCTAACAAAATCAAGGCATTATTGGAAATGTGCCCACCACGACACAAGAAGGAGGTGCAATGCTTTATAGGGAGAGTAGCAGCTCTCAATAGGTTCATCTCCAGATCCACTGACAAGTGCCTCCCTTTCTTCAACGGGAACAAAAAGTTCGCTTGAGGTGAAGATTGTCAAGAGGCCTTCGCTAAGCTAAAGGAGCACCTCGGAAAACCACCCCTTTTGGCAAAGTCAGAAAAAGGTGAAAGATTGTACCTGTACTTAGCAGTATCAGAGATTTCAATAAGCGCCGCCCTAGTCAAAGGAGAAAAAAATCATCAACAGCCCGTATACTATGTCAGCAAGAGGTTGGTAGATGCGGAAACCCGGTACCCAGAAATAGAAAAGTTAGCATATGCTTTGGTAGTGGCTTCGCGAAAGTTGAGGCCCTGTTTTCATGCTCATGCTATAGAAGTCCTCACCAACACCCCTTTGCATCAAGTTTTGCACAAACTGGAGACCTCAGGAAGGTTGTTAAAATGGTTAATTGAGTTTAAGTCACTTTGAAATCATTTATACCCCAAGGACCTCGGTCAATGGGCAGGTACTTGCAGATTTTATAGTCAAGTTTGCCTACAGGCCCCATGAGGAGGGAGAAATAGAAGAGAATGGACCAACATGCGGAGAGGAAAAGCAGCTTGAAGAATGGAGCCTCCATGTGGACGGGGCATCAAACGAAGGAGGACTCGGCGCTGGTATAGTAATGACGGACCTAAGGGACATAAGATGCATTGTGCATTAATATTCAGATATGAAGCTTCCAATAATGAAGCAAAATACAAAGCACTACTGGCTGGCCTGCGACAAGCCAGGGAGCTGAAAGTAACACATTTTCATGTCTTCAGTGACACATTTTGTAGTATTTCAGGTGAAGGGCGAATATCAAGCTAGAGGCCCATAAATCGCGGCATACCTGGCCAAAGTTAAAGGCTATTTGGATCGGTTCGAAAAATACACCATGGAACAGATCCCAAGAGAGGAAAACACGAATGCCGATGCTCTCGCAATACTCGCCTATAATCAAGATGAAGACACGCTTGAGTCCATCCCTGTCGAATACCTCTCCAGGCCAAGCATAGCAGAAGAGGAGGTTCACATGGTTAATACTCTCGAGGAGTCATGGTCTGCACCCATCTCAAGGTACTTAAGTGATGGAACGTTGCCTTTGGACAAAAAAGACACTCGTAAGTTGATTTATAAAGCCGCTAAATACACCCTAGTAGATGGAGTTTTGTATAAAAGAGGCTTCTCCACCCCGCTTCTATGGTGTATAGACAAGGGGGAGGCTTTGAAGGTTTTGCAAGAGATACACGAAGGAGAGTGTGGAAATCATGCTGGGGGGTAATCCACGAAAAAAAAGGCCATATGGCAGGGGTATTATTGGCCTACCATGGAAAAGGACGCGGGCGATTTTGCGAGAAGATGTAACAAGTGCCAATGACATGCGAATTACCCCAGATAGTCACCAAATGAGCTGGTGAGCATGACCAGTCCGTGGCCCTTTTCTCTGTGTGGGATTGACTTGGTCGGCATGTTACCAACAGAAAGGGGAGGAGCGAAGTACGCAGTTGTAGCAATCGATTACTTTACTAAATGGGTTGAAGCAGAGCTACTAGTCAATATAATGGCTAAGCAAATCACAACCTTCGTCAATAAGTTCATCGTCTGCAGGTATGGAGTACCCTACAAGATAATCTCTCACAACGGGACCCAATTTGAATGGGGGTTATTCGACGAATATTGCAGAGAAAGGGGGATCAAGAGGAGTTTCTCCACTGTAGTACACTCACAAGGCAACGGACAAGTGGAGACCATCAACAAGTTCCTAAAAAGGAATCTACAAACAGAATTGGAGAAGTTGAAAGGAGCCTGGGTCGAAGAACTGCCCAATGTGCTTTTGGGCCTACATGACCACCCCCCGTTCCACTACTGGAGAAACCCCTTTCGCCTTAGACTATGGGTGCAAGGCTGTTCTTCCATTAGAAATGAAAGTCAACTCTTTCTGTATACAAGCATACAAACTCCAGGCTAACCACGCAGCATTGGCTAAAAATTTGGAAGGCGAGAAGAGAAAGGGCACAACTGAGGTTGGCAACGTCCCAGCAATGGGCTGTAAGATACTATAACTCAAGGGTGCGAGAGAGGACGTTCAGGGTCGGAGACCTCATGTTAATGAAAGTTCTGCCAAATACTCGCGACCTAGGTCCAGGTGTACTAGGGGAAAACTGGGAAGGGCCCTACCAAGTTGCCTAGGTGGTGCCCCCTAACACCTACAAGCTGGCACGTTTGGATGATACCATGGTACCCAGAGCATGGAACGTAGAGCACCTAAAAAAATATTATCTGTAAGACCTCCATGTCTGAGGCAAGAATATTATTACTTTGTCTAAACATGCAAGTTTTAGTGTAATAGCTATGAAGTAGAGGGCTAACTTACACCCCTTAATATGTAGTAAGAACAAGGTCGCCATAGGTAGCTATGTACTCTTCTCATTTCTAATGAATATGTTTCTCTTTGGCATCCAATGAATATGTATTAATAACTCTCGTGTATGAGCAAATTGATCACACTATCTAACTCTCATTTCCAATAATTATCAAAGTGCATGAGAAAAATGCTCAAAGTGCCCGACGAGATAAGTCTTGCCAAGCACTTGGGGGGCAGAGTATACAGCCAAAAAGGGTCCTAAAAGAAGCCCTTACAAAGGACACCCTTTTAGAAGAGTCCTAAAAGAGGTCCTTACAAAAAAAAGGGGGGAAGTAAGGAAGAAAACCTTGCAAGGCATCTCTTGAGTTCACGAGGATTAGCTACCCTTATGAGCATCGAGAGGGTCAAAAGGTCCTATAGGAAGAGCCTCCTAATAAAGGCAAATACCTCCACGGGAAGAAAGACCTCAGGAAGAGCATCCACCAATAAGCCTAGAGCAGCCACCAAGCCGTCCAGCCAAAAAGGGTCCTAAAAGAGACCCTTGAAAAATTAGTACTATGCGTAATGACGAGAAGGACGCTTCTCGTAAGAAATAACAAGCGTGCGCAAAAAATATATAAAAGGATGGCTAGAACACAAAGGGTCAACATATCCTTACAAATATAATTAAGGTGCACCAAAGAGACCATCACTACTGGTCCAAATAAAAAATCGACGAGTTATTAGGAAAAAGAGAGACCTATCAAACCCATTCGACTCCTGTATACAAAGGTGGGCTCAACAGGACCTCAAGCATAAAGAAGCAAAAACAAATGATCATATATATATATATAAAAGTAAAGAAAGTTGCGATAATATTGCAAGATAAAAGCGACATCAGCGACAGTAGGACTTAGAAAAGTTCCCAAAAAAATGTGGTTCAAATGAACATACAATCAAATCGAATTAAAAGGTAAAAGTTATAGAAGCAAAATCTCAGGGCATCCTGCCATGAGCATTCCACTCGGCTACCTTGGCAATGGCATGGTCACCAAAGGAGAAGAAATCGAAGATAGGATTCTGCCTCCACAGTCCATAGAGGGTGCACTCTATGGACTTGTACTCGACCTCACCTAAATTAGCCTCTAGGAGAGTGACCCTCTCCTGTAACAACGTAGCCTTGGCTTCCGCTCTCCCCAAATCAGCTTCCAGGAGAGTGACCCTCTCCTACAACATCGCGGCCTTGGCTTTCGCTCTCCTCTTCTTTTTTGATAACGAAGAGGCCTTCGCCAAGGCCTTCTCGAGCTTAAGCTTGGTGTCAGTAAGCTGTCCCTCGAGCTCTTGAACTTTGACTGCTAAACAGTCCTTTTCAGCATTCGATGAAGAGAGGTCTTATGTCGAGTCTGTGAAGTGTTAAGCCACCAGAAAAGCCTGCAAGGAAGCAAAAAAGAAAAAAAATGAATAAACAAGGAACCCAAAACCCCAAAAAAAAGGGACTAATGTAAGACGCATGAACTCACCCAAGTGGTGGAGTGCATAAGGGTCTCCCCAACCTCCACCATGGAAAAAATCCCGAGACCTCTCCACTCAGTCTTGGGATTACCTTCAGTGACTCGGGTACACCTTTACACGTAAGGAGCTAACGTGCGACTCACCCAAGATGACCCCTACAAATCAGGAGCGTGTGGGTGAGCAGGGACAGATGACCCACTCACCGAGGGAGGAGGAGGCGCAGGGACATTAGAAAAAGAGGGCCTCGAAGGGCCATGATTAGTGGGAGCGTAAGGAAGATTATTATAGTCCTCAAAAAAAGGCACAACGAAGCACCTTAGCATGGTCTGTGGACCGCAGGAATGAGAGGTCGTATCGCGGTCTGTAGGGACAAAATGAGGGCACCCCCTGGGGGATGGAGATGACTGGGCTGGATGCCTAGATTCTGGGGAAACCTCCCCAGGCACCCATTCCACATCACCCCCATCTGAGTTAGGCTCGACTAGAGTCACCTTCTTCTTTCGCTCGGAAATATGCCACAACAGGTCGGTCTCCAAAACCCTGGATAAACCATAGCGGTTAAGGTTTGCCACAGTGAAGAGATGGGCGACCATTTTTATAGCAGGGTCAGCATCAAGAAAGACGTCTACTGGTGCTACCTCAAACTCAGGAACGTCGGGGATACTGAATCTCTCTGAACAATCAACTCAGGTATCAATATGAGTATAAGCTCCAAAATAGCAAATTCAATCTAAAAGGAAAAATCTTGAAGTACTTACTTGGGGATGAGCGAAAATGTTCACGAACGGAAAGGGGACCTTTCACAAAGAAACAGTCCTGCTTCCATGAACTCGGGTTGGACACGGAACCCTCTATCAGTGAAACCTGATAATTGGCTTTTTGCAGGAAGAAGAAGCCTTTGGATTTAGTGGTGGGCATGAGATTATACACAAAATGCACCTCTTTAGTCGTAGGAGCACGACCGTTAAGCTCCACAAACGCCATATATAGGCAGCTCAAAGTTAGTCAGCTGTTAGGTGCCAGCTGAAGCGGAGCAAGGTCGAAGTGGTTGAGGACCATGAAGAAAAACGGGAGTAAGGGAATGGTCCCACCGGCCTTCAAGATGTGTTCTCTCATGGCCACGTAGCCCTGTGGGGGATTATCGACCCGACACTTGTTGGAGGGTACATATATCTTGTACTCTTTGCCAATATGATACTTTTTGGGTAATTCTAACAATCAGTTTTATGACATGTTGGACATGATAGTGGACGCCAACAGTGGACCAGAATCTGGCTTCTCGGGAGCCACCTGTAATCGCATTCTCTTTAACATATCTGCAAAACCCAAGGAAAAAAGTGAGGTCAAAACAGGGTACTTTACCCTCCATTTTTTCCTTCTTTTGATAGTTTTCCACCGAGGCATTGAGTATGGAAGCATCGAACATGGGTTTATTGAAGACAAGGGTTGAGGGGAACCAGGGGTGACCTCAGGGCTACTATAGGGAGAGATGATTGAATCTCAAAGCCATTCTTATCATTTGGTACGGGGCAGGAGGTTAAGGAGGGAGGTTTCCCTCCATGAACTCCAACTCCATTTGTAGATCAAAAAGGGTCACTCTAAGGTTTGCAATGTGGTAATTAAGGTCAAAGGACAAAGGGACCCCATCACCCCTAAAAACTGAATCTATCTTGCTCTCCACCACCCAAATTTTACACCTAAGCTCGGCCATGCACTGAAGGTGGCATATACAAGCCCTCCTCAAGGTGTCATAGTCTTGGTAAGGGTTGTCCAATGGGGACCCCGAGTTTGAAGATAAGTCTACAAACTTGACCCCTGGAGGAACGCTGGACAATCCCCCACATGCCATGAAACCTCGCCTTGTTGGTAATAGAGGTGCAAGTGTAGGTGGAAGGGTGCAACAAAACACAAAGGAATAAGCTCAAAACCTCTAGACACAAGTGCTAGAAATGACCAACTACGGGGTACAAGGACGGGTATGTGTGCAAGCTAGAGCATGTGTGTGGTTAGCTCACGAGGAGCTCCGGCCAAGGAAACCCATCCCAAGTAATGCTAATTTAAACCCATTGAACATAAGAAAGGAAGAAAGTGTACCTTAAGCAGGTAAAATCGAGCACCGTCGCGGTCGAAGGAATGCAAAAGGTCGAAAGCACCGTCGCGGTCAGAGGAAAGTGAAGGGTCGAAAGCACCGTCGCAGTCGAAGGAATGTAAAGGGTCGAAGGTACATGTCTGCAAAAAGAAAGGAGAAATGTGTTTTAGTCTCCTAGCACCTACATAAACGTTTACATAAAAAAAAAAAAAGGAATTTAAATAATAAAGAGGAAAGAAAGCAAAATGACCTTGTGAGGAGTGGAACCCCTTACCTCTTGGAGGATGTGAAGACACAAATACCACCAATATAAGAAAAGAATGTGTAGTAATTATGTTGAAGAAGAAGATCTATTTGTAAGAAGCTCAAACTCATCTTAGCCATTGTATCCAATGCTTGATCTGTGGTAAAAAATGGAGCCAAACACCTACATTGGGATCAGCGAAGCCAAATGATAGGCTCACATTCAATCTCAAGGAATCATGAGGATCACCACCTTCAAAGTGTATTTTTATATACCACCAAAGCAAAGAAACACACTAATGCCACCTATGCTTTGAAGACACCATGGCGAAGAGTCTACCAGAGCGCCTAAAGGACCTCTCCTAGACTAGGGGGCAAGTGTGGATGCTAAAATCTCCACACCAATGAAAGACTCCGAACTCTTATTTGAAGCATCTCAAAGGTCCCGATAACCATGACCGAAGCCTTATTGGTCTCCTGGAGCATTGACTCAGTGAAAAAGGCATCAAACATGGTCCCAACATTACCACCGTTTTGGCCTTGCGTTGTGCCTAACACAGTCGCTTCACACGAGTTGTCCCGGGAGGCGCTCGCCTCACACTAGGACAGGGATCTTGCCTGGGTAGCATCGCAAGATACTCAACCCGCGCCTGGAGATGTGATCTTGCCTAGGTAACTTTGTGAGATGCTCACCTCATGCTTGAATCAGAGGTCTCGCTCAGGTACCTCTGCGAGATGCCTGATGTGGCCCATGCCTCCACCTCGCGAGCCCGCCTAATGCCACAGGCCCTTGCTGGGCACCAGCACCTTGCGTCACTGGCCTGCATCTTGCGCCACACCTCGCACGACACCCACTCATGGCCCATGCCTCGCCTCGTGAGCCCGCCTCAAGCCATAGGCCCCTACTGCGCACCTGCGCCACTAGCCCGCGTCTCGTACCACACCTCGGGCGGCACCCACTCGTGGCCCCCGCCTTGCACCATAGACCCTTGCTGCACACCAGCGCCTCACACCACTAGCTCACATCTAGCGCCACACCTCGCGAGACATAACCTCACACACAGTCCTTCCCCCTGCGACAGGCACCTCAAGGCTCTGATCTGCCATACCTTTTAGGATCGTATCTCCCATGATGACCCATAAAGGCTCCAACTCTAAAGGTTTAAGAGAGTAGGATGCATTATGAGTATAAGAAAACCTACGACTGACTCAAAGAGATCATATGGATACGAAGTACGTACAGGGCTAAGGCCCAGAAGGCCTCATGTGTTTGACCCTAAACACCACACCTTACAAGTAATGGTCATACGAGTAGGGTACCTGATGTGGTCCTTCCCAACCAACCTCTGACGTTTGTACTAAACAGATGGTGGAGGTATAACTAGGTACTAAAGTGGAGGTGCTCCCGCAGACCCTGAGCATGCACTGGAGATGACCACCACTACCATCTATAAACTGTATATGCAGAGTCATGTCCCCAGGGACCACCATGTATAGTGCTCTACTACAAATATGACCTCCCTTCACCTGAGAAGAGAGAGAGAATTTTTAGATGGAAATTTTGGGAGAATTTTATAACCACTCATTGTTAATGGAAATAGACACTCTACATTCTCTCTATTTTTCATTCTAAAATTTTAGCATTTACATTTTGTGTTCTTGAAATCATAAGAAAGTTTGCTTGAACTTCATTTGATTTAAATCTACTTATTTTATATTTCACGAAGTTCTTGATATAACTTAGTTGACGAGTTCTTACCGTCAACAGGTCTAATATGGGGTGGCAGCTAGGAGGTTAGAAATTTCATTTCAAGTTCTATTTTTACACAATATAAAAATAAAAAGTCAAATAAAGTCTTCATAATTCTATTTCACAAAACTTTGTGTCCAAGTTTTCTCTCAACTTTCTCTCCAAGCCTTGGCCAACCAAGCCCTTGTTTCCTTTGAATCTTTTCACTCAAAATATCATTCTCTCATATCCTCCATTCTATACACAAAATCCTAAACCAATTGGTCCTTTGTTGAAGCTAGGAAACACTTTACACAGCAAGAGCACCAAAGGTAAAGTCTAGACTTTTTCTTTGTCAATGTTGTAATTTTTGTTGGTTTCTTCTTTTAGTTGCACTTGTTAGCTTGTATTAGCTGATTTTTGGGCTTGTGAGGAGTGTAAATATGTATCTTAAAGGAATAATCAAAGGATAGAAGTGCTAGAGGTCATCCAAAACCAACCAAGTTGTCTACAAGAGGTATATGGTAACCTCGGAATATTTATGCTTGATTTTTGAATAATCTGCCATGTTTGTGTAATTTTGATGTGTTTAAAATCATTATGAAAACTGTAATAATGCTTATATGTTGGCTGGTCATACATGCTTGGATGTTGGGATGGTTGTTGAGTGATGGAACCCAACATTCCATAAGAAATTTATGATTTTATATGAGAAAATGCTTAAGCCTTGATTTCCAAATGGTCAAGCGAAAATTACATGAAATGTTTTCTAGATTTTCTTGGTTTTATGGTGTATTTTAGGAAGATTATATGCTCATAGTGTAGAGAAAAGTTCAAAAAGGTTTTGAAATGGCCATGTTATGATTTTTACAAAATCGATGTGCAATCTGGAAAAATGGATTTTAAAAACTGTACAAATAGTTGACTTTGGATTGCAAGTTACATAGGTAAATTTATGTATTTTTGACAATTTTTTGGAATTAACACTCTTTTAATATTGTTAAAACAATTGGAAAAGTTTCAAAGAAAAATATTAAAAGGGCTGAGAGCTATGGTTTTTCAAAGTTAGGGAAAAAAATTTGGAAGCTCAAAATAGCTTCTTAATAGCCATGTATAGGAACACTTTTTACTAAGTCAAAATTATCCTATTGACCTAACTTTTCATATCGATCCTAGTATGGGCCTAACGAATTTCAAACTTAAATAATGAACCAATTGGATTTTATGAATTTTCAAAATTTTTAAAAAGATTAGTTTCCCTTGGACAGTTTTAAAGATAAATCTTTGAAAATAGTTTTCACAAATAAAAATGGCTTAATTTGTGTAAAATTTGGCAAGAAACGTTTTGGAATATCTAATAATTATTCTGCAAAGTTTAGGAATTTTAGAGTTACGGTTTTCAAAAATCAATTTTCTAAAGCAGGCAACTTAAAACTAAAATTAACAAAGTTTATACTTAGAAGAAAAATGAGAAAATTTCTAAGTGTTTGGCTAGGAAATGTAATTTATTCTTGATCATTATAGACTTAATTTTAGCTTATCAAATAATTGTTAAGGTTAATTTGGATACTAAAAAAATAATATTTTTATTAATTAATAGAATTAAGGGTCCAAAACCCTAATTTTAAAAGAAACAAAATTAATTATCTATTTAAAAATGAAATCAACTTTCTCTTAAGTTTTATAAAAAACAAACTAATATTTATCACCATCTCTATAATTATTTCTTAATCAATTAAATTAACCTAATTTATCAACATTTACAATTTAAGTGAATTTACCAAAAGGTATTAGATTTTTTGTAACTTATCAAAGAAAGGGAAAAATTGGTAAAACTTGAATGCTTCCAAAAATATATTTTTCTTGATAGGTTCGATAATGAAAATGGAGTCAGAAATTTTGTAAAAGACCAATTTCAAATAACTAGACTTGCTTGGGAGTGTGAGGAAAACAATACCCTTAGTGGGTATTCATTGTGACCTTAATGCTGAAAGGAGAATACTAATTTACTTTAATTCCATAATTAATCTGAGTACAATGTATGCTAGCTACAGTGTAGGCTATCAAGACGGGATTCTCTGTAGGATTATTGCCCGTGCTTAGCAAAGGAGAGCTGGTAAGTCAGTCTGTAATTTACATGTCTACAACATGAATTAACTAGTGTATTGTTTGTTAGAAGTAGGGCTTATATGCTAGTTAGAGAGAGAGAGGGATTATTTAGAGACAATTACTTGGCGGTATTTACGCTTCACATTGTGTAATTGTTGTTTGGGTCGCTCCCGAGACCCTTGAGATAAGCATGAAGTGTTTATGCTTCATTGTGAGATGTTATGAATTTTCATTCAGATCACACTCGAGACCCTTCAAATAAGCACATGGTGCTTTTGCTCTATTGTGAAATGTTATGAATTGTGGTTCGGGTCACACCCAAGACCCTAGAGATAAGTACCAAGTGGCTTAGGAGTCTACATGATCCTAGGGGCGCTTATGCTCAGTTATGAAACATTATGTATGATAGTATGGGTCATGCCCATGACCCTCGAGATAAGCACTGAGTAACATAGGAGTCTACACTATCCTGGGGGTGCTTATGCTCTATTATGGAATATTGTTTTAGTCTAGTTCGCAAGACTTTGGCCAGGGAATAAGTATGTCTTGGGAAATGCTTATGCCCTATTGTGAGGTATGATTTCTTAGTTCGATTAGATACCGTGACAATTGGCAAGAAGGTAAGTAGGCCAAGTAACATAGGAGTCTTGATGAGCTGGTGTGGAGCAACCAATCGCGTTTAAGTTAGTATAAATCCCCTAGGTAACCAATGCTTACCCTCGAGAGAGATTACATATTTAGATATCAGTGCATAGACTTTTGGTAACTCTCGAATTGGCTTCTAGGATCAAACTATATCATTGGTTATTGTTCAAGTTCTGCTTTGGATTAGTTTGTACATAGGGTTTGTGTTCTGATTTCTTCTCACAGTATTATGATGTCATAGGATGCTTAGGCATTCTTGAATTGATTGGTTATGGCCTGGATTTATCAGAAACCTTAAGGGATCTTTTGGAATGAGGAGTTCACAATTTTCATATTACTAGTAAAGTTGAAGAGGCTAATTTGATACTCTGGAAACTTACATCCTTGTGTTTTGTTGTACATTGAATCTTATCTACAATTCCTGGGAATATAACTTTCCGTGTATGGTTGTGCATAAGAATCTGTCAAGTTTTCATATTTTCATAAAATTAATATAATAATATATTTCACCAAAATAATAAATTATATAATTATAAATAACAAACGACATTTTAAAAAATTATCAAATTTTTCCTTAAATTATAATTTATAAACAATTTTACCCATGGAATACTTTTTTTAACATAATTAAAAAATATTGTTATTAAATACTAGAATCAAGTATAATTTTTAAAAATACAAAAATACCCTTATTTTATTTTTAACAATAGTTCATTTGTTATTTTAAACTAAAGTAATAATATAAAAGCTTTACATGTCAATTTTTTTTTTGATAAATAAACATTATTTATCATGTGATAGTTTGATATATTTATATTTGTTTTTATATTATAAGCTTCAAAAATAAAATAAGTCATTAACTAAAAAATTATTGGTTTAAGATTTTTTTAAAAAAAATAATAATTTTAAAGTCTTTCACATTCCTCAGTATTTGAAAACCACCTGTCAGATGGGTTTCACTTGAACCAAGAATCAAGAAAAGTTAATAACCCTGGAGAACAGTTTCCCAGGTTAGAAAAATTCAAACCTGGTATTAAAGTGTAGAGTCTCAGAATGTTTACTTAGCTAGCTAGATAGTAGTAGTAGTAGTAGTAGTAGTTAGTATTAGTTTGTAGTATGATAGTTATCGTGGATTTTGGTTCAAGCCGGGACTTCGTTGGAAACTCATAGCAACAGTTATGGATTTTATAAGTTTAACCTATAGTTTAAGAATATTAATTATAACATATGATTTGATTAATATTGCTAGTTCTAGATATATTATTTATTATAACCTAAGGTTTAGATAGAACCATTAAGAGTGTGACACTTGTCATAATCATGATTCTAATGCCCAAAATTTCCTAATAAGGTTTAGGACCTTGATTAGGAGGCCAGGAGCACCATAATTGATTTATTATCCTATTTAATGATAATATGCATGTTTAGGTGTATTAAATATGTATGTGAACCCATTTATGATTAATTGGGTGATTTTCATATTTTGGCCATTTCGAGCATATTTGGCATATATGTGATATGTGTGTGGTGCTTTATTATTATTTGGTTATGCCAGGGATACTCAGCACGAGAAGATCCTAGGAGGTAAGCTAGTGGGAAAGTCACAACGGGATTTATATTTGACTCGGAGTGAGTCAAGGGGTATTTAGTGCATTGCCGGGTTATTGGGTAATGTGAATAAATATTTGATGATAAATTGGGAATTAGTAAGATCTGGGGGAAATTATGGAGGTTTTGACTATTTTGCCCCTGGGGACGTTTTCGGGACCCCGAGCATTAAGATTTGTTTGACGCTACTTAAGCTTGAAGGAACCTTTTAAGAAATAAAAAGAACGTTCAGAACGTTCTCTCTCACCCTCTAAGTTCCATTTTCGTCTCCCGATCGCATTTTCGAAGGAAACTTGAGTTCTAGGACTTGGATTCAAGCGAGGATCAAGGCATAGTGATCCTAGGAAAGATTATAAGCTTATTAGCTGGAGGATTTAGTTGGGAAACAACTCAATCGAAGGTAATCCAAGTTTTAAGTTATGAGTTTTTAAAGTTTTTAAACTTGAATTGGACTTTGTGTTTTGATGAGTTTTTGTTAGATTTGAGACTTGGGTTTTGCTGGTTTTGGATCATGGGGATGTTTAGGAACTTTGATTTTTGAGTTTGGAGATGTTTGGATAGGTTTTTGGAAGGTTTTAAAAAGGAGAAAATGAGGAAAAATGGCCAGTCCGAGGTTGGGCCACGGCCCAAGCTTGCGGAAGGAGGAGGAGGCTCTATCAGGGGAGCGGGCCACGGCATGGTGCATTGAGGGTCACGACCCTTAAGGGAAAAAGTTGCCATAATTGTGTTTTTGTCATGGGAACTTAACTCTAAGGGCCTGAGATCGATCCTACTACCTAGTTGAGTGGGATTCAACATCCCGGAAGCTTGGGTTGGGTTTGGAAGTATTTATTTACTCATTTTGATGAGGTTTTATATTACGGTTGTGAATAGGTTATCACTAGGGGTTCGAAATCAGGATCATGCTTGTGGCTCGTTTATTGGTAACCTGTGCTTGGACCAAAGGTAAGAAAACTGCACCCTATATTTATGAAATGCATGGCTATTATTGAGGCATGTCAGGTGTTTAAATGTGATGCATGTGATGCATGAGAAACATGTGGTTAGGGCATGCCATGAATGTTAAATATGAGATTAATCAGATCTTGAGTCTCTTTGTTTGTGCATGATCATAATTATGCTAGCAACTGTTAAGTAAGCATGCTGAATGACCTATATTCAGATATTTGACATATGATATATGCCTAGTAGCATTGCTTACTTGTGCGTGGCACTGACTTACTAGTCAGAATCGGAAATGGTGTCAGAACTAGCTGTGAAGCTGTGACTTACTAGTCAAGTTTGACAGTAGTTTTGAGCACTGGTCATGTGTTACTGACCTAAGAGTCAGAAACAACATAAGCGTCATGAACGCAGGGCCGATAAAAGATTAGATCTAATCGATATCAGCATTGAAGGACTCATATGGGATATTAAATCTGGACCGATCCTAAGTTCGATCAAAATTATAAGCGCTTGTCTAGTCTATGACTAGTTACTCAGGGCCAGGGCCAAAGGCCTAGGTGACTATTTTGTCACATGGCTAAGGGAGCGGTACCCACGGTTGTGACTCTATGGTCACTCAGTAGGTTATGTTGGTGACTATTTCATCAAATACCTACCTTATTTAAGCTAGTGAAAGGATCACTTATCTGTAAAGCCCAGGTGACCCTATCGTCACATGGCTAAGGGAGCGGAACCCACAATAGTGACTCTATGGTCACTTGATTGGTTTGCATTGGTGCCTTTCTTATCAATCACTTATTCTGTTCAGCTAGTGACATGATCACTTATTTGTAAAGGGAACAGAACCCACCTTAGTGACTTTTACAATTGTCACTCTTCTATTTAGGGCTATAAGCCCAGCATGGTTACCGGAACCACCAGTGTTAAATCACTTATCTGATTAGGATTGACTTGATAGTCATCCACTCATGAGGGCATGATTCCTTATCCTGGATACCCATTATTACGTGAACTTATATGCATGCGTGATTAAGGCTGTTATTGATAGTCATGCACTTTATGATTTGATGACATGTTATTACTGTTCATGAGCATATTGAGTTTTCTTGCTGGTCTTCGGCTCACGGGTGCTATGTGGTGTAGGTAAAGGAAAAAGAAAGCTGGACCATCCTTGAGTTGGAGAGCTTAGGTGATGATGTGTACATATGCAGCTGCTCGACCACCACGGCTGAGGGTTGAAAGAGGAACTAGGGTTAAACCCTATTTTGCTGCTTAGATCGGCTGGTTGTAAATATTTTCTTGTAATGAACCTTTAAATTATATTTTTGGGATCCCAATGTATACAGTAAACCTTCTAATGAAACGTTATATCTTAACCAAAAAATTTAATCCCTAAACCACTAATCATACTTAGTTACACAATTATGCCCAAATGAATCGATTAGTGAGTTTAGCACTGTTTAAAAGGCACACCGTAATGGTCCTTGGAGTTTAGGGCGTTACAATGATTATTAATGAAATAAAAGAAAGATCTAGAAGCTCTAGAACCTTCCAGCAGCTATTAGGATTGTATTATGACTCATTCAAAGCTGTTTATCCAATTTAAATTATGCTGAAAAAGTGCAATTACGTGTTTGATATATCAACGTAAGCCAATATATCGCAGCATAGGCGCCGATATATCGCCTATGGAAGATAAGGAAAACACGTCATCTTTGCATGAACGATCGAATGAGGCTTGGGAATACAGGGGGAGGCGATATATCGCCTATGGGGGGAAATATATCGGCTCCATGTATGATTTTTTTAATTTTAAAAAAAGCTTAACCTCTTAGACCTGCCTTTGAACGATTTTGACCGAGTTCTGGGCGTCAGTTGAACGAAAATTCAATTCTTTTTCATTTTATAATCATTTATTTATTCAAATTAAAAGGGGTTAGTTTCACTCCTTGAACTCTATAAATAGGACCTAGTGCTCAAAAAATTTCTTCATTCTTCAAGCATTTGATCAGAGCCTCCAAGGTGCTAGTGTCGCTATAGAGAGATACACTTAGGTTTTGGGTTAAAGCTTTATCATTCTAAGCTTTTATAAACACTTGGGAGGTGAGAAATAGTGTGATTTTGATATTGAGGTTTAAACCAATCCACAAGGTCATTCAAGGTATTCCTATTCCTTAAGTCCAGTTCTTTATTATTCTGTAGTTTCTTTTATTCAGATCCTAACTCTTGTTATTGATTCTTGATTAGGTATTTAAGTTCTTGAAACTTAAGGTCCTTCTTGGTAAGTTTCTTCTTGATGGTTTAGTTCTCATATTCATCTTTTTCTTTAGATTCTCACCATTTATACTGTTGGTTTATAGGAGTGTTCTAATCCTGTTCTTGTTCCCAAATATCCCGGCTTTTGGTAAGGAAAATAGGATAGATTTTATGTGCTTATATGTTATGATATGTTATTGTTATGATATGTATATGTATGATATGTTTTTAGTCACTTGGGCATATGACTTGCTTAGATAGCAAGCCCCAAGATTATTTATCATTTCATGAGTTAGAGTTATGATTTACCCTACCTCGACTAGTAGAGGACCTAGATGGGTTATCATATACTACCATGTGATCTACCTACCTCGATTAGTAGATAGAGGACATAGATGGTTTATCACATGCCATGTTAATGAGTTAATGGGCATTAATATTGTAGTCCAATACAATATATGTTTTTATAGTCATATGTTTATGATATAGTCTTATGCTTATGAATTATGATGTATGTTTTAATAGATTTTCCTTGCTAGGCATTAGGCTCACTCCTTTATTTTTATTGTGATGCAGGAAAATGATATTGAAGGCGGAAAGATTCTTGGCACCTTGGCTTGTGTGTTAAGGATGAATGGATTCATTGGACTACGTGTTGATCGAGGACGCCGTTATTTATTTTATGTCTTTTAAATTATGTTATGATGTAATTCCGCAATTAGTATTTAAAGTTATGTTTTATGTTTTATAAACAATGGGTACCCATTCCATATTACATTTTAAATTTATAATTTTATGTTATTGATACAATATTTATTATGGAGTATTAATAAAGTTATGATTATTTCTTATGTATGTTTTCTCAAAAGTAGTGGCAATGTTTAGTAGTTTTAATGGTCCAAGGTCTTAGAAATAGTTGGGTCATTACAGTAGGTATCATAGCAACGGTTCATTTGCATGAAGTTATCTTTGCTATGCACGCTCAAGCTCCGAATCTAACCGCCAATGTAAGTGTTTGTGTTATAGTTATTATGTTTATGTGTTTAGCTAACATTTTTAGCCCTTATATTTTCAGTTAAGAATGGATGGATCCTTGACCTATGAGGATGTAATGACCCAACTAATTCTAAGACTTTAGGCCATTAAAACTACTATACATAGACTACATTTTTGAGAAAACATACATAAGAAACATTCACAACTTTATTAAAAACTCTAAGGTAAATGTTGAAATACAGAAATAAAAGGTACGAGATCCCATTGTTTGAAAAGAAAACATATCTTTAAACTTAAATGAAATTGTTTACAAAGCTAAATTCGGAAAATACATAAAAATATAATAAAAAGACTAAAAATAACGTCGTCCTCGAATCGTCATGTAGTCCATCGAATCCCATCATCCTTAATACAAAAACCAAGCTACAACGAATCATTACGACGCCAAATCTATTTTCCTGCATCACATAAAAAAATTAAAGGAATGAGCTTAATGCCAGCAAGGAAAATCTACTAATAACATAAATCATATACATAAACTATATCATAAACATATATTATAAACACATGTCATATGATACTACAATGGCCATCATACCTCTTGAGGCTTGTTAACTAAGCAAGTCATGTGCCCAATAGATTTGTGGGGCTCGCTAGCCAAGCAGGTCATATGCCCATAAATTATTGGGGCTCGCTAGCTAGACAAGTCATATGCCCAAGGACTATATACTATACATAATGTAAACATAACTTAACATACCATAAGATAACATATCATAAGCATAACATATCATATAAACATATAAAATTCTATCCTATTTTCCTTACCAAAACCGGGATTTATGAGAACAAGGACGAGATTTGGAACACTCCTAAAAACCAACAATAAGAATGTGAGTATTTATAAAGAAAGAGATGATAAAGAAATGAACTAAACCACCAAGAAGTAGCTTACCAAAAAGAAACCTTAAGTTAAAGAAACTTAAATACCTAACCAAGAGTGGAAAACAACGAGTTAGGATTTAAGTAAAGAAAACTAAAGGAAACTAAAGAAACATACAGAAATGAACTTAAGACTAGGAATACCTTTGAATGTACTAGAACCGAACTACACCTCGATATTGGAAACACACTATCTGTCTTACTTCCCAAGTGTTTATAAAGCTTATACCCCAACCCAAGTTTTTATTACTCTATAGTAACCCTAGCAGCTTGAAGGCCCTGAACACAGCTTGAAGAATGAGAGAAATGGCTGGATACTAGGTCCTATTTATAGAGTTCAAGGAGTGAACTACCTCCTTTTAGCTTGAATAAAAATAATGAGTATAAATTGAAAAATATTTGACTATTCGTTCAACAGGTGTTGAAGACTCAGTCAAAACGTTCAGAGGCTAGTCAAGAGGTTGAGGAATGAAACAAGCTCGGTTTCAACAATGTTTGAAAATATGGCCCTAGGGCCGATATATCGCCCATCATAGGCGATATATCGCCTGGGCTTATGTCTCGAGTGCTTGTCGTTTCGTTTGTGCGAAGTTCACGTGTTTTTTGTATTCCTCGTGTGGCGATACATCGGCTCCTAGGCTGTGTTATATCGGCATACGTGAATATATTAAACATGTAATTGCACATTTTCAGCATAATTGAATTGATTAATTAAGTTTGACTGAGTAATATGAGATCCCAACAAGTTCTGGAAGGGTCTAGACCTTCTAGAAACTTCTTTTTTTGAATTATCCACTTCAAAATGCTTAAATCCTCAAATAAACAAGATTATGACAAATGTCATGCTCTTAATGGTCTTGGAAGGTTCTATAGTTTTCTAGAACTTTCTTTTATTTAAACTATAGTTAAATCCTTAAATAAACCTGCACACGACAAGTGTCATGACCTTATTAATTATATCTAAACCTTATAGTATAGTAAATGACATCTTTATAATCAGCTATATTAATCACACCTTATGTTATAATTAATATTATTAAACTATAGGTTAATCTTATAAAATCTATAAGGGTTGCTATGAGTGTTCAACTAAGTACTGACTTGAACCAAAATCCATAGTAATAAACGTACTATAAGTACTACTAGCTATTACTATTACTACTTTTATCTAACTAGTCAAGTAAACATTCTGGGACTCTACAATTCTCCCCTACTAAAAAGAATTTCGTCCTCGAAATTTACTTACCAAAAAATTCCGGATATCGAGCTTGCATGTCCTCCTCCAACTCCCACGTCGCCTCCCGTTCAGAACTATTACTCCATAGGACTTTGACTATCAGAATACTCTTGGACCGTAACTCCTTCATCCCTCTATCTAGGATGCTAACCGATGGTTCCTCGTAACTTTATCTTTCTGGAGTGCTATCGTATCGTATTTGAGAATGTGAGATGGGTGTGACACATACTTACACAGCATCAAGATGTGGAACACATTGTGGCTATCTGTTGAAGCTGGCGGTAGGGCTAATCTATATGCAACTGCTCCCACTTTTTCCAATATCTCAAAATGACCAAGCTTTCCTTTCTTCCCAAAACGCTTCACACCCTTTCACATTAGATATCTTTAGGAAGACTCGATCTCCGACTTTGAATTCCACATCACACCGCTTGGCATTTGCATAACTTTTCTGATGGGTTTGAGCAGCGAGCATGCGCTTTCTAATCAACGCTACTACTTCCTAAGCTTTTCTAACAGCTTTTGGACCAAGAAGTTTCCTTTCTCCTACTTCATCCCAATGTAACGACGATCGACACCTTCTTCCATAAAGTAACTCAAAAGGTGCCATCCCAATCATTGACTGGTAGCTATTGTTGTAGGAGAATTCTATCAGCGGCAAGTACTTACTCCATGATCCTCCGAAATCAAGTACACAAGCGCGGAACATATCTTCTAAAATATGTATGGTACGCTCGCACTGACCGTTTGTATGAGGATGAAATGTCGTACTAAGACTTAACTTAGTATCCATGGCTTGCTACAAACTTCCCCAAAATCTCAATGTAAACATCGATCCTCTATCAGATACTATTGTTTTAGGGATTCCATGTAGTCGTACAGGCAGGAAATGAGCTGACTTGGTTAGTCTATCTATTACTACCGAAGCCGAATCATGCTGCTTATTTGTTCGTGGCAATCCCATCACGAAATCCATGGCTATATCGTCTCATTTCCATTCTGGAATGCTAAGTGGTTGCAATAAGCTTGGAGGCTGCTAATGTTCTACTTTCACTTGCTGACATACTAAACATTTAGACACAAATTTCTCTATATCTTTCTTCATTCCTGGCCACCAATATATTTCCTTGATGTCGTGAGTCATTTTGGTCGACCCTTGGTGGACTGAGTATGGGGTATTGTGTGCTTCTTCTAAAATCTTCATCTTAATCCTTTGATCATTTAGCACGCATACCCGATCCTTATATCTCAATAACCCTTGACCTGATATTGAGAAATCTGTGGCCTTCCTTTCTCTAACTGCATCCATATATGCTACTAATGTGTCATCATACCCTTGCCCAATCTGTATATCTTCTAACAGACATGACTAGATAGACAAGTTAGCCAACTTACCGATGACTACTTCTATTCCGACACTGATCAGCTCTTGCTGTAGCGGTTTTTCTATTCCAACTAGTGCTGCTAGACTTCCATAACTCTTCCTACTTAGTGCATCAGCAACTACGTTTGCCTTTCCCGGGTGGTATAGGATTTTGCAGTCATAATTCTTCACTAGTTCTAACCACCTGTGCTGCCTCATGTTGAGATCCTTCTGAGTGGAGAAATACTTTAAGCTTTTGTGGTCTGTATAAATCTCACACTATTCTCCGTAAAGATAATGGCGCCATATTTTCAACGCAAAGACCACCGCTGCCAACTCCATATCATGTGTTGGATAGCAATGTTCGTACTCCTTCAGCTGCCTTGATGAATAGGCTATCACCTTGTCATTTTGCATTAGCACGCAACCCAACCCTTGCTTCGATGCATTGCAGTAGACTATAAACTTGTCATTGGGTGTCGGTACACATAGTACTGGTGCTGAGACAGCTTATCTTTAAGCAATTGGAAACTCTCTCCACATCTATCAGTCCAGTTGAACCTTTGCTGTTTCTAGGTCAGGTTGGTAAGCGGAGTGGCTGTCTTAGAAAAGCCCTCCACAAACCTCTGATAATAACCTACTAATCCCAAAAAGCTTCTTACCTCTGATGCGTTCTTTGGTCTTGGCCAATCCTTCACAGTTTCTACCTTAGATGGGTCTACTGCAACTCCGTCCTTGGATATTATATGCCCGAGGAATGCTACTTGCGAAAGCCAATATTCACACTTCTTAAACTTGGCGTAAAGTTGATGCTCTTTTAGTCGTAACAAGATCAACCTTAAATGTTCCTCATGCTCAACTTCGTGCTTTGTGCATACCAAGATATCGTTGATGAACACTACGATGAATTTATCCAAGTAGTCCTTAAAGACCCTATTCATTAAATCCATAAATGCTACTAGAGCATTGGTAAGACTGAAAGACATAACTAGAAACTCGTAATGCCCATAATGAGTTCTAAAGGCTGTCTTGGGAATATCCTCTCCCCGTACCTTGAGCTGATGATACCCGGACCGTAAATCGATATTTGAGAACATGGTCGCTCCTCGAAGTTGATCAAACAAGTCATCAATCCGAGGTAGCGGGTACTTATTCTTAATCGTCACCTTATTCAGCTCGCGGTAATCTATGCACATCCGCATGCTTCCGTCCTTTTTCTTCACAAATAGAACCGGTGCTACCCATGGCGAATGGCTTGGTCTAATGAAACCCAAGTCTAGGAGTTCTTGTAGCAGCGTCTTTAACTCCTTGAGTTTGGTATGGTGCCTTGGAGATAGGCTCAGTGCCCGGTACTAATTCGATTGTGAAGTCAATTTCCCAAGTCGGTGGCAACCCTGGTAAGTCGTCGGGAAATACTTTGGGAATTCTTTTACAATGCGGACATCTCCAACTTTTAGTGGTGTTTCCTTTACCACATTCATGACGCTAGATAAAAATGCGTGACATCATTTTTCTATCATCCTCTGAGCTTTGAGAGATGAAATAAGCGGTGTGCGTAATCCTGAAACTTGCCCCATGAAGCATAGTCTCTGGTCGTCAGGAGTCTCAAATATCACTTGCTTACATCTGCAATCGATGGTTGCGCCATGCCTTGCTAGCCAGTCCATGCCTAGTATCACGTCGAAGTCTTTGATCTCTAGTTCTATCAGGTCTCCTTCTAGTTCTACATCCTCAATCTTGATCGGTACACCTCGTACTATCTGTGATGATAGGACTACTTCGCCCGAAGGAAACTCAGTTACAAACCTAGTTCTAAATCTTTCACAAGGTTTGTCCATTTCTCTATCATTCCTAACGAGATATACGAGTGAGTGGCTCCCGAATCAAATAATACAGAACATACATTATTGAGGATAGAAACCTGACCTGTGACCACTTTATTGCTAGCATCAGCTTCTCCTTGGGTTAAGGCAAATACCCTGGCAGGAACCATCTTGTCTTCCCTTTTCCCCTCTGGCTTGAGCTGGGGACATTCTCTCTTCCAGTGTCCTTCCTGACCACAGTTGTAGCATCCCTTGGTGTTTGCCTGGCATTCACCAAGATGTTTCTTTTGACACTTAGCACATTGTGGGTATTCCACATAACTCGGCCTATTACCTCCATTGTTCGTCTATGCCCTTTGATCGCTGTTGGATTTCTTGTTGTCAGGATGCTTCCTTTTCTGACTATTATTGTTGCTGGACTGATGGCTGTTGTTGTTGTGGTTGTTGTTCCAACCAGTCTGAGGTTGACTTGGCTATTTAGGCTCAGGCTTACAAGCTTCCTCTTTATTAACATTCTCCTAAAGCCTTTCTACTTCTATTGCCATTTCTAGAACATTGGCATAGGAAGTATTTCTCGGATTTGCAAGCTTAACCCCTAGCTCAATCTTTGGTCAAAGTCCTCTAACGAAGTTGGTCACCCTCAGAAAGTCAGTTGGAACCATTTCTAGTGCAAACTTGGCTAATTGGTCGAACTGCCGAGCATATTCTGCTACTGATAAACTCCCTTGCTTCAGACCAGCGAACTCCTCGACCCTTGAAGCGAAGACTGTCGAATTGTAGTACTTTTTGTGGAACGGCTCCATAAATCTGGCCCAAGTCATGGTGGCGACATCGTGAGTCTGCTGAACTGACTCCCACCATATTCTAGCATCTTTCTTGAGCAGAGATGAAACGCAGGATATGCGGTCCGCGTTTCCAAGATTCATGTGCGCTAGGATTGGTTCCACATTTCTGAGCCATTCTTCCGCCTCGAAGGGGTCTGTTGTCCCTTCAAAGTTTGGAGCGTGTTGCTTATGAAACCGCTCGTAAACTGACTCCATGTGATGAGCTGGGTATGGGGCATAGTTCGCCATTGGCCATCCCCCATATGGACCAACTTGATGGGGTGCTGGGGCCATTTGCTGAGGTTGTGGTTGTAGTGGAGGCAGAGGTTGAGTCTGAAGTTGAGCCTATTGTCGCTGTTGCTGCAGTAATTCCTCAACTTGCTGTCGCAGTCTGGCAATTTTTGTAGTGTTATCAACCGGCAGCGATGCATTTCTGTTGGCAGTAGCACGCACACCCATTCTGCGAACTGGAGGGGCTTCACTGTTCTCAGGAGCAGCGTTGGAGGCATTAACATTGGTGTGAGCAGACCTTCTGAGCGACATATTTAGCAGAGTTCTTATAGTTGAGAAAAACATGTTAGAACTTTACCTTAATAGGCTCTAAGGCAAAACTTAATCTAAAAAAACATAACTCGGACCTATTAATTATGATTTCTTATGAAAATTATATAAGCCTTCTTTATCATTAGAGTGGGTTTCTATAGTTAGAAAAATAAGCCATCTTTATTATTTTCTAAGTCTATTTCTAATCATCCTATATGACTAATTTCTCAGGCTCGAAACTTGTCGTTATTCAAAAGTTAACCATATTGAGGGAGGGTTGGGATCAGTAAAATTGTTCCCACTACTATGGCCTCCTAACTCTCAATATGGAACCTAGTCCATTGATTTGTATCCACCCTCACCGAACTTAGTCATTATTTATTAAATTTTTTTATTTATTATGATTGCATAAGAAAAAAATCAAACTCATACATGTCATTAAAATAACAATAATATTTATTTGGAAAAAGTTTTTCACTATTTACAATCACAAATGCAAATAAATAAAATAAATAAAGAAACTAATCTATTCTAAAAATCGGGATCTTCTACATCTGATCCTCCATCTAACATATCATCATCTATCTCCTCATAGTCATCATTATCTTGAGCCTCAAAATGCCCCTGAGGAAGATTCGTAAAAATTCTATGTTTTTGCTCGTTTGTGAATTGGAATTCCATTTTAGAAGTGAACCTAAGTATGAGAAAATAATATCTCATAGCTACTGGTAATTCATCTTCATCATCTATAGTCTCCCATATATCTTATAAGGCTATAATTATAGTAGGATAATCTTTAAAAAGTCTAATCACTAAAACATATTGCTCTGCAGCTCTCATCATGATTTGCTTGGTTGCTTGGAGATGACCTATCTCCCTTTGGAATAAGAGTAGTCTCCAAGTGATTCTTTCTAGCACTCCTACGGTGTTTCTTGGTTCTCTAATAATTTTCAAGGCCTTAATGGCTCGGATATCCTCATAAGTTAATGCTCCTTTCATTCATAACTGAAAACATAAGGCTAAAACGTTAGCTAGACATATAAACATAATAGCTATAACATAAATACTTACATGGGCGGTTAGATTCGGAGCTTGAGCGTGTGTATCAAGGAGAACTTCATGCGAATGAACCTGGCTTCGATACCAACTATAATGACCCAACTATTTCTAAGACTTTAGGCCATTAAAACTACTATACATAGACTCTATTTTCGAGAAAACATACATAAGAAACATTCATAACTTTATTAAAAACTCTAAGGTAAATGTTGAAATACATAAATAAAAGGTACGGGATCCCATTGTTTGAAAAGAAAACATATCTTTAAACTTAAATGAAATTGTTTACAAAGCTAAATGCAGAAAATATATAAAAACATAATAAAAAGACTAATAATAACGTCGTCCTCGAATCGTCATGTAGTCCATCGAATCCCATCATCCTTAATACAAAAACCAAGCTACAACGAATCATTACGACGCCAAATCTATTTTCCTGCATCACATAAAAAAATTAAAGGAATGAGCTTAATGCCAGCAAGGAAAATCTACTAATAACATAAATCATATACATAAACTATATCATAAACATATACTATAAACACATGTCATATGATACTACAATGGACATCATACCTCTTGAGGCTTGTTAACTAAGCAAGTCATGTGCCCAATAGATTTGTGGGGCTCGCTAGCCAAGCAAGTCATATGCCCATAAATTATTGGGGCTCGCTAGCTAGACAAGTCATATGCCCAAGGACTATATACTATACATAATGTAAACTTAACATAACATAACATAACATATCATATCATAAGCATAACATATCATATAAACATATAAAATTCTATCCTATTTTCCTTACCAAAACCGCGATTTATGAGAACAAGGATGGGATTTGGAACACTCCTTAAACCAACAATAAGAATGTGAGTATTTATAAAGAAAGAGATGATAAAGAAATGAACTAAACCACCAAGAAAAAGCTTACCGAAAAGAAACCTTAAGTTCAAAGAACTTAAATACCTAACCAAGAGTGGAAAACAACGAGTTAGGATTTGAGTAAAGAAAACTAAAGGAAACTAAAGAATCATACAGAAATGAACTTAAGACTAGGAATACCTCTAGAACCAAACTACACCTTGATATTGGAAACACACTATTTGTCTTACATCCCAAGTGTTTATAAAGCTTAAGATGATAAAGCTTATACCCCAACCCAAGTTTTTATTACTCTATAGTAACCTTAGCAGCTTGAAGGCTCTGAACACAACTTGAAGAATGAGAGAAATGGCTGGATACTAGGTCCTATTTATAGAGTTCAAGGAGTGAACTACCTCCTTTTAGCTTGAATAAAAATAATGAGTATAGATTGAAAAATATTTGACTATTCATTCAACAGGTGTTGAAGACTCAATCAAAACGTTCAATGGCTAGTCAATAGGTTGAGGAATGAAACAAGCTCAGTTTCAACAACGTTTGAAAATACGGCCCTAGGGCCGATATATCACCTGGGCTTATGTCCCGAGTGCTCATCATTTCGTTTGTGCGAAGTTCACGTGTTTTTTGTATTCCCCGTGTGGCGATACATCGTCTCCTAGGCTGCGATATATCGGCATACGTGAATATATTAAACATGTAATTGCACATTTTCAGCATAATTGAATTGATTAATCAGGTTTGACTGAGTAATACGAGATTCCAGCATGTTCTGGAAGGGTCTAGACCTTCTAGAAACTTCTATTTTTTAATTATCCACTTAAACATACGTAAATCCTCAAATAAACAAGATTGTGAAAAATGTCATGCTCTTAATGGTCTTGGAAGGTTCTATAGTTTTCTAGAACTTTCTTTTATTTAAACTATAGTTAAATCCTTAAATAAACCTGCACACGACAAGTGTCATGAGCTTATTAATTCTATCTAAACCTTATAGTATAGTAAATGACATCTTTATAATCAGCTATATTAATCACACCTTATGTTATAATTAATATTATTAAACTATAGGTTAATCTTATAAAATCTATAAGGGTTGCTACGAGTGTTCAACTAAGTACCGGCTTGAACCAAAATCCACAGTAATAAACATACTACAACTACTACTAGCTTTTACTACTACTACTATTATCTAACTAGCTAAGTAAACATTCTGGGACTCTACAGAAGATATCTGAGCCATTAAGGCCTTGGAAAGAATTAGAGAGCTAAGAAATACAGTAGAAGTGCTAGAAATAATTACTCGGAGATTACTCTTATTCCACAATGAGATAGTTCACCTCCAAACTACTAAGCAAACCATGATGAGAGCTACAAAGCAATATGTTTTAGTGATTGGAATTTTTAAAGATTATCCTACTCTAATTTTAGATTTAGAAGAAATATGGGAGACTATAGATGATGAAGATGAATTACCGATAGCTTTGAGATATTATTTTCTTATACTTAGGTTCTCCTCTAAGATGGAATTCCAATTCATAACTGAGCAAAAACATAGGATCTTTACAAATCTTCCTCGAGGAAATTTTGAGGCTCAAGATAATGATGACTATGAAGAGATAGATGATGATATGTTAGATGATGGGTCAAATGTAGAAGATCCTGATTTCTAGATTAGTTTATTTATTTATTTATTTATTTTTGCAATTATGATTGTATATAGTGAAAACATTTTTCCAAATCAATGGATCAGGTTCTATATTGAGAGTTAGGGGGCCATAGTAGTGGGAATGATTTTACTGATCCCAGCCCTCCCTCAATATGGTTAGCTTTGTAACAACGACGAGTTTCGAGCCTGACAATTAAGTCATATAGGATGATTAGAAACACACTTAGAAAATAATAAAGATGGCTTATTTTTCTAAGTATTGAAACACACCCTAATGATAAAGAAGGCTTATATAAGTTTTCATAAGAAATCATAATCAATAAGTCTGAGTTATGTTTGCTTAGATTAAGTTTTGTGTTAGAGCCAATTAGGGTAAACTCTAACATGTTTTTCTCGACTATTAGAACTCTGCTAAAGATGTCGCTCAGAAGGTCTACACGCACCAATGTGAATGTCTCTAGTGTCACTCCTGAGACTAATGAAGCCCCTCCAGTTCGCAGAGGGAGCATGTGCTACCACTACTGCTGCTAACCGAAGTGCACTGCCACCGCCGGTTGACAACACTATAGAAATGGCCAGACTACAACAGCAAGAGGAGGAATTGCTGCAGCAACAGCGACAGCAGGCTCAGTCGCAGCCACAGACTCAGACTTAGCCTCTGCCTCCGCCGCACTCGCAGCCTCAGCAAATGGCTCAAGCACCACATCAATGAGGTCCTTATGGGGGATGGCCAATGGAAAATTGTGCACCCTACCCAGCTTAGTACATGGAGCCAATCTACGAGCAGTTTCATAAGCAACACGCTTCGAAATTTGAAGGGAGAATAGACCGCTTTGAGGCAGAAGAATGGCTCAGAAATGTAGAGCTGATCCTAATGCACATGACTCTCAGCAACGTGGATCGCATATTCTGCATTTCATCTTTACTTAAGAAGGATGTTAGAATATGGTGGGACCTAGTACAACAGACTCACGACGTCACCACCATGACATGGACCAGATTTGTGGAGTTGCTCCACAAGAAGTACTACAACTCAGCAGTCATCGCTACAAGGGTCGAGGAGTTCACTAGTCTGAAACAGGGCAACTTGATGGTAGCAGAGTATGCTTGACAGTTCGACCGATTAGCCATGTTTGCACCATAGTTGGTTCCAACTGACTTTCTGAGGGTTACCAAGTTCGTTAGAGGACTTAGACAAAAGATTGAGCTAGGGGTTAAGCTAGCAAATCCTGGAACTACTACGTATGCCAATGTTCTAGAAACGACTTAGTAAGGAGGAAGCTAGTAAGCCTGAGCCTAAACAGTAGGGTCAACCTAAGAATGGTCGGAACAACCACAACAATAGCCATCAGCATACCAACAATAATAATGGTCAGAAGAGAAGGCATCCTGACAATAAGCAGTCCGACAACGATAAAAGAGCACAGAAAAATAATGGAGGCAATAAGTCAAGTTATGTAGAATACCTGCAATGCTCTATGCGCCAAAAGATACATCCTGGTGAGTGTCGTGCAAACACCAAGGGATGCTAAAATTGTGGTCAGGAAGGTCAGTGGAAGAAAGATTGTCCATAACTCAAGCAAGAGGAGAAAAGGGACAACAAGATGGTTCATGCCAGAGTCTTTGCCTTAACCCAGGGAGAAGCTGACGCTAGCAATAAAGTGGTCACAGGTCAGATTCCTATCCTCAATAATGTATGTTCAGTTTTATTTGATGTTGACTGCGTTTTTAGCCAACGACGTGAGAACGTCAAATACGATGAACCTTCAAGAGAATGTAAACGACAACAGACAGTATAAACAAGAAAAGTAAATAACACACAGGATTTTTATAGTGGTTCAGCCCCGATTGTCGGTAATAGCCTAATCCACTTAGAGATGTGATTTATAAACCGGTACTCAAGATCAGATGGACTGAGCCAACTGAGTTTCTTCAGTACAGATTGTGAAAATACAAGAATTCTCTCTAATTTCAGCAATTTCTCTCTCTAGAATAGACAGACCCAATTTTATTCTCTAGAAAGAATAATCCGAAGGAACCCCCTTCTCATCCCATCAGCTCTCTATTTATAGAGATGGGATCCTCAACTGATATCCCCTTATAATAGGGATATTTTATTATATTTATTACATTTATATTACAAATAAACATTCAAAATTCAAAATGTAACAAATTCCCCATTTGTGGGAAGAATGAGAGATTCCCGCGCATGTTGTTGAAGTTGTGTCTGACTTAGTCTCCTCTAGCTAGTTGGTCCACCTCCTACTCACTACCCATGCAAGTGTTGGTTAAACATGCATGGTGGTAGGATATGCATGGTGGTAGGACATGCTTTGGGTGGGTTGAACGTGCATGGTTCTCCTCGAACATGTACTCTCCTCTAGCATGCCATGTTCCTCCTTGAACCAATCTCCTTGGCTTCTCCTCGGACCAAGGTGGTCCGAGGCAACTTCCTTGGCACCTCACCTTGAACGACATTGAGGCAACCTCACCTTGGACAACATTGAGGCAACCTCCTTTAGCATCTCCCAAACATGTCCGATCGAACATTGTATAGACTTTCCTTATGAAAGTCTAAGTCTCCATTCTCTTGCATGAGACTCCTCCTCCTTAGCTATTTACCTTGGGCACGTTCGAGCCAACACTTAGAAAACCTTGGGAGGCTTACCTCCTACACACCCTTGGGGTCTCCTAGGACCACACCCTCCTTGGGGTCTCCTAGGAACACCCTCTTAGCCCTCCTAGGAGGCACTCTCCTAGATGCATTCTCCTTAGCCTCCTAGGATGCATTCTCCAATTTTTGGGTATAACATTTGCCCCCCAAGTTTATTATACGATTCCCCTCGTATGATAAACTTTTCTTCTAACAAAATGCTCTTGAGGTCATCCAAAAGCTCCTATCCGGATGATAACTTTCACATAAACTCCCATGACAAAACTTGTCTTGAACTTGCCTTGTGATTTCTTCAAACTCTATTTTCTTGACGTAATGAAAACATAAGCTCCCTTTGAATATGTTGCAAAATCATCATGGTATAGAGATAGGTCGTTGAATATCCTCGATTTGGTTGCGCTATTTTTTTTTAGCATTGTGATCCGATCGGATGCTAGGACTAGGGCCCTTGAACAAGATTGTTCGATCGGACACATGCATTAGGTTCCTTGGACATGCTCGGCTTGCACCATGCAAAACATGGTCTCCTTGGATGTGATCCGATCGGACCTGAACACTCTTCTTGGCATCTTCAACCATGTCCGATCGGACAATGCACTCTTGGCCCAAAACTAACTCCATCTTTTGGCTTGTATGGGACTTCTCCTCTGACTTGCTCCGAGCCAACCATTTTGGAACATATGCATGATCTCCTCGGACATGGTCCGATCGGAGCTTTCATGGCATGGTTCGATCGGACAAAGCTTGACCAAGGAAACGTCCAGCCTTCCTCCACGCGAGCCTAGCGTGAATTCCCCCAGGATGTCCGATCGGGCATGGGAGTTTAAGGGGGTTCAAAGTCTGCTGCCAAGTCGGGCATTTCAATGCAAAGATAGGTAAGTGTGGTCCGATTGGACTACACAATTGCCTAAAGTTTTCAATGCCCGATCGGAAGTGATCACTCGCCTCGTTCAAAGAAATGCATGCCTCAAGCCTTAACAACAGCCCACCATCTCCGATCGGATGCAGCCTAGTTGTTCGGACACCAACACTTAGACGCACACGAGCCTACCTGAACACTTATGGCATTCGCTTTGGCTCTCCTCGGTCATGTCCCAGCTACAAATTTTTGGAAGCTCAAACTAAGGTCCGATCGGACACTTCTTGGCTTCTCCAATCATGTCCGATCGGATGCATATACTCTTAGACACAAGGCAGGCATGCACTCTTGAGTTTATCTTTTGGGCATGCATGGGACCTCTCCTTGGACTTGGTCCGAGCCAATTTTTTGGAAGCTCACCAAGCTAAGGTCCGATCGGACCCTTGGCACACATGCACGGCCTTCTCTTCGAACACAATCCGATCGAAGCTTTCATGACCTTTCCTTGAACCAAGGTCCAAGCCAATGACTTGGCTTCTCCTCCAACATGGCCCGAGCCAAGCATTTGGCACACATGCATGGTCTCCTCGGACATAGTCCGATCGGAGGTATTCAACATGGCTTTCATGACCTTTCCTTGAACCAAGGTCCAAGCCAATGTCTTGGCTTCTCCTCGGATATGGCCCGAGCCAAGCATTTGGCTCCTCCATCAAGGTCTGATCGGGTACTTTGTCTCCTCTTGGTCGGATGTAGCACCTTAGGCACAAAATTTCTGGGCCTAGATCTTTGGACATAGGCGAGATGCTCCTTGGATCAACATGTATCCGATCGTCCATCTCAAGGTATACTTGGACACTACATTTTTCAAACACTTTAAGCACCTGTATTGATCGTGAGCATGGACAAACAGGCATAAGCCATGTTGACATGAATGCAAGGCAATGCATGGAACAGTAGCCAGCCTTCCAAGCATTCCTTCTCCGATCGGACATAGGCAGCATCACCATTTGGACGCTTCTCCTTGGAACTAAACACATCTCCTCAAACGAATGCCCCCCACTCCGATCGGATATAATGTAGCTTCCAACCACTCAAGCGTGTTTCTCCTCCTCAGATGCAGTACCTTAGGCACCAATATTTCTGGGCCTAGATCCTTGGACGTAGGCGAGATGCTCCTTGGATCAACATGCATCCGATCGGCCACCTCAAGGTATGCTTGGACACCACATTTTTATGCATTTTCTTGGGCACTCTTAGGTACTTTTAGGAAAAACCATCAAAGCACCTTGTTCGACCCTCCCAAATTTATTTTGAGAGATTGATTTCTCTCAATCAATCTTAGTGAAAACTTGACTTCTCCTCCCAAGGACAAATTTTCACCATGTAGCATCTATTTTGCATGCATTTGTTTGATTCACTCTAGGGAATATTGATCGATGATACATGCTTAGCCGACCAGGGAAGTTGTATCTGCTCTCCTGAGCAAGAAAACTTTGCACCTGGTGAGCTAAACTTGTAGCTGTTGGCACTTATACTTTACTTCTCTCTATTAACTTAAAACATTCTAAGTCTCCTCTAGACTTAAAAAGTTATAAGTTTCTTGTGAAGAGTAAAGTCACTCTGGTGTATGCCTTACATTTTCGCATGAGTACCTAGTTTTCTAACTTAGAAATTCTAGACATTTCATAAGTCCATGCTAAGTATACTTTCTCACACTCTTATTGCTCTAACATTTTATGAGCATGATGTTTATGGTCACACGAATATCTGCTCCTAACTTGAGATTTTTTAAAAAATTCCAAGTTACTTAAGCTTTGCCAAGCAAGTTAGCTTAATGGCCTTTTTGGACTTCGAAAATTTACAAGTCAGCCTAAAAACAGATATATTACCTCGTGCTCTTATTGCCTGTGTTAAGTTATACACCAACATACCCCATGTGCCCCCCAGGTGGTTGGAGGTTGAAAGATCCTTAGTCACTTGCTACCTGACTGAATCTGTTCGAGCAGTTAACTACTCGTGAAACACATAGAATATATGGAAAATACTCAAGCAGTTGAACACTGCTTGAACATATCGACCAGTTGAACACTGCTCGGATAATTAACACACATGCATATTTGTAGCAAGAATCGACCACGCTGCGCGTAGTCTCTTTTATTACTCGTAAATTAAAAATGACAAAACATGTCTAACAACGAGTCTTAAACAACCAAAATTGTTCAAAATAAAATGACTGGTTAGCAAATAACCAGTTCATACACCAAACTTAAATAACAAGTCTAAAAAACTCGAAACCAAGCTACCACTCTGAAAGCGGTATTTAAAAATAATATCTCCTTCGACGCTCTATGTGCACGCCACTCCAACGATTCCTGCTCCTAGCACTCCTCCTCATCATACTCCTCCTCTTGCTTCGTTGCTCTCCTCAGCTAAGGGTGGACCTCCACATATAGTGTCTACGGTGAAGTCCACGGGTCCAGGCTGCAAGGGTGGAGATTTTTGTCGCTTGAATCCGGAGTTGCTTCTACCTCCTTCTCCTTGGGGTGTCTCTGCTCGGTACTTCTTCAACTTGCCCGACCGGAGAAGAAATTCTATCTCGTCCTTGAGGTGGTTGCATTCATTTGTGTCGTGACCATAATCTTCATGGAAGCGACAATACTTGTTCATGTCTCTCTTCCTCATCTCTCTCCTGATGGGTGGAGGCTTCTTGTAAGGAACCTCCTCTTGACTAGCAAGATATATCTCTGCTCTACTGGTTGAGAGAGTGGTGTAGTTGGTAAATTGAGGCTCATACTTGGTTGGCTTCTCACTTGAATCCACCTTTGCCTTCTTTTCTTCATGGTGGTTAGACCCATTACTTCTACGTTTCTTTCCACCATCACTAGGAGAGTCAGTTGGTTTGCTTGGGTTGTTTATGCCATTCTCCCCTTTCTCTATTGCATCATCCAAATTCATATATTTTTCCGCCCGGTCAAGAAATTGTTGAAGTGTTGAAATTGGATGGCGATGGAT
This sequence comes from Humulus lupulus, assembly GCF_963169125.1. NCBI lineage: Eukaryota > Viridiplantae > Streptophyta > Magnoliopsida > Rosales > Cannabaceae > Humulus > Humulus lupulus. Next base: position 85,102,057 of record NC_084796.1, on the reverse strand, counting down.
GCTGTCCCATAGAGGACTCCGATAAATTATCCCAGCAGATATAGCAACCATCTTCCCTTCGTCTCCTACGGCAGTTGCTCTATTGGCTTCTCTCATGAACCTCTGTATATAGCTCTTTAGAGACTCATCTTTTCTTTGTTTGATATCTGCCAAGTCGTTGGCATAAACTGGTGGAGTCCGGGCAGTGCTAAATTGTCTACAAAACTCCTTCCTGAATGACTCCCAAGAGGTAATGGAGTTTGGTTTAAACCTCCAATACCACTCTTGGGCATTGTCCGTCAAGGTGGTGGGGAAGACTCTACACCGATAGTCATCACTCACCCCGAGTAGTTCCATCTGGTCCTCAAACTTCCCAACATGTCTTATCGGGTCTGCCTTTTCGGTATAAATTGGCAGTACCGGTGCTTTGTACTTTGCTGGTGGTTGGGCTGCTCTTATTCGAGCAGAGAACGGGCTGCCACTCCGGTAGTCTATCGGATCTATCTCGGAAGGTCGCTTCGACAAACCTTGCACTGCAGCTGCTAGCATGTCAAGCTGGGCTTGGATAGCTGGTGCAACTGATGAGGTTCCAAGGTTTTGACCGCCTGGTCGGGCATTACCATCTGGCACACCACCGTCAAGTATTTCTAATTGACCGGTAGGACGGTCCAGATTTTGCCCTTCGACCGGGACGGTCCTCCTCTTGTTGGTGATAACGTCCCTCAGATCCTTCTGAGAAGCATGCTCTCCTACCCGATCAAACACCGTACTCTTCGATTTCCCAGTGGGCTTACTACGTGGGACTTCATCTCTCCTGCTACGCCGCTGGTCGGGGTGCAATGGAGGCTTCTTGGCACGCTCTGGGCAGTGTTCTCCTCCTTGTGGGTTGTGGCCCTCCTTTTCCTTGGATTGGCTGGTTGGATGACTATCAGCCTCATCCCCACCATGCCCATCTTTGAACTGAGAGGTCCTCTTCTCTCTAGGAGCTTTATTTTGCTCCTGCCCAGGTGGAGTCTTTTTACTGCCCGATCGGTGACTTCTGGAGGGGGTTCTAGAGTGCTCCCCTTGGGTTGAGGTAGTGTGCGATCGAACTCCATCTCCCTCACTAGGTGGGTTATTACCACCCCTCCTTGGTCTATCATTACTCCTACCACCAGCTTCTGTGGTCCTTGCTCCTGGAGTGGTTGCCCCTCGTGCTGTAGCTTGGGCATTGGCCTGGGCCAACTTGGTAGCAACCTCCAAAGCAAGCGCTGCTTCATGATGTTTCTGGTTGACCTCCTCCTGTTGTTGTCTGAGCTCCTCACTCCTGGCCTCCATATCGCGTTTTTGCTGCTCTAAGGCAGCTCTCTGCCTGGCCATCTCTTCAGCAAACGCCTCTTGCCTAGCGTGGAATCGTGCCATCTCCTCCTGGAGGGCCCCCATGGTCTCTTGGAGCTCTTCAACTCCTGGAGTCACATCCTCAAGCATGACCCTAGGTTCATTCTCATGATATTGTGGGCTAGGACCTTCAGATCTAGCAGGTTCTTTAGAGGAGTTTGTCCTCTTGGAAGCAGCAGTGGTGTTCTTAGGCGCCATCTTGCTTCAGGGACCGTCTGTTCTTCTCTTCAGGCTCTCAATGAAAGCACCAAAATGTTGACTGCGTTTTTAGCCAACGACGTGAGAACGTCAAATACGATGAACCTTCAAGAGAATGTAAACGACAACAGACAGTATAAACAAGAAAAGTAAATAACACACAGGATTTTTATAGTGGTTCAGCCCCGATTGTCGGTAATAGCCTAATCCACTTAGAGATGTGATTTATAAACCGGTACTCAAGATCAGATGGACTGAGCCAACTGAGTTTCTTCAGTACAGATTGTGAAAATACAAGAATTCTCTCTAATTTCAGCAATTTCTCTCTCTAGAATAGACAGACCCAATTTTATTCTCTAGAAAGAATAATCCGAAGGAACCCCCTTCTCATCCCATCAGCTCTCTATTTATAGAGATGGGATCCTCAACTGATATCCCCTTATAATAGGGATATTTTATTATATTTATTACATTTATATTACAAATAAACATTCAAAATTCAAAATGTAACAAATTCCCCATTTGTGGGAAGAATGAGAGATTCCCGCGCATGTTGTTGAAGTTGTGTCTGACTTAGTCTCCTCTAGCTAGTTGGTCCACCTCCTACTCACTACCCATGCAAGTGCTGGTTAAACATGCATGGTGGTAGGATATGCATGGTGGTAGGACATGCTTTGGGTGGGTTGAACGTGCATGGTTCTCCTCGAACATGTACTCTCCTCTAGCATGCCATGTTCCTCCTTGAACCAATCTCCTTGGCTTCTCCTCGGACCAAGGTGGTCCGAGGCAACTTCCTTGGCACCTCACCTTGAACGACATTGAGGCAACCTCACCTTGGACAACATTGAGGCAACCTCCTTTAGCATCTCCCAAACATGTCCGATCGAACATTGTATAGACTTTCCTTATGAAAGTCTAAGTCTCCATTCTCTTGCATGAGACTCCTCCTCCTTAGCTATTTACCTTGGGCACGTTCGAGCCAACACTTAGAAAACCTTGGGAGGCTTACCTCCTACACACCCTTGGGGTCTCCTAGGACCACACCCTCCTTGGGGTCTCCTAGGAACACCCTCTTAGCCCTCCTAGGAGGCACTCTCCTAGATGCATTCTCCTTAGCCTCCTAGGATGCATTCTCCAATTTTTGGGTATAACATTTGATTTGGGAGCCACTCACTCATATATCTCGTTAGGAATGATAGAGAAATTAGACAAACCTTGTGAAAGATTTAGAACTAGATTTGTAATGGAATTGCCTTCGGGCAAAATAGTCCTATCATCACGGATAGTACGAGGCGTACCGATCAAAATTGAGGATGTAGAACTAGAAGGAGACCTAATAGAGCTAGAGATCAAAGACTTCAACTTGATACTAGGCATGTTTTGGCTAGCGAGGTATGGCAAAATCATCGACTGGAGACATAAGCAAGTAATGTTCGAGACTCCTGACGGTCAAAGACTATGCTTTATGGGAAAAGTTTCAGGATTACGCACACCGCTTATTTCATCTCTCAAAGCTCAGAGGATGATAGAAAAAGGATGTCACACATTCTTAACCAGCACCACGGATATGGTAAAGGAAACAACACTAAAGGTTGGAGACGTTCGCATTGTAATGGAATTCCCAGAAGTATTTCCTAACGACTTACCAAGGCTGCCACCGACTTGGGAAATTGACTTCACAATCGAACTAGTACTGGGCACCGAGCCTATCTCCTAGGCACCATACCGGATGGCACCTACCAAACTCAAGGAGTTAAAGACGCAGCTACAAGAACTCTTAGAGTTGGGTATCATTAGGCTGAGCCATTTTCCATGGGGAGCACCGGTTTTATTTGTGAAGAAGAAGGACAGAAGCATGCGAATGTGCATAGATTATCGCGAGTTGAATAATGTGACAATAAAGAATAAGTACTCGATACCCTAGATTGACGACTTGCTTGATCAACTCCGAGGAGCAACCGTGTTTTCAAAGATTGATCTACGGTCTGGGTATCACCAGCTCAAGGTACGGGAAGAGGATATTCCTAAGACAACATTTAGAACATGTTATGGACATTACGAGCTTTTAGTTATGTCTTTTGGTTTTACCAATGCTCCACCCGCATTCATGGATTTAATGAATAGGGTCTTTAAGGATTACTTTCATAAATTCATTGTAGTGTTCATCGACGATATTTTGGTGTACTCAAAGGACGAAGTCGAGCACGAGGAACATTTAAGGATGACCTTGTTGTGATTGAAAGAGCATCAACTTTACGCCAAGTTCAAAAAGTGTGAAATTTGGCTTTCACAAGTAGCGTTCCTCGACCACATAGTATCCAAGGAAGGAGTTGCAGTGGACCCATCTAAGGTAGAGGCTGTGAAGGATTGGCCAAGACCTAAGAATGCATCAGAGGTAAGAATTTTTCTAGGACTAGCAGGTTATTATCGGAGGTTTGTAGAGGGCTTTTCTAAGATAGCTACTCCGCTCACAAAGGTTCAACTGGTCGGATAAGTGTGAAGAGAGCTTCTAGTTGCTTATGGATAAGATATGCTCAACACTAGTACTTTGTGTACCGACACCCAAAGACAAGTTTTTAGTCTACTGTGATGTGTCGAAGCAAGGTTTGGGTTGTGTGCTGATGCAGAATGACAAGGTAATAGCCTACGCCTCAAGGCAGCTGAAGGAGTACGAGCAACGATATCTAACGCACGATATGGAGTTGGCAGTGGTGGTCTTTGCAGTAAAATTTTTGTGCCATTTTCTTTATGGGGAACGGTGTGAGATTTATATGTTCTACAAAAGCTTAAAAGTATTTCTTCACACAAAAGGAGCTCAACATGAGGCAGCGTAGGTGGTTAGAGCTAGTGAAGGATTATGACTGCGAAATCCTATACCACCCGAAAAAGGAAAACATAGTTCTTGATGCGCTAAGTAGGAAGAGTTATGGAAGTCTCACAACACTAGCTGGAATAGAAAAGCCACTACAGCAGGAGCTGATCAATACCAGAATAGAAGTCGTCATTGGTAAACTGGCTAACTTGTCCATCCAGTCAAGTCAATTAGAAGATATATGGATCGGGCAAGGGCATGATGTCACATTAGTAGCACATATCGATGCAGTTAAAGAAGGCAAGGCCACAGATTTCTCGATATCAGGACAGGGATTCTTGAGATATAAGGATTGGGTATGCGTGCCGAATGATCAAGGGATTAAGATGAAGATTTTAGAAGAAGCATACAATACCCCATACTCAGTTCACCCAGGGTCGAGCAAGATGACTCACGATCATAAAGCATTGTATTGGTGGCCAGGAATGAAGAAAGATATAGCAGAATTTGTGTCTAAATGCTTAGTATGCCAACAAGTGAAAGTAGAACATCAGCAGCCTGCATGCTTATTGCAACCGCTTAGTATTCCTAAATGGAAGTGGGACGACATAGCCATGGATTTTGTGACAGGACTACCACAGACAAATAAGCAGCATGACTCGGCTTGGGTAGTAGTAGATAGACTAACCAAGTCAGCTCACTTCCTGCCTGTCAAGACTACATATACAACATATTAGTATGCAGACATTTATGTTCATGAAATAGTAAGACTACATGGAATCCCTAAAACCATAGTATCAGATAGAGGATCGGTGTTTACATCAAGATTTTCGGGAAGCTTGCAGCAAGCCATGGGTACCAAGTTAAGTCTTAGTATGGCATTTCATCCTCAGAACGATGCTCAGTCCGAGCGTACCATACAAATTTTAGAAGATATGTTGCGCGCTTGTGTACTTGATTTTGGGAGTAAGTATTTGTCGCTGATAGAATTCTCCTACAACAATAGCTATTAGTCAATGATCGGGAGGAGGGAAGGAGGTGTCGATCGCCATTACATTGGGATGAGGTAGGAAAAAGGAAACTTCTTGGACCTGAAGTTGTTAGAGAAGCTCACAATGCCGTAGCGCTGATTAGAAAGCGTATACTCGCTGCTCAGAGCCGTCAGAAAATTTATGCAGATGCCAAGCGTCGTGATGTGGAATTTAAAGTCGGAGATCAAGTCTTCTTAAAGATATCTCCTATGAAAGGTGTGAAGTGGTTTGGGAAGAAGGGGCAAGCTTAGTCCCTGGTTTATAGGTCCTTTTGATATATTGGACAAAGTGGGAGCAGTTGCATATAGATTAGTTCTACCACCCGCTCTAGCAGATTGCCATAATGTGTTCCACATCTCAATATTGCATAGATATGTGTCAGACCCATCTCACGTCCTCAAGTATGATACAATAGCACTCCAGAAAAACTTGAGTTACGAGGAACGACCAGTTAGCATCCTAGATAGAGGGATGAAGGAAATGCAGTCTAAGAGTATTCCAATAGTCAAGATCCTATTGAGTAATAGTTCTGAAAGGGAGGCAATGTGGGAGTTGGAGGAGGACATGTTAGCCTGGTATCCGGAATTGTTTGGTAAGTAAATTTCAGGGACGAAATTCTTTGTAGTAGGGGAGAATTGTAGAGTCCCAGAATGTTTACTTAGCTAGCTAATTAGTAGTAGTACTAGTAGTAGTTAGTATTAGTTTGTAGTATGTTAGTTACCGTGGATTTTGGTTCAAGTCGGGACTTAGTTGGAAACTCATAGAAATAGTTACGAATTTTATAAGTTTAACCTATAGTTTAAGAATATTAATTATAACATAAGGTTTGATTAATATTGCTGGTTCTAGATATATTATTTATTATAACCTAAGGTTAAGATGGAAACATTAAGATACAGAAAACACTTCAACTAAGCACGAATGATCGAATGAGGCTCGGGAATACAAGGGAAGGCGATATATCACCTATGGGGGGCGATATATCAGCTCCATGTATGTATTTTTGAAAGTTTGATTTTTTGAATTTTAAAAATAGCCTTAACCTCGTAGACCTGCCTTTGAACGATTTTGACCGAGTTCTTGGAGTCAGTTGAACAAAAATTGAAATCTTTTTCATTTTATAATCATTTATTTGTTCAAACTAAAAGGGGTTAGTTTCACTCCTTGAACTCTATAAATAGGACCTAGTGCTCAGCCATTTTTTTCATTCTTCAAGCATTTGATCAGAGCCTCCAAGGTGCTAGTGTTGCTATAGAGAGATACACTTGGTTTTTGGGTTAAAGCTTTATCATTCTAAGCTTTTATAAACACTTGGGAAGTGAGAAATAGTGTGATTTCGGTATTGAGGTTTAGACCAATCCATAAGGTCATTCAAGGTATTCCTATTCCTTAAGTCCAGCTCTTTATTATTCTATAGTTTCTTTTATTCAGATCCTAACTCTTGTTATTGATTCTTGATTAGGTATTTAAGTTCTTGAAACTTAAGGTCCTTCTTGGTAAGTTTCTTCTTGATGTTTAGTTCTCATATTCATCTTTTTCTTTAGATTCTCACCATTTTTAATGTTGGTTTATAGGAGTGTTCTAATCCCGTTCTTGTTCCCAAATATCCTGGCATTTGGTAAGGAAAATAGGATAGATTTTATGTGCTTATATGTTAGGATATGTTATTGTTATGATATGTTTATGCTATGATATGTATATGTATGATATGTTTTGAATCGCAAGCCCCAAAATTATTTATCATTTCATGGGTTAGAGTTATGATTTACCCTACCTCGACTAGTAGAGGACCTAGATGGGTTATCATATACTACCATGTGATCTACCTACATCAATTAGTAGACAGAGGACCTAGATTGTTTATCACATGCCATGTTAATGAGTTAATGATTATTAATATTGTAGTCCTTTTCGATATATGTTTTTATAGTCATATGTTGTATAATATATGTTTATTATATAGTCTTATGCTTATGAATTATGATGAATGTTTAATATATTTTCCTTTCTGGGCATTAGGCTCACTCCTTTATTTTTAGTGTGATGGAGAAAAATGATATAGAAGGCGGAAGGATTCTTGGCAGCTTGTCTTGTGTGTTAAGGATGAATGGATTCAATGGGCTGCGTGTTGATCGAGGACGACGTTATTATTTTATGTCTTTTAAATTATGTTTTGATGTAATTCCGCAATTAGTATTTAAAGTTATGTTTTTGTTTTATAAACAATGGGTACCCATGCCATATTACATTTTAAATTTATAATTTTATGCTATTGATATAGTATTTATTTTTGAGTTTTAATAAAGTTATGATTATTTCTTATGTATGTTTTCTCAAAAGTAGTAGCTATGTTTAGTAGTTTTAATGGTCCAAGGTCTTAGAAATAGTTGGGGCAACTTGGCTTGTATGTTAAGGATGAATGGATTCAATGGACTGCGTGTTGATCGAGGACGACGTTATTTATTTTATGTCTTTTAAATTATGTTTTGATGTAATTCCGCAATTAGTATTTAAAGCTATGTTTTATGTTTTATAAACAGTGGGTACCCATGCCATATTACATTTTAAATTTATAATTTTATGTTATTGATACAATATTTATTTTGGAGTTTTAATAAAGTTGTGATTATTTCTTATGTATGTTTTCTCCAAAGTAGTAGCTATGTTTAGTAGTTTTAATGGTCCAAAGTCTTAGAAATAGTTGGGTCATTACATAAAGTTGGGAGAGTATTCAGATTCTCATTCCCGTCTCACGATTCCTGCATACCAAAAGGCCCCTAAGTGTGGTAAGATATGTGTTGTGTGGACAATGACTTGGTCATTGGTTCCTATTGTTTTATATCGTGTTTTTTGTCATATTGATTTACTAAGCATTATCGCTTACCTAGTTGTTTATGTTGTAGGTAAGGGTAAAGAAAAGCTTAGGCAGTGAGTGTTGGGGTCTGCTTGTGAAAGTGTATATGTTGCCCGACCTTTGGGGAGTCTGCATCTTTCGAAATGACTATTTTGGTTGCTACAATGTTTTTAAGCTTCAATGTAAATAGTTTTAGTGTGTGCACACATTACGTTTAAAAAAAAAATTATATGGATTTTAGATACTTTTTTAATGGTATAAATGGTTTAATTTTTGCAAAATTAGTGTCAGAGTTTTTGGGTCACTACAGCCCCGAGGTCACAGAAATAGAACCCTCAGGCCTATGAGAGGAGGCCTTCGTAATTGACATTGTCAACCTTGCTGCCTTGGCAGCCAGGGAGGCATCGGCGATGCCAATTCTTAGCCTCTTCTCCGCTCCCAAAGACTCGTCGGTTTGGGTTTTCCTCTTCCGAGCAGGAATGGCTGGTCATTTCTTCTCGGTAGCAATATAAGCGACATCCATCTGACCTGGAAATTTAAAAAGAAACAAGGCTTAGTTACAGAGACCAAAGGCAACCTCGTCAACACGATCGAGATAATCGATGTACTATTGCTCCGACCAATGTCATTTAGCATATCCATACCGATGCAGGGAAGGGGTAAAAGAAGTATGCTCCAAATTGTGACCTTCATCAATGGTCCGGGGAACGAAGAGCGAAAGATCCTCACCTTGATTCTCGACCTCCAATTGCCTCAAGGTAAGATTGGCATGCCGAACACACACAAGGTCAAAGGCCTCATTAACTTCATTATCCATCTCAATTTAGGGCTCAGGTGGGTTTCCTTGCAGTTATCGGGCGTTAAAAAATGCTCAGCTCAAGTTCACTGCCTCCTCCTCCACGCTCATTAACGAGAACCGCTGAGAGTTCTCAGCAGCCTCATCACTATCCTCCTGCAGTGGTCCAAGGTTCGGTGCATCCAAGTCTACGGGCTCGTCGACCACCACAACTTGAAAGATACGCCTTTTACTCTGACAGGGTTGAAGGATCCTCATTGCATTGAGGCGATCGAATTGCTCCTCGAGGCCGATGAGTCCTACTGTCCGCAGCCTAGCAGATTTAGTCAGGAGCAATATATCACTCTCTTTGTGAGAAAGGGTGTGGATGGCTTGAGCTCGCACCAAGTATTCGTCGGTCTATTTAGGGCTCTCGTATTTACCTATGAAACAAGAGTCGGGAACGTGTGTGCCAAATGGGGATGGAGAACAAAAGATAAACAAAATATAGGAGATTAAAAAGGTGACTCCCTAACTCGGTTGAACTCCAAGTGCAATTGATGGTTGTTGCGAGTATCAAATCCCATCTAGAAGAAGAACTTGTTCTTGTAGCCATGAGGCTTGTTCTCATTATGATGGAGTGTTTGATAATGAGACCTCAACTTCATCATCTGGTAGAAGACATCCTCATCTCATCCCCTTGTAACGACCCAAATAATTTACAAGACTAATAATGCGGAATAATAATAATAATTTTATCCTTAAAAGGACTAAAATATCCATATAAAAAAATTATAGAAAGAGATAAAGCTTTAGATTGGAAGTATGCGCATACTTCAAAAGTTATTACAACAGTATAAAGTTCTAAACATTCAAAATACATAGCCTAATATATGTTCTTATAAAAGTAAGTTATATTTTTCAAAAGTGTAGATTTCTCATAGTCGGACTTCATGTACATTTCCACAACACAGACTCGTGCGCTCACTGCTCTGCCTTGCCTTTCAGTTTACCTACAACATGAAACAACTAGGTAAGCAAAAACACTTAGTAAGATCAACTCAACACAAATTACATCAATAAAGACAACCAAGTTTTGGTTATAGCAATAACATTTAGAAATCTAACTAGAATTACGGTTCCGGTATGACCAGGCCCTAAACATAAAATTCAAGAATGCATAAGCATCATGGAAAACTTTTGGTCTTGTCAAATAACCAAAATTCAAAATTGAACTTGCACGCAGAAGATCCCAGAGAAAAACAAATATATAGAACAATCTCCGTAACCCTAGAGTAGTCAGAACAAAGATTAAGAAATCTTATCAGCAACAACACCAACAAATACTATTCTAGATGCAACTTATAACTTCGACCCCAAATAAGTTCTCTACAACTTATATTCCTATGTGATTTGGATCATCACATCCTAATATAGTCCATATAGTACATGCATCACATCAACAATCTCTCTATTTCATTCTTGTATTTAATCGGATTAACGAATCCGAACCTCAATTAGAGAGAGCATGCATCATATTAATAATCTCTATATTTCATTCTTTTATTTAATTAGATTAATAAATCCTAACATCAATTAGAGAGAGCAAGCATCATATCAATATTTATTAATCAGTAGCCATATTAGTTATCAATTACTGTCACGGGTGTAGCAACACTTGTCTAATAATGGTCCACGGTTATCGAGCCCTCGCCCTCACTAGCGTATTTTATTTCCATTAGTACCATTAGTTCCATTAGTTCCATTAGTGCCATTAGGTATTCTTACCTCCTCACATGCATAGGAGCTCTGTGGAATAATGCTTTCAGCAATTTCATCAATGTCGGAATTAAATCTCGACTCATGTCTACTAGGATAACACCATTATAGAATTTCTACAACAAATGTATATACTTTTTCTCGTGACATAAATTTAACGAACAATACACTGGTCATTCATGTTGTAGTCAAAGAAGTCGGGGTTGATTTACCAGTAGTTCTTAGCAATATGCAGGATTTTCTTCTACTAAAAGTCCCGTCCTCGATTAGCCAGTACAGTAGTTAGCCATACAGTACACTCGGATTAATTATGGCGATTAATAATTATTAAGTTTTCTTTGGTCATTAAACCTTCCCCCTAAGCCCTCGGGAACCTCAGAATCCTTAGAAAGGTTCGAACCTAATTACTTTTCAATAATTATTCTATTCGCAACCCTACCCGAGTTATCTAAATGTATATAGTACTAATGATGTACCAAGCTTAATCCCTTGACAACTAGTAGTGAAGAAAATTGCTCAATTAATACTCGATAATAAGGAGAATAAGTATTACTTTTTACATTAATTACGTTCTAGAAGAATTAATTTATTCTTAAAAATCCGTAAATATTTATTTAGAAATGAATTTTTTTTCCCTTAATTATTTTGGAAAAATATGCTTTGCACCCCTTTTTATTTATTATTAATTATTTAATTATTTTAAGGTGAATCTTAACATTATGAGTTTACTCTATTTATTGGTGTTTAAAATAATCATATTAGTTAATTAAGGTGAAAATCTAAGCCTACTTTTGAATATCCCTTAAAACTTACTTTTTGATAAAAAAAAACTCAAAATATTTATTAGTGTTGAAAAATTGTTCCATTTGTGTGAATTTCTAAACGTTGGAAGGCTGCTATTTTAAATCCTTAGACCCAAAAGTTCCCAATTTATACAGAGCCATTATTGGATATTCCAAAAAGTTTCATAACAATTTTTAGACAAAAATGAATTTTTTAACTAGGTGAAAGCTGTCACCAAAAAGTATGGTTTGAAACTGTTTTTCTTTGAAATCAAGATTTTTCCTAAATTTTGGAGAAATACAAAATCCAATCGGCTTGGTATTTTTATCTTATTTTTCTTAGATATGAATTAGGTTATACTAGAAATATCCTTGAGAAATATTATGCCAAAAAGATAATTTTTTCTTTGTCAAAAACACGAAGGTGGCTGGCTAAAATTTTTTATTTCAAAATCTTATATTTTCTTCTAAATTTAGAAGGATATAATTCCTAGACTTTTTATTATCTTTTGTGAATCCTTTCCAGTTTTATTACCAATATATAGAGAGTGTTCTAGGTGAAAATCAGCCCAAAAGTTTTAATTTTTTCTACTCAAACACTTTTCTAAATTGTGAGGGCCAAACTGACCATAAACGTTTTTCAAGATTTCTTGTCAACTTTAACTTTTTATGACTCCCAATATATTAATCATATTTCTATGAAACTTTGTAGAGATAAACTTTGATATACCATAAACATTTCCACAAAGTTGCATTCGAAAATACTTTGATTTACCTACTCAACACAGTGCCCAAAATTCGTGAATCCAGTTTACCAATATTTTTCCAGATTTGTACAAGTTTCACAAAATATGCAGAACTCCTAGCATACAAAATATTTTTGAGTGTTTCAAAAGCCTAAAATCATGTACTCTTCCTATAAATTTATTTGTGGAGTTTAATTTTATAAAATAAGTATTTATGGATGTACTTGACCTTTTGGAAGTCAAGTCAAAAAATTTGGCAGTAAGCATAAGATCATACAACTTAGTGGAACTTTGGATTCCAAGCTAACAACAAACCCTACCATCATGCATGCATAAACCATACATCATAAACACAATATTACAGGCCAATTAAAGAGCATAACACATGACATACTCATACAAAATAGATTTCCTAAGCTTGTACAAAACATAAACAAAAGTTCACTAGAGTTTTACCTTAGTAGCTCTAGGTTTTGGTTGTGTGTGTCCCTCCTAGGTTTTGGGCCTCTCCACTATTCTCCAATATCTTCAAACGTCTCCCAAAACATCATCAAATCGGATGAAGATCCAAAGGAAAGATAGAAACAAGTGTAATGACCCAACTACTCTAGACTTTGGACCATTAACGAAAACTATACATAGACCCTAATCTTTAATAGAACTTACAAGTGAAAAAGATCATACTTTACTAAAAACTTGTAAAAAAACCAATGTTAAAACTTACATAACTCAAAGCAGGATATGGGATCCCATTGTTTTAAAAAGAAAACATATCTTAATTGAAATGAAAAGAAATTACATAAATAGGTGCAGAAAAATTACACATAAACCATAAATAAAAGACTACATCCTCGAAATCGAACTCTCGACTCCTTGAATCCATTCATCACCGATACACATTCTCCCAAGCATCCACGAACCTTACCCGCCACTATAGCTATTTTCCTGCACATATAAACAAAAAGGAATGAGGCTAATGCCTAGCAAGGAAAATCTACCACATGGTTCATATACATAAATTTCATAAGAAACATAAAATCATAACATAACACTTATATCATACACATACTATAATGGCCATTATTACTTGGGGTCCCATAGACCAAACAAGTCATATGCCCATTAGATTAGTGGGGTCCTACTAGCTAAGTAGGTCATATGCCCATAATCTATTTGGGGTCTTGTTAGTCATATGGGTCATATGCCCAAGCCTACATACATACATATCATAACACTTATCATAACATAAGAAACATAAGATAACATATAAAACATATAACATATGAATTTCTATCCTATTTTCCTTACCAAAAATACTGGGATAAAAGGACAGAGGTGGGACTTTGGAACACTCCTAAGAACCATTTGAAAAAGAGTGAGTATAGTGAAGAAGAGAAATGAAAGGAATGGAAGGACTAAACCATTGAGAAAATACTTACCAAAACCTTTTTGCTCAAGAACTTAGATTTCCTAACCAAAATAAAGATTAAGGTTAGAGGCTGAGTAGAAGACTATGAGAACTTAAGATAAAATAAAACCAATGAACTAAGGTGTAGAAATACCTTGAAGACTTGTAGACCAATCTAAACCTCGAACCAAAATACTATGAAACCTGACTTCCCCAAGTGTTTGATAAGCTTATGGTGGTCAAGCTTATGATTTCCCCACCCAAGTGTTTACACTCTCACACTCACCTAGCAACTTGCAGCCTCTGAACTTAGAGAAAAAGGTGAATAATGGCTGGGTACTAGGTCCTATTTATAGAGTTTAGGAATGAAAGGATCTTGATTTAACTTGAATAAAAATAATGGCTTTTTAGGTGAAAATAATTTGAATAATCGTTCAGCAGAGGCTGAAGACTCGTTCAAAAAGTTGCTGGACTTATCAAGAGGTTGAATGGCTGAATGGAAAACAAATTCAAAAACTTTCAAAATAAGCTGAAGGAGGCGATATATCACCCCCTATAGGCGATATATCGCCTGGACCAATATGCCCGAGGCAAACGTGCATCGTTTCGTGTTTTCCGTATCTACATGCTGTGATATATCGCCCCCTATAGCTGCGATATATCGGCATTCGCTGATTATTTAAACACGAAATTACACATTTTTAGCTTAATTCAAATTGAGTAAACAACCTTGACTAAGCCCTTAAACGTATTCAAAGCTGCTGACTGACCTTAGAGCATTCAAACTTTACCCTTGTTAAATTTAATCCTCAAAATACTTAATCCTTAATCATCCATACATAACATGTGCTTAAAATCCTATTGGTTCTTAACTAAACCTTATAGTATAATAAATATTATCCTCAATATCAGTCATATTAATGAAACCTTAGGTTAAAATTAATATTCTTAAACTATAGGTTAAACTTAGAAAATCTACAAGTACTACTATGAGTGTCCAAATAAATCCCGGTCTGAACCAAAAATCCACAGTCATAAAGATAATACTATTACTACTATAATACTACTATCTAACTAGCTAAGTAAAGTTCTTGGACTCTACAACAAGAGAGTAAAGGGCATTTTGAAAAAGACTAGAGGTTACATCCTTGATGATCAAAGCTACAAAGAAGCTCCATATGAGTGTGAATAGTTTGTGGTTGCCTTGAGCTTCTAACCTTGAGAACAAGGTTAGAAATGGTGAGAACTCAAATATAACCAAGTGAAATGGAGAGTCTTAGGCTTAGGCAAGGAGAAGAGCAAGAGAAATTGAGAGAAAACTCACCTTGAACTTTGTATTCTCAAAGCTTGAACTCCACCATCCATGGAGCTTTTCTTGAAAGACCAAGAGAGCGTGAGAACACAGCATGAGAGAGAGAGAGAGAGAGAGCGAGAGAGAGAGCTAAGAATGCTATGAATTGTTCAGACCTTGTTTGAATGAGTGAAATGAGAGGGAGTGGGTGTGATGATGTTGACTTGATGTGGGTTGGGGTGGAGTAGCTTCCTAGGCTCAACGAGTGTGAGAAGACACTATTAAGAGTTGACTACTACATGTGATTAGTCCAATACACTCAGCCACTTCCTAATAATCCTTTAATTTTCCCATGTTCATTTAAATAATTAACTTAAAAACTGAAACTATAGTGTATTGTCAGATTTTGACATGAGTGACTTTTGAAATATGCCTAAAAGTCCACTTAATTGAGCCCAAAAATAAAGCCCAATGGTGGTATAAACCTAAAGTCCGCTAAAACATAATAAAATTGTAAATATAGCCACCCTAAATGTCATTAAAGTCCCGTCATAATATTTTTAGAAATAATTTTCTATTTGTTTATCCCAATGAGGCCAAATAAGCATTTTCTCTCAAAATACAAATTAGGATTCATTCCTACGAATTTTTATTTTTTTTTTAAATATCGTATAGCATTCTTTATATTCCTATGCAAAAAATAAATATTTTTACCATAATTATTAATTTTTTCCATTTAATTATCTAAGATTTAACTCACTTAGAAATTTTTGTTCGGTACAAGACCGAAATTCTTGGTTTGCCTACAAACCACACTTTTCACACATAGGCTAATTATATCAACATGAAATATGATTCCCAAGTTAAAATATATATTATTTATCAAAATAATATTCATTACAAAATCCCTAGGGTCTTGGCCTTGCACTATTTGGTGCCCGAGAAGTGAGGCATTACACACCATTTCTTGGGAGGGGCCTTTAACTGGAAGTGATAGTGGAGTTCCTCGGGGCTTAGGAGGATCAAGTTTTTCTCCTTACACAACACGTCAAACGCTGCTAGTAGTCAATAGGCATTTGGTATGAGTTGAAAGGGTGACACTTTTATCCATACCACAAAGTCGATGAAGAGCAAGCAAAGAGGAAGAGTCAAGTCGATCTCCAAGTGGGCTTGGCTTCAAAGAATGCTATAGTAAGAGTAACAAATTGGCTCCGTCCTGTGAGGGAGCTTATTTACAAAGTGAGGAAAGGAGATTCAATAATGGTCTTCTATGGCTCCGAGAACCTCCAAAGACGTCATGCTGAACACGATGCTCTTCGAATCGAAGTATGTGGCCCTAGAAGAAGGTGCTCGAGGGTCCAAAGTTTGACCCAATGGCCTCTGACCAGCCATGGGTTGACAGGATAGATTTTTAATACTTTTTATTCTTACTTTTATTATTTTATATTTTTAGTTATTTTTATGTGTGGTTGTTGTATTTTTTAGGTTGTCATTTGTTAAATGGATATTTGAGAAATATTTCAAAATTTATTTGAAATATTATCCTCAATCAAGAGAAAAAACAATAGAAGATATTTATTTGAATTGATTGGAGAAGATATAAGATAATTCAAACTTAAATTGTTGGAAAAATCTGAGATATTTTGAATCTGAGACAGTTTCGGTATTTTGACCATATCTCTCGACTCACTTATTCGATTTATGTGTTTCGGTATGAAAAGCTTATTCAAAGACCTACGAAAGTTTGTTTCATAAGAAAAGTCAAATTCAAACGTTTACGTGGTGATATTTGACCTACAAGATTACGCAGGCTAGAGTTACGGGATTTGAAATTCAAATAAAGATATTTTGAAGCATTATCAAGTAACAAATGAAAACATCTAAAAAAATCTTTTCACAACCTTATCACTATAAAAAGAATGCTTAGACTATTTTAGATCTATCTATCTCTTTCTTCTTGACCTCTCTCTATTTCTTCTCTTTCTTCTCTTACTTATTTTTCTATTCTTTTCCATGAACTAATTTTCGTATCTAGGGTTTAATGTAGTCACTTGGATTTCTATTTAATGTTATTATGATGTTCTATTGATTCTTCTTCTTTATTCTAATCTATATAATATTTTCTTAATGCTAGTATATACCTGATCAATATTTGCTTGGTTTATGATTTTGATTCAAAATTCGAAAGATGGGAATTGAATATGCTATCGTTATATAGACATAGGTTACATATTGGACGAAAGCACATGTATGGCTTGTGTAGTAATTAGGTTTATATGCTTAATGCCTGCTATATGTTTCAGTTTATCACAGAGATGTAGAAAACCTGCATATATGATGAGATATTATATCTTGAAAAAGTATAGGAATCAATTTATGTTAACCTGCTATTAGAATAGGAAGAAAGAAATTTAGAACTGATTAATAAAATTAGTAGAATGAAAAGTTGATGAAGTTAATACCCTAGGTCTTTTTATTATTGATTTCCATCTTTCGATTAGTTATTTTGTTCACAGTTATTTAAAATTTTAAAATTAGATTTATTCATCTAAATTTTGTTTGTCAAATAGAAATTAAAGAACAATTATTGGTAATTGGTTAATAGTCTTTGTGGTAATGATACTCTATTTACTATCTATATTACTAGAATCGATTGCGTGCACTTGCGTATCATATTTTCATGATCATGGGTACCACCCAAACTTTTTTGTTTTGCGCCATAGGACCTGGGAGTGAGACTGTAATCCTTGTAGAGGTAGATGGTTGATCAAACACCTCAACTCTTGGAATTTGTGTGCTGTGGTCGCTTGGGACACATCTTTATCTTTACTTTTGCGATTCTTTCATTACAATTGCAAGTTCCTTGACAAGGGAGAATCTTTGGAAACTATTTCCTCTAGCT
The DNA here is from genome assembly GCF_963169125.1 of Humulus lupulus. Taxonomy (NCBI): domain Eukaryota; kingdom Viridiplantae; phylum Streptophyta; class Magnoliopsida; order Rosales; family Cannabaceae; genus Humulus; species Humulus lupulus. Next base: position 85,084,123 of record NC_084796.1, on the reverse strand, counting down.
CATCGCAAAGCAGTTATAGGAAGCCAATGTCAAATGAATGGTAACCTTGAGAGTGTAGCTCTTCATGCTCGGGATCATAGGACAACAGAAATACAAAATGAGCAGTAAACTACTTGGTCAAAGAAAATGGACAATCAGATACCCAGATTGACACAGAATAGAATACGCTGCTCGCAAACGCAAAAGGAATGGAATTGAAACCCAAAAAGGGGAGAGTGGAACCCTAACATTCGTGAAGCCTAGGAACTGCAGATAACGACATACAAAAAAAATTCCTGCAAAAATGACAAACACATACAGAGGCCCACAATCTTAGTCAAGCATACAAATGAAAGTGGTGAAAGTGGAACTTACGTGCTAGGAATTGCTTGTATGTTTGGTAGGTGATCCTCACGCATATATGGCGACGTCCTTTGACTTAAAATATTATTGTCAAACTGTTGGGGTGGTTAATCGGCTCCAGACCTAACAATAGGTGGATGGATGATTAACTCGGATGAAGAATAGGGTCTGCAACTAAGAAGACAAAAATGGAAAAAAAATCAATGGAGAGGAAAGGAAAGTAACCGCGAGTTTAATTATATCAACTAGAGTTTTATAAATTAGAAATCAATAGCCAAATTTAAAGCCCAAGTACTCAAGTGCCATCCTACGTCCCATCTTGAGAAGGATGGTCTCGAGACGCACAATGATAAGATAACCTACCCCCTCAGGCATAACGGGTAGGCATAGTCATAGAGACGCAACCACTAAACGTGCAATCCGTGTCTCTTAATTAAATACGGTCACAGAGGTCCGAGCACCCAACATGCGACACATGTCTCCCATCAAAAGCTCGACATGAACCTTGAGGGGGCCCTGATTACTAACACGTATCTATCTGATCACATGCTTGTAGACTTGGTGTTTGAGTAGATCATTGCCACGTGTCTGTTAACAAGAAGTCTCTATTGCATGAAAATACACTAGAGACTTGGGTGAAAATGATTAAGGTATTTCTCGAGGGTTAATTCCACGTAGAAAATCTCATACACATGGCCACAAACCTCATACTTTCTGAATAATCCTCGAAAGGAGATGCCACATCAGCCATCCTCTAGATAGTCATCGAAAACCTCTTGAGTAACTATATTCTTAAGAGTAGAAGTTGAAGGCAAAAGACAATACCCAAGACCTCTTAAGAGAGAACTTCTTGAGAAGTCCCCCTAAGGAGTATTTGGGAAGAAATACATATGTTGACCCCTTAGAGAGCTCGAGAAGCCTCCTCAAGAGACGGATCAACAAATTTCTTGAAAGGTCCTAGGGACCACAATAAGATCGTCCAGCTCTTGTCTCACCCTTAAGGTGGTCCCTCGTGCCTTACTGTTAGGATATGGGGACCACAACTTAATAAAAAAGAAACATTCTAGAGGTTATTGCCGCCTAGTCGACCTCCCTACCCGTGGACACATGTCAACTTCCTTAAGCCAAAGCCCAAATTAATTGGGACATCAATGTAGGCATTTCATCTTTAATTAATCTATCTTAATCCTTCCATGACACCTATATATTGGGCATGAAGGCGTCAATTTTAGGGAACCAAAACCCTAGATTTTGGACTCCAATTTTCATAATCTTGGAGCAAGACTATGATCTGCCCAAGCTATAACCCCAAAAAGGCTGGTGATTCTGGCAAGCCTTCTTCAATACAAATGACTCGTGGACTAGGCCTCGTTAACAATGGAACCACGTTAAAATCTTACAAACTCTTTTATTATTTTTGACAAGCCTTCCTCTTGTTTTATAGTTGGCAAAATTTGGGTCAACACTTATCAAGCCCAGCCTTGGACCATTTTGAGTCATGTCTCCATACCTCCTCAAACTTGTTAGCTAACCATTTGAATGTAACAACATATTTTTTCTTTAAAACTCTTCCACATATATGTTCATTGTTGAACGTTTTAACACTAAAAGTTTGAATCTTGTCAACCATGGGCCAATACACAACCCAAGGACATCCAACTTTACAACCTGCTCTAATGCGATCCTTGTAGCGTCCCAAATTTTCTAATAAGGCATAGGGCCTTGATTAGCCTGTCTGGAGGGCAATAATTGAATTAATTACGTTAATATATGAAATTGACGAGTATGTTATTTGAAATGCATGTTTAGGTGAATTAATTATGCATGTGGGCCCCATTTGGCTATTAGGGGCATATTCGTAATTTTAGCCCGTTGAGGGCATAAATGTGATATTTGTGTATATTATGATTGATACCATGAGTGACTGGTGATATATTTTTGATGCACGATCTGAGATGCTCCTAGGGTGCAGTTTAGTTAAATAGTCACAACAGGGTCGAATGCCCGGCTCGGGAAGAGCATAGGGGTATTTTAGGAATGTTATATGTGTCCAAGAATTGTCGAGTAATGGGTAGTAATTTAGCAAAGATTTGGACATGTCAGAATTAAATGGGGATTTATAGGAACACTCAAGGAATTAGCGGGACTTGGTAATTGACGAAATTGTCCTTGGTAGTATTTGAGTATTTAGATGAACTTAATGGGTAATTTAGACTTTTGCAAGGGATAGACTTGGACTCTTATGACTGCTAGGGCCTTAGAAGGAAATAGAAGAGGAAAAAACATCAAATATCTCAGCTCTCTCTCTCATTCGGTTCTCACTCCCTCACATTGGTGCCTAGAGACTTTTTGACGAACTTATCCAGAGATTAAGGATTCAAGGCTAGAATTGGGGACACTAGAAGCTTGGAAACCCAGGGAATCAGTTCAGGGTTGAATTTAGTACAGAGATAAGCTCCTAAACTTAATCATTTGTGTTTAATTCTCCCATAGATGGGAAGCTTGCATGAAGGTTGAACTCTAGTTTGATTTTGAGTGTTGATGAGCATTTGCAATAATTTATGGGGAATGTTGAGATGTTTAGGCTGTATGGAAAAGGATTCTAGGCTTAATTCTAAGTTGGGTTAGTGTTTGGAGGGTTAATTGTGGATTTAGGCTTAGGGAAAAATGCAGAAAGTGTGAGAATTCCTGGTTTAGAGGCTCGAGTCGCAACCCTGTTCTTCATGTGTCACAGCCCGTGTACTGGAAGAGGCTGGAAGCCTAATGTTTATATTTAGTATGTGTTTAAATATTTGTTGATATTGTGCTATGGGATGCATATTTGTGAGTGGACAATGAAGGCTGGGAACGACGAAGGTCGGGAACGGCGAAGGCCGAGAATGGCAGGAAGCCGAGTATGGCAAGGGGCTAGGATCTGCGTTGAGCACACTGAGTGCAGGCTATTAGGGCGAGACCTTCCTAGGATGCTAGAGTCATCCTTTCGGTGAAGACTGCGTACCCAGGGCCTGGTAAAGCGCCTGGGACGGCGTTGGCCATTATATGTTTAGCATGTTGGCTATCTTGCTGTATATTGTTGACTATTGTGCATATGTTATATGTTATATGTGAGATTTTTTGCTGGGCTTCGACTCACGGATGCTCTATGGTGCAGGTAAGGGCAAAGGAAAGGTCCACCAACCATGAGTATGGAGAGTGTGGAGCGACGGGTACATGTTCGGCCTACCTGGTTGCCACAACCTGGGTTTATTTTTGGGAAGATGTAATGTATTGGTAGATTTGTCGCGTAAGTCGGCCTTAAATGTATTTTGAGGTGTAAAGTATTTTCTAAATAGTAATTTGGGATTCCAAATGTATAACTCTTTACATTTTCAATGAATGACCACATTTTTATACTTAGTGTCTTTAAACAACTTTTATTATAGTTTAGCTACACTTTTAACCTAAAACCTCGATTAGTGGGCTAATTGCACATTTTTAACTCACTTAGTAACGACTCTAAGGATGTAGGACGTTACAACCTGGAATCAGAGCGAGCCAAGGTTTATGGTTCCTCGAGATCGACCGAAGATGTAGACTCGTTGCCAGTGGCAAGCTCGACTCAAGGTTGGTTGGTAATTATTGAATTATATGCTTGATTGTTTGCTTAAGGGCCATATTTGCCTGAATATTTAAACAGAGCATGATGAATGAGTTTACATATGGATGATGCTAGGGCATGGCCTCCTTGATTTTTGTATGCTATTTATGATATGTGGATTTGTTGGTTGATGAAATCAAGAGGTGGTTTTGGATGTTGTTATCATGCCTGATAAGTGGCGTCATTGATTGCAGGCATATTGTAGTAATGCCACGACGATCAATTAGACTCTGCGACATTAGGGTCGAGGATGACAACTACTGTCAGGACCCTCCACCTGCCCCACCGAATTGGCAACAGTTATTTGCCGAGATGGAAGCTAGAGTTCACCGAACAGAAGAAGAGCTTCGACAGTTGAGGCAACAGGCCCCTCCTCAATGTTAGGAGCAAGTTTCCTAATACGCAGCAGAATGGTGGTGGGGTTGGCCCAGTGTACAAAAAAAATTTTGTAACATATTTAAACTACGTTTAAATATGCAGATCCATTAATTTACATACATTAATCATAAGCAAGATAAGGATAGAAATCATACCTCTTGAAGCCTATCAAGTGTCCTTGCTATCTTTTCGTAATAAGAACGATCTTCCTATCCAAGCTGCTCCCAGGTACTCACAACAAAATCTTCCACAGCGTTCTCTACACCTCAAGAAGTGTGTGGGCACTGAGAGAATAAAGGATGGTTAATTTCTTATTCTACTTCATGTACTCAACACATGAGAACAAGAGAATAGGCTTGGGATTGGTTCTTTATCTTTTTCAGGGAGAGATAGAAAAGTACCGTTCTTTTCTTATTCAGAGGGAAAGACTTCTTATATTTATTTTATGATAAATCTTACTTAAATATAAAATATTTAAATTAATAAAAAATAAATCTGTAACCAAGTTACAATTTATCTTTTAATCAATTAATTATCTCATTAATGAAAATATCCAAAAACTAATTTTTGAATCTTCTTTTAATTAATTAATTAAATAAATAAAATTGAAAAAGCTATCCCTAAAAATCATGCAGTGCATATGGACTGTGTGTGGTCGTGTACCACCTTAATTTTAGGAATATTTGATTTTTCTATTTTTATTTAATTATTTATTCAAACTACCTTGCTAGAAAAAGTCTAACAACCTGATAACTAATTCAAATTTGAATTCAAATTCAAATTTAAATTAAATATCTTTTTAACTAATTATCAAATAGAATTTATTATTTAAATAAATATCAATCTTTTAAATTCAAATATAATTTGAACTTATCAGATTATTATCTCCCACTCAAATAAACATATTTATTTAATTCTACCAATTAATTAAAATCAATATAAATTTCAAAAATTAAATATTTAATTAATTATAATTTCGAAAATTATAATTAATTAATTTTCAAAAATCAATTTAGTTATTAACATAATTTCAAAAATTACATAATAATTAAATATTAATTAATTTTGTTAATTACAACTAATTTTTAATTAATTAATTAATTAATCACTATTATCATATAATTGCATATTTGGCTCGAAGAACAAATTTCTTCTTATATATGTATTTTAACCATTTTTCATTTATATCATCTTTTACCTTGAATAGTGTTGATAGAGCCACAGTGGGGACCTATGGACCTATAATTCAAAGCTCCAATAAATTTATGATTATTAATTAAACTCTTTAATTAAATAATCTTAATTTATTAATCTCATGATTATTCCACTATAAATATGAGACTCCACTCTTGTCATTATAGACATTTCATTTACTAAGTACTTTATAACAATAAAATGTCCATTGATATAATCATTACATACAAATTAACCCTCTAATAATGGTTCATAATTAATCGGGTATAAAATTACCGTTTTAAACTTTTAATTATCTCTTGTTTCCTTAAGTACCATTGACTTTACTAGTGAAGGTTAATTCATAACTGAATTGTGAAGTTCAGCTCTATAACCTTTTAGTCCCAAAAGTCAACCCTTAAGATAACCATTATTCAATGTCTTGCGAGAATGTATAGATTCCATATATGTATACTATGTCCCCAGCCATTTAGATTAATGAGTTCCCAAAACAAAAGTTTCTACGCTAATCATTCTGACAGACCCTAATGAGTGAATCAAAGAACTCATATAACATAAACAGGAGTTCATAGTAACTTCAGGATTAAGATATATTTGTATATGATCATCGGTTTATATATTTAATTAATACTTCGAAACGGTATTTAACTAAGTATTAATAAACATATCTGGTCTAGTTCTATATATTCTCTAATATATAATGTACCTCCACTAAAGTGTCCTACTACACTAGTGATCCAGATCTAGATCACATGTATTCATAATACTAGTGGACCGTACTTGCAGTAATTATTCTAAAGATTCCATAACTTTATTTTACTGTGAACTATTCAAGTTCATTTATCTCAAACACAATGCTCTCGTACCAATATGTGTTTGAGATCACATATATGAACTTAGGAATTTTTTCTGATATTTACATAATATTATCACAGAATAATATAGTCCATAAAATATATGCATAAAAAATTAAATTTATTTATTTATTTCTTAAAACAATGTATACTACATATGCTTTCAGGGAACAATTCCCAACACTCAGGGCATTGGGTTACAGGTTCCACAGGCTGTGGCACCAGTGCCAGCCCAACCTACTATAGATAGATGGGAACCCTTGTATAAGAGGTTTAGGAAGCAGCATCCTCCCACCTTCGAGGGTGGACCAGTCCCACTGCGGGTAGAGCAGTGGATGAACATGATTTCTTCCATCCTATATTTCATGAGGGTGGAAGGGAATGAGAGAATAGCTTGTGCCAGCTACATGTTAAGAGATGATGCTCGTGTCTGGTGGGATAAGGAATATAGTAGTCATGACCTGGGAAGAGTTCAGGAATATATTGAATGAGAAGTATTACAATGTCACAGTCTGACCTGCGAAGGTTCAAGAGTTTACCAACCTGACTCAAAATAGGATGACGGTTACTGAGTGTGCTCTGAAGTTTGACCGGTTAGCAAAGTTTGCGTCGGAATTGGTGTCGACTAACATGACACAAGGGGATCGGTTTGTGCAGGGATGGAATGTTATGATCGCCCGTGATGTTAAACTAACTTTGGATCCGGGGACTACCACTAATGCATAAGTAGTGGACAAGGCCCTTCCAGCTGAGGGGGCCGAGGATCAGATATGGAGAGAAGGCGCTGCTAGGTGCGATGCTCAAAGGTCGGTGCCTCCTTTTACTGGATCTAGCCACGGTAGTGGCCCCAGTGAGTAGAAGAGAAAGGCCCCAGACTCTTTTGCTCCTTCTGGCTCGGATAGGAGGGCACAGGGTGCTTTCAGTGGCTGTCAGGGTGGGGGAGACAACTGGAGGAGTTTCCCAGTGTGTCCTCAGTGCAGATGAAGACATCAGGGAGAGTGATCAGGTTCTTCTTTACTTGGGAGCATCAGTCATTTGAGGAAGGATTGCCCACAAGACAGAAAAGAAGAGCCAAAAGAGAACGACAATCTCACTCCTGCCAAGAGTATTTACCTTGACCCAAACTGAGGTTGAGGCCAGCCCCTTGGTCGTGACAGGTTAGATTTCTAGTGCTGGTTCTTCTTTTACTACATTGATTGACTCAGGGGCTACTCATTCATTTTTTCTACTAGAGTGATAGATCAACTGTGTAGACCTAGTGATTTATATGCTAGGGGATTTCAGACTTTGTTGTCGACTGGGAAACTGGTAGTCTCTAGGAGATGGGTTAGAGCATTACCAATATAGATAGATAGTAGGGAGTTGTCTATGGATCTACTTGAGCTAGCAATGGATGACTTTGATATGATCCCACTAATGGATTAGTTATCGAAGTACGGGGCGATGATTGATTGCAAGCGCAGAATGGTGACCTTTGAACCTGAAGGGGAGGTACGCTTTGTATTCGTGGGAACAGTGAGTGGACTGCGAGTACCTATTATTTTGTCACTGAAGGCTAGAGACCTGATGTAGGAGGGTTGCATAGGATTCCTAGCGAACATTGTAAATACCTCTAGAGTTGTGTCGGTTGGATTGGAGGATACCAGACTAGTATGTGAGTTTCCTGATTCGTTCCCCGCGGATTTGCCAGGGTTGCCGTCACACCAAGAGATTGAGTTTTCATAGAGTTGGCACCAGGGGCGGAGCTAGTATCTAGAACACCCTTCAGAATGGCTCCGGCAGAGTTGAAAGAACTGAAGATTCAGTTGCAGGAGTTACTGGATTTTGGGTTCATCAGACCCAATTTTTTGCCATGAGGTGCTCTAGTATTTTTCTTCAAGAAGAAGGATGGATCTTTAAGAATGCGTATTGACAAGAGGGAGTTGAAAAAGTTGACCATTAAGAACAAGTACCCACTACCTTGGATCAACAACTTGTTTGACCAGCTACAGGGGTAGGCAGTGTTCTCTTCGGTCAGGCTAGCACCAGTTAAGGATTAAAGAGGAGGACATACCAAAGACCGCTTTCCGCACGAGGTATGGACACTATGAATTCCTGGTTATGTCCTTTGGATTAATCAAAGCCCCAGCAGCCTTTATGGACTTGATGAATAGAGTCTTCAAGGATTATCTAGATAAGTTTGTGATTGTGTTCATTGATGACATATTGATATACTCTCAGTAGAGATAGAGCACGAGCAGCATCTATGCCTGTTATTACCCCGGTTGAGATAGCATAGGTTATATGCTAAGTTGAGTAAGTGTGAGTTTTGGCTACCCCAAGTAACATTTCTGGGTCATATTATCAGTAAGGAGGGGATTCTGGTTGACCCAAGTAAGATTCAGGTGGTGAGGGATTGGCACAGACCGAGCAGTGTACTAGAAGTTAGGAGCTTTTTGGGATTGGCAGGGAACTATCGGTGGTTCATCGAGGGATTCTCCATAATAGCCACACCATTGACCGAATTGATGCATAAGAAGACTAAGTATGTATGGACAGACAGGTGTGAGAACAGTTTTAAGGAGTTGAAACGGCGACTGAACACTGCTCCAGTATTAAATCTACCATCAGACAATGTAAAGCTTGTAGTATATTAGATGCTTCCAGGCAGGGATTGGGGTGTGTACTGATGCAAGCTGGAAAAGTAATAGCCTATGCATCGAGACAGTTAAAGAAATATGAGCTGGAATTGGCAGCGATGGTATTTGCACATAAGGTTTGGAGACATTATTTGTATGGTGAGAAGTGTGAAATATACACCGACCATAAGAGTTTGAAGTACTTCTTTACTCAGAAGGAATTGAATATGCGCTAGAGACGTTGGCTAGAATTTGTAAAGGATTACAATTGTGATATTGTATATCATCCTGGAAAGGCCAATGTGGTGGCCGACGCGCTGAGTCGGAAGGGCCCAGGATAGTTGTTCAGTTCGAGGCAGATATTAGATAGGTTATCTGAATAGATGAATAGAGCAGTTATAGAGTTGGTGGTTGGTCAGTTAGCTAACATCACTCTTCAGTCTACGCTCCTTGAGAGGATCAAGGAGGCATAGGGGGAGGATCCCCAGTTGAGAGAGCACAAAGAGGGTATTTTAACCGGAGCAGCTAAAGACTTTTCTTTTTCGGAGATGGGATTACTAAAGTACAAGGGTCGGATTTATGTTCCAATGGATTCTGGAATCTGGTGAGAGATCTTGGATGAGTCTCATACCACTCCCTATTCTTTACATCTGGGTATGACGAAGTTGTACCAAGATTTGAGAACTCTGTATTGGTGGCATGGAATGAAGAGGGATGTGGTGAATTATGTGGCCAAGTGTTTGACTTTCCAGCAGGTAAAGGCTAAACATCAGAGGCCAGCAGGGTTATTGCAAACTCAAGGAATTCCGGAGTGGAAATGGGGGGATATCACCATGGACTTCATGGTTGATTTACCGAAGACTGTGGGACAACATGATTCAGTGTGGGTGATTGTGGACAGGTAAACCAAGTCCGCCCACTTTTTGGCTGTTAAGACAACTTATATTGTGGAGCAGTATGCTGAATTATATGTGAAAGAAATTCAACGATTACATGGGGATCCGAGGTTGATAGTGTTTAACAGGGACCCCACCTTCACCTCCAAGTTTTGGGAGAGACTGGGGTAGGCTATGGGTACACAGTCAGGATTTAGTAACGCTTATCATCCTCAGACGGATGGGCAGTCTGAGAGGACGATTAAGATTCTGGGAGCCTGTGTGCTGGATTTTGGGAGATCTTGGAGTAAGTATCTCCCTTTGATTAAGTTTGAATACAATAACAGTTATCAGACGAATATCAGGGTCCGTATAAGATGTTATATGAGAGGAAGTGCATATCACCTATCCATTGGGATGAGACGGGTGAGAGGAGATATTTAGGTCCAGAAGTTGTTCAGAGGACCAATAAGACGATTGAGAAGATTGGAGCTTGAATGCTTGCCTCCCAGAGTCAGCAGAAGACTTACTTAGACTTAAGACACAGGAGCATAGAGTTTCAAGTAAATGGCCATGTGTTTCTCAGAGTTTCTCCATTGAGAGGGGTGAAACAGTTTAGTGTATGGGGCAAGCCGAGCCCTAGGTTCGTTGGCCCCTTTTAGATTTTGGAACGGGTTGCAGAGGTAGCTTACAAATTGGCGATGCCTCCAGCTTTATCCATGCTCCGGAAGTATGTACCAGATTCTACACACGTGCTGAGTTATGAGAACATGGAGCTGGATAAGGAGTTATCGTATGAAGAGAAGCCGGTTCAGATTCTCAACTGAAAGGATAAAGTATTGAGGAGCAAGACCATCGCCTTAGTGAAAGTGTTGTGGAGGAACAACAAAGTGCAAGAGGTGACTTGGGAACTTGAGACAGATATGCGGGATCGGTATTCCAAGTTATTCAGGTAATTTCGAAGACGAAATTTCTGTAAGGAGGGGATAGTTGTAGCGTCTCAAATTTGCTAATAAGGCTTAGGGCCTTGATTAGCATGCCTGGATGGCAATAATTGATTTAATTACGTTAATATATGAAATTGATGAGTATGTGATTAGAAATGCATGTTTAGGTGAATTAAATGTACATGTGGGCCCCATTTGGCTATTAGGGGCATATTGGTAAATTTAGCCCTTTGAGGGCATAAATGTAATATTTGTGTATATTATGATTGATACCACAAGTGAGTGGTGTTGTATTTGTGATGCACGATCTGAGACGGTCCTAGGGAGTTATTTAGTTAAATAGTCACAACAGTGTCGAATACCCGACTCAGGAGGAGCCTAGGGGTATTTTGGGAATGTTATATGTGTTCGAGAATTACCGAGTAATAGGTAGTAATTTAGCAATGATTTTTACATGCTGGAATGAAACGGGGATTTATAGGAACACTCGAGGAATTAGCGAGACTTGGCAATTGACAAAATTTTCCTTGGTAGCATTTGAGGATTTAGATGAACTTAAGGGGTAATTTAGACTATGGAAAGGGATAGGCTTGGACTCTTATGACTACTAGGACCTTAGAAGGAAATAGAAGGGGAGAAAACACCAAATATCTCAGCTCTCTCTCTCATTCGGTTCTCACTCCCTGACATTGGTGCGTAGAGACTTTTTGAGGAACTTATCCAGAGATTAAGGATTCATGGCTGGAATTTGGGAGACTAGAAGCTTGGAAACTTAGGGAATCAGTTCAGGGTTGAATTTAGTATAGAGGTAAGCTCCTAAACTTAGTCATTTGTGTTGAATTCTCCCATATATGGGAAGCTTGCATGAGGGTTGAACTCAAGTTTGATTTTGAGTGTTTGTGAGGATTTGGAATGATTTTTGGGGACTGTTGAGATGTTTAGGCAATATAGAAAAGGATTTTAGGCTTAATTGTAAGTTGGGCTGGTGTTTGGAGGGCGAATTATGGATTTAGCTCTGGGAAAAATGCAGAAAGTGTAAGAATTTTGGGTTTAGAGGTTCGAGTCGTGGCCCTGTTCTTCGGCGTCGCAACCCGTGTCATAGATGAGGCACGATGGCCTCTAATTCGCTAGGCGCGTCGCGACTTAGGGTTTGGAGCGCCGCGGCCTGTGTCCCCCAGCAGAGAGGCATTTTTGCCTCTGACTTGAGCGTGCCGCAACCCTTTAGGGGCTAGGCTGCAGCTCAAATGTGAAATGTAGGTTGTTGAAGGTTTTTAGCCCGGGAACTCAAATGTTCAGGCTCAGGAAGGATTTTACTACCTAGATTGTTAGAATCCAAGGTCCTGGAGGCTAGATTTATATTCCGAAATTATTTATTGGTTTAGAACTTGATGGATGGTTATTATGAATGCGTTGTGATTAGGTTTTCAACGAGGCTCGGGTTAGGAGACTATGCTAGGGATTGCGGTACTCAGATAGCTCAGGACAAAGGTAAGAAAACTATTGTGCCCGTAGAGTAGGGTGTGGCCCTATTGTTTGTATTGCAGGGCATGGCCCTAATGTTTATATTTAGTATGTGTTTAAATATCCGTTTACATTCTGTGATGTGATGCATATTTTTGAGTGAACGGCCAAGGCCGGGAATGATGAACGCGAAGAACGGCAGGAAGCTGAGTACGGCAAGGGGCCGAGATCAGCGTTGAGCATGCTGAGTGTAGGTCGTTAGGGTGAGACCCTCCTAGGATGCTAGAGTCATCCTTCCGGTGAAGACTTCGAACCTAGGGCCTGGTAAAGCGCCTGCAACGACGTTGGCCATTATATATTTAGCGTGATGAGTGTCTTGTTGTATATTGTTGACTGTTGTGCATATGCTATATGTTATGTGTCGGTTTTCTTGCTGGCCTTCGACTCACAGGTGCTTTATGGTGCCGGTAAGGGCAAAGGAAATGTCGACCAACCATGAGTACGGAGAGCGTGGAGCGACGGGTACATGTTCGGCCTACCTAGCTGCCACGGCCAGGGTTATTTTTGGGAAGATGTAATGTATTGGTAGATTTGTCGCCTAAGTCTACCTTAAATGTATTTTGAGATGTAAAGTATTTTCTAAACAGTATTTTGGGATCTCCAATGTATAACTCTGTACGTTTTCAATGAATGACCACATTTTTATACTTAGTGTCTTCAAACAACTTTTATTATAGTTTATCTACACTTTTAACCTAAAACCACGATTAGCGGGCTAATGACATATTTTTAACTCACTTTGTAACAATAGGGTGTTACAATTCTTGTCATTCTATATGAAGTTGATTTCTCTATGAGATTTTATACCATATTCCTTCATAACTTGCCAAAAATTAGCAGCGGAAGGAAATACCATACCACTCTTGAATATAAGATTACCTAAGTCACATTCAGGTTTGAAAGCCTCATCATCAGAACTACAAATACTATTTACTTCATTAGAATCAATATCTTCATCAGACTCTACATAAGAATCATCTTGAGGGTCCTTTGAATTGCTTGCCGTATGGGTATTTGGAGTACTTTTGTTTTCTTTGATTACTTCGTTATGAGATTGTTCATTCTCACTATCAATAGTCATCACATTCTTCCATTTTAATTGGAGGATCATGAAAATCTATGTCACGATCATTTTTCCAATGGTTGAAATCAATATCATCAAAGAACCAATTTGCTGATTTGCAAAAAGTTCAAGGGTATTCATGCTAAAAATCTATTAATTAATTAGTTTACTTCGAAGGACTAATTAATTATGTTAAATTAAATAAAAAAAATACAAAAATTGGGTATTTAAAATAAATAAATAAAAATTAAAATTCATGTATAAATACATAATATCATTTATAGGATATTTTGGAATTTTTATTAAACTCTTGTAAAAAAAATATGATAAAAAAGGGGTTATATTACACCCCTAGTTGATATAAATACACTCTACTTATAATAAAATTACATATTTATTCCTATTGAAAATGACTAAAATATACAATTTTAAATTTTGATTCCATTTATAAAATTTAAAATTTAGTAGATACATCCTACTTACCCAAATCCTAATATAATCATAAACTATTTCTTTTTTTTAAAAAAAAACTAAACATGTTTAATTCCTAGAAATTACTCATCAGTGGAAATTTTATTAATAGGTAAATCATTTGATACAAAAGTAAGTTTATTATATTTTTTAAAATACATTTTATTAAATTTATATGTTGAATGGTTTATTTTTACTTTCTATCTTTCCCGAATATATGTATATATTAACATAAATGCATATCTTATCTATATAAAAAATGTGTACTTAACAGAAATTATTAATTTAACGATTTTTTTTAACTTAAATAAAATATTACAAATATTTATCAAAATAGACCTTTAAAACTTATTAAAAAACATGTTAGAATAAATATTTAGTAAATATATTAATATAAATTTAAATATTATAAAATATATTTATTATAATAATATTTAATACAAGACTAAATATTTTAAAAATTATACTAATATAAATTAAAATTTTATAGTTATTATAATAATATGTAATATATAATACATAATCACAACTTTTTAGTAATTATATTTGTTGGCTAGTTTTATCTTCAACTTACAAGGAGTAATAAACGAAGAGTTGTTTTGTGTGTAAAATCCTAAGTGGAATCTGTTGACGCCACTTTTCGTCAACTTAAATAGTAGAGCAATTAAACAATAAAAATATCAGAGCAAATGAATAAAGAGGAAAAAAAAGAAGATTTTCACGTGGTTTAGCAGTTAACTCTGCCTAGTCCACGAGTCTATATTATTAAGACTTGGGAGTTTTCTGGAAACTTTTCAGAGAATAGTTGCCCAGAGTTTTCTCTCAAGAAATCTGAAATCGGTCCTCTACAAATGGTGTTTCCTTCTCTATTTATAGGGAAGGTTGCATAATTCATTCCCACATATTTTGGGAAGATATTCTGTAAATCAATTAACATAATGCTATTAAATGCATTATCTCCTACATACACGGAAACGTCCCATGAAGATCGGGAACGGATAACAGATTAAATGATATCCCTTAAATATTGGGATTGTACAATAATAAACATGTTCACACGTAATGGGTTATCCCAAATGATTCGTCAAATCTTCGAGATCAACAATTGGCATTGAGTCTGTCGAGACTATGAGTCAATCACGAGCTCGCCACCCAACTTCGCGCTATGCTCGAGACAAGTAGATACTGACGAGGCTGTCATGTCCGAGCTTGCACTTCCCGAGCTCGAGCTATCTCTCTTGAAGGCAATCGGTGAAAAATATATTTAAGTGTCATGCCATTGCGAGCTCAGTGCACACTCGAGGCCACACATCCTCGAGCTCATTTTTCGGGGTCATAACTTCTTATCTCGAAATCTGGGTGTAACATTTTGGCCCCTCAAAAGTATCATTTCGAATCCCGTGAGAAGGAAACTTTTGAACTGTCCTTCTTGGAAACTGTATCATCAATTGTACTCGAGTGTAGACACGCATCATCCAGGTATTGGATGGTCAGAGTACTTGAGTGTCTATCACACCATGCACACGTCCGTCCACCTGCCAACTTTATGGCGCCACCCTTCCATTTGTCCCCGACTGTTCGATCAGATATCGAAATTGGCCAATAGTCCAGATCATTTTGTCGTTTGGCATCCTTTGGGCCTATAAATAGGCCATTGTCTTCCTCATTTCAACCTTACGTTTTTGAGTTTTCAGAGAGAAGAGAAAAAAGGAAGCCAGAACCGGATTTGCCCAGTTTTTGCATGTTCTCCAGACCAAGAAAACAAAACACCGCTGGCTCGTTCGACTCTGTGAGATCATTTTTGCAACCTCTCCTACGGTCTTCCATTTCTCTATTCCCACCATCTACATTGTGTAAGTATTTATTCTTGACCCCATATGCTCGTGTATATACTTTGTTTTTCCATGCAAGTTTATGTTGTTGCACTTAGGCACATTTACTAGTTTTGTACTAGAATGCTTTAGTCAATACCATGTAGTTTTTAGGCTCATCTGGTGTTACAGATTTTCTAAACCTAGATTTTGCATGAATGATGCAAATTCGGCTCTTTTACTGGGTCATCTTAATTTCAAATATCATATCGTGTAGACCAAGAAACTGGGTGAAGGATTAGGGTTTTCAAATTGCACGCTTCCCAAAAATATCACTTTTTGAGTAACTGCCAACTTTTTTTCCCTAAAAATCTGGGATTCTAAAAAATAAATCCACCTTTCCCCCTTTATGTGGAATACACGCTCCGAGCTTGATCTCGTTATTTTCATCGAGCTTGTTCCATAGTCTCGATCATTCGAGCTTAGACCGTCTTGATTTTCATTCTTAATCTCTTGTTCGTCTGGCCCTCACCCTTTTGCTCTCTTGCTAGATGCCGCAGAACTTGGAAAAGCGGTGGGGGTCAAAACTCGCGATTCTTTACTCATTTGAAACTTCGAGCCTAGAGTCACCTTTTACTCGGAATCAACGCTTGATTCGAGAGCACGAACTAAGGTGTGAGCAAGAAGACACTTGAGCTCACTTTCGACGCCAAATCAACGAGGTTGAGGAGAAAAAGAGGAAAAAACTCAGGGCCGCGATTTATCCAGACCCGGACCCCGAGCCCAGACCAATCCCTCTCGACCCTACTCTTAAAGTGACGGTCGCATTAAAACCGGGCGATCTCAAATTTTCATTGATGGAAGAACAATCGAATCCCCCATCTACCTCGCAACCAACCACTATTCCCACCATGAGGGGAGAATTTTTCGAGGCTGAGCATTATTGGAGGTCGGTCTCCTCATTGGGGCAGATATCCAAAATCCTAGCATGCCACAACCTAGTATTATCAGGCTCGTTAAGATGTCGAGCTCCGACCTCCACCGAGCGCAGCTGCCGTTCCCCAAGAGATGGCAATCCCGACAATAAGATAAAGTTCGTGGCTTTGAGCCATGAACATATGAGGGCAGGGGCCTTGTTGCCCTTGAAGTCCTTTTTTAAGGACTTTTTGGATTTTTTCGCGCTCGCTCCCTTCCAACTCAACACCAACTCATACAGGGTTTTGTCAGTCCTGAGGTCGCTTTACCATGAGCTAAAGTGGGATGGAGCTTCACCAAAAGAGATTTTGTATCTCTTTTGTTTGAAAAGCAACCCCTCCCGAGATCAGGGAGGAGATGTCTTCTATTACCTCTCGAGCTATCCCCAGGAGAAGAAGATCTTCGAGGACCTGCCGAACCATCCCCCCAACTTCAAGCTAGCGTTCTTTTGGACGGACGGCCTGCCCCCTTCCAGTTATTACTTTTTCAGGCAAATCCGTAAGTATACGATCCTTTTCTCTTCATGCTCAAATTTTTGTTTAAGCTCGGACCACTCATAAAATTCACTTCTTCAGCCAACTATCACCGCCCTACTCCCACGGACAAGATGAAGGAGGACAAGGAAACCTTCCTCCAACTCCCTTACAGTAGGCGCTCCCTATCTTATCTTCTCCATGAAGATAAGCTTCAAGCCTATGGTCTCCTAGAGAAGGATCAGTGCACAGACGATAGAGCCTACAAGAAGTACACCAAGTGGGAGTTTGTGGCTCTTCCAACTGGCAGCCTTCCTCCGAGGCGAAGCTCTAAGTCACGATTCCCAGCTCGCCGTCCTTGGACTCCATCCTCGGGGAATGAGGCCAATGACGAGGCTTCGAGCTTGAGTGACAGAGGTATGATCATCCTTAGCTCAGCTTTATGGTCTCCTTCGCTACTCAAGCATAAGCCCGATACCTTGATCTTATGCCCAGATGATAGGGACAATTTTTATGTATGGTCTTGGGTAGACGATAGGGTCCATAGGTTCGATAGTTGGCTAGGGAAGTATGACACAATGTATAGTTTAAATGAAGTTTGGGATGGAATAGCCATCCAATATGGGACAAATGATTATAGGGACCTTTCGAGGTTGACTTCCACATATAGGGAAGGGACTCCCCCTGCCTCTTCCGAAGACGGGGGAATTACGTGGTTACTGAGCACGAGCTCGGGGGAGAGTTCCAGTTAGGTTCTTCGTCGCTTGTCCTTTATTCCTTCAACTGTCTGCATTATGCTATTGAGATTATTTTCTTATGTGATTTGATTGTGCAGGTACTATGGACTGCAATCTCGATACCGTGCTCGCCAGTGGCGAAGGAGCCAAGAAGAGTAAGCGCCCGAGAGCCTCGCAAAAGTCAGATCGGCCTGCTAAGTTCCCTAAGAGGACCGGGAAGACTCCTCCTCCCCCAGCTCCCACTGTTGTGAGCCCAGCCTTGGATCTGACTCCCCAGGTCAAAGCTTCCACCACAGGTATCCCCCCTTGGCCTCATGCCATCATGGTCCACCCAACGCTCGGCCCACCTCCGAAGAAGCTCGCGACCTCCAAAGAATGCTTGTTGTCGATTTCTTCTCATGTTGATGAGTATGTTGTCGACAATGCTTTCGGGACTCATGGAGCCACACTTGGCTTGGAGGTCTTGTTTTGGGTGGGCCAGAGCATAAGTGACTTCGAGGCTCCTCAGTGGCAATTTTTAGTCAAGCTCGGGACTGCAACACCCTTTATGACAAGAGTGTCAAGCTCGCTGCTGTGGTAACCTCTCTCACCTTATTATTTGTTGTAATTGTGCTTAGTGTATGTCTTAACTCGATCTGTTTGTGTGCTAGTCCGTTACTGCCTTTGCTCAGCTAAATTACAAGTTGAACAATGAGGTCCACTCGAGCATGTCCTATGCCCAAGAGTCGAAGAATCTTCAACTCAAGCTTGCTGACGAGTTTAAGGCCGCAAAATCAGAGATGTACGCTGAAGCCAAGCAGATGAAGGCCAGGATAGCAGAGCTTGAGAAGATGAATGCCAAGCACGAGGAGATTGAGAAGATCAATTCCAACCTTGAGGAGGAGAGAAAGGCCACCTTCGAGATAATGGAGGGCAAAAAGGCTGGTCTTCTCGAAGAGTTCAAGGAGAAGAATGATCGGGCGGTTGACCTGGCCATGTACAGGTTTTGGGCCAGTAACGCCGATCTCGACACCAGCTTCCTAGGCTCTTTTGAGGAAGAACTTGTGGCTAAATGGCAAGCTCGACTTGACGCGGAGGAGGCTGTTCAGGAGGATGCTGAGAAGGCTAAGGAGGGCGCTCCTTCCTCCTAAATCTCGATTTTGGGCTGCGTCCCTTTGAGACCTTTCTAATAGTTTTATCTTTTGTGTTTTATGCCCTTGGGGTTAAGACAATTTATAGCTCGTAAATGATCTATTTTCTTATGATATTTACAATACCATATTTGACTTTACTTTAATATTTTTGCTTTACATCTCTTAAATCGAAATATTTTAAGCAATTTATATTATAGGTTTGCCTTTGTATGTTTATTCATACAAACAAGTGGTGGATTTAAGCTCGAGTTTCAATGCATTCATGCATAGTTTACTCGATGTATCTGTGTTCGATCTCGTTACTTGTCAAGGTCGAAACTTACTTTTACCATGCACTCGAAAGTACTTATATGGTGTGTAAGGTGGGTAGTTTAGTTATATCTTGCTTTTCTAGTAACTTTTACTCATCCTCGGGTGGCTCCCCAAGGTTATGAGGTCGAAACTATCCTTTTCCAAGATATTCCAGCCTCGAACTCGACTTAATTTTAGGTGAATTTATCTATATCCCATCTTTTTGTCAATTAGTTTTAGCCGGTTTGTTCCAAACCTATTTAGGTCGTGTTTTTGGTTCGTAATCCATACACTTATATATTTTTTATCTAGTTATATCTAGATTGCGCATTTGGTTATATCCAAATCACCTTGGCTCGCACATTTGGTTATATCCAAACACTTTACTTTTAATGTCCAAATTATTTTAGCTCGCGTATTTGGTTATGTCCAAAGACTTATTTTTTAATAATTTGGTTATGTCCAAACTATCTTAGCTCGTGTATTTGGTTATGTCCAAATACTTCTATTTTTTAATAATTTGGTTATGTCCAAACAATATTACCTCGCGTATTTGGTTATGCCCAAATACGTCTATTTTTTAATAATTTGGTTATGTCCAAACTATCTTAGCTTGCATATTTGGTTATGTCCAAATACTTTTATTTTTTAATAATTCGGTTATGTCCAAACTATCTTAGCTCGCGTATTTGGTTATATCCAATCACTTCTATTCTTTAATAAATTGGTTATGTCCAAACTATCTTAGCTCGCATATTTGGTTATATCCAGACACTTTTATTCTTTTCGTGTATGCTATTTTTTATTTTTTCAAGCTTACGGTATATATACCATTAATGCCCCCTTAATATCCTATGAGTGTGACCATAGGTTATTAAATTAAGGGAGTTTGCAAAATACACAGCATATTGAAACGAACATGAACTTTGTTCATAATTGAACAATTTATTAACAGAATCATAGTAAAGATAAACAAGCACGGTTATAGGTGACATCATTCCTACACTATTGATAGTAAGGTCGTAGATGTTCGCCATTCCATTCTCGTGGTACCAATTCCATGTTTAATCTTGCCAATTTGTAGACGCTAGGCAGGATAACTGATTCGATTTGATGAGGTCCTTCCCAATTAGGCCCGAGTATGCCAGCGGCTAGGTCTCGTGTAGCTAGGAACACATGCCTTAGCACCAAGTCTCCCAATCCAAATTTTCTGTCCCAAACCCTTTTATTGAAATATCGGGTAGCTCGATACTGATTAGTTGAGCGTCATCCCGTCGTTCTTCAATCATGTCCAGACTTACTTCGATTTGGGATAGGTTCGAGGCTTGATCATAAGCGTGGCTACGAATGGTGGGTATTTCGACCTCGATTGGTAGCATAGCCTCGCATCCATATGCCAGAGAAAAAGGGGTATGTCCTGTTGAAGTACGAGTTGTGGTCCGATATGCCCACAAGACTTGGGGTAACTCCTCGCGCCATTTTCCCTTAGCTTCTTCAAATTTCTTCTTCATAGAACTCTTTAGAGTTTTATTCATTGCTTCGACTTGGCCATTCGCTTGGGGATGGGCCACAGAGGAGAAGCTCTTTATTATTCCATTTTTCTCACAAAAATTGGTAAACAGTTCACTATCGAACTGAGTACCGTTATCCGATACTATCTTCCTTGGCATTCCATATCAGCAGATTATATTTTTTACCACAAAGTCCAAGACTTTCTTTGAGGTAATTGTTGCCAGAGGTTCGGCCTCGGTCCACTTCATAAAGTAATCTATCACGACTACTGCGTACTTAACTCTGCCTTTGCCAGTTGGCAATGAGTGTATGAAGTAAATTCCCAGACCTCAAATGGCCAATGGGAGGTAATCATAGTTAGCTCGGAAGGTGGAGCTCGTGGGATTGTAACGAACTGTTGACACTTATCGCATCTCTTGACGTAATCAAATGAGTCTGCTTTAATAGTGGGCCAGAAGTATCCTTGGCGTATAATTTTCTTTGATAAGCTATGCCCCCCAGTGTGGTCCCCATAGAATCCTTCATGTATCTCTTCTAGGATCCTCTTGGCCTCGGTTGGAGTCACACATCGGAGTAATGGCATAGAGTATCCTCTCCGATTTAGCCTTCCTTCCACAATAGTGTATCTGGGGATTTGATACATCCGTTTTTGAGCCTTGTTCCGTTCTGCTGGGAGAACATCGGTTTCAAGGTACTCAACTATTGGAGTCATCCAGGTTGGCTCGGAGTTAATCATGCAGATATCTCCCATTCTAGGTTCGCTTATACTGGGTGTCGACAGATGCTCGATTGGTACAACATTCAACTCATCAACCTCGGTGGATGTGGCGAGCCTGGCTAAAGCATCTGCATTCGAATTTTGTTCTCGGGAACCTGCTCTATTGTGTAGAACTTGAAATGTTCAAGAGCTGCTTTTGCTTTTTCTAAATATGTAACCATTTTTGTCCCACGAGCCTGGTATTCCCCTAAAATTTGGTTGACCACCAACTGCGAGTCACTGTAGCAATGTATCGCCTTAGCCTTGAGTTCCTTGGCTATTCAAAGTCCTGCCAGTAGAGCTTTGTATTCAGCCTCATTGTTAGATGCTTCGAAGTCAAATCTCAAGGTGGAGTGAAGTCGACTTCTAGTTGGAGTGATCAATATGATTCCTGCCCATGTTCCATTTTCATTGGAAGATCCATCGACATAAAGTTTCCACAGCTCGCGGGCTGGGGTTATAACTTCATCGTCAGTCATTCCAGTGCATTCCACTATGAAGTCTGCTGAATTATCCTTGGATGATAAGTAATCTCGAATTGTCCGAGCTCAACAACCTATTTTAATAATCGGCCCGAGGCTTCTGGCTGTGATAAGACTTGTCATAGTGGTTGGTCAGTTAGCACATGGATGGGGTGTGCTTGAAAGTAAGGTCGGAGCTTTCGAGATGAGTGGATTAGGCTAAGAGCCAATTTCTCCATTAAGGGGTACCTCGATTCTGCCCACTGTAACCTTTTGCTGACATACTATACTGGCTTTTGCACCTTCTAGTCTTCTCGAACGAGCACAACGTTGGTGGCGTGCTCAGTTGTAGCGAGATATAGGTACAAAATTTCTCCTATGATAGGTTTCAACAAGATAGGAGGCTCTCCGATGCGCTTCTTGAGCTCCTGAAATGCTATCTCAGATTCCTCTGTCCACTTGAATTTTCGTTTCCTCTCAAAAGGTTGAAGAATGGAAGACAGCAGTCAGTAGATTTCGAGATAAACCTACTCAATGCCGCCATCCGTCCAGTCAAACTCTAGACATCTTTACGCTTTCGAGGTGAGGGCATGTCAATTAATGCCTGGATCTTGTCAGGATTAGCCTCTATTCCCCATGTGTTCACAATGAAACCCAGGAACTTCCCTGGCGATACTCCAAAGGAGCATTTCTAGGGGTTGAGCTTCATATTGTACTTCCATAGCACGACGAAGCATTCTTCAAGGTCGTCCACATGGATATTGTTATGTTTAGATTTAACTAACATATCATCAACATAAACTTCCATGTTATTACCTATCTGTTCGGAGAACATCATGTTTATGAGTCGTTGGTATGTGGCTCCAGCATTCTTGAGCTCGAACGACATGTAGCAGTACAGTCCTTTATCTATCACAAAACTCGTATGCTCTTGGTCCGGGGCATGCATGGAAATCTTGCTATATCCAGAATAAGCGTCCATGAACGACATAAGTCCATGCTCGGCTGTGGCATCTACGAGCTGGTCGATCCGAGGTTGGGGAAAACAGACCTTGGGACATGCTTTATTGAGGTCTGAGTAATCGATACAAGTCCGCCATGTTCCATTAGGTTTTGGAACTAGCACCGGGTTGGCGACCCAATCAGAGTAGAAGGTGTCTCGTATGAATCGATTTGCCTTTAACCTATCAACCTCTTCGTTTTGGTCATCGTACCGGAGTCTTCGTTTTTGTTACTTCGGGGGGAAGCTCTTGTTGATGTTAAGAGCATGGCTTATCACATTCGGGCTTATCCCCACCATGTCCAAATGTGACCATGCAAAGACGTCATGGTTCTTCCTCAAGAAGCAGATTAATTGCTACTTTGTTTTCTCCGACAGGTTTTTCCCTACCTTTATAGTTTTTGGGGGATCGACCTCTTCGAGCACTTCTAGCGGCTCAAGATCAGCCCTTTCTTCTACTCTTGGATCGATCTCTTCGTCTATTTCGAAGATTGTCCCATCTTTATTATGAATTACGACAAGTGTTTGTGCACTTGTCATCTTCTTTCCTCTAACGGAAATGCTATAGCATTCCCTCCCTGCGAGCTAGTCCCCTTTCAGAGTCATGATTCCACTAGAAGTCAGGTACTTGATGGCCAGATGCCTTATAGATGAAACTGCCCCAAGCCTTACTAGGGTGGGTCTCCCGAGCAGTACGTTGTAGGCCGATGGAAGATCCACTACTACAAACTCCATCATCTTGGTTGTCGAGAGTGGGAAGTCTCCCAAGGTTACGAGGAGTTTCATGGATCCCATACAAGAAATCCCTTCTCCTGAAAAGCCATACAATGTCGTTGCCTTGGAGTTTCAAGGTTAGGTCGTGAACCGCGAGTCCCATCATTTCTAAGGTGGCCTTGTAGAGGATATTTACTAAGCTCCCATTATCAACCAGGACTTGGTGTACCCTCTTGTTTACGAGCTGAAGGGTGATGAACAGCGGGTCGTTGTGAGGAAACTGTACATGAGACGCATCGTCCTCAGTAAAAGTTATGGGTTGAGATTAAACCCTTTATTGTTTTGGAGCTCTGGGTTCGGGTTCGTACGGAGACCCGTCACCAGTTTTCAGCTCATTCACATATCGTTTCTGGGCGTTCCTACCCGATCCTGCAATATGTCGTCCCCCCGAAATGGTTATGACATCTTCTCCATCAATTGGAGGGGGTCGTTCGTCCTCCCTTGCTCGGTAGTTGTTATTCTGGGCAGGTGGTTCTGCTGCTGCCCTCTGGCTAATGGAAGCCTGATTGGGGTTTTGGTTCTTAACCTATTGTCTGAAATATCCTCTCGAGATCAATCCTTCGATCTCATATTTTAATTACCTGCATTCATCGGTTGTATGTCTGATATCTCTATGAAATCTGCAGTACTTATTGGAGTCTCTTTTCGCCTTTTGGTTCCTCATTGGGTCGGGCCGTCTAAAAGAGACTTGGTGTTCACTAGCCAGGTAGATATTCTCCTGAGACTCATTGAGCTCGGTATACACTTTGTATACGGAGAAATATCTTTCTCCTTTCTTCTTCTTTCCCCCTTCCGCCTCGGGATTCTTCCCTTCATTCTTCTTCCTTTTAGAAGGGTTGTCCCCAGGGGGTTTTGAGGTCATAGGATCCACTGAGGTCGAGGCAGGTTTTACGTTTGTTGTTGTAGTTATGGGCTGAGAGGTCATATTCAATGATGACCTCACCTCTTCTTCATTAACAAACCTCTGAGCTTGTTGATTGAACTCGGTTAAGGACCTTAAGGGCTTCCTCTGCATATCCTCCCAGAGAGGACTTCCAGGCATTACTCCGGCTCGGATAGCCATTAAATGGCCACTGTCGTTGACGTCACGAGCTCGGGCGACTTCCAAATTAAACCTCATGAGGTAACTTTTCAGTGTTTCGTTCGATTGTTGTCAGACATTGGTCAAGGCAGATGCCTCGGGCATAATGCCGACCATGGCCTTGAATTGCTTCTTGAAATCTCTTGATAATTGATCCCAAGAAGCAATCGAATGTCTCTTATACTTCTCAAACCAGTTCTTTGCTGGTCCCGTGAGCGAGGCTGGGAACAGCATGCATCTGAGCTCGTAGCCCACATTACTGGCTTGCATGATTGTGTTGAACGTGCTTAAAGGATTGTACGGATCCAAATTCCCATCGAATGGTGGGACATGAGGAATTTTGAATCCCTGAGAAAATGGGGTGCTAGAAATATGCGGGGCGAAGGGCTCGAGCTCTTCATCGAACTCTTCGCCCCATTCCCAACCTCATTCATTTTGTAAGAGCCTGAACACCCTTTCCAACTATTCAACCCTTTCTTGGACTGGATCTACGGGGGGTCTGACTTGGAGCAGCGGGAACTGGTTATTGTTTATTACCACTCCAGTTCCCTGCCTCGGCGTGGGGTTCTTGCGCCCGTTGAGATGGTCTCTTAGGTCTGAATTCGGGGTATTTTCATTCCCCCGATTATGGTTCAGATGTTCCCATAAATCTAGGTGATCTCTTCGATTCCCAGTGTTTCTACATTCCTGGTCATATATACTAACTGATCTAGTGTCACCCGAGCCTTCACTGACATGGCTCATTGCATGGTTGTTTCCAGATGGGTTTCTTGCTGGTTGGGGACCCCTATGCTCCCTAGCAGCCTCCCCATTTCCATGCCTTTGTCCAGCTCACCTTTCCTTATCATCATGGTTTGGTTGTGTGTTCCTCCGAGTTGGTGAGGGATACCTTATTGGCGATGGTGGGTGCCTTATTGGTGATGGTGGCTGCCATCCATTACGGGGCCTAGAAGGCCCTGAGTTTGCTCGATCTGGTTCTGGAACGTTCTGCGCATTACCAGGATTTTGGGTCCGAGCCTTCGTGGTGGCTCGGTTATTCCCTACTCTGCCTAGTGCCTCCGCAGTTGGGTTGGTAGGACCTCCAGCCCGTTTACTTCTCCGGGGCCTCGGCGGAGCAGGCTGTTCTGCTGGCTGCGGAGGTTGCTCCGCTCTTCGGGTGGCAGCATTTTTGCGCGGCCGCCCTCGAGGCCTACGTGGTGGAACATGAACGTCCTGCGGAGGCAAAGCTTGGGCCTTTGGTGGAGGTGGGGCCTGACCCGCCTGCGCCTCAGTAGCTAGTCTAGCTATCTCTTCATTGCGCTTCTTGGCCTCTGCCAACTGCTTTCACAGTTGACGATTTTTGAGCTCCACTATTGGGACATATCGTTCAGGATTGTAGTACATGTCCTTATCATCCTTGGGGGTTGGTGGTCCCCAAGAGTCAGATGAACCACTCCTCTCATCAGGGTCTGAGTTCACCAAAGGTTGCTTTCCAGGGCGTCGGGGGTAGTCAGCTTCATCTAAAATTTCCTCCTCAGGAACATTGGGATCATTTGCTGCTATTGTTGATTTAAGAGGCTCTTTGAATGAACAGACTCACGCATGTACTATATAATGGCTCTCAATGAAAGCACCAAACTATTGATGGCGCTTTTCATCAACTTAAATAGTAGAGAAATTAAACAATAAAAATACTGGAGCAAATGAATAAAGAGGAAAACAAGAAGATTTTTATGTGGTTCAGCAGTTAACTCTGCCTAGTCCACGAGTCTATATTATTAAGACTTGGGAGTTTTCTGGAAACTTTTCAGAGAAGAGTTGCCCAAAGTTTTCTCTCAAGAAATCAGAAATCGGTCATCTACAAATGGTGTTTCCTTCTCTATTTATAGGGAAGGTTGCAGAATTCATTCCCACATATTTCGAGAAGATATTCTATAAATCAATTAACATAATGCTATTAAATGTATTATCTCCTACATACACGGAAACCTCCCATGAAGATCAGGAACAGATAATAGATTAAATGATATCCCTTAAATATTGAGATTGTACAACAATAAACATGTTCACACGTAATGGGTTATCCCAGATGGTTCATCAAATCTTCGAGATCAACAATTGGCATTGAGTCTGTCGAGACTATGAGTCAATCTTGAGCTCGCCACCCAACTTCGCGCTATGCTCCGGACAAGTAGATGCTGACGAGGCTGTCATATCCGAGCTTGCACTTCCCGAGCTCGAGCTATCTCGCCTGAAGGCAACCGGTGAAAAATATATTCAAGTGTCATTCCATTGCGAGCTCAAGGCCACACATCCTCGAGGTTGTTTGTTTACTTCAAAGAGGTCTGACGGTTGGACCATATGATGACCGCATGTATTTCGAGCTCACACCTGACGAGCTCAGTTTTCAGGGTCATAACTTCTTATCTCAAAATCTGGGTGTAACAGAATCTTTGTTGTGAATAATGAACCAAAAATAAAGAAATAAATGCGGTAATAAATGGAAGAGACACAGACTTATAGTGGTTCAACCTCAAAAAGATGAACTACATCCACTCTTGTCAGTAATATTTATGATGAACGTTGAATTCGCAAGATTAGTTACACTAAGTTTTGATAGTATTCTTAAGGTAGTTACAACAATGGAGAGTGGGAGCTATTTAGAATATGAGTAGTTACTGACTTAATGGCCTACCCTTTTTATATTTTTGATTTTGCAGTATTTATAACATTGTAGATGGGCAGAGTTGATGGTGGCAAGTAGTTTCCTGATCTGGCTAATTTTCGTGACATTTGGATAAAGGTCAGGTTTTTGTACACCACAAAAATGAAAATCTAACGTGTCCTTTACATGAAGTGGTTGAGTACAAATTTTGGTGTTGAGGAAGGCTCGAGTGGCGAGGGCCACCATCGAGCAATGATGGTCACTGATAATCGACAAGAGCCACTAGCGACTGACTAGGACCAACGGAAACGGAGGACTGGCAAGGAGTCCTTAGTCCTTGTGATTGGAGATGACCTGGTGTGAATGGAGACAGGGTCTAGTCGGTGAAAGACCAATTAACTAGTGCAATTGGAGAAGTAGATTCTTGTTTATGAAGTCCGTTTATGCCTAAGTGTTGAGGGAGTGACGAGGATCGCTCTCTTAGTGAGCGACGACGATTGTGCTCTCTTGCCACTTCATCTCTTATTTTGATACATCACATGTTAGGATTGGTGAAATACATAGTGAAATTAGTCATGCACACAAAGGTGTGAAATCATAACAATTTCACTAAAGTTAACATAAGCGGGTTGACTATTATTTAAGCATTTTCAAATATCGTTTTGGGTCCAATGTGTTACTTTGGAGTATATAAGAGTACCCAGAATGTTTGGTAGAATTTGGAGGTGTTTAGGGCCGATGTAGGAGGTCAAAATTCAAGGCAACAGGTGTTGCCTCGCCTGTTGAAAGGCGTTGCATCGCCTGTCTTTGAACAACCCAGACAAGCGACGCATCGCATGGACAGTCCATATAGATCCATACAGTTACAAGTTTTGGTTCCAAAACTTAGTTTAAAATGCTCTAATCTCATTAGTTATCACTAATGATTGTTCTTACTCTATTTAAGGGGTTCATTTGACACATTGGTGAACTGATAACTCTTCAATATCTTCACCAAGAAAGCTTGGCTTGTTTGAACACCAAGGCTTGTCAATCCCAAGACTCATTCCACCATTGTAGTAGCTTCAAGCAATCTCTTATGGGAGGCTAGGAATAGAGTTTTTTTGGACAATAATTCAATTGTGTCAAGCCTTCATGACCATCTCCATTGATTTATTACATTAGATCATAAATTTATGTTCTTATGTAACCAGGATTTCTCTAAAGAAAGGTCCTCTCTTTCCCTTGATCTAATTTGTGTTTGTTATTCCATTATTTAAGAGATTATCTAGAGTTAGTTTCTTTTGAATTATCATATTCTAAATTATGTTGATAAGCCATAATCCCAACAATAAATAAAAACACTATCCCTAAATCCTAGATTTCTATTCTAAAGATTGTTTATATCTAAGGTTCTTATTTAAATACTCTAACCAAATACCGTGGAAGAAAGTTCATCAATCTCAGCCCTCATGTTCATGTCTCAAGATCTAGTTAGGCTAGATCGTTTTGATTGATCAAACTTGTTGTGTGGCAAGACAAGATCAAGTTCCTTCTCACAACTTTGAAGTATTTTGGTGCACAAACGGATGATGATTCTCACGAATTGATCAAACAATGGAAGAACCGCAAAGAAGATGAGCTCATATGTCGTGGCCGCTTCCTCAACGCTCGCTCGGATCGTCTCTATGATCTCTACACCAACACAACACCAGAAAAGGAAATTTGGGAAGCCCTTGAGAAGAAATACAAAACCAAAGAAGAAGTTACCGAAAAATTTGTCATAACTCAATATATGGAGTTTAAATTTTTTTATGAAAAACCCTTAATTTGATAAGTACATGAATTAAAAATTGTTGTGAACAAGTTATCTACTCTTAAGTTAACCTTTTCAGAGTCCTTTATTTTGGGTGCTTTATTAGCCAAGTTGCCTCCATCTTGGAGGGGCTATAGGAAGAAGATTCGCCATAAAAATGAGGAGAAATCTTTGGAAGAAATCCTTAAGTACCTAAGGATTGAAGATGAGTCTCATTCTAGAGACAAGTGTATGGAAGAGTCTGATGGAGGGGCATCCAAGGAAAATGACATAGAGAAAACCTCTTAATCAAAAGGGAAAGCTCACAAGAAGCCACATTCAAAGAAGGACAAATACTTAGCCCCAAGGAAGAATCATAGGCAATTCAAGGGTGTCAAGGGCTATTGTTTTTTTTTTATGGAAAATTTTGTCACTTGGCTAAGGAATGCAAATTATGGGCATATACGAATTTTGGATCCAAGGTCAACACACCTAAAGAAAAGTTGATCGCAACCTTGAGTGAGGTGATTTCCAACCAAGGGAAGGTGCAGGATGGTTGTATGACACTTGTGCCACCATTTATGTTATTTATGATAGAAGAATCTTCAAGACATTTGAAGAGACAAAGGATGGCCATGAAATCTAGATTTATGTGAGCATAGATCCATGGTGATGGGCAAGGGAAATTTTGATCTCTTCTTCACATATGGAAAGAAAGTTCTTCTTACAAATGTGTTATATGTTCCAGACATGAGTAGAAATCTTGTAAGTGGAAACTTGTTAAGCAAATTGGGCATCAAAGTGGTGTTTGAGTCCTGTAGAAAATTTTGTCCAAGGGTAATTACTTTGTGGAAAAGAGGTATTTTTGTGATGGTAAGATCACGTTGTGTACTCAAGACTTCAATTTTGATAATAATACATTTACATATTCATGTTATATGCTTGGATTTAATTGCATTACTTTGTGGTATAATAAACTTGCTCATATAGGTTATAGTAAAATTAAAAGAGTTATAAAATGTGGTTTAATTGTACGTAATGATATTGAGCATGACTAATGTGAACTATGTGTTAATTCTAAAATGGTTATGAAACCTTATCCTAGTGTTGAAAGAGAAACTAATTTGTTAGATTTGATACATAGTTATTTATGTGAATTGAAT